>NC_133850.1:4291176-4891176 GCF_047830755.1 Zonotrichia albicollis
TGGAGAACACTTGGAAGAGCAGATGAACAAAAAGGCGGGGGAAATATGGCCTCACTACACGTGGGACAGAGGACTCTTGGAGGATCTTCCACATCACCACGGTCGCCTGCAAAGGACAAAGCCCCCCGAGAGAGCGCTCAGTGCCGAGGTGTCCGTGTGGCAGGGCCCGAGCGTGGCAGGGAGAGGCCCGGAGAGACCTTGGCAGGGGAGCACGGGGCCTGGTGGGGCTGAAGCTGGCCCTGGGCCAGGTTTCCGGCCAGCGCCTGAGGCAGGCAGATGCAGTGGGGGAAGGAGGATGGAGAGCTGCTGGAGAGGCGGCCTTGGGGCCAGCAAAGGCCAGTTGCGGAAACTCACAGCCAGGGCAAAGACAGCCGTTTTGTCCCCATCCGAGGTGCACGTGCTGTACTCTGGCCAGCTCCCCAGCACATCCAGGAGGATCAGCTGCACTGGCTCCGCGGTCCTGGACGAGCACATGATGGTCTTCCACATGGAGGTGGCAGCTCTGCGGGATTAGAGCTCTGTCTCAGGGGGGATCTCAGACACAGCAGCGTGGCCTGGGCATCCCTAGGGGCCTGGGCTGAGCGCCGGCTCTTCCTCTGCCCACTGGCCCTTGCCAGCAGCAGCCAGGCAGCCAAGCTGTGTGAGGACGGGCCCTGAGGGGCAGCAAGGCAGCATGGCAGCAGGCTAAGGGGCTGACGTGCCAGGGCTGGGAAAGGCAGCAGCCAGAGGGTTCTGGAACTCTCTAGCTCAGACACCTGGGCCAGGCGATACAGGGTGATGGGCTTGGGAGGCCTGAGCCCTCTGGGCAGGTGGGCCCCATACCTGTCACAGGACGGGGCCACACGCAGGAGCGTCACGACTGCGTCAGCCGGCTGTGCTTTGGTGAGTTTCAGCAGGGCCTTGTCCAGCCTGTGCTGGGCAGAATCATTGGCCAGGAGCCATCGGTGAATGTACCTCACCATGGCAGGCACCTGCGGGAGGCACGGGGAGACTTGGAAAGCTGCCAGAGAGAGCAATGTCCCCAGGCTCCCCAGAGAAGTGCTTTCCTTGCCAGCGCACTGCCATGGCCTCAAAGGCTCTGAGGGAGCAGCAGGCGTGGCTGGGGAAGCCACGTGACTCCTGGGGGAACTGAAGCCTGGCCCCAGGCTGCTTACTTGTTCTGGCCTGGCAACACCCTTCTCCAGGAGCAAATCCAGCAGGGCGGCACTGGTCTCATGCTTGAGGAGCTCGGAGTGAGCTGTGAGCCCAGTGCCCATGGTGCGGGTCTCTTCCTGCCGAATGCTCCGGATGAAGTGGCAGACGAGCTGTAGGAGAAGGGCAAGAAGCCGCGGATGTTGCATGGAGTGCTGCACACACGGTGCTGGGCTGAGCAGGGACAGCAGGCCCAGCCCGGGTGGGGGTGGCTGCAGGTACCTGCGCTGTTCGATGGAAGCGGCCACGGCTGGATTCCTGCTCATGTGTGCGCTCCACAGCTTCATCTGGCAAAGAGGGAGCGCAGCCAGAGCTGAGGGGCTGCGGGAGAGGCCGGAGAACACAGCCCAGCCCTGCACTCCCCAGGCAGGGAGAGCCCTGCGATGCCCCAGGGGGATGGAGCGAGGCCGCTGAGGGGTGTCTGCCTGGCGCCTCTTCCGGCCTGTCCGTGGGCATTTCCCCAGGGGATTGCATGGCATGGCATGGCATGGGGCCAAGTTGGCTGCAGGCTCCAGGCCTGCAGCCCAGTTCTGCCACTCACCCCCCTGTGGTGGATGGAAGGGCACCACCTCTTCAGTCTCCTGTGCTGGGGCTGCTCCAGGGCCGCCTTCCTCCTCCTCCACCCAGGCCATCTTGGGCACTCTCGGGGGTCTCTGCTCCATGTCTATGGCTGGAGCTACTTGCAGGAGAGGTGCCCTGGGAAAGCTCCAGGGCACCAAGTCCCACGCTCTGCCCTTGAGGGCAGCTGCAGAATAGAAGCCTTGGAAGGCCACGGGTCACCGAGTCCTGTGCTCTGGCCTTGAGCTCAGCTGCAGGAAGAACGCTGCAGAAAAGCTCCTGGTCAGACGGGAACGAGTGCGCTGTGTGGGGGCTCCTCACAGCACTGCTCTGTCCCGTTGTGCCCCGCTGTTTGCTCCCAGCACCGGGCAAGCTTCTATTTCCCACGTGTCACAAAGGGGCCTTGGAGACCGGGTTCCGTTCCATGGCACGGTGACGACCGTGCTGCAGCGTGCCACCCAGGGCCCTTGCACACACTGCCTCCTGCCCTGGGGCCGGCCCCAGCCCCGCTAAAGTGGCCCAGCTTGGAAGGAATCCCTGGCCCCAGGTGTCTAAGACAGCCTGACAGAATCTTTAGGAAGGGCTCAGACCATAAGCAAAGGCCGCCCTGCTCTGCGGGCTCAGGCCTATCCCCATATCTTTCCCCGAGAGCATTTGAATTTCTAAATGAGAATCATTTGAAGGGAGGGGATTTACATTTTCCATTCCAGAGAAGACTTCTGCCTTCCTTAGCAGACACCTCTCTCTTCAAACCAAGACAATTCTTTGTCATCTTGACGATGCGCAGTTGCTGGGAAGCCCCGATTTACTCCAGGGACCTTAAGAACCATTCCCAGCAACTGGGAAAATCCTAGGTGTTCCATCCACCCATAGATGAACTCTCCAAATTTGCCCCGAAAGTGGGTCCAGCTTTTATAGGCCAAAAAGAGCAAGTCCAAGTGACTCGATGATATTTTTTAGCCGGGATAGCCCTGCAGCTGATGGCACACTTCACAGTCAGCAGGGGACACAGCTAGGCCAAAGCCCAGACCTCTTCTGGGAAACTTTCTCTTCAAACACCCTTCAAACAAGCCTCCATGCAAGTCAGTTGGGAAAGTTTCTTCAAATGATCCATTTCTGGCACCTGACTACACAGGGTTATGTGAAAGATTCTAAAGCAGCCGCTCTGGAGTCAGAGAGGCAGCCCTGAGAGTCCTTGTCATCTATTTGTAGCTAAATCCCACTTTTGGGGAGTTGAAGGAGTTTGGAACGAGCTAGAGAGCGGACCTCTGAGTTTTTTAGATGATGCCATTGCTTTTTCTTCTCTTCTACATAGGCAGGAAGGGTGAGTTGGGCTCACATCTCCACCGCATGGCTCACAGGGCCACAAGACTTGTAGTTACAAGAGCTTTGAAGGATTTCTTGGCCAAGAAGACACGGCCAACAAGGATTTTTATGTTTTGGACCCAATCTTCAAGATTTCATCTTACGGACTCATGCTCTCGGAGTGTCTAGCTGGTCAGAGTGACCGCGAGATAAGTTAGAAAGTCTCTTTTCCCAGCCCGGTGGTGGAAGAAGGAGTCAGAGCTCTTCATTTCTCAGTCTCAAGGTTGTTGATTGTATCTTATCTATAAAATTCTTTCTCCTGTCCTGCCGAGGTCCGCTCAGCAAGACAGTCTAAGGCACTCTGCCTCCTCTGGGGTGGTGTTATCTTTTTCTACTAAAAACTACCTGTACAACAGTTACAATTACTTTCCAATCCCTATCGTCTATGTCGGACAGCGAGCTTCTACTCTAGACCAATCTCAAATGCCAACATCACAGCAGAAGATGGAGGCCAAGAAGAAGGAGAAAGGCTGGACGTGCCCAGATTGCTCCATCTGGCCCCCTGAAGCCCCATTCTAAAAACCCTCAAAATCTAGTTTTCCACTCTGGGATAAATTCACTATCATTCTACTTCAACTTTTGTGGCTGGTCATTCTTCATACAAGGTTGGGGATTGTTTTTTCCAAGGGCTAAATCAAAGGCACAGGGGTCTTGGGCTCTGTGCCAAGCTCTCTGAGCCCTCTGACAGGGTCTCGAGTCCTGCAGGGCAGCCAGAGGAATTTCCTGGGTTCCCACATCATGCTGACAGTGTAAGCTTCCTTAGCCAGTCATGCTATGACACACAAACCTACAGCACTGCATCCTAAACTTCTTGTTTACCATTGTAACTACTTGGATTTTTTCCTAGATCTTGAACTCGAAAACTCTAAACTTTCCTCCACTTCAACTTTCCTCCCCGTGTCGCTGCTATAAACTAGAAATCCGCATTCTCGCTTCTATCACCTAAGTTTGGGAGCCCTTTGCAAGGTCTCAGATCAAACCCTGTGCTTAATTCTAAGCTTTGCTGACAAGACCAAAGGTCTGAGATTTCTCTGCATTTGGGTTTCCAGCAACACTGATGCTGTTAGTTGCAGAGTGCCCAGGATGCGTCTTGCAGGTCAACTCTGGCAGGAACAAGGCGGCTGCCAGGGGGCTGCTTGTGGCCTCTGACAGCCCATTGCCCACGGCTTGCCAGCGGCCCAGCCCCTCAGGGGCTGCCCCAGCCCGGCCAAGCTGCCCGGCAGCAGCGCCGCAGCCCCACAGCAGCTCCAGAGCAGCCCCATGCAGAGGCACCTGGGAGCCCTCAGCAAGGCAGCCGGCAGCACACGGGCAGGAGGACACGGCTGGCGCTTCCTGCCTGGCCCAGGGCTTGTGGCCATCTCCAGGCACCTCTCTGGCAGGGATCCCCGCAGCTCCGGCCCCTGCCCAGCCGCTCTGTGGGCAGCACAAAGGCTTCAGCAGAACCACCAAAGGCCGAGGGGTTTCTGGCCATTTCCCCGGGCCCACTGCACGCCTGCGCAGCTGGCTGAGTGCGAGCATCCTTTTCCCCCTCCTCCCCTATGCCGTACGGACCCTGGGCAGCAAAAGAAAGATCCTGGGAGTCTGTGTATGTTAACATAATCTGTATTTACATGGAAAAAGAAAAAAAATAAATAAAATAAAATTCTTGAAGAAAAACAAAATAAAACTTGACTCAGGGGGCCCCAGCGAAAAGAGCTTCTGGGATCAATCCTCCACAGAGCTCTGGCAGGGCAGGCAGCCGAGCCATGACGGACGAGGAGGCCGTGTCTTCCACGCCCTGCGCAGGTGATTTTGGAGCCACTGGAACCTGGAGATGGGAGCCCGCTCTCCTGACCTGACGATGCACAGCGTTTGAATTGCCAGGCTTCCGACGGCGAGGCTGACGTCGTTCGTTTTGTCTTCAAGGGCTGCGAGAGAGAGGAACAGAGGCACAGTCAGAAGCTGGAGCTGCAGGGAGCCGAGGAAGAGCCCCCTGCCAGGGCCACAACAGCCGGCTCTTGCCATGGCCAGGAGGGAGAAGGGAGCAAGGGGATCAGCCCGAAGCTGCTGGCCACGAATGGCCCGCGTGGCCCTGAAATCTCCGTGTGCTCTGCCCACGGGAGCAGAGCCCTCCGCAGCCGGGGCAGGGCTTGCAGCTCCCCCCGGCAGCCCCCGCTGTCAGCCCGCTGCCCTCACTCACCAGCGCAGATCAGCTGCAGCTCTTGCTGCTGCCCCCTCAGGTGCCGCCCGGCCATGCCTGTGAACACAGAGCCTGTCATGGCCCCAGCGGCACAGCTCCCTGCCAGCGCCGCTGCGGCGCTGTGGCCACACGGGCTGCCGGCCCGGCAGGGCTCAGCTCAGCCCATGCGGCACGCTGTCGCCCCAGGGCACGGCTGTCAGAGGGCGGCAGCAGCAATGCCCAGGCCAGGCGGGGCTCCACGGCGCCGGGCGCGGCTGCCGCTGCCGGGGCAGCAGGCGGGGCCGGGGCCGAGCTGCGGCGGGCCGGGGAAGGGAGCCCGGGCTCGTAACTCACCCATGAAGCTGATGGCCGCCTCTCGCAGGGGCTCCTGTGGGCTCTCCAGGTAGCGCAGGGCTCGGCGCAGGTGCTCGGCTGCTCTGCTCCTGTCCTCTGCCAGCTGGAGAGAGCGGCAGGAGGGAAGGGTTGGCGCGGGCTCAGGCCCTGGGCCGGGCGCTGCCTGCGCCAAGCCCCGGCCTCCCCCGGCCACACAGCCCTGAGGCGCGGCCAGCAGCCGCTGGCGCCGGGCTCCCGAGAGGGGAGGGGGAGAGGGCCGGCTGCTGCCCGGGGAGCCGCGGTGCCGCCCCTGCCCCGCAGCTCCGCCGGGCCGGGCTTTCATGGGCACCCGGCTCGGGCCCACGGGAGCCTGGAGAGGAGCCCGCGCGGCCTCTGGCTGCAGCAGCGCGCAGGGGCACAGCTGCCCGGCCCGCACACTGAGCACTGCCCTCAGGGGGCTTCTCCTGGCTGAGGTGGGGATTCAGGCCGTCCTTACCAGGCACTTGCTGAACTTCCACAGTTTCTGCTCCTTCAGCAGCTTTTTGAGATCCCTCCTCTTGATGAACTTGACCGCATAAAGCAGCGTTTCCCGAGAAGCCTGGAGAGCAGCAGAGACGCGGAGATGGCCCCGCAGCCCAGGGCTCGGGACCCGCCTCCCCCTGCCATGGCCTGCGGGAGGCTGCGGTCCAGCAGGCGCAGGGCAGGAGGCAGCCGAGCCCCGTGCCAGGCGGACAGCAGCAGCCCACGAGTCCTCACCTCTGCCACATGCTGATTCTCATCATTGCAGTGGAAGAAGAGTGGAAGCAGGCTCTGTTGCACAGGGCTTTCCAAAGGGTTTTCTCTCTCTTCCAAGTACTCCATCATGTCTCGGAAGAGTTTTATGGAGAGCAGCTGTACCTGGCTATTATCCTAGACGAAAAAAAAATGAAAAAACACCTCAGCATTGGCTCCTCTGGGCGCCCTGGGCACAGGGCTGGAAATGCACAGGGCACACAGTTTCCAGGCAGCACCCAGTGGCTGTAGCTGGGGGCACAGAGCCTTACGTGGTCAAAGAGCGGCAGGAGTGCCTCAGCCAGCTGCACGGCAATGGGGGTTGACATCAGCATGTGTTTGTGCAGGAGTATAAAGCTGAGTGTGATGAGTGTCATCCCAGCTGTCTCTGCATCTTTGTCGGCCAGTAGGCGCATGAGGCTTTCAGTCAAGCTCCACATTCTTTTGGCCTGTGCGCAACACAAGTCTGTGAAGTCCCACCCTGCTGCCACAGGGCCCAGAGGCCAAAGGACTGTCCTGAAGCACTGGGGTAGCTGAAGCAGGAGGCAGGAGAGCTGGGAGCAGCTTCCCCAGTGCCCAAAGGCCAGGCCAGGCCAAGCGACTGCGTTCCCAGTGCAGCTTCAGCCACCGCCCCCTTCTCACCATTGAGGGATCATCAATGAGCTCCAGAAGGGCCCTGAGCGCCAGGCGACGCCTCTCCCTGCACTCGCTCTGCAGGTACCTTGAAGAGACCTTCACAACACTGTCGCCACATTCACTAGAATCCAGGCACACGAGGACCTGAAAGGCACAGGCCAGTGATGGGGGAGCCGGCCGGCAGGAGCCCGCAGCCGCACAGGGCTGGGCCCAGGACGCAGCAGCAGCAGCAGCAGCAGCACAGGGTGCGGGCACCGTCCCAGGTGTCTGCGGCCACGAGAGGGCAGAGAGCTGGGAGGCAGCACAGCCAGGCAGCGCTGGACACCTGGCTCACCTCCACAAGGAATGCCAGGGCGGGCAGATCCCAGTGTGGCTCCTGTGTGCTGAGCAGCCAGAGGAGGTGGAGTGCAATACTGGAACACAAGCGATGACAAGCGTGGCGCATCTCCCTAGGAGGGCAAAAAAGGGACCAGGAAGCTGAGCAAATCTCTCCAAGGACAGGCTTACAGAGCCTGGTGGTCTTTTACCACCACTCTGCATGGGGACCTGGGCCCTTTAGGAGGTGTCTCCTCCTGTGCTCTCTCCCCTCGCAGCCTTTTCCAGTCTGCTTGGCCGTCCCTCAGTGTGTCCTTAGCTGTCCCTCAGTGTGTCCCAGGGTCTCGGGGAATGTGTGGGACGGCTCGGGCACAGAGCACAAATGGCAGGATCAATGGGGAGAAAGTGAGTCTCACCTGGCCAGCAGACCCATGGCATAGTGGCGGGTGTCAGCACAGAGCAGCGTGTCCCAGCCACGCTTGCCTTCCACTGACAACACCACATCCTTGTACTGCTTTTGGCAGAGCAGGGACTTCAGGGTCTGCACTGCAAACCTGTGTGCACAGCAAAGCCCAGGTCACTCTGGCAGCACTGGCTCCTTTGCAGGCCACGTGTCAGGCAGGGACAGGAGGAGTGGGATGGAGCACCTGTTGGGGCTGATGACAAGACCGTGCTCTTCCAGGCAATCCTTCCAGAAGGTTTGGACCTCCTCTGGCATCTCTTCTGTGCTGGAGAACACTTGGAAGAGCAGATGAACAAAAAGGCGGGGGAAATATGGCCTCACTACACGTGGGACAGAGGACTCTTGGAGGATCTTCCACATCACCACGGTCGCCTGCAAAGGACAAAGCCCCCCGAGAGAGCGCTCAGTGCCGAGGTGTCCGTGTGGCAGGGCCCGAGCGTGGCAGGGAGAGGCCCGGAGAGACCTTGGCAGGGGAGCACGGGGCCTGGTGGGGCTGAAGCTGGCCCTGGGCCAGGTTTCCGGCCAGCGCCTGAGGCAGGCAGATGCAGTGGGGGAAGGAGGATGGAGAGCTGCTGGAGAGGCGGCCTTGGGGCCAGCAAAGGCCAGTTGCGGAAACTCACAGCCAGGGCAAAGACAGCCGTTTTGTCCCCATCCGAGGTGCACGTGCTGTACTCTGGCCAGCTCCCCAGCACATCCAGGAGGATCAGCTGCACTGGCTCCGCGGTCCTGGACGAGCACATGATGGTCTTCCACATGGAGGTGGCAGCTCTGCGGGATTAGAGCTCTGTCTCAGGGGGGATCTCAGACACAGCAGCGTGGCCTGGGCATCCCTAGGGGCCTGGGCTGAGCGCCGGCTCTTCCTCTGCCCACTGGCCCTTGCCAGCAGCAGCCAGGCAGCCAAGCTGTGTGAGGACGGGCCCTGAGGGGCAGCAAGGCAGCATGGCAGCAGGCTAAGGGGCTGACGTGCCAGGGCTGGGAAAGGCAGCAGCCAGAGGGTTCTGGAACTCTCTAGCTCAGACACCTGGGCCAGGCGATACAGGGTGATGGGCTTGGGAGGCCTGAGCCCTCTGGGCAGGTGGGCCCCATACCTGTCACAGGACGGGGCCACACGCAGGAGCGTCACGACTGCGTCAGCCGGCTGTGCTTTGGTGAGTTTCAGCAGGGCCTTGTCCAGCCTGTGCTGGGCAGAATCATTGGCCAGGAGCCATCGGTGAATGTACCTCACCATGGCAGGCACCTGCGGGAGGCACGGGGAGACTTGGAAAGCTGCCAGAGAGAGCAATGTCCCCAGGCTCCCCAGAGAAGTGCTTTCCTTGCCAGCGCACTGCCATGGCCTCAAAGGCTCTGAGGGAGCAGCAGGCGTGGCTGGGGAAGCCACGTGACTCCTGGGGGAACTGAAGCCTGGCCCCAGGCTGCTTACTTGTTCTGGCCTGGCAACACCCTTCTCCAGGAGCAAATCCAGCAGGGCGGCACTGGTCTCATGCTTGAGGAGCTCGGAGTGAGCTGTGAGCCCAGTGCCCATGGTGCGGGTCTCTTCCTGCCGAATGCTCCGGATGAAGTGGCAGACGAGCTGTAGGAGAAGGGCAAGAAGCCGCGGATGTTGCATGGAGTGCTGCACACACGGTGCTGGGCTGAGCAGGGACAGCAGGCCCAGCCCGGGTGGGGGTGGCTGCAGGTACCTGCGCTGTTCGATGGAAGCGGCCACGGCTGGATTCCTGCTCATGTGTGCGCTCCACAGCTTCATCTGGCAAAGAGGGAGCGCAGCCAGAGCTGAGGGGCTGCGGGAGAGGCCGGAGAACACAGCCCAGCCCTGCACTCCCCAGGCAGGGAGAGCCCTGCGATGCCCCAGGGGGATGGAGCGAGGCCGCTGAGGGGTGTCTGCCTGGCGCCTCTTCCGGCCTGTCCGTGGGCATTTCCCCAGGGGATTGCATGGCATGGCATGGCATGGGGCCAAGTTGGCTGCAGGCTCCAGGCCTGCAGCCCAGTTCTGCCACTCACCCCCCTGTGGTGGATGGAAGGGCACCACCTCTTCAGTCTCCTGTGCTGGGGCTGCTCCAGGGCCGCCTTCCTCCTCCTCCACCCAGGCCATCTTGGGCACTCTCGGGGGTCTCTGCTCCATGTCTATGGCTGGAGCTACTTGCAGGAGAGGTGCCCTGGGAAAGCTCCAGGGCACCAAGTCCCACGCTCTGCCCTTGAGGGCAGCTGCAGAATAGAAGCCTTGGAAGGCCACGGGTCACCGAGTCCTGTGCTCTGGCCTTGAGCTCAGCTGCAGGAAGAACGCTGCAGAAAAGCTCCTGGTCAGACGGGAACGAGTGCGCTGTGTGGGGGCTCCTCACAGCACTGCTCTGTCCCGTTGTGCCCCGCTGTTTGCTCCCAGCACCGGGCAAGCTTCTATTTCCCACGTGTCACAAAGGGGCCTTGGAGACCGGGTTCCGTTCCATGGCACGGTGACGACCGTGCTGCAGCGTGCCACCCAGGGCCCTTGCACACACTGCCTCCTGCCCTGGGGCCGGCCCCAGCCCCGCTAAAGTGGCCCAGCTTGGAAGGAATCCCTGGCCCCAGGTGTCTAAGACAGCCTGACAGAATCTTTAGGAAGGGCTCAGACCATAAGCAAAGGCCGCCCTGCTCTGCGGGCTCAGGCCTATCCCCATATCTTTCCCCGAGAGCATTTGAATTTCTAAATGAGAATCATTTGAAGGGAGGGGATTTACATTTTCCATTCCAGAGAAGACTTCTGCCTTCCTTAGCAGACACCTCTCTCTTCAAACCAAGACAATTCTTTGTCATCTTGACGATGCGCAGTTGCTGGGAAGCCCCGATTTACTCCAGGGACCTTAAGAACCATTCCCAGCAACTGGGAAAATCCTAGGTGTTCCATCCACCCATAGATGAACTCTCCAAATTTGCCCCGAAAGTGGGTCCAGCTTTTATAGGCCAAAAAGAGCAAGTCCAAGTGACTCGATGATATTTTTTAGCCGGGATAGCCCTGCAGCTGATGGCACACTTCACAGTCAGCAGGGGACACAGCTAGGCCAAAGCCCAGACCTCTTCTGGGAAACTTTCTCTTCAAACACCCTTCAAACAAGCCTCCATGCAAGTCAGTTGGGAAAGTTTCTTCAAATGATCCATTTCTGGCACCTGACTACACAGGGTTATGTGAAAGATTCTAAAGCAGCCGCTCTGGAGTCAGAGAGGCAGCCCTGAGAGTCCTTGTCATCTATTTGTAGCTAAATCCCACTTTTGGGGAGTTGAAGGAGTTTGGAACGAGCTAGAGAGCGGACCTCTGAGTTTTTTAGATGATGCCATTGCTTTTTCTTCTCTTCTACATAGGCAGGAAGGGTGAGTTGGGCTCACATCTCCACCGCATGGCTCACAGGGCCGCAAGACTTGTAGTTACAAGAGCTTTGAAGGATTTCTTGGCCAAGAAGACACGGCCAACAAGGATTTTTATGTTTTGGACCCAATCTTCAAGATTTCATCTTACGGACTCATGCTCTCGGAGTGTCTAGCTGGTCAGAGTGACCGCGAGATAAGTTAGAAAGTCTCTTTTCCCAGCCCGGTGGTGGAAGAAGGAGTCCGAGCTCTTCATTTCTCAGTCTCAAGGTTGTTGATTGTATCTTATCTATAAAATTCTTTCTCCTGTCCTGCCGAGGTCCGCTCAGCAAGACAGTCTAAGGCACTCTGCCTCCTCTGGGGTGGTGTTATCTTTTTCTACTAAAAACTACCTGTACAACAGTTACAATTACTTTCCAATCCCTATCGTCTATGTCGGACAGCGAGCTTCTACTCTAGACCAATCTCAAATGCCAACATCACAGCAGAAGATGGAGGCCAAGAAGAAGGAGAAAGGCTGGACGTGCCCAGATTGCTCCATCTGGCCCCCTGAAGCCCCATTCTAAAAACCCTCAAAATCTAGTTTTCCACTCTGGGATAAATTCACTATCATTCTACTTCAACTTTTGTGGCTGGTCATTCTTCATACAAGGTTGGGGATTGTTTTTTCCAAGGGCTAAATCAAAGGCACAGGGGTCTTGGGCTCTGTGCCAAGCTCTCTGAGCCCTCTGACAGGGTCTCGAGTCCTGCAGGGCAGCCAGAGGAATTTCCTGGGTTCCCACATCATGCTGACAGTGTAAGCTTCCTTAGCCAGTCATGCTATGACACACAAACCTACAGCACTGCATCCTAAACTTCTTGTTTACCATTGTAACTACTTGGATTTTTTCCTAGATCTTGAACTCGAAAACTCTAAACTTTCCTCCACTTCAACTTTCCTCCCCGTGTCGCTGCTATAAACTAGAAATCCGCATTCTCGCTTCTATCACCTAAGTTTGGGAGCCCTTTGCAAGGTCTCAGATCAAACCCTGTGCTTAATTCTAAGCTTTGCTGACAAGACCAAAGGTCTGAGATTTCTCTGCATTTGGGTTTCCAACAACACTGATGCTGTTAGTTGCAGAGTGCCCAGGATGCGTCTTGCAGGTCAACTCTGGCAGGAACAAGGCGGCTGCCAGGGGGCTGCTTGTGGCCTCTGACAGCCCATTGCCCACGGCTTGCCAGCGGCCCAGCCCCTCAGGGGCTGCCCCAGCCCGGCCAAGCTGCCCGGCAGCAGCGCCGCAGCCCCACAGCAGCTCCAGAGCAGCCCCATGCAGAGGCACCTGGGAGCCCTCAGCAAGGCAGCCGGCAGCACACGGGCAGGAGGACACGGCTGGCGCTTCCTGCCTGGCCCAGGGCTTGTGGCCATCTCCAGGCACCTCTCTGGCAGGGATCCCCGCAGCTCCGGCCCCTGCCCAGCCGCTCTGTGGGCAGCACAAAGGCTTCAGCAGAACCACCAAAGGCCGAGGGGTTTCTGGCCATTTCCCTGGGCCCACTGCGCAGCTGGCTGAGTGCGAGCATCCTTTTCCCCCTCCTCCCCTATGCCGTACGGACCCTGGGCAGCAAAAGAAAGATCCTGGGAGTCTGTGTATGTTAACATAGTCTATATTTACATGGTAAAAGAAAAAAAAAAAAAAAAGAAACAAAAATTCTTTAAGAAACGGAAAATTCCACCTGACTCAGGTGGCCACAACAAAAACAGCTTCTGGGATCAGTTCTCCACAGAGCCCTGGCAGGGCAGGCAGCCGAGCCATGACGGACGAGGCCGTGTCTTCCACGCCCTGCGCAGGTGATTTTGGAGCCACTGGAACCTGGAGATGGGAGCCCGCTCTCCTGACCTGACGATGCACAGCGTTTGAATTGCCAGGCTTCCGACGGCGAGGCTGACGTCGTTCGTTTTGTCTTCAAGGGCTGCGAGAGAGAGGAACAGAGGCACGGTCAGAAGCTGGAGCTGCAGGGAGCCGAGGAAGAGCCCCCTGCCAGGGCCATCCCAGCCGGCTCTTGCCATGGCCAGGAGGGAGAAGGGAGCAAGGGGATCAACCCGAAGCTGCTGGCCACGAATGGCCCGCGTGGCCCTGAAATCTCCGTGTGCTCTGCCCACGGGAGCAGAGCCCTCCGCAGCCGGGGCAGGGCTTGCAGCTCCCCCCGGCAGCCCCCGCTGTCAGCCCGCTGCCCTCACTCACCAGCGCAGATCAGCTGCAGCTCTTGCTGCTGCCCCCTCAGGTGCCGCCCGGCCATGCCTGTGAACACAGAGCCTGTCATGGCCCCAGCGGCACAGCTCCCTGCCAGCGCCGCTGCGGCGCTGTGGCCACACGGGCTGCCGGCCCGGCAGGGCTCAGCTCAGCCCATGCGGCACGCTGTCGCCCCAGGGCACGGCTGTCAGAGGGCGGCAGCAGCAATGCCCAGGCCAGGCGGGGCTCCACGGCGCCGGGCGCGGCTGCCGCTGCCGGGGCAGCAGGCGGGGCCGGGGCCGAGCTGCGGCGGGCCGGGGAGGGAGCCCGGGCTCGTAACTCACCCATGAAGCTGATGGCCGTCTCTCGCAGGGGCTCCTGTGGGCTCTCCAGGTAGCGCAGGGCTCGGCGCAGGTGCTCGGCTGCTCTGCTCCTGTCCTCTGCCAGCTGGAGAGAGCGGCAGGAGGGAAGGGTTGGCGCGGGCTCAGGCCCTGGGCCGGGCGCTGCCTGCGCCAAGCCCCGGCCTCCCCCGGCCACACAGCCCTGAGGCGCGGCCAGCAGCCGCTGGCGCCGGGCTCCCGAGAGGGGAGGGGGAGAGGGCCGGCTGCTGCCCGGGGAGCCGCGGTGCCGCCCCTGCCCCGCAGCTCCGCCGGGCCGGGCTTTCATGGGCACCCGGCTCGGGCCCACGGGAGCCTGGAGAGGAGCCCGCGCGGCCTCTGGCTGCAGCAGCGCGCAGGGGCACAGCCGCCCGGCCCGCACACTGAGCACCGCCCTCAGGGGCCTTCCCCTGGCTGAGGTGGGGATTCCAGGCCGTCCTTACCAGGCACTTGCTGAACTTCCACAGTTTCTGCTCCTTCAGCAGCTTTTTGAGATCCCTCCTCTTGATGAACTTGACCGCATAAAGCAGCGTTTCCCGAGAAGCCTGGAGAGCAGCAGAGACGCGGAGATGGCCCCGCAGCCCAGGGCTCGGGACCCGCCTCCCCCTGCCATGGCCTGCGGGAGGCTGCGGTCCAGCAGGCGCAGGGCAGGAGGCAGCCGAGCCCCGTGCCAGGCGGACAGCAGCAGCCCACGAGTCCTCACCTCTGCCACATGCTGATTCTCATCATTGCAGTGGAAGAAGAGTGGAAGCAGGCTCTGTTGCACAGGGCTTTCCAAAGGGTTTTCTCTCTCTTCCAAGTACTCCATCATGTCTCGGAAGAGTTTTATGGAGAGCAGCTGTACCTGGCTATTATCCTAGATGAAGAAAAAATGAAAAAACACCTCAGCATTGGCTCCTCCGGGCACCCTGGGCACAGGGCTGGAAATGCACAGGGCACACAGTTTCCAGGCAGCACCCAGTGGCTGTAGCTGGGGGCACAGAGCCTTACGTGGTCAAAGAGCGGCAGGAGTGCCTCAGCCAGCTGCACGGCAATGGGGGTGGACATCAGCATGTGTTTGTGCAGGAGTATAAAGCTGAGTGTGATGAGTGTCATCCCAGCTGTCTCTGCATCTTTGTCCGCCAGTAGGCGCATGAGGCTTTCGGTCAAGCTCCACATTCTTTCGGCCTGTGCGCAACACAAGTCTGTGAAGTCCCACCCTGCTGCCACAGGGCCCAGAGGCCAAAGGACTGTCCTGAAGCACTGGGGTAGCTGAAGCAGGAGGCAGGAGAGCTGGGAGCAGCTTCCCCAGTGCCCAAAGGCCAGGCCAGGCCATGCGACTGCATTCCCAGTGCAGCTTCAGCCACCGCCCCCTTCTCACCATTGAGGGATCATCAATGAGCTCCAGAAGGGCCCTGAGCGCCAGGCGACGCCTCTCCCTGCACTCGCTCTGCAGGTACCTTGAAGAGACCTTCACAACACTGTCGCCACATTCACTAGAATCCAGGCACACGAGGACCTGAAAGGCACAGGCCAGTGATGGGGGAGCCGGCCGGCAGGAGCCCGCAGCCGCACAGGGCTGGGCCCAGGACGCAGCAGCAGCAGCAGCACAGGGTGCGGGCACCGTCCCAGGTGTCTGCGGCCACGAGAGGGCAGAGAGCTGGGAGGCAGCACAGCCAGGCAGCGCTGGACACCCGGCTCACCTCCACAAGGAATGCCAGGGCGGGCAGATCCCAGTGTGGCTCCTGTGTGCTGAGCAGCCAGAGGAGGTGGAGTGCAATACTGGAACACAAGCGATGACAAGCGTGGCGCATCTCCCTAGGAGGGCAAAAAAGGGACCAGGAAGCTGAGCAAATCTCTCCAAGGACAGGCTTACAGAGCCTGGTGGTCTTTTACCACCACTCTGCATGGGGACCTGGGCCCTTTAGGAGGTGTCTCCTCCTGTGCTCTCTCCCCTCGCAGCCTTTTCCAGTCTGCTTGGCCGTCCCTCAGTGTGTCCTTAGCTGTCCCTCAGTGTGTCCCTGGGTCTCGGGGAATGTGTGGGACGGCTCGGGCACAGAGCACAAATGGCAGGATCAATGGGGAGAAAGTGAGTCTCACCTGGCCAGCAGACCCATGGCATAGTGGCGGGTGTCAGCACAGAGCAGCGTGTCCCAGCCACGCTTGCCTTCCTCTGACAACACCACATCCTTGTACTGCTTTTGGCAGAGCAGGGACTTCAGGGTCTGCACTGCAAACCTGTGTGCACAGCAAAGCCCAGGTCACTCTGGCAGCACTGGCTCCTTTGCAGGCCACGTGTCAGGCAGGGACAGGAGGAGTGGGATGGAGCACCTGTTGGGGCTGATGACAAGACCGTGCTCTTCCAGGCAATCCTTCCAGAAGGTTTGGACCTCCTCTGGCATCTCTTCTGTGCTGGAGAACACTTGGAAGAGCAGATGAACAAAAAGGCGGGGGAAATATGGCCTCACTACACGTGGGACAGAGGACTCTTGGAGGATCTTCCACATCACCACGGTCGCCTGCAAAGGACAAAGCCCCCCGAGAGAGTGCTCAGTGCCGAGGTGTCCGTGTGGCAGGGCCCGAGCGTGGAAGGGAGAGGCCCGGAGAGACCTTGGCAGGGGAGCACGGGGCCTGGTGGGGCTGAAGCTGGCCCTGGGCCAGGTTTCCGGCCAGCGCCTGAGGCAGGCAGATGCAGTGGGGGAAGGAGGATGGAGAGCTGCTGGAGAGGCGGCCTTGGGGCCAGCAAAGGCCAGTTGCGGAAACTCACAGCCAGGGCAAAGACAGCCGTTTTGTCCCCATCCGAGGTGCACGTGCTGTACTCTGGCCAGCTCCCCAGCACATCCAGGAGGATCAGCTGCACTGGCTCCGCGGTCCTGGACGAGCACATGATGGTCTTCCACATGGAGGTGGCAGCTCTGCGGGATTAGAGCTCTGTCTCAGGGGGGATCTCAGACACAGCAGCGTGGCCTGGGCATCCCTAGGGGCCTGGGCTGAGCGCCGGCTCTTCCTCTGCCCACTGGCCCTTGCCAGCAGCAGCCAGGCAGCCAAGCTGTGTGAGGACGGGCCCTGAGGGGCAGCAAGGCAGCATGGCAGCAGGCTAAGGGGCTGACGTGCCAGGGCTGGGAAAGGCAGCAGCCAGAGGGTTCTGGAACTCTCTAGCTCAGACACCTGGGCCAGGCGATACAGGGTGATGGGCTTGGGAGGCCTGAGCCCTCTGGGCAGGTGGGCCCCATACCTGTCACAGGACGGGGCCACACGCAGGAGCGTCACGACTGCGTCAGCCGGCTGTGCTTTGGTGAGTTTCAGCAGGGCCTTGTCCAGCCTGTGCTGGGCAGAATCATTGGCCAGGAGCCATCGGTGAATGTACCTCACCATGGCAGGCACCTGCGGGAGGCACGGGGAGACTTGGAAAGCTGCCAGAGAGAGCAATGTCCCCAGGCTCCCCAGAGAAGTGCTTTCCTTGCCAGCGCACTGCCATGGCCTCAAAGGCTCTGAGGGAGCAGCAGGCGTGGCTGGGGAAGCCACGTGACTCCTGGGGGAACTGAAGCCTGGCCCCAGGCTGCTTACTTGTTCTGGCCTGGCAACACCCTTCTCCAGGAGCAAATCCAGCAGGGCGGCACTGGTCTCATGCTTGAGGAGCTCGGAGTGAGCTGTGAGCCCAGTGCCCATGGTGCGGGTCTCTTCCTGCCGAATGCTCCGGATGAAGTGGCAGACGAGCTGTAGGAGAAGGGCAAGAAGCCGCGGATGTTGCATGGAGTGCTGCACACACGGTGCTGGGCTGAGCAGGGACAGCAGGCCCAGCCCGGGTGGGGGTGGCTGCAGGTACCTGCGCTGTTCGATGGAAGCGGCCACGGCTGGATTCCTGCTCATATGTGCGCTCCACAGCTTCATCTGGCAAAGAGGGAGCGCAGCCAGAGCTGAGGGGCTGCGGGAGAGGCCGGAGAACACAGCCCAGCCCTGCACTCCCCAGGCAGGGAGAGCCCTGCGATGCCCCAGGGGGATGGAGCGAGGCCGCTGAGGGGTGTCTGCCTGGCGCCTCTTCCGGCCTGTCCGTGGGCATTTCCCCAGGGGATTGCATGGCATGGCATGGCATGGCATGGCATGGCATGGCATGGGGCCAAGTTGGCTGCAGGCTCCAGGCCTGCAGCCCAGTTCTGCCACTCACCCCCCTGTGGTGGATGGAAGGGCACCACCTCTTCAGTCTCCTGTGCTGGGGCTGCTCCAGGGCCGCCTTCCTCCTCCTCCACCCAGGCCATCTTGGGCACTCTCGGGGGTCTCTGCTCCATGTCTGTGGCTGGAGCTACTTGCAGGAGAGGTGCCCTGGGAAAGCTCCAGGGCACCAAGTCCCACGCTCTGCCCTTGGGGGCAGCTGCAGAATAGAAGGCTTGGAAGGCCACGGGTCACCGAGTCCTGTGCTCTGGCCTTGAGCTCAGCTGCAGGAAGAACGCTGCAGAAAAGCTCCTGGTCAGACGGGAACGAGTGCGCTGTGTGGGGGCTCCTCACAGCACTGCTCTGTCCCGTTGTGCCCCGCTGTTTGCTCCCAGCACCGGGCAAGCTTCTATTTCCCACGTGTCACAAAGGGGCCTTGGAGACCGGGTTCCGTTCCATGGCACGGTGACCGTGCTGCAGCGTGCCACCCAGGGCCCTTGCACACACTGCCTCCTGCCCTGGGGCCGGCCCCAGCCCCGCTAAAGTGGCCCAGCTTGGAAGGAATCCCTGGCCCCAGGTGTCTAAGACAGCCTGACAGAATCTTTAGGAAGGGCTCAGACCATAAGCAAAGGCCGCCCTGCTCTGCGGGCTCAGGCCTGTAGTAAACCCCTCCGGTTTAGCCAGGGCCCCTTGGAGAATAGAATGCTGACACAGCAGCAAAGAAGTTTCCTGTCTCCAGGGACATCCGCCTTGTACCTTATCCCTATAGCCATGTAAGGCAATATTGTGTTAAACCCTACTATTGGTCACTTATGGTCACTCTAACACCTTTGCCATTGGTCAGGATTGGATCCAGGCCAAGGGTATAAAAGTAGCATACTGTACCCCTACTAACTCGGAAGAAAAAGAGCTGAGACCCTTCACGGACCCCTACAATAAAGCCATACTCGTGGAACAGCCAGCGTCTTCTGCTTCTCCTCTCTCTACCGTCTGCTGGAGCCTTAGGCCAAGGGAAAAGCTACCTAGCAAGCAAAGCTGAAATCACAAGAGCTGCCTAATCACTAAGAGCTGAATATCTCCCTGCTTGCTAGGGGCTAACCCACGGCCTTGGTCTGAGAGCGAGCTGGCTTCTAGCACCCAGTCCCCTTGGGGACTGAGCTCTGGAGCTGTAACAGCTTGCATAGGATAAGACCAAGCTAGGCTCATTTAAGTGGCCGCCCAAACGTGTCGTCGGACCCTGGCCCCCAGGAGCGAAGCGTCACCAGAGCATCGGAGCCTTTCAGGGCCTCCAGTTATTGCCGGTTTGGGAAGCCTCTCCTTCTGCGAAAGGACTTTTCGTTTTAGAAAATCTTCTCTGCGGAAGGCTCAATTCGACCCTCAACAATACATCTGGACGAGATAAAGTCTGAGGAGAATTGAGGAGCAGACTCCCTTCCACAGACCCGTGACCCCAAAGGACGTAAGTATTAAGTTTGCGCGCATACCTTGGGTGCTCTAAAAATCTTTTTCGTTTTTTTTTCTTTTTTTTTCTCGTTTTTCTGTGGAAAGGGCTTGAAAATCATGGGTACTTGTTTAAGCACTCTAAGACTAACAACACGTGAGAGAGAGTTATATTTAACCATTGTAGAAACCTTATCTGTTAACAACTTCACTTTTTCTAAAGGTAGTCTGTCAAAAAAGACTCTTAAAAAATTTGTATCTTGGATGGTGCTGAATTTCCCTGAAACTGATAAGACCACAATTACTGAAAATTCCTTTTGGGATACAGTTGGAAACACCATTTATATGTCTCAAACAAAACAGGACTTTTCTGTTACTAACTTCTTACCTTTATTTCATATAATAACAAAAACGATTGAAAAATCGAACTCTGAAAAAAGTTCCAAACTAACAGATCTTTCCTCTTCATATGCTAATTGCGCTGATAAGATAACAGAGGAATGTGCCCTCCAGGCCACAGAGTCACTGGGCGCTGCAGAACTTACTGCAGAAACCACCTCGGAGGCAGAAGCCAAGCAGGCCGCCCCCACATTCCCCCCCCTCGCGGGACCCGCGCTGCCCAACTCCCCGTTTCCTGCAGCCCCCCATCTCCCCGGCTCCGTTTCCTTCCCGCGTCCGGCCTCGGGGGCCCCGTTCCCTGTCCCTGCCGCTGTACCCTCCGCTGCGACCACCCCTCCCCCCGCGCCCGTGCTGCCGTTGCCTACCCCCGCGCCGCCGTTCCCCGCCCCCGGTTGCTCCGTCGCGGTACCCCCCGCTCCCGCTGCTGTCCCCGCCCTGCCCCCCGCTCCCCCCGCCGCGCCCGCCGCGTTCCCCGGTCCCGTTATCGCCGCCGCCCCCCCCAACCCTGCGCTGCTATCCTCCACCCCCGCGACCGCCCTCCCATCCGTCACCGCCCCCGCTCCCGCTCCCACCGAGACCGCCCCGGCCCTCCCGCCCCCTCCTGCCACATTCCCGAGCCATGCCCACAACCTGTCCTCCTGCGCCGAGCCGCACACATGTGCAGTAACATCAGCTCACCCTACACCTGTCGTATCCCAAACCAGGGGCATTGCTAGCGCACCCCCAAATCCCCCAGGCGTGCATCCACAGCCCCCATACCCCCCCTGCCCCCACCCGTCCCTCCAACCCCTGACCCAACCCTCCTGCCACCCGAACGGATCAGAGACCACCTGTGGTGTCCCCCCCCCGACCCAATCCGGTCCCTGCTGCTCCAGGGCTACCCCTCACCCAACAACGCTAACTTCGGGCCAGTCACTGAAAAGGGTGAAAAATCCTTCTAAACGAAAGAAAAGGAATTCACGGGTAGCATGTGCCTCACAGTGTTCCTCAGACAATGAGAGCTCTTCTGATGAATCTGATTTTGATGCGATTAATATAGACCCATGGGCTCTTATTAAGATAGAAGCTACAAAGTCTGGGAACTGGGACCTAGCACAGAAAATCACAGCCTTTCCGGTCGAGTACAGGCAAGGAAGGAATGGTGGGGAATCTAATATCAAGGCATGGAAACCAATTTCTAATAAGGAACTGGTACAATTGAGAAATATAGCCAAGGAACATGGACGTAGTTCACATATCTTTAGAAATTTCCTAGAAGCCATGTTCTCTGCACATGTCTTGCTTCCTCACGATGTAAAAAATATTTCACAATGCCTTCTGTCACCGGCAGAATATTTGTTATGGGATAGGCATTGGAAGAAACACTTAAAAACGTTATCAGATTCATATACTGCCGATGCTACTAAGACCAACTTCACAGTAGAACAATTGGCTGGTGAAGGAGACTTTCAAAAGCCAGCAGAACAAATGGAAACTCTGAATAAAGAAGCGCTGCAGGATGTAGCAATTGCAGCAAAAACCTCCTTGCTTCTTATGCAGGATGAGTCAATGCCAACAATGCATTTTTCTACTATAAAACAAGGCATTGAAGAAAGCTTTATAAAATTTGTGGACAAACTTAAAGATGCTTTGGAGAAACAAATAGAGAGTACTGAGGCAAGAAAGGAACTCTTATGTAAGCTTGCTTTCAGCAACTCAAATGAGAAATGCAAGGCCATTTTGAGGTCTTTAACTGTGGATACAGACCCTACTATAGAGCAAATGTTAGAATGCTGTACACGTCACATGTCCACTGAAAATACAGTGGCGCAAGCAGTTGCTAAGGGTATTGCTGAAGGAGTTTCTGGTGCATATGCAGTGATAACCTCTAAAGAACAAGCTAAATGCTATCACTGTGGAGAGCTAGGACATTATATAAAGGACTGTCCTGAAAGAACACCCCCCCGATACCATCGGAATTATAATCAAAGACCCCAACAGCAGCAACACTATCAATCGCGTCCTTTAAACTCCTTGAGGCGCCCGTCCGACCTTCGGGCGCAGAATACAAATCAAAGGCCACCAAGACCCAATCACGCACAAACCCAGGCTGCTCCAGACCGAAAGGAGAAGCCCCAACCCACGGGACAACCCAGAGAGGTACCCGCCGACAACTGGTAACTGCTTTGTCCATTGACTTTAATGATAAGAATGTTCACCGTGTTCCTACAGGAAAATATGGACCTAAAGGGAGTCCTTCAGACATTTTAATTACAGGTGATTCGGTTAATACTCCGAAGGAAATCTTCGTTGTTCCGGAAGTGTTGACAGTGCAGCCGGGACAAGAGATCCTCGTGCAGGTATACTGCATAGACTTACCATTTTTTCTTTCTAAAGGAACTCCAATAGCACAGGCATTTTTACTCCCAAAAAATCACAGGGAACAGATTCCTCTCAACCCTACAGCAATGTGGGCACAAGTCATGGGACCATCCAAGCCTACCATCGAGTGCGGCCTCTCCCACAAAGGAGAGAAGACCCACCTGCCAGGGATGCTGGACACCGGTGCAGATGTGACCATCATCGCCCGTTCAGATTGGCCAGCACACTGGGATCTACAACCTGTTGCAGGCATGATTTCCGGGATTGGTGGAACTACAGTATCCATGAGGAGCAAGAACAACATCCTGGTTGAAGGGCCAGAAGGCAAGCTGGCAACCATCCGTCCATTTGTGGTAAGGGCCCCCATTACCCTTTGGGGACGTGACATTTTATCCCAGTGGGGTGCTTCCCTACGTATTCCCATTCAGGATTTCTGACTGGGGCCACTGAGTTGAGCGCGCTGCCAGAAATACCCTGTCTCACCTGGAAAAGCCACAAGCCAATCTAGACTGAGCAGTGGCCCCTAAAGAAAGCCAAGCTGCGCGCCCTAAACGTCCTCGTGGAAGAACAGCTCAAAAAAGGCCACATAGTGGAGTCCGACAGCCCTTGGAACTCTCCAGTCTTCGTTCTACCAAAGCCAGGTACAAACAAGTGGAGACTTCTCCATGACCTTCGCAGAATCAACGAAGTCATCGAGGACATGGGCCCTCTTCAGCCTGGCTTGCCCTCCCCATCGATGCTGCCTAGAGACTGGACACTTGCTATCATAGACATTAAGGACTGTTTCTTCAGTATACCACTACATCCAGAAGATGCTCCACGGTTTGCTTTTTCCGTTCCCTCTATTAACAAGGAAGCTCCGCTCAAAAGATATCATTGGCGTTATCTTCCTCAGGGATTGAAAAACTCGCCAACTATTTGCCAGTGGTACGTGTCTCACATCCTGTCTCCCATTCGGAAATCATTTCCAGACGCCATCATTTATCACTATATGGATGACATTCTGGTGTGTGCTTCAGACAAAGCTTACTTGGACAAAACAATCAAAAAGACTGTTGAAGCCATTGAAAAGGCAGGAATGGAAATTCGTGAGGACAAAATTCAGTACACCGAGCCATGGACTTACCTTGGAGTCCAGATCCGGGAAAGAACTATCCTACCTCAGCAGATCGTCATCAACGACGACCCAAAAACCCTCAGGGACTTACACAGCCTGTGTGGATCCATCAACTGGGTACGTCCACTGCTAGGAATTACATCAGAGGACCTTGCTCCCTTGTTCAATCTTCTTCGTGGACCCAAGGAACTGGACTCTCCCTGCACTCTCACAGAGGAAGCCAGAGGTGCCATCATCAAAGTCCAGGAAGCCCTGTCTTCACGCAAAGCCCATCGCTACGAGCCTAGTCTGCCTTTCCAGTTCATCATCCTGGGAAAAGCACCCAGATTCCATGGACTGATCTTCCAATGGGACCCTCAGCTGCGAGATCCTTTGTTGATACTGGAATGGGTTTTTACAAGTAGCCAGCCCACAAAGACACTTACCACCTACCAGGAGATTATAGCACACTTAATAAAAAAGGCTAGGACTCGCCTTTGCTCCCTTTCAGGGTGTGATTTTGAATGCATATATTTGCCAATAACCCTTAAAGACTTTGAGGATTTGATCAAGACCAATGCGAGTCTACAGTTTGCTCTGGACAGTTATACGGGTCAAACTTCATCAGACATCCCAGAACACAAGCTTTTCAACCAGAATGAAACTTTCCATTTGATTCCAAAACGAATCCAAAGTAGAAATCCTCTCAAGGCTCTAACTCTATTTACAGATGGCTCAGGGTCATCCCACAAGTCGGTGATTACTTGGAGAGACCCCCAAACACAAGAATGGCAATCTGACGTGGAAACAGTAGAAGGATCGCCACAAATTGCAGAATTAGCAGCTGTCGTCAGAGCCTTTGAAAAATTTAAAAACGAGCCGTTCAATCTGGTCACAGATTCAGCTTATGTTGCGGGAATAGCTATGAGAGCGGAACATGCTCTTCTCAAAGAGGTCTCTAACCCAAAGTTATACCAATTGCTCTCTAAATTAATACAATTGATATCCCACAGAAAACAACCTTATCACATAATGCATGTAAGGTCGCACACGGACCTCCCAGGTGTTGTTGCAGAAGGCAACAGGAAAGCAGATGCATTAGCTATGGCAGCAGAAACTGCTAATGTTCCTAACATCTTTGCTCAGGCAAAGCTGTCACATGCGTTCTTTCATCAAAATGTACCTGCCCTGATGAGAATGTTTAAGCTCTCGAAGGATCAGGCAAAAGCTATCGTGGCTACCTGTCCGAACTGTCAAAACTACCAGATACCATCAATGGGTACGGGAGTCAATCCCCGAGGTCTGAATAGCTGTCAGCTGTGGCAGACAGATGTAACTCACTTTGCACCTTTTGGAAGGTCAAAGTATGTGCATGTTTCGGTTGACACGTTCTCAGGAGCAGTGTTTGCATCATCACATGCAGGAGAAAAGACCATGCACACAATAAAACACTTTCTCCTCGCTTTTGCCACCCTGGGTGTACCAAAGGAGATTAAAACAGATAATGGGCCAGCCTATACCTCCCACAAGTTGAAGGAGTTCTTCAATGAATGGGGCATAGCACACAAGACGGGCATACCTGTAAACCCCACAGGACAATCCATCGTGGAAAGGACACATCAAACCCTCAAAAGAGTCCTCGAGCAACAGAACAGGAACACGAAAATCACATCTCCAGTGGAGAGACTTTGCAAGGCTCTCTATGTCATCAACTTCCTGAACTGCACAGTGTCAGAGCCTGACCCACCAATACTTCGCCACTTTGCGAATACCACAAAAGCAAAGCTCACGGAGAAACCACCCGTGCTCGTGAAAGATCCTGAAACACACCAAATCTCAGGGCCTCATCAGTTGATTACCTGGGGAAGAGGTTATGCATGCGTGCTACTACCATCAGGTCCAAGGTGGTACCCAGGAAAATACGTAAAACCATACTTAGGCACAGCGAACACTACTACAGACGAGGACAAGAATTCTCCTGAGGCAAACACAAGACCACCTCAAAACCAAACCAGCTCAGCCTGGAGACGAAGGCGTCGCCGAACACCCACAAACACAAGAACAGACCGCCCCATTACAAGGCAGCAGACAAAACAGAAAGTCAAATAACAGTCTACTGTAATAGGCCACAGATAGCCTTAACACAAAAGTGTTCTCTGAATTATGTGTTATTACACTGTGTATTGTATAGTAAAAAGTATTATTCCCTTTCCCTAACCTTAAAACCTCATAACCTTCTACCCGCTCCTCCTCCTGTAGTGCAGCTTAGAAATTAAAAGAAAAAGGGGGGGAGGAGGGGAACACAGAAAAGAACAAGGCAGAAATCCCTCTCATCATAAAGATAACAAATTGTGCTTATATTCCCTATCAGAAGCCCTAATCCTGCCCAAAGATGAAAAATATCTCCGTCGGTGCTGTCCTCACCGCTGCCTGGATGCTCTACACCGTACCGCGTGCCTTCGGCTGGATTAGTCCTCAGCCTAGCCATAATGTTTGGGTAACCTTAGCAAAAACATTAAAACAAGACAATATGTGCTTGTCTATGGGAAGCATAGATAATCCACTTTCTACATGTCTAGTAGGAATCCCCTTTATAGCAGACGATTGGCCGGTCCAGAACTCAGAGGTTCTCCGCACCACAGGTAAGAGACCCAATGGGGCTGATACTTGGGATGAGTGGACAAAAATTCTGCCAGATGCTCGAGAGGAACCCCAAGAATTGGATCTATTGGGATCCTCCAAGGCCACATATTGTGTCAAATTTTACTATAGGCGTCCGAAAAATGATTGGCCAGAAATTGACCAACACAAAAACACATATCGAAAAGATGTATCACCAGTAAACAAAGCCTATAACCCTCATGATTGGTGCAATTACACTGCACGTGTAATTTCTGTGTCCTCTCTCCATCCCAAAGTATTACCCAAGGGAATGTTTCTCATCTGTGGTGACAGAGTATGGGCAGGGATCCCCTCCCGACTCCAGGGAGGTCCCTGTACTCTGGGAAAACTTTCTACCCTTACTCCAAACATCACCCTATTACATAATTGGAAAAAAGAAAGAGAATCAAAACGTGAAAAAAGGTCATACACTGAATTCGATGAAAATTGTGATCCGAGATTATACGATTGGAACAGACAAAAAAAGATTGCAGTCTCTCTGTTTTTACCCTGGATAGCTGCAGCTAAAGCCCTCGGTGAAATCAGTCACCTTGGGTGCTGGCTCAGTAAACAAGCTAACGCCACATCAGCAGCCCTGAGTGATCTCTTAAAGGAAGAAGAAACCACAAGACAAGCTTCACTCCAAAACCGAGCAGCAATCGACTTCCTGCTGCTTGCCCACGGACATGGATGTGAGGACTTCGAAGGAATGTGTTGCTTCAACCTCTCTTCACGTTCGGAATCCATCCATGCGAACATCCAGAAACTGAAAGATCTTGTGAAGGACTTGAAAGTAGAAAGAATCCCAGATTGGGTCAATGAAATTTTCGGGCAATGGGGACTAACAGGATGGGCCGCATCTTTAGTTAAGGGATTTTTGTTGATTCTCCTTGTAATTTTTACAGTGTTAGTTATGTTCATGTGTCTTGTTCACTGTTTCAAAAGAACTCTCGCGAATGCATTTTTTGTAAAAACAGAAAGTGGAGTTGTAGTAAACCCCTCAGGTTTAGCCAGGGCCCCTTGGAGAATAGAATGCTGACACAGCAGCAAAGAAGTTTCCTGTCTCCAGGGACATCCGCCTTGTACCTTATCCCTATAGCCATGTAAGGCAATATTGTGTTAAACCCTACTATTGGTCACTTATGGTCACTCTAACACCTTTGCCATTGGTCAGGATTGGATCCAGGCCAAGGGTATAAAAGTAGCATACTGTACCCCTACTAACTCGGAAGAAGAAGAGCTGAGACCCTTCACGGACCCCTACAATAAAGCCATACTCGTGGAACAGCCAGCGTCTTCTGCTTCTCCTCTCTCTACCGTCTGCTGGAGCCTTAGGCCAAGGGAAAAGCTACCTAGCAAGCAAAGCTGAAATCACAAGAGCTGCCTAATCACTAAGAGCTGAATATCTCCCTGCTTGCTAGGGGCTAACCCACGGCCTGGGTCTGAGAGCGAGCTGGCTTCTAGCACCCAGTCCCCTTGGGGACTGAGCTCTGGAGCTGTAACAGCATGCATAGGATAAGACCAAGCTAGGCTCATTTACAGGCCTATCCCCATATCTTTCCCTGAGAGCATTTGAATTTCTAAATGAGAATCATTTGAAGGGAGGGGATTTACATTTTCCATTCCAGAGAAGACTTCTGCCTTCCTTAGCAGACACCTCTCTCTTCAAACCAAGACAATTCTTTGTCATCTTGACGATGCGCAGTTGCTGAGAAGCCCCGTTTTACTCCAGGGACCTTAAGAACCATTCCCAGCAACTGGGAAAATCCTAGGTGTTCCATCCACCCATAGATGAACTCTCCAAATTTGCCCCGAAAGTGGGTCCAGCTTTTATAGGCCAAAAAGAGCAAGTCCAAGTGACTCGATGATATTTTTTAGCCGGGATAGCCCTGCAGCTGATGGCACACTTCACAGTCAGCAGGGGACACAGCTAGGCCAAAGCCCAGACCTCTTCTGGGAAACTTTCTCTTCAAACACCCTTCAAACAAGCCTCCATGCAAGTCAGTTGGGAAAGTTTCTTCAAATGATCCATTTCTGGCACCTGACTACACAGGGTTATGTGAAAGATTCTAAAGCAGCCGCTCTGGAGTCAGAGAGGCAGCCCTGAGAGTCCTTGTCATCTATTTGTAGCTAAATCCCACTTTTGGGGAGTTGAAGGAGTTTGGAACGAGCTAGAGAGCGGACCTCTGAGTTTTTTAGATGATGCCATTGCTTTTTCTTCTCTTCTACATAGGCAGGAAGGGTGAGTTGGGCTCACATCTCCACCGCATGGCTCACAGGGCCGCAAGACTTGTAGTTACAAGAGCTTTGAAGGATTTCTTGGCCAAGAAGACACGGCCAACAAGGATTTTTATGTTTTGGACCCAATCTTCAAGATTTCATCTTACGGACTCATGCTCTCGGAGTGTCTAGCTGGTCAGAGTGACCGCGAGATAAGTTAGAAAGTCTCTTTTCCCAGCCCGGTGGTGGAAGAAGGAGTCAGAGCTCTTCATTTCTCAGTCTCAAGGTTGTTGATTGTATCTTATCTATAAAATTCTTTCTCCTGTCCTGCCGAGGTCCGCTCAGCAAGACAGTCTAAGGCACTCTGCCTCCTCTGGGGTGGTGTTATCTTTTTCTACTAAAAACTACCTGTACAACAGTTACAATTACTTTCCAATCCCTATCGTCTATGTCGGACAGCGAGCTTCTACTCTAGACCAATCTCAAATGCCAACATCACAGCAGAAGATGGAGGCCAAGAAGAAGGAGAAAGGCTGGACGTGCCCAGATTGCTCCATCTGGCCCCCTGAAGCCCCATTCTAAAAACCCTCAAAATCTAGTTTTCCACTCTGGGATAAATTCACTATCATTCTACTTCAACTTTTGTGGCTGGTCATTCTTCATACAAGGTTGGGGATTGTTTTTTCCAAGGGCTAAATCAAAGGCACAGGGGTCTTGGGCTCTGTGCCAAGCTCTCTGAGCCCTCTGACAGGGTCTCGAGTCCTGCAGGGCAGTCAGAGGAATTTCCTGGGTTCCCACATCATGCTGACAGTGTAAGCTTCCTTAGCCAGTCATGCTATGACACACAAATCTACAGCACTGCATCCTAAACTTCTTGTTTACCATTGTAACTACTTGGATTTTTTCCTAGATCTTGAACTCGAAAACTCTAAACTTTCCTCCACTTCAACTTTCCTCCCCGTGTCGCTGCTATAAACTAGAAATCCGCATTCTCGCTTCTATCACCTAAGTTTGGGAGCCCTTTGCAAGGTCTCAGATCAAACCCTGTGCTTAATTCTAAGCTTTGCTGGCAAGACCAAAGGTCTGAGATTTCTCTGCATTTGGGTTTCCAACAACACTGATGCTGTTAGTTGCAGAGTGCCCAGGATGCGTCTTGCAGGTCAACTCTGGCAGGAACAAGGCGGCTGCCAGGGGGCTGCTTGTGGCCTCTGACAGCCCATTGCCCACGGCTTGCCAGCGGCCCAGCCCCTCAGGGGCTGCCCCAGCCCGGCCAAGCTGCCCGGCAGCAGCGCCGCAGCCCCACAGCAGCTCCAGAGCAGCCCCATGCAGAGGCACCTGGGAGCCCTCAGCAAGGCAGCCGGCAGCACACGGGCAGGAGGACACGGCTGGCGCTTCCTGCCTGACCCAGGGCTTGTGGCCATCTCCAGGCACCTCTCTGGCAGGGATCCCCGCAGCTCCGGCCCCTGCCCAGCCGCTCTGTGGGCAGCACAAAGGCTTCAGCAGAACCACCAAAGGCCGAGGGGTTTCTGGCCATTTCCCCGGGCCCACTGCACGCCTGCGCAGCTGGCTGAGTGCGAGCATCCTTTTCCCCCTCCTCCCCTATGCCGTACGGACCCTGGGCAGCAAAAGAAAGATCCTGGGAGTCTGTGTATGTTAACATAATCTGTATTTACATGGAAAAAGAAAAAAAATAAATAAAATAAAATTCTTGAAGAAAAACAAAATAAAACTTGACTCAGGGGGCCCCAGCGAAAAGAGCTTCTGGGATCAATCCTCCACAGAGCTCTGGCAGGGCAGGCAGCCGAGCCATGACGGACGAGGAGGCCGTGTCTTCCACGCCCTGCGCAGGTGATTTTGGAGCCACTGGAACCTGGAGATGGGAGCCCGCTCTCCTGACCTGACGATGCACAGCGTTTGAATTGCCAGGCTTCCGACGGCGAGGCTGACGTCGTTCGTTTTGTCTTCAAGGGCTGCGAGAGAGAGGAACAGAGGCACGGTCAGAAGCTGGAGCTGCAGGGAGCCGAGGAAGAGCCCCCTGCCAGGGCCACAACAGCCGGCTCTTGCCATGGCCAGGAGGGAGAAGGGAGCAAGGGGATCAGCCCGAAGCTGCTGGCCACGAATGGCCCGCGTGGCCCTGAAATCTCCGTGTGCTCTGCCCACGGGAGCAGAGCCCTCCGCAGCCGGGGCAGGGCTTGCAGCTCCCCCCGGCAGCCCCCGCTGTCAGCCCGCTGCCCTCACTCACCAGCGCAGATCAGCTGCAGCTCTTGCTGCTGCCCCCTCAGGTGCCGCCCGGCCATGCCTGTGAACACAGAGCCTGTCATGGCCCCAGCGGCACAGCTCCCTGCCAGCGCCGCTGCGGCGCTGTGGCCACACGGGCTGCCGGCCCGGCAGGGCTCAGCTCAGCCCATGCGGCACGCTGTCGCCCCAGGGCACGGCTGTCAGAGGGCGGCAGCAGCAATGCCCAGGCCAGGCGGGGCTCCACGGCGCCGGGTGCGGCTGCCGCTGCCGGGGCAGCAGGCGGGGCCGGGGCCGAGCTGCGGCGGGCCGGGGAAGGGAGCCCGGGCTCGTAACTCACCCATGAAGCTGATGGCCGCCTCTCGCAGGGGCTCCTGTGGGCTCTCCAGGTAGCGCAGGGCTCGGCGCAGGTGCTTGGCTGCTCTGCTCCTGTCCTCTGCCAGCTGGAGAGAGCGGCAGGAGGGAAGGGTTGGCGCGGGCTCAGGCCCTGGGCCGGGCGCTGCCTGCGCCAAGCCCCGGCCTCCCCCGGCCACACAGCCCTGAGGCGCGGCCAGCAGCCGCTGGCGCCGGGCTCCCGAGAGGGGAGGGGGAGAGGGCCGGCTGCTGCCCGGGGAGCCGCGGTGCCGCCCCTGCCCCGCAGCTCCGCCGGGCCGGGCTTTCATGGGCACCCGGCTCGGGCCCACGGGAGCCTGGAGAGGAGCCCGCGCGGCCTCTGGCTGCAGCAGCGCGCAGGGGCACAGCTGCCCGGCCCGCACACTGAGCACCGCCCTCAGGGGCCTTCTCCTGGCTGAGGTGGGGATTCCAGGCCGTCCTTACCAGGCACTTGCTGAACTTCCACAGTTTCTGCTCCTTCAGCAGCTTTTTGAGATCCCTCCTCTTGATGAACTTGACCGCATAAAGCAGCGTTTCCCGAGAAGCCTGGAGAGCAGCAGAGACGCGGAGATGGCCCCGCAGCCCAGGGCTCGGGACCCGCCTCCCCCTGCCATGGCCTGCGGGAGGCTGCGGTCCAGCAGGCGCAGGGCAGGAGGCAGCCGAGCCCCGTGCCAGGCGGACAGCAGCAGCCCACGAGTCCTCACCTCTGCCACATGCTGATTCTCATCATTGCAGTGGAAGAAGAGTGGAAGCAGGCTCTGTTGCACAGGGCTTTCCAAAGGGTTTTCTCTCTCTTCCAAGTACTCCATCATGTCTCGGAAGAGTTTTATGGAGAGCAGCTGTACCTGGCTATTATCCTAGACGAAAAAAAAATGAAAAAACACCTCAGCATTGGCTCCTCCGGGCGCCCTGGGCACAGGGCTGGAAATGCACAGGGCACACAGTTTCCAGGCAGCACCCAGTGGCTGTAGCTGGGGGCACAGAGCCTTACGTGGTCAAAGAGCGGCAGGAGTGCCTCAGCCAGCTGCACGGCAATGGGGGTTGACATCAGCATGTGTTTGTGCAGGAGTATAAAGCTGAGTGTGATGAGTGTCATCCCAGCTGTCTCTGCATCTTTGTCCGCCAGTAGGCGCATGAGGCTTTCGGTCAAGCTCCACATTCTTTCGGCCTGTGCGCAACACAAGTCTGTGAAGTCCCACCCTGCTGCCACAGGGCCCAGAGGCCAAAGGACTGTCCTGAAGCACTGGGGTAGCTGAAGCAGGAGGCAGGAGAGCTGGGAGCAGCTGCCCCAGTGCCCAAAGGCCAGGCCAGGCCAAGCGACTGCGTTCCCAGTGCAGCTTCAGCCACCGCCCCCTTCTCACCATTGAGGGATCATCAATGAGCTCCAGAAGGGCCCTGAGCGCCAGGCGACGCCTCTCCCTGCACTCGCTCTGCAGGTACCTTGAAGAGACCTTCACAACACTGTCGCCACATTCACTAGAATCCAGGCACACGAGGACCTGAAAGGCACAGGCCAGTGATGGGGGAGCCGGCCGGCAGGAGCCCGCAGCCGCACAGGGCTGGGCCCAGGACGCAGCAGCAGCAGCAGCACAGGGTGCGGGCACCGTCCCAGGTGTCTGCGGCCACAAGAGGGCAGAGAGCTGGGAGGCAGCACAGCCAGGCAGCGCTGGACACCCGGCTCACCTCCACAAGGAATGCCAGGGCGGGCAGATCCCAGTGTGGCTCCTGTGTGCTGAGCAGCCAGAGGAGGTGGAGTGCAATACTGGAACACAAGCGATGACAAGCGTGGCGCATCTCCCTAGGAAGGCAAAAAAGGGACCAGGAAGCTGAGCAAATCTCTCCAAGGACAGGCTTACAGAGCCTGGTGGTCTTTTACCACCACTCTGCATGGGGACCTGGGCCCTTTAGGAGGTGTCTCCTCCTGTGCTCTCTCCCCTCGCAGCCTTTTCCAGTCTGCTTGGCCGTCCCTCAGTGTGTCCTTAGCTGTCCCTCAGTGTGTCCCAGGGTCTCGGGGAATGTGTGGGACGGCTCGGGCACAGAGCACAAATGGCAGGATCAATGGGGAGAAAGTGAGTCTCACCTGGCCAGCAGACCCATGGCATAGTGGCGGGTGTCAGCACAGAGCAGCGTGTCCCAGCCACGCTTGCCTTCCACTGACAACACCACATCCTTGTACTGCTTTTGGCAGAGCAGGGACTTCAGGGTCTGCACTGCAAACCTGTGTGCACAGCAAAGCCCAGGTCACTCTGGCAGCACTGGCTCCTTTGCAGGCCACGTGTCAGGCAGGGACAGGAGGAGTGGGATGGAGCACCTGTTGGGGCTGATGACAAGACCGTGCTCTTCCAGGCAATCCTTCCAGAAGGTTTGGACCTCCTCTGGCATCTCTTCTGTGCTGGAGAACACTTGGAAGAGCAGATGAACAAAAAGGCGGGGGAAATATGGCCTCACTACACGTGGGACAGAGGACTCTTGGAGGATCTTCCACATGACCACGGTCGCCTGCAAAGGACAAAGCCCCCCAAGAGAGCGCTCAGTGCCGAGGTGTCCGTGTGGCAGGGCCCGAGCGTGGCAGGGAGAGGCCCGGAGAGACCTTGGCAGGGGAGCACGGGGCCTGGTGGGGCTGAAGCTGGCCCTGGGCCAGGTTTCCGGCCAGCGCCTGAGGCAGGCAGATGCAGTGGGGGAAGGAGGATGGAGAGCTGCTGGAGAGGCGGCCTTGGGGCCAGCAAAGGCCAGTTGCGGAAACTCACAGCCAGGGCAAAGACAGCCGTTTTGTCCCCATCCGAGGTGCACGTGCTGTACTCTGGCCAGCTCCCCAGCACATCCAGGAGGATCAGCTGCACTGGCTCCGCGGTCCTGGACGAGCACATGATGGTCTTCCACATGGAGGTGGCAGCTCTGCGGGATTAGAGCTCTGTCTCAGGGGGGATCTCAGACACAGCAGCGTGGCCTGGGCATCCCTAGGGGCCTGGGCTGAGCGCCGGCTCTTCCTCTGCCCACTGGCCCTTGCCAGCAGCAGCCAGGCAGCCAAGCTGTGTGAGGACGGGCCCTGAGGGGCAGCAAGGCAGCATGGCAGCAGGCTAAGGGGCTGACGTGCCAGGGCTGGGAAAGGCAGCAGCCAGAGGGTTCTAGAACTCTCTAGCTCAGACACCTTGGGCCAGGCGATACAGGGTGATGGGCTTGGGAGGCCTGAGCCCTCTGGGCAGGTGGGCCCCATACCTGTCACAGGACGGGGCCACACGCAGGAGCGTCACGACTGCGTCAGCCGGCTGTGCTTTGGTGAGTTTCAGCAGGGCCTTGTCCAGCCTGTGCTGGGCAGAATCATTGGCCAGGAGCCATCGGTGAATGTACCTCACCATGGCAGGCACCTGCGGGAGGCACGGGGAGACTTGGAAAGCTGCCAGAGAGAGCAATGTCCCCAGGCTCCCCAGAGAAGTGCTTTCCTTGCCAGCGCACTGCCATGGCCTCAAAGGCTCTGAGGGAGCAGCAGGCGTGGCTGGGGAAGCCACGTGACTCCTGGGGGAACTGAAGCCTGGCCCCAGGCTGCTTACTTGTTCTGGCCTGGCAACACCCTTCTCCAGGAGCAAATCCAGCAGGGCGGCACTGGTCTCATGCTTGAGGAGCTCGGAGTGAGCTGTGAGCCCAGTGCCCATGGTGCGGGTCTCTTCCTGCTGAATGCTCCGGATGAAGTGGCAGACGAGCTGTAGGAGAAGGGCAAGAAGCCGCGGATGTTGCATGGAGTGCTGCACACACGGTGCTGGGCTGAGCAGGGACAGCAGGCCCAGCCCGGGTGGGGGTGGCTGCAGGTACCTGCGCTGTTCGATGGAAGCGGCCACGGCTGGATTCCTGCTCATGTGTGCGCTCCACAGCTTCATCTGGCAAAGAGGGAGCGCAGCCAGAGCTGAGGGGCTGCGGGAGAGGCCGGAGAACACAGCCCAGCCCTGCACTCCCCAGGCAGGGAGAGCCCTGCGATGCCCCAGGGGGATGGAGCGAGGCCGCTGAGGGGTGTCTGCCTGGCGCCTCTTCCGGCCTGTCCGTGGGCATTTCCCCAGGGGATTGCATGGCATGGCATGGCATGGCATGGCATGGCATGGCATGGCATGGCATGGCATGGCATGGCATGGGGCCAAGTTGGCTGCAGGCTCCAGGCCTGCAGCCCAGTTCTGCCACTCACCCCCCTGTGGTGGATGGAAGGGCACCACCTCTTCAGTCTCCCGTGCTGGGGCTGCTCCAGGGCCTTCTTCCTCCTCCTCCACCCAGGCCATCTTGGGCACTCTCGGGGGTCTCTGCTCCATGTCTGTGGCTGGAGCTACTTGCAGGAGAGGTGCCCTGGGAAAGCTCCAGGGCACCAAGTCCCACGCTCTGCCCTTGGGGGCAGCTGCAGAATAGAAGGCTTGGAAGGCCACGGGTCACCGAGTCCTGTGCTCTGGCCTTGAGCTCAGCTGCAGGAAGAACGCTGCAGAAAAGCTCCTGGTCAGACGGGAACGAGTGCGCTGTGTGGGGGCTCCTCACAGCACTGCTCTGTCCCGTTGTGCCCCGCTGCTTGCTCCCAGCACCGGGCAAGCTTCTATTTCCCACGTGTCACAAAGGGGCCTTGGAGACCGGGTTCCGTTCCATGGCACGGTGACCGTGCTGCAGCGTGCCACCCAGGGCCCTTGCACACACTGCCTCCTGCCCTGGGGCCGGCCCCAGCCCTGCTAAAGTGGCCCAGCTTGGAAGGAATCCCTGGCCCCAGGTGTCTAAGACAGCCTGACAGAATCTTTAGGAAGGACTCAGACCATAAGCAAAGGCCGCCCTGCTCTGCGGGCTCAGGCCTATCCCCATATCTTTCCCTGAGAGCATTTGAATTTCTAAATGAGAATCATTTGAAGGGAGGGGATTTACATTTTCCATTCCAGAGAAGACTTCTGCCTTCCTTAGCAGACACCTCTCTCTTCAAACCAAGACAATTCTTTGTCATCTTGACGATGCGCAGTTGCTTAGAAGCCCCGTTTTACTCCAGGGACCTTAAGAACCATTCCCAGCAACTGGGAAAATCCTAGGTGTTCCATCCACCCATAGATGAACTCTCCAAATTTGCCCCGAAAGTGGGTCCAGCTTTTATAGGCCAAAAAGAGCAAGTCCAAGTGACTCGATGATATTTTTTAGCCGGGATAGCCCTGCAGCTGATGGCACACTTCACAGTCAGCAGGGGACACAGCTAGGCCAAAGCCCAGACCTCTTCTGGGAAACTTTCTCTTCAAACACCCTTCAAACAAGCCTCCATGCAAGTCAGTTGGGAAAGTTTCTTCAAATGATCCATTTCTGGCACCTGACTACACAGGGTTATGTGAAAGATTCTAAAGCAGCCGCTCTGGAGTCAGAGAGGCAGCCCTGAGAGTCCTTGTCATCTATTTGTAGCTAAATCCCACTTTTGGGGAGTTGAAGGAGTTTGGAACGAGCTAGAGAGCGGACCTCTGAGTTTTTTAGATGATGCCATTGCTTTTTCTTCTCTTCTACATAGGCAGGAAGGGTGAGTTGGGCTCACATCTCCACCGCATGGCTCACAGGGCCGCAAGACTTGTAGTTACAAGAGCTTTGAAGGATTTCTTGGCCAAGAAGACACGGCCAACAAGGATTTTTATGTTTTGGACCCAATCTTCAAGATTTCATCTTACGGACTCATGCTCTCGGAGTGTCTAGCTGGTCAGAGTGACCGCGAGATAAGTTAGAAAGTCTCTTTTCCCAGCCCGGTGGTGGAAGAAGGAGTCCGAGCTCTTCATTTCTCAGTCTCAAGGTTGTTGATTGTATCTTATCTATAAAATTCTTTCTCCTGTCCTGCCGAGGTCCGCTCAGCAAGACAGTCTAAGGCACTCTGCCTCCTCTGGGGTGGTGTTATCTTTTTCTACTAAAAACTACCTGTACAACAGTTACAATTACTTTCCAATCCCTATCGTCTATGTCGGACAGCGAGCTTCTACTCTAGACCAATCTCAAATGCCAACATCACAGCAGAAGATGGAGGCCAAGAAGAAGGAGAAAGGCTGGACGTGCCCAGATTGCTCCATCTGGCCCCCTGAAGCCCCATTCTAAAAACCCTCAAAATCTAGTTTTCCACTCTGGGATAAATTCACTATCATTCTACTTCAACTTTTGTGGCTGGTCATTCTTCATACAAGGTTGGGGATTGTTTTTTCCAAGGGCTAAATCAAAGGCACAGGGGTCTTGGGCTCTGTGCCAAGCTCTCTGAGCCCTCTGACAGGGTCTCGAGTCCTGCAGGGCAGTCAGAGGAATTTCCTGGGTTCCCACATCATGCTGACAGTGTAAGCTTCCTTAGCCAGTCATGCTATGACACACAAATCTACAGCACTGCATCCTAAACTTCTTGTTTACCATTGTAACTACTTGGATTTTTTCCTAGATCTTGAACTCGAAAACTCTAAACTTTCCTCCACTTCAACTTTCCTCCCCGTGTCGCTGCTATAAACTAGAAATCCGCATTCTCGCTTCTATCACCTAAGTTTGGGAGCCCTTTGCAAGGTCTCAGATCAAACCCTGTGCTTAATTCTAAGCTTTGCTGACAAGACCAAAGGTCTGAGATTTCTCTGCATTTGGGTTTCCAACAACACTGATGCTGTTAGTTGCAGAGTGCCCAGGATGCGTCTTGCAGGTCAACTCTGGCAGGAACAAGGCGGCTGCCAGGGGGCTGCTTGTGGCCTCTGACAGCCCATTGCCCACGGCTTGCCAGCGGCCCAGCCCCTCAGGGGCTGCCCCAGCCCGGCCAAGCTGCCCGGCAGCAGCGCCGCAGCCCCACAGCAGCTCCAGAGCAGCCCCATGCAGAGGCACCTGGGAGCCCTCAGCAAGGCAGCCGGCAGCACACGGGCAGGAGGACACGGCTGGCGCTTCCTGCCTGACCCAGGGCTTGTGGCCATCTCCAGGCACCTCTCTGGCAGGGATCCCCGCAGCTCCGGCCCCTGCCCAGCCGCTCTGTGGGCAGCACAAAGGCTTCAGCAGAACCACCAAAGGCCGAGGGGTTTCTGGCCATTTCCCCGGGCCCACTGCACGCCTGCGCAGCTGGCTGAGTGCGAGCATCCTTTTCCCCCTCCTCCCCTATGCCGTACGGACCCTGGGCAGCAAAAGAAAGATCCTGGGAGTCTGTGTATGTTAACATAATCTGTATTTACATGGAAAAAGAAAAAAAATAAATAAAATAAAATTCTTGAAGAAAAACAAAATAAAACTTGACTCAGGGGGCCCCAGCGAAAAGAGCTTCTGGGATCAATCCTCCACAGAGCTCTGGCAGGGCAGGCAGCCGAGCCATGACGGACGAGGAGGCCGTGTCTTCCACGCCCTGCGCAGGTGATTTTGGAGCCACTGGAACCTGGAGATGGGAGCCCGCTCTCCTGACCTGACGATGCACAGCGTTTGAATTGCCAGGCTTCCGACGGCGAGGCTGACGTCGTTCGTTTTGTCTTCAAGGGCTGCGAGAGAGAGGAACAGAGGCACGGTCAGAAGCTGGAGCTGCAGGGAGCCGAGGAAGAGCCCCCTGCCAGGGCCACAACAGCCGGCTCTTGCCATGGCCAGGAGGGAGAAGGGAGCAAGGGGATCAGCCCGAAGCTGCTGGCCACGAATGGCCCGCGTGGCCCTGAAATCTCCGTGTGCTCTGCCCACGGGAGCAGAGCCCTCCGCAGCCGGGGCAGGGCTTGCAGCTCCCCCCGGCAGCCCCCGCTGTCAGCCCGCTGCCCTCACTCACCAGCGCAGATCAGCTGCAGCTCTTGCTGCTGCCCCCTCAGGTGCCGCCCGGCCATGCCTGTGAACACAGAGCCTGTCATGGCCCCAGCGGCACAGCTCCCTGCCAGCGCCGCTGCGGCGCTGTGGCCACACGGGCTGCCGGCCCGGCAGGGCTCAGCTCAGCCCATGCGGCACGCTGTCGCCCCAGGGCACGGCTGTCAGAGGGCGGCAGCAGCAATGCCCAGGCCAGGCGGGGCTTCACGGCGCCGGGCGCGGCTGCCGCTGCCGGGGCAGCAGGCGGGGCCGGGGCCGAGCTGCGGCGGGCCGGGGAAGGGAGCCCGGGCTCGTAACTCACCCATGAAGCTGATGGCCGCCTCTCGCAGGGGCTCCTGTGGGCTCTCCAGGTAGCGCAGGGCTCGGCGCAGGTGCTCGGCTGCTCTGCTCCTGTCCTCTGCCAGCTGGAGAGAGCGGCAGGAGGGAAGGGTTGGCGCGGGCTCAGGCCCTGGGCCGGGCGCTGCCTGCGCCAAGCCCCGGCCTCCCCCGGCCACACAGCCCTGAGGCGCGGCCAGCAGCCGCTGGCGCCGGGCTCCCGAGAGGGGAGGGGGAGAGGGCCGGCTGCTGCCCGGGGAGCCGCGGTGCCGCCCCTGCCCCGCAGCTCCGCCGGGCCGGGCTTTCATGGGCACCCGGCTCGGGCCCACGGGAGCCTGGAGAGGAGCCCGCGCGGCCTCTGGCTGCAGCAGCGCGCAGGGGCACAGCTGCCCGGCCCGCACACTGAGCACCGCCCTCAGGGGCCTTCTCCTGGCTGAGGTGGGGATTCCAGGCCGTCCTTACCAGGCACTTGCTGAACTTCCACAGTTTCTGCTCCTTCAGCAGCTTTTTGAGATCCCTCCTCTTGATGAACTTGACCGCATAAAGCAGCGTTTCCCGAGAAGCCTGGAGAGCAGCAGAGACGCGGAGATGGCCCCGCAGCCCAGGGCTCGGGACCCGCCTCCCCCTGCCATGGCCTGCGGGAGGCTGCGGTCCAGCAGGCGCAGGGCAGGAGGCAGCCGAGCCCCGTGCCAGGCGGACAGCAGCAGCCCACGAATCCTCACCTCTGCCACATGCTGATTCTCATCATTGCAGTGGAAGAAGAGTGGAAGCAGGCTCTGTTGCACAGGGCTTTCCAAAGGGTTTTCTCTCTCTTCCAAGTACTCCATCATGTCTCGGAAGAGTTTTATGGAGAGCAGCTGTACCTGGCTATTATCCTAGATGAAAAAAAAATGAAAAAACACCTCAGCATTGGCTCCTCCGGGCGCCCTGGGCACAGGGCTGGAAATGCACAGGGCACACAGTTTCCAGGCAGCACCCAGTGGCTGTAGCTGGGGGCACAGAGCCTTACGTGGTCAAAGAGCGGCAGGAGTGCCTCAGCCAGCTGCACGGCAATGGGGGTTGACATCAGCATGTGTTTGTGCAGGAGTATAAAGCTGAGTGTGATGAGTGTCATCCCAGCTGTCTCTGCATCTTTGTCCGCCAGTAGGCGCATGAGGCTTTCGGTCAAGCTCCACATTCTTTCGGCCTGTGCGCAACACAAGTCTGTGAAGTCCCACCCTGCTGCCACAGGGCCCAGAGGCCAAAGGACTGTCCTGAAGCACTGGGGTAGCTGAAGCAGGAGGCAGGAGAGCTGGCAGCAGCTGCCCCAGTGCCCAAAGGCCAGGCCAGGCCAGGCGACTGCGTTCCCAGTGCAGCTTCAGCCACCGCCCCCTTCTCACCATTGAGGGATCATCAATGAGCTCCAGAAGGGCCCTGAGCGCCAGGCGACGCCTCTCCCTGCACTCGCTCTGCAGGTACCTTGAAGAGACCTTCACAACACTGTCGCCACATTCACTAGAATCCAGGCACACGAGGACCTGAAAGGCACAGGCCAGTGATGGGGGAGCCGGCCGGCAGGAGCCCGCAGCCGCACAGGGCTGGGCCCAGGACGCAGCAGCAGCAGCAGCACAGGGTGCGGGCACCGTCCCAGGTGTCTGCGGCCACAAGAGGGCAGAGAGCTGGGAGGCAGCACAGCCAGGCAGCGCTGGACACCCGGCTCACCTCCACAAGGAATGCCAGGGCGGGCAGATCCCAGTGTGGCTCCTGTGTGCTGAGCAGCCAGAGGAGGTGGAGTGCAATACTGGAACACAAGCGATGACAAGCGTGGCGCATCTCCCTAGGAGGGCAAAAAAGGGACCAGGAAGCTGAGCAAATCTCTCCAAGGACAGGCTTACAGAGCCTGGTGGTCTTTTACCACCACTCTGCATGGGGACCTGGGCCCTTTAGGAGGTGTCTCCTCCTGTGCTCTCTCCCCTCGCAGCCTTTTCCAGTCTGCTTGGCCGTCCCTCAGTGTGTCCTTAGCTGTCCCTCAGTGTGTCCCAGGGTCTCGGGGAATGTGTGGGACGGCTCGGGCACAGAGCACAAATGGCAGGATCAATGGGGAGAAAGTGAGTCTCACCTGGCCAGCAGACCCATGGCATAGTGGCGGGTGTCAGCACAGAGCAGCGTGTCCCAGCCACGCTTGCCTTCCACTGACAACACCACATCCTTGTACTGCTTTTGGCAGAGCAGGGACTTCAGGGTCTGCACTGCAAACCTGTGTGCACAGCAAAGCCCAGGTCACTCTGGCAGCACTGGCTCCTTTGCAGGCCACGTGTCAGGCAGGGACAGGAGGAGTGGGATGGAGCACCTGTTGGGGCTGATGACAAGACCGTGCTCTTCCAGGCAATCCTTCCAGAAGGTTTGGACCTCCTCTGGCATCTCTTCTGTGCTGGAGAACACTTGGAAGAGCAGATGAACAAAAAGGCGGGGGAAATATGGCCTCACTACACGTGGGACAGAGGACTCTTGGAGGATCTTCCACATCACCACGGTCGCCTGCAAAGGACAAAGCCCCCCAAGAGAGCGCTCAGTGCCGAGGTGTCCGTGTGGCAGGGCCCGAGCGTGGCAGGGAGAGGCCCGGAGAGACCTTGGCAGGGGAGCACGGGGCCTGGTGGGGCTGAAGCTGGCCCTGGGCCAGGTTTCCGGCCAGCGCCTGAGGCAGGCAGATGCAGTGGGGGAAGGAGGATGGAGAGCTGCTGGAGAGGCGGCCTTGGGGCCAGCAAAGGCCAGTTGCGGAAACTCACAGCCAGGGCAAAGACAGCCGTTTTGTCCCCATCCGAGGTGCACGTGCTGTACTCTGGCCAGCTCCCCAGCACATCCAGGAGGATCAGCTGCACTGGCTCCGCGGTCCTGGACGAGCACATGATGGTCTTCCACATGGAGGTGGCAGCTCTGCGGGATTAGAGCTCTGTCTCAGGGGGGATCTCAGACACAGCAGCGTGGCCTGGGCATCCCTAGGGGCCTGGGCTGAGCGCCGGCTCTTCCTCTGCCCACTGGCCCTTGCCAGCAGCAGCCAGGCAGCCAAGCTGTGTGAGGACGGGCCCTGAGGGGCAGCAAGGCAGCATGGCAGCAGGCTAAGGGGCTGACGTGCCAGGGCTGGGAAAGGCAGCAGCCAGAGGGTTCTAGAACTCTCTAGCTCAGACACCTTGGGCCAGGCGATACAGGGTGATGGGCTTGGGAGGCCTGAGCCCTCTGGGCAGGTGGGCCCCATACCTGTCACAGGACGGGGCCACACGCAGGAGCGTCACGACTGCGTCAGCCGGCTGTGCTTTGGTGAGTTTCAGCAGGGCCTTGTCCAGCCTGTGCTGGGCAGAATCATTGGCCAGGAGCCATCGGTGAATGTACCTCACCATGGCAGGCACCTGCGGGAGGCACGGGGAGACTTGGAAAGCTGCCAGAGAGAGCAATGTCCCCAGGCTCCCCAGAGAAGTGCTTTCCTTGCCAGCGCACTGCCATGGCCTCAAAGGCTCTGAGGGAGCAGCAGGCGTGGCTGGGGAAGCCACGTGACTCCTGGGGGAACTGAAGCCTGGCCCCAGGCTGCTTACTTGTTCTGGCCTGGCAACACCCTTCTCCAGGAGCAAATCCAGCAGGGCGGCACTGGTCTCATGCTTGAGGAGCTCGGAGTGAGCTGTGAGCCCAGTGCCCATGGTGCGGGTCTCTTCCTGCTGAATGCTCCGGATGAAGTGGCAGACGAGCTGTAGGAGAAGGGCAAGAAGCCGCGGATGTTGCATGGAGTGCTGCACACACGGTGCTGGGCTGAGCAGGGACAGCAGGCCCAGCCCGGGTGGGGGTGGCTGCAGGTACCTGCGCTGTTCGATGGAAGCGGCCACGGCTGGATTCCTGCTCATGTGTGCGCTCCACAGCTTCATCTGGCAAAGAGGGAGCGCAGCCAGAGCTGAGGGGCTGCGGGAGAGGCCGGAGAACACAGCCCAGCCCTGCACTCCCCAGGCAGGGAGAGCCCTGCGATGCCCCAGGGGGATGGAGCGAGGCCGCTGAGGGGTGTCTGCCTGGCGCCTCTTCCGGCCTGTCCGTGGGCATTTCCCCAGGGGATTGCATGGCATGGCATGGCATGGCATGGCATGGCATGGCATGGCATGGCATGGCATGGCATGGGGCCAAGTTGGCTGCAGGCTCCAGGCCTGCAGCCCAGTTCTGCCACTCACCCCCCTGTGGTGGATGGAAGGGCACCACCTCTTCAGTCTCCCGTGCTGGGGCTGCTCCAGGGCCTTCTTCCTCCTCCTCCACCCAGGCCATCTTGGGCACTCTCGGGGGTCTCTGCTCCATGTCTGTGGCTGGAGCTACTTGCAGGAGAGGTGCCCTGGGAAAGCTCCAGGGCACCAAGTCCCACGCTCTGCCCTTGGGGGCAGCTGCAGAATAGAAGGCTTGGAAGGCCACGGGTCACCGAGTCCTGTGCTCTGGCCTTGAGCTCAGCTGCAGGAAGAACGCTGCAGAAAAGCTCCTGGTCAGACGGGAACGAGTGCGCTGTGTGGGGGCTCCTCACAGCACTGCTCTGTCCCGTTGTGCCCCGCTGCTTGCTCCCAGCACCGGGCAAGCTTCTATTTCCCACGTGTCACAAAGGGGCCTTGGAGACCGGGTTCCGTTCCATGGCACGGTGACCGTGCTGCAGCGTGCCACCCAGGGCCCTTGCACACACTGCCTCCTGCCCTGGGGCCGGCCCCAGCCCTGCTAAAGTGGCCCAGCTTGGAAGGAATCCCTGGCCCCAGGTGTCTAAGACAGCCTGACAGAATCTTTAGGAAGGGCTCAGACCATAAGCAAAGGCCGCCCTGCTCTGCGGGCTCAGGCCTATCCCCATATCTTTCCCTGAGAGCATTTGAATTTCTAAATGAGAATCATTTGAAGGGAGGGGATTTACATTTTCCATTCCAGAGAAGACTTCTGCCTTCCTTAGCAGACACCTCTCTCTTCAAACCAAGACAATTCTTTGTCATCTTGACGATGCGCAGTTGCTTAGAAGCCCCGTTTTACTCCAGGGACCTTAAGAACCATTCCCAGCAACTGGGAAAATCCTAGGTGTTCCATCCACCCATAGATGAACTCTCCAAATTTGCCCCGAAAGTGGGTCCAGCTTTTATAGGCCAAAAAGAGCAAGTCCAAGTGACTCGATGATATTTTTTAGCCGGGATAGCCCTGCAGCTGATGGCACACTTCACAGTCAGCAGGGGACACAGCTAGGCCAAAGCCCAGACCTCTTCTGGGAAACTTTCTCTTCAAACACCCTTCAAACAAGCCTCCATGCAAGTCAGTTGGGAAAGTTTCTTCAAATGATCCATTTCTGGCACCTGACTACACAGGGTTATGTGAAAGATTCTAAAGCAGCCGCTCTGGAGTCAGAGAGGCAGCCCTGAGAGTCCTTGTCATCTATTTGTAGCTAAATCCCACTTTTGGGGAGTTGAAGGAGTTTGGAACGAGCTAGAGAGCGGACCTCTGAGTTTTTTAGATGATGCCATTGCTTTTTCTTCTCTTCTACATAGGCAGGAAGGGTGAGTTGGGCTCACATCTCCACCGCATGGCTCACAGGGCCGCAAGACTTGTAGTTACAAGAGCTTTGAAGGATTTCTTGGCCAAGAAGACACGGCCAACAAGGATTTTTATGTTTTGGACCCAATCTTCAAGATTTCATCTTACGGACTCATGCTCTCGGAGTGTCTAGCTGGTCAGAGTGACCGCGAGATAAGTTAGAAAGTCTCTTTTCCCAGCCCGGTGGTGGAAGAAGGAGTCCGAGCTCTTCATTTCTCAGTCTCAAGGTTGTTGATTGTATCTTATCTATAAAATTCTTTCTCCTGTCCTGCCGAGGTCCGCTCAGCAAGACAGTCTAAGGCACTCTGCCTCCTCTGGGGTGGTGTTATCTTTTTCTACTAAAAACTACCTGTACAACAGTTACAATTACTTTCCAATCCCTATCGTCTATGTCGGACAGCGAGCTTCTACTCTAGACCAATCTCAAATGCCAACATCACAGCAGAAGATGGAGGCCAAGAAGAAGGAGAAAGGCTGGACGTGCCCAGATTGCTCCATCTGGCCCCCTGAAGCCCCATTCTAAAAACCCTCAAAATCTAGTTTTCCACTCTGGGATAAATTCACTATCATTCTACTTCAACTTTTGTGGCTGGTCATTCTTCATACAAGGTTGGGGATTGTTTTTTCCAAGGGCTAAATCAAAGGCACAGGGGTCTTGGGCTCTGTGCCAAGCTCTCTGAGCCCTCTGACAGGGTCTCGAGTCCTGCAGGGCAGTCAGAGGAATTTCCTGGGTTCCCACATCATGCTGACAGTGTAAGCTTCCTTAGCCAGTCATGCTATGACACACAAATCTACAGCACTGCATCCTAAACTTCTTGTTTACCATTGTAACTACTTGGATTTTTTCCTAGATCTTGAACTCGAAAACTCTAAACTTTCCTCCACTTCAACTTTCCTCCCCGTGTCGCTGCTATAAACTAGAAATCCGCATTCTCGCTTCTATCACCTAAGTTTGGGAGCCCTTTGCAAGGTCTCAGATCAAACCCTGTGCTTAATTCTAAGCTTTGCTGACAAGACCAAAGGTCTGAGATTTCTCTGCATTTGGGTTTCCAACAACACTGATGCTGTTAGTTGCAGAGTGCCCAGGATGCGTCTTGCAGGTCAACTCTGGCAGGAACAAGGCGGCTGCCAGGGGGCTGCTTGTGGCCTCTGACAGCCCATTGCCCACGGCTTGCCAGCGGCCCAGCCCCTCAGGGGCTGCCCCAGCCCGGCCAAGCTGCCCGGCAGCAGCGCCGCAGCCCCACAGCAGCTCCAGAGCAGCCCCATGCAGAGGCACCTGGGAGCCCTCAGCAAGGCAGCCGGCAGCACACGGGCAGGAGGACACGGCTGGCGCTTCCTGCCTGACCCAGGGCTTGTGGCCATCTCCAGGCACCTCTCTGGCAGGGATCCCCGCAGCTCCGGCCCCTGCCCAGCCGCTCTGTGGGCAGCACAAAGGCTTCAGCAGAACCACCAAAGGCCGAGGGGTTTCTGGCCATTTCCCCGGGCCCACTGCACGCCTGCGCAGCTGGCTGAGTGCGAGCATCCTTTTCCCCCTCCTCCCCTATGCCGTACGGACCCTGGGCAGCAAAAGAAAGATCCTGGGAGTCTGTGTATGTTAACATAATCTGTATTTACATGGAAAAAGAAAAAAAATAAATAAAATAAAATTCTTGAAGAAAAACAAAATAAAACTTGACTCAGGGGGCCCCAGCGAAAAGAGCTTCTGGGATCAATCCTCCACAGAGCTCTGGCAGGGCAGGCAGCCGAGCCATGACGGACGAGGAGGCCGTGTCTTCCACGCCCTGCGCAGGTGATTTTGGAGCCACTGGAACCTGGAGATGGGAGCCCGCTCTCCTGACCTGACGATGCACAGCGTTTGAATTGCCAGGCTTCCGACGGCGAGGCTGACGTCGTTCGTTTTGTCTTCAAGGGCTGCGAGAGAGAGGAACAGAGGCACGGTCAGAAGCTGGAGCTGCAGGGAGCCGAGGAAGAGCCCCCTGCCAGGGCCACAACAGCCGGCTCTTGCCATGGCCAGGAGGGAGAAGGGAGCAAGGGGATCAGCCCGAAGCTGCTGGCCACGAATGGCCCGCGTGGCCCTGAAATCTCCGTGTGCTCTGCCCACGGGAGCAGAGCCCTCCGCAGCCGGGGCAGGGCTTGCAGCTCCCCCCGGCAGCCCCCGCTGTCAGCCCGCTGCCCTCACTCACCAGCGCAGATCAGCTGCAGCTCTTGCTGCTGCCCCCTCAGGTGCCGCCCGGCCATGCCTGTGAACACAGAGCCTGTCATGGCCCCAGCGGCACAGCTCCCTGCCAGCGCCGCTGCGGCGCTGTGGCCACACGGGCTGCCGGCCCGGCAGGGCTCAGCTCAGCCCATGCGGCACGTTGTCGCCCCAGGGCACGGCTGTCAGAGGGCGGCAGCAGCAATGCCCAGGCCAGGCGGGGCTTCACGGCGCCGGGCGCGGCTGCCGCTGCCGGGGCAGCAGGCGGGGCCGGGGCCGAGCTGCGGCGGGCCGGGGAAGGGAGCCCGGGCTCGTAACTCACCCATGAAGCTGATGGCCGCCTCTCGCAGGGGCTCCTGTGGGCTCTTCAGGTAGCGCAGGGCTCGGCGCAGGTGCTCGGCTGCTCTGCTCCTGTCCTCTGCCAGCTGGAGAGAGCGGCAGGAGGGAAGGGTTGGCGCGGGCTCAGGCCCTGGGCCGGGCGCTGCCTGCGCCAAGCCCCGGCCTCCCCCGGCCACACAGCCCTGAGGCGCGGCCAGCAGCCGCTGGCGCCGGGCTCCCGAGAGGGGAGGGGGAGAGGGCCGGCTGCTGCCCTGGGAGCCGCGGTGCCGCCCCTGCCCCGCAGCTCCGCCGGGCCGGGCTTTCATGGGCACCCGGCTCGGGCCCACGGGAGCCTGGAGAGGAGCCCGCGCGGCCTCTGGCTGCAGCAGCGCGCAGGGGCACAGCTGCCCGGCCCGCACACTGAGCACCGCCCTCAGGGGCCTTCTCCTGGCTGAGGTGGGGATTCCAGGCCGTCCTTACCAGGCACTTGCTGAACTTCCACAGTTTCTGCTCCTTCAGCAGCTTTTTGAGATCCCTCCTCTTGATGAACTTGACCGCATAAAGCAGCGTTTCCCGAGAAGCCTGGAGAGCAGCAGAGACGCGGAGATGGCCCCGCAGCCCAGGGCTCGGGACCCGCCTCCCCCTGCCATGGCCTGCAGGAGGCTGCGGTCCAGCAGGCGCAGGGCAGGAGGCAGCCGAGCCCCGTGCCAGGCGGACAGCAGCAGCCCACGAGTCCTCACCTCTGCCACATGCTGATTCTCATCATTGCAGTGGAAGAAGAGTGGAAGCAGGCTCTGTTGCACAGGGCTTTCCAAAGGGTTTTCTCTCTCTTCCAAGTACTCCATCATGTCTCGGAAGAGTTTTATGGAGAGCAGCTGTACCTGGCTATTATCCTAGATGAAGAAAAAATGAAAAAACACCTCAGCATTGGCTCCTCCGGGCACCCTGGGCACAGGGCTGGAAATGCACAGGGCACACAGTTTCCAGGCAGCACCCAGTGGCTGTAGCTGGGGGCACAGAGCCTTACGTGGTCAAAGAGCGGCAGGAGTGCCTCAGCCAGCTGCACGGCAATGGGGGTGGACATCAGCATGTGTTTGTGCAGGAGTATAAAGCTGAGTGTGATGAGTGTCATCCCAGCTGTCTCTGCATCTTTGTCCGCCAGTAGGCGCATGAGGCTTTCGGTCAAGCTCCACATTCTTTCGGCCTGTGCGCAACACAAGTCTGTGAAGTCCCACCCTGCTGCCACAGGGCCCAGAGGCCAAAGGACTGTCCTGAAGCACTGGGGTAGCTGAAGCAGGAGGCAGGAGAGCTGGCAGCAGCTGCCCCAGTGCCCAAAGGCCAGGCCAGGCCAGGCGACTGCGTTCCCAGTGCAGCTTCAGCCACCGCCCCCTTCTCACCATTGAGGGATCATCAATGAGCTCCAGAAGGGCCCTGAGCGCCAGGCGACGCCTCTCCCTGCACTCGCTCTGCAGGTACCTTGAAGAGACCTTCACAACACTGTCGCCACATTCACTAGAATCCAGGCACACGAGGACCTGAAAGGCACAGGCCAGTGATGGGGGAGCCGGCCGGCAGGAGCCCGCAGCCGCACAGGGCTGGGCCCAGGACGCAGCAGCAGCAGCAGCAGCAGCACAGGGTGCGGGCACCGTCCCAGGTGTCTGCGGCCACGAGAGGGCAGAGAGCTGGGAGGCAGCACAGCCAGGCAGCGCTGGACACCCGGCTCACCTCCACAAGGAATGCCAGGGCGGGCAGATCCCAGTGTGGCTCCTGTGTGCTGAGCAGCCAGAGGAGGTGGAGTGCAATACTGGAACACAAGCGATGACAAGCGTGGCGCATCTCCCTAGGAGGGCAAAAAAGGGACCAGGAAGCTGAGCAAATCTCTCCAAGGACAGGCTTACAGAGCCTGGTGGTCTTTTACCACCACTCTGCATGGGGACCTGGGCCCTTTAGGAGGTGTCTCCTCCTGTGCTCTCTCCCCTCGCAGCCTTTTCCAGTCTGCTTGGCCGTCCCTCAGTGTGTCCTTAGCTGTCCCTCAGTGTGTCCCAGGGTCTCGGGGAATGTGTGGGACGGCTCGGGCACAGAGCACAAATGGCAGGATCAATGGGGAGAAAGTGAGTCTCACCTGGCCAGCAGACCCATGGCATAGTGGCGGGTGTCAGCACAGAGCAGCGTGTCCCAGCCACGCTTGCCTTCCACTGACAACACCACATCCTTGTACTGCTTTTGGCAGAGCAGGGACTTCAGGGTCTGCACTGCAAACCTGTGTGCACAGCAAAGCCCAGGTCACTCTGGCAGCACTGGCTCCTTTGCAGGCCACGTGTCAGGCAGGGACAGGAGGAGTGGGATGGAGCACCTGTTGGGGCTGATGACAAGACCGTGCTCTTCCAGGCAATCCTTCCAGAAGGTTTGGACCTCCTCTGGCATCTCTTCTGTGCTGGAGAACACTTGGAAGAGCAGATGAACAAAAAGGCGGGGGAAATATGGCCTCACTACACGTGGGACAGAGGACTCTTGGAGGATCTTCCACATCACCACGGTCGCCTGCAAAGGACAAAGCCCCCCGAGAGAGCGCTCAGTGCCGAGGTGTCCGTGTGGCAGGGCCCGAGCGTGGCAGGGAGAGGCCCGGAGAGACCTTGGCAGGGGAGCACGGGGCCTGGTGGGGCTGAAGCTGGCCCTGGGCCAGGTTTCCGGCCAGCGCCTGAGGCAGGCAGATGCAGTGGGGGAAGGAGGATGGAGAGCTGCTGGAGAGGCGGCCTTGGGGCCAGCAAAGGCCAGTTGCGGAAACTCACAGCCAGGGCAAAGACAGCCGTTTTGTCCCCATCCAAGGTGCACGTGCTGTACTCTGGCCAGCTCCCCAGCACATCCAGGAGGATCAGCTGCACTGGCTCCGCGGTCCTGGACGAGCACATGATGGTCTTCCACATGGAGGTGGCAGCTCTGCGGGATTAGAGCTCTGTCTCAGGGGGGATCTCAGACACAGCAGCGTGGCCTGGGCATCCCTAGGGGCCTGGGCTGAGCGCCGGCTCTTCCTCTGCCCACTGGCCCTTGCCAGCAGCAGCCAGGCAGCCAAGCTGTGTGAGGACGGGCCCTGAGGGGCAGCAAGGCAGCATGGCAGCAGGCTAAGGGGCTGACGTGCCAGGGCTGGGAAAGGCAGCAGCCAGAGGGTTCTGGAACTCTCTAGCTCAGACACCTGGGCCAGGCAATACAGGGTGATGGGCTTGGGAGGCCTGAGCCCTCTGGGCAGGTGGGCCCCATACCTGTCACAGGACGGGGCCACACGCAGGAGCGTCACGACTGCGTCAGCCGGCTGTGCTTTGGTGAGTTTCAGCAGGGCCTTGTCCAGCCTGTGCTGGGCAGAATCATTGGCCAGGAGCCATCGGTGAATGTACCTCACCATGGCAGGCACCTGCGGGAGGCACGGGGAGACTTGGAAAGCTGCCAGAGAGAGCAATGTCCCCAGGCTCCCCAGAGAAGTGCTTTCCTTGCCAGCGCACTGCCATGGCCTCAAAGGCTCTGAGGGAGCAGCAGGCGTGGCTGGGGAAGCCACGTGACTCCTGGGGGAACTGAAGCCTGGCCCCAGGCTGCTTACTTGTTCTGGCCTGGCAACACCCTTCTCCAGGAGCAAATCCAGCAGGGCGGCACTGGTCTCATGCTTGAGGAGCTCGGAGTGAGCTGTGAGCCCAGTGCCCATGGTGCGGGTCTCTTCCTGCCGAATGCTCCGGATGAAGTGGCAGACGAGCTGTAGGAGAAGGGCAAGAAGCCGCGGATGTTGCATGGAGTGCTGCACACACGGTGCTGGGCTGAGCAGGGACAGCAGGCCCAGCCCGGGTGGGGGTGGCTGCAGGTACCTGCGCTGTTCGATGGAAGCGGCCACGGCTGGATTCCTGCTCATGTGTGCGCTCCACAGCTTCATCTGGCAAAGAGGGAGCGCAGCCAGAGCTGAGGGGCTGCGGGAGAGGCCGGAGAACACAGCCCAGCCCTGCACTCCCCAGGCAGGGAGAGCCCTGCGATGCCCCAGGGGGATGGAGCGAGGCCGCTGAGGGGTGTCTGCCTGGCGCCTCTTCCGGCCTGTCCGTGGGCATTTCCCCAGGGGATTGCATGGCATGGCATGGCATGGCATGGCATGGCATGGCATGGCATGGGGCCAAGTTGGCTGCAGGCTCCAGGCCTGCAGCCCAGTTCTGCCACTCACCCCCCTGTGGTGGATGGAAGAGCACCACCTCTTCAGTCTCCTGTGCTGGGGCTGCTCCAGGGCCGCCTTCCTCCTCCTCCACCCAGGCCATCTTGGGCACTCTCGGGGGTCTCTGCTCCATGTCTGTGGCTGGAGCTACTTGCAGGAGAGGTGCCCTGGGAAAGCTCCAGGGCACCAAGTCCCACGCTCTGCCCTTGGGGGCAGCTGCAGAATAGAAGGCTTGGAAGGCCACGGGTCACCGAGTCCTGTGCTCTGGCCTTGAGCTCAGCTGCAGGAAGAACGCTGCAGAAAAGCTCCTGGTCAGACGGGAACGAGTGCGCTGTGTGGGGGCTCCTCACAGCACTGCTCTGTCCCGTTGTGCCCCGCTGCTTGCTCCCAGCACCGGGCAAGCTTCTATTTCCCACGTGTCACAAAGGGGCCTTGGAGACCGGGTTCCGTTCCATGGCACGGTGACCGTGCTGCAGCGTGCCACCCAGGGCCCTTGCACACACTGCCTCCTGCCCTGGGGCCGGCCCCAGCCCTGCTAAAGTGGCCCAGCTTGGAAGGAATCCCTGGCCCCAGGTGTCTAAGACAGCCTGACAGAATCTTTAGGAAGGGCTCAGACCATAAGCAAAGGCCGCCCTGCTCTGCGGGCTCAGGCCTATCCCCATATCTTTCCCTGAGAGCATTTGAATTTCTAAATGAGAATCATTTGAAGGGAGGGGATTTACATTTTCCATTCCAGAGAAGACTTCTGCCTTCCTTAGCAGACACCTCTCTCTTCAAACCAAGACAATTCTTTGTCATCTTGACGATGCGCAGTTGCTGAGAAGCCCCGTTTTACTCCAGGGACCTTAAGAACCATTCCCAGCAACTGGGAAAATCCTAGGTGTTCCATCCACCCATAGATGAACTCTCCAAATTTGCCCCGAAAGTGGGTCCAGCTTTTATAGGCCAAAAAGAGCAAGTCCAAGTGACTCGATGATATTTTTTAGCCGGGATAGCCCTGCAGCTGATGGCACACTTCACAGTCAGCAGGGGACACAGCTAGGCCAAAGCCCAGACCTCTTCTGGGAAACTTTCTCTTCAAACACCCTTCAAACAAGCCTCCATGCAAGTCAGTTGGGAAAGTTTCTTCAAATGATCCATTTCTGGCACCTGACTACACAGGGTTATGTGAAAGATTCTAAAGCAGCCGCTCTGGAGTCAGAGAGGCAGCCCTGAGAGTCCTTGTCATCTATTTGTAGCTAAATCCCACTTTTGGGGAGTTGAAGGAGTTTGGAACGAGCTAGAGAGCGGACCTCTGAGTTTTTTAGATGATGCCATTGCTTTTTCTTCTCTTCTACATAGGCAGGAAGGGTGAGTTGGGCTCACATCTCCACCGCATGGCTCACAGGGCCGCAAGACTTGTAGTTACAAGAGCTTTGAAGGATTTCTTGGCCAAGAAGACACGGCCAACAAGGATTTTTATGTTTTGGACCCAATCTTCAAGATTTCATCTTACGGACTCATGCTCTCGGAGTGTCTAGCTGGTCAGAGTGACCGCGAGATAAGTTAGAAAGTCTCTTTTCCCAGCCCGGTGGTGGAAGAAGGAGTCCGAGCTCTTCATTTCTCAGTCTCAAGGTTGTTGATTGTATCTTATCTATAAAATTCTTTCTCCTGTCCTGCCGAGGTCCGCTCAGCAAGACAGTCTAAGGCACTCTGCCTCCTCTGGGGTGGTGTTATCTTTTTCTACTAAAAACTACCTGTACAACAGTTACAATTACTTTCCAATCCCTATCGTCTATGTCGGACAGCGAGCTTCTACTCTAGACCAATCTCAAATGCCAACATCACAGCAGAAGATGGAGGCCAAGAAGAAGGAGAAAGGCTGGACGTGCCCAGATTGCTCCATCTGGCCCCCTGAAGCCCCATTCTAAAAACCCTCAAAATCTAGTTTTCCACTCTGGGATAAATTCACTATCATTCTACTTCAACTTTTGTGGCTGGTCATTCTTCATACAAGGTTGGGGATTGTTTTTTCCAAGGGCTAAATCAAAGGCACAGGGGTCTTGGGCTCTGTGCCAAGCTCTCTGAGCCCTCTGACAGGGTCTCGAGTCCTGCAGGGCAGTCAGAGGAATTTCCTGGGTTCCCACATCATGCTGACAGTGTAAGCTTCCTTAGCCAGTCATGCTATGACACACAAATCTACAGCACTGCATCCTAAACTTCTTGTTTACCATTGTAACTACTTGGATTTTTTCCTAGATCTTGAACTCGAAAACTCTAAACTTTCCTCCACTTCAACTTTCCTCCCCGTGTCGCTGCTATAAACTAGAAATCCGCATTCTCGCTTCTATCACCTAAGTTTGGGAGCCCTTTGCAAGGTCTCAGATCAAACCCTGTGCTTAATTCTAAGCTTTGCTGACAAGACCAAAGGTCTGAGATTTCTCTGCATTTGGGTTTCCAGCAACACTGATGCTGTTAGTTGCAGAGTGCCCAGGATGCGTCTTGCAGGTCAACTCTGGCAGGAACAAGGCGGCTGCCAGGGGGCTGCTTGTGGCCTCTGACAGCCCATTGCCCACGGCTTGCCAGCGGCCCAGCCCCTCAGGGGCTGCCCCAGCCCGGCCAAGCTGCCCGGCAGCAGCGCCGCTGCCCCACAGCAGCTCCAGAGCAGCCCCATGCAGAGGCACCTGGGAGCCCTCAGCAAGGCAGCCGGCAGCACACGGGCAGGAGGACACGGCTGGCGCTTCCTGCCTGGCCCAGGGCTTGTGGCCATCTCCAGGCACCTCTCTGGCAGGGATCCCCGCAGCTCCGGCCCCTGCCCAGCCGCTCTGTGGGCAGCACAAAGGCTTCAGCAGAACCACCAAAGGCCGAGGGGTTTCTGGCCATTTCCCCGGGCCCACTGCACGCCTGCGCAGCTGGCTGAGTGCGAGCATCCTTTTCCCCCTCCTCCCCTATGCCGTACGGACCCTGGGCAGCAAAAGAAAGATCCTGGGAGTCTGTGTATGTTAACATAATCTGTATTTACATGGAAAAAGAAAAAAAATAAATAAAATAAAATTCTTGAAGAAAAACAAAATAAAACTTGACTCAGGGGGCCCCAGCGAAAAGAGCTTCTGGGATCAATCCTCCACAGAGCTCTGGCAGGGCAGGCAGCCGAGCCATGACGGACGAGGAGGCCGTGTCTTCCACGCCCTGCGCAGGTGATTTTGGAGCCACTGGAACCTGGAGATGGGAGCCCGCTCTCCTGACCTGACGATGCACAGCGTTTGAATTGCCAGGCTTCCGACGGCGAGGCTGACGTCGTTCGTTTTGTCTTCAAGGGCTGCGAGAGAGAGGAACAGAGGCACGGTCAGAAGCTGGAGCTGCAGGGAGCCGAGGAAGAGCCCCCTGCCAGGGCCACAACAGCCGGCTCTTGCCATGGCCAGGAGGGAGAAGGGAGCAAGGGGATCAGCCCGAAGCTGCTGGCCACGAATGGCCCGCGTGGCCCTGAAATCTCCGTGTGCTCTGCCCACGGGAGCAGAGCCCTCCGCAGCCGGGGCAGGGCTTGCAGCTCCCCCCGGCAGCCCCCGCTGTCAGCCCGCTGCCCTCACTCACCAGCGCAGATCAGCTGCAGCTCTTGCTGCTGCCCCCTCAGGTGCCGCCCGGCCATGCCTGTGAACACAGAGCCTGTCATGGCCCCAGCGGCACAGCTCCCTGCCAGCGCCGCTGCGGCGCTGTGGCCACACGGGCTGCCGGCCCGGCAGGGCTCAGCTCAGCCCATGCGGCACGCTGTCGCCCCAGGGCACGGCTGTCAGAGGGCGGCAGCAGCAATGCCCAGGCCAGGCGGGGCTTCACGGCGCCGGGCGCGGCTGCCGCTGCCGGGGCAGCAGGCGGGGCCGGGGCCGAGCTGCGGCGGGCCGGGGAAGGGAGCCCGGGCTCGTAACTCACCCATGAAGCTGATGGCCGCCTCTCGCAGGGGCTCCTGTGGGCTCTCCAGGTAGCGCAGGGCTCGGCACAGGTGCTCGGCTGCTCTGCTCCTGTCCTCTGCCAGCTGGAGAGAGCGGCAGGAGGGAAGGGTTGGCGCGGGCTCAGGCCCTGGGCCGGGCGCTGCCTGCGCCAAGCCCCGGCCTCCCCCGGCCACACAGCCCTGAGGCGCGGCCAGCAGCCGCTGGCGCCGGGCTCCCGAGAGGGGAGGGGGAGAGGGCCGGCTGCTGCCCGGGGAGCCGCGGTGCCGCCCCTGCCCCGCAGCTCCGCCGGGCCGGGCTTTCATGGGCACCCGGCTCGGGCCCACGGGAGCCTGGAGAAGAGCCCGCGCGGCCTCTGGCTGCAGCAGCGCGCAGGGGCACAGCTGCCCGGCCCGCACACTGAGCACCGCCCTCAGGGGCCTTCTCCTGGCTGAGGTGGGGATTCCAGGCCGTCCTTACTAGGCACTTGCTGAACTTCCACAGTTTCTGCTCCTTCAGCAGCTTTTTGAGATCCCTCCTCTTGATGAACTTGACCGCATAAAGCAGCGTTTCCCGAGAAGCCTGGAGAGCAGCAGAGACGCGGAGATGGCCCCGCAGCCCAGGGCTCGGGACCCGCCTCCCCCTGCCATGGCCTGCAGGAGGCTGCGGCCCAGCAGGCGCAGGGCAGGAGGCAGCCGAGCCCCGTGCCAGGCGGACAGCAGCAGCCCACGAGTCCTCACCTCTGCCACATGCTGATTCTCATCATTGCAGTGGAAGAAGAGTGGAAGCAGGCTCTGTTGCACAGGGCTTTCCAAAGGGTTTTCTCTCTCTTCCAAGTACTCCATCATGTCTCGGAAGAGTTTTATGGAGAGCAGCTGTACCTGGCTATTATCCTAGACGAAAAAAAAATGAAAAAACACCTCAGCATTGGCTCCTCCGGGCGCCCTGGGCACAGGGCTGGAAATGCACAGGGCACACAGTTTCCAGGCAGCACCCAGTGGCTGTAGCTGGGGGCACAGAGCCTTACGTGGTCAAAGAGCGGCAGGAGTGCCTCAGCCAGCTGCACGGCAATGGGGGTTGACATCAGCATGTGTTTGTGCAGGAGTATAAAGCTGAGTGTGATGAGTGTCATCCCAGCTGTCTCTGCATCTTTGTCCGCCAGTAGGCGCATGAGGCTTTCAGTCAAGCTCCACATTCTTTCGGCCTGTGCGCAACACAAGTCTGTGAAGTCCCACCCTGCTGCCACAGGGCCCAGAGGCCAAAGGACTGTCCTGAAGCACTGGGGTAGCTGAAGCAGGAGGCAGGAGAGCTGGGAGCAGCTGCCCCAGTGCCCAAAGGCCAGGCCAGGCCAAGCGACTGCGTTCCCAGTGCAGCTTCAGCCACCGCCCCCTTCTCACCATTGAGGGATCATCAATGAGCTCCAGAAGGGCCCTGAGCGCCAGGCGACGCCTCTCCCTGCACTCGCTCTGCAGGTACCTTGAAGAGACCTTCACAACACTGTCGCCACATTCACTAGAATCCAGGCACACGAGGACCTGAAAGGCACAGGCCAGTGATGGGGGAGCCGGCCGGCAGGAGCCCGCAGCCGCACAGGGCTGGGCCCAGGACGCAGCAGCAGCAGCAGCAGCAGCACAGGGTGCGGGCACCGTCCCAGGTGTCTGCGGCCACGAGAGGGCAGAGAGCTGGGAGGCAGCACAGCCAGGCAGCGCTGGACACCCGGCTCACCTCCACAAGGAATGCCAGGGCGGGCAGATCCCAGTGTGGCTCCTGTGTGCTGAGCAGCCAGAGGAGGTGGAGTGCAATACTGGAACACAAGCGATGACAAGCGTGGCGCATCTCCCTAGGAGGGCAAAAAAGGGACCAGGAAGCTGAGCAAATCTCTCCAAGGACAGGCTTACAGAGCCTGGTGGTCTTTTACCACCACTCTGCATGGGGACCTGGGCCCTTTAGGAGGTGTCTCCTCCTGTGCTCTCTCCCCTCGCAGCCTTTTCCAGTCTGCTTGGCCGTCCCTCAGTGTGTCCTTAGCTGTCCCTCAGTGTGTCCCAGGGTCTCGGGGAATGTGTGGGACGGCTCGGGCACAGAGCACAAATGGCAGGATCAATGGGGAGAAAGTGAGTCTCACCTGGCCAGCAGACCCATGGCATAGTGGCGGGTGTCAGCACAGAGCAGCGTGTCCCAGCCACGCTTGCCTTCCACTGACAACACCACATCCTTGTACTGCTTTTGGCAGAGCAGGGACTTCAGGGTCTGCACTGCAAACCTGTGTGCACAGCAAAGCCCAGGTCACTCTGGCAGCACTGGCTCCTTTGCAGGCCACGTGTCAGGCAGGGACAGGAGGAGTGGGATGGAGCACCTGTTGGGGCTGATGACAAGACCGTGCTCTTCCAGGCAATCCTTCCAGAAGGTTTGGACCTCCTCTGGCATCTCTTCTGTGCTGGAGAACACTTGGAAGAGCAGATGAACAAAAAGGCGGGGGAAATATGGCCTCACTACACGTGGGACAGAGGACTCTTGGAGGATCTTCCACATCACCACGGTCGCCTGCAAAGGACAAAGCCCCCCGAGAGAGCGCTCAGTGCCGAGGTGTCCGTGTGGCAGGGCCCGAGCGTGGCAGGGAGAGGCCCGGAGAGACCTTGGCAGGGGAGCACGGGGCCTGGTGGGGCTGAAGCTGGCCCTGGGCCAGGTTTCCGGCCAGCGCCTGAGGCAGGCAGATGCAGTGGGGGAAGGAGGATGGAGAGCTGCTGGAGAGGCGGCCTTGGGGCCAGCAAAGGCCAGTTGCGGAAACTCACAGCCAGGGCAAAGACAGCCGTTTTGTCCCCATCCGAGGTGCACGTGCTGTACTCTGGCCAGCTCCCCAGCACATCCAGGAGGATCAGCTGCACTGGCTCCGCGGTCCTGGACGAGCACATGATGGTCTTCCACATGGAGGTGGCAGCTCTGCGGGATTAGAGCTCTGTCTCAGGGGGGATCTCAGACACAGCAGCGTGGCCTGGGCATCCCTAGGGGCCTGGGCTGAGCGCCGGCTCTTCCTCTGCCCACTGGCCCTTGCCAGCAGCAGCCAGGCAGCCAAGCTGTGTGAGGACGGGCCCTGAGGGGCAGCAAGGCAGCATGGCAGCAGGCTAAGGGGCTGACGTGCCAGGGCTGGGAAAGGCAGCAGCCAGAGGGTTCTGGAACTCTCTAGCTCAGACACCTGGGCCAGGCGATACAGGGTGATGGGCTTGGGAGGCCTGAGCCCTCTGGGCAGGTGGGCCCCATACCTGTCACAGGACGGGGCCACACGCAGGAGCGTCACGACTGCGTCAGCCGGCTGTGCTTTGGTGAGTTTCAGCAGGGCCTTGTCCAGCCTGTGCTGGGCAGAATCATTGGCCAGGAGCCATCGGTGAATGTACCTCACCATGGCAGGCACCTGCGGGAGGCACGGGGAGACTTGGAAAGCTGCCAGAGAGAGCAATGTCCCCAGGCTCCCCAGAGAAGTGCTTTCCTTGCCAGCGCACTGCCATGGCCTCAAAGGCTCTGAGGGAGCAGCAGGCGTGGCTGGGGAAGCCACGTGACTCCTGGGGGAACTGAAGCCTGGCCCCAGGCTGCTTACTTGTTCTGGCCTGGCAACACCCTTCTCCAGGAGCAAATCCAGCAGGGCGGCACTGGTCTCATGCTTGAGGAGCTCGGAGTGAGCTGTGAGCCCAGTGCCCATGGTGCGGGTCTCTTCCTGCCGAATGCTCCGGATGAAGTGGCAGACGAGCTGTAGGAGAAGGGCAAGAAGCCGCGGATGTTGCATGGAGTGCTGCACACACGGTGCTGGGCTGAGCAGGGACAGCAGGCCCAGCCCGGGTGGGGGTGGCTGCAGGTACCTGCGCTGTTCGATGGAAGCGGCCACGGCTGGATTCCTGCTCATGTGTGCGCTCCACAGCTTCATCTGGCAAAGAGGGAGCGCAGCCAGAGCTGAGGGGCTGCGGGAGAGGCCGGAGAACACAGCCCAGCCCTGCACTCCCCAGGCAGGGAGAGCCCTGCGATGCCCCAGGGGGATGGAGCGAGGCCGCTGAGGGGTGTCTGCCTGGCGCCTCTTCCGGCCTGTCCGTGGGCATTTCCCCAGGGGATTGCATGGCATGGCATGGCATGGCATGGCATGGCATGGCATGGGGCCAAGTTGGCTGCAGGCTCCAGGCCTGCAGCCCAGTTCTGCCACTCACCCCCCTGTGGTGGATGGAAGGGCACCACCTCTTCAGTCTCCTGTGCTGGGGCTGCTCCAGGGCCGCCTTCCTCCTCCTCCACCCAGGCCATCTTGGGCACTCTCGGGGGTCTCTGCTCCATGTCTGTGGCTGGAGCTACTTGCAGGAGAGGTGCCCTGGGAAAGCTCCAGGGCACCAAGTCCCACGCTCTGCCCTTGGGGGCAGCTGCAGAATAGAAGGCTTGGAAGGCCACGGGTCACCGAGTCCTGTGCTCTGGCCTTGAGCTCAGCTGCAGGAAGAACGCTGCAGAAAAGCTCCTGGTCAGACGGGAACGAGTGCGCTGTGTGGGGGCTCCTCACAGCACTGCTCTGTCCCGTTGTGCCCCGCTGCTTGCTCCCAGCACCGGGCAAGCTTCTATTTCCCACGTGTCACAAAGGGGCCTTGGAGACCGGGTTCCGTTCCATGGCACGGTGACCGTGCTGCAGCGTGCCACCCAGGGCCCTTGCACACACTGCCTCCTGCCCTGGGGCCGGCCCCAGCCCTGCTAAAGTGGCCCAGCTTGGAAGGAATCCCTGGCCCCAGGTGTCTAAGACAGCCTGACAGAATCTTTAGGAAGGGCTCAGACCATAAGCAAAGGCCGCCCTGCTCTGCGGGCTCAGGCCTATCCCCATATCTTTCCCTGAGAGCATTTGAATTTCTAAATGAGAATCATTTGAAGGGAGGGGATTTACATTTTCCATTCCAGAGAAGACTTCTGCCTTCCTTAGCAGACACCTCTCTCTTCAAACCAAGACAATTCTTTGTCATCTTGACGATGCGCAGTTGCTGAGAAGCCCCGTTTTACTCCAGGGACCTTAAGAGCCATTCCCAGCAACTGGGAAAATCCTAGGTGTTCCATCCACCCATAGATGAACTCTCCAAATTTGCCCCGAAAGTGGGTCCAGCTTTTATAGGCCAAAAAGAGCAAGTCCAAGTGACTCGATGATATTTTTTAGCCGGGATAGCCCTGCAGCTGATGGCACACTTCACAGTCAGCAGGGGACACAGCTAGGCCAAAGCCCAGACCTCTTCTGGGAAACTTTCTCTTCAAACACCCTTCAAACAAGCCTCCATGCAAGTCAGTTGGGAAAGTTTCTTCAAATGATCCATTTCTGGCACCTGACTACACAGGGTTATGTGAAAGATTCTAAAGCAGCCGCTCTGGAGTCAGAGAGGCAGCCCTGAGAGTCCTTGTCATCTATTTGTAGCTAAATCCCACTTTTGGGGAGTTGAAGGAGTTTGGAACGAGCTAGAGAGCGGACCTCTGAGTTTTTTAGATGATGCCATTGCTTTTTCTTCTCTTCTACATAGGCAGGAAGGGTGAGTTGGGCTCACATCTCCACCGCATGGCTCACAGGGCCGCAAGACTTGTAGTTACAAGAGCTTTGAAGGATTTCTTGGCCAAGAAGACACGGCCAACAAGGATTTTTATGTTTTGGACCCAATCTTCAAGATTTCATCTTACGGACTCATGCTCTCGGAGTGTCTAGCTGGTCAGAGTGACCGCGAGATAAGTTAGAAAGTCTCTTTTCCCAGCCCGGTGGTGGAAGAAGGAGTCAGAGCTCTTCATTTCTCAGTCTCAAGGTTGTTGATTGTATCTTATCTATAAAATTCTTTCTCCTGTCCTGCCGAGGTCCGCTCAGCAAGACAGTCTAAGGCACTCTGCCTCCTCTGGGGTGGTGTTATCTTTTTCTACTAAAAACTACCTGTACAACAGTTACAATTACTTTCCAATCCCTATCGTCTATGTCGGACAGCGAGCTTCTACTCTAGACCAATCTCAAATGCCAACATCACAGCAGAAGATGGAGGCCAAGAAGAAGGAGAAAGGCTGGACGTGCCCAGATTGCTCCATCTGGCCCCCTGAAGCCCCATTCTAAAAACCCTCAAAATCTAGTTTTCCACTCTGGGATAAATTCACTATCATTCTACTTCAACTTTTGTGGCTGGTCATTCTTCATACAAGGTTGGGGATTGTTTTTTCCAAGGGCTAAATCAAAGGCACAGGGGTCTTGGGCTCTGTGCCAAGCTCTCTGAGCCCTCTGACAGGGTCTCGAGTCCTGCAGGGCAGCCAGAGGAATTTCCTGGGTTCCCACATCATGCTGACAGTGTAAGCTTCCTTAGCCAGTCATGCTATGACACACAAACCTACAGCACTGCATCCTAAACTTCTTGTTTACCATTGTAACTACTTGGATTTTTTCCTAGATCTTGAACTCGAAAACTCTAAACTTTCCTCCACTTCAACTTTCCTCCCCGTGTCGCTGCTATAAACTAGAAATCCGCATTCTCGCTTCTATCACCTAAGTTTGGGAGCCCTTTGCAAGGTCTCAGATCAAACCCTGTGCTTAATTCTAAGCTTTGCTGACAAGACCAAAGGTCTGAGATTTCTCTGCATTTGGGTTTCCAGCAACACTGATGCTGTTAGTTGCAGAGTGCCCAGGATGCGTCTTGCAGGTCAACTCTGGCAGGAACAAGGCGGCTGCCAGGGGGCTGCTTGTGGCCTCTGACAGCCCATTGCCCACGGCTTGCCAGCGGCCCAGCCCCTCAGGGGCTGCCCCAGCCCGGCCAAGCTGCCCGGCAGCAGCGCCGCTGCCCCACAGCAGCTCCAGAGCAGCCCCATGCAGAGGCACCTGGGAGCCCTCAGCAAGGCAGCCGGCAGCACACGGGCAGGAGGACACGGCTGGCGCTTCCTGCCTGGCCCAGGGCTTGTGGCCATCTCCAGGCACCTCTCTGGCAGGGATCCCCGCAGCTCCGGCCCCTGCCCAGCCGCTCTGTGGGCAGCACAAAGGCTTCAGCAGAACCACCAAAGGCCGAGGGGTTTCTGGCCATTTCCCCGGGCCCACTGCACGCCTGCGCAGCTGGCTGAGTGCGAGCATCCTTTTCCCCCTCCTCCCCTATGCCGTACGGACCCTGGGCAGCAAAAGAAAGATCCTGGGAGTCTGTGTATGTTAACATAATCTGTATTTACATGGAAAAAGAAAAAAAATAAATAAAATAAAATTCTTGAAGAAAAACAAAATAAAACTTGACTCAGGGGGCCCCAGCGAAAAGAGCTTCTGGGATCAATCCTCCACAGAGCTCTGGCAGGGCAGGCAGCCGAGCCATGACGGACGAGGAGGCCGTGTCTTCCACGCCCTGCGCAGGTGATTTTGGAGCCACTGGAACCTGGAGATGGGAGCCCGCTCTCCTGACCTGACGATGCACAGCGTTTGAATTGCCAGGCTTCCGACGGCGAGGCTGACGTCGTTCGTTTTGTCTTCAAGGGCTGCGAGAGAGAGGAACAGAGGCACGGTCAGAAGCTGGAGCTGCAGGGAGCCGAGGAAGAGCCCCCTGCCAGGGCCACAACAGCCGGCTCTTGCCATGGCCAGGAGGGAGAAGGGAGCAAGGGGATCAGCCCGAAGCTGCTGGCCACGAATGGCCCGCGTGGCCCTGAAATCTCCGTGTGCTCCGCCCACGGGAGCAGAGCCCTCCGCAGCCGGGGCAGGGCTTGCAGCTCCCCCCGGCAGCCCCCGCTGTCAGCCCGCTGCCCTCACTCACCAGCGCAGATCAGCTGCAGCTCTTGCTGCTGCCCCCTCAGGTGCCGCCCGGCCATGCCTGTGAACACAGAGCCTGTCATGGCCCCAGCGGCACAGCTCCCTGCCAGCGCCGCTGCGGCGCTGTGGCCACACGGGCTGCCGGCCCGGCAGGGCTCAGCTCAGCCCATGCGGCACGCTGTCGCCCCAGGGCACGGCTGTCAGAGGGCGGCAGCAGCAATGCCCAGGCCAGGCGGGGCTTCACGGCGCCGGGCGCGGCTGCCGCTGCCGGGGCAGCAGGCGGGGCCGGGGCCGAGCTGCGGCGGGCCGGGGAAGGGAGCCCGGGCTCGTAACTCACCCATGAAGCTGATGGCCGCCTCTCGCAGGGGCTCCTGTGGGCTCTCCAGGTAGCGCAGGGCTCGGCGCAGGTGCTCGGCTGCTCTGCTCCTGTCCTCTGCCAGCTGGAGAGAGCGGCAGGAGGGAAGGGTTGGCGCGGGCTCAGGCCCTGGGCCGGGCGCTGCCTGCGCCAAGCCCCGGCCTCCCCCGGCCACACAGCCCTGAGGCGCGGCCAGCAGCCGCTGGCGCCGGGCTCCCGAGAGGGGAGGGGGAGAGGGCCGGCTGCTGCCCGGGGAGCCGCGGTGCCGCCCCTGCCCCGCAGCTCCGCCGGGCCGGGCTTTCATGGGCACCCGGCTCGGGCCCACGGGAGCCTGGAGAGGAGCCCGCGCGGCCTCTGGCTGCAGCAGCGCGCAGGGGCACAGCTGCCCGGCCCGCACACTGAGCACCGCCCTCAGGGGCCTTCTCCTGGCTGAGGTGGGGATTCCAGGCCGTCCTTACCAGGCACTTGCTGAACTTCCACAGTTTCTGCTCCTTCAGCAGCTTTTTGAGATCCCTCCTCTTGATGAACTTGACCGCATAAAGCAGCGTTTCCCGAGAAGCCTGGAGAGCAGCAGAGACGCGGAGATGGCCCCGCAGCCCAGGGCTCGGGACCCGCCTCCCCCTGCCATGGCCTGCAGGAGGCTGCGGTCCAGCAGGCGCAGGGCAGGAGGCAGCCGAGCCCCGTGCCAGGCGGACAGCAGCAGCCCACGAGTCCTCACCTCTGCCACATGCTGATTCTCATCATTGCAGTGGAAGAAGAGTGGAAGCAGGCTCTGTTGCACAGGGCTTTCCAAAGGGTTTTCTCTCTCTTCCAAGTACTCCATCATGTCTCGGAAGAGTTTTATGGAGAGCAGCTGTACCTGGCTATTATCCTAGACGAAAAAAAAATGAAAAAACACCTCAGCATTGGCTCCTCCGGGCGCCCTGGGCACAGGGCTGGAAATGCACAGGGCACACAGTTTCCAGGCAGCACCCAGTGGCTGTAGCTGGGGGCACAGAGCCTTACGTGGTCAAAGAGCGGCAGGAGTGCCTCAGCCAGCTGCACGGCAATGGGGGTTGACATCAGCATGTGTTTGTGCAGGAGTATAAAGCTGAGTGTGATGAGTGTCATCCCAGCTGTCTCTGCATCTTTGTCCGCCAGTAGGCGCATGAGGCTTTCGGTCAAGCTCCACATTCTTTCGGCCTGTGCGCAACACAAGTCTGTGAAGTCCCACCCTGCTGCCACAGGGCCCAGAGGCCAAAGGACTGTCCTGAAGCACTGGGGTAGCTGAAGCAGGAGGCAGGAGAGCTGGCAGCAGCTGCCCCAGTGCCCAAAGGCCAGGCCAGGCCAGGCGACTGCGTTCCCAGTGCAGCTTCAGCCACCGCCCCCTTCTCACCATTGAGGGATCATCAATGAGCTCCAGAAGGGCCCTGAGCGCCAGGCGACGCCTCTCCCTGCACTCGCTCTGCAGGTACCTTGAAGAGACCTTCACAACACTGTCGCCACATTCACTAGAATCCAGGCACACGAGGACCTGAAAGGCACAGGCCAGTGATGGGGGAGCCGGCCGGCAGGAGCCCGCAGCCGCACAGGGCTGGGCCCAGGACGCAGCAGCAGCAGCAGCAGCAGCACAGGGTGCGGGCACCGTCCCAGGTGTCTGCGGCCACGAGAGGGCAGAGAGCTGGGAGGCAGCACAGCCAGGCAGCGCTGGACACCCGGCTCACCTCCACAAGGAATGCCAGGGCGGGCAGATCCCAGTGTGGCTCCTGTGTGCTGAGCAGCCAGAGGAGGTGGAGTGCAATACTGGAACACAAGCGATGACAAGCGTGGCGCATCTCCCTAGGAGGGCAAAAAAGGGACCAGGAAGCTGAGCAAATCTCTCCAAGGACAGGCTTACAGAGCCTGGTGGTCTTTTACCACCACTCTGCATGGGGACCTGGGCCCTTTAGGAGGTGTCTCCTCCTGTGCTCTCTCCCCTCGCAGCCTTTTCCAGTCTGCTTGGCCGTCCCTCAGTGTGTCCTTAGCTGTCCCTCAGTGTGTCCCAGGGTCTCGGGGAATGTGTGGGACGGCTCGGGCACAGAGCACAAATGGCAGGATCAATGGGGAGAAAGTGAGTCTCACCTGGCCAGCAGACCCATGGCATAGTGGCGGGTGTCAGCACAGAGCAGCGTGTCCCAGCCACGCTTGCCTTCCACTGACAACACCACATCCTTGTACTGCTTTTGGCAGAGCAGGGACTTCAGGGTCTGCACTGCAAACCTGTGTGCACAGCAAAGCCCAGGTCACTCTGGCAGCACTGGCTCCTTTGCAGGCCACGTGTCAGGCAGGGACAGGAGGAGTGGGATGGAGCACCTGTTGGGGCTGATGACAAGACCGTGCTCTTCCAGGCAATCCTTCCAGAAGGTTTGGACCTCCTCTGGCATCTCTTCTGTGCTGGAGAACACTTGGAAGAGCAGATGAACAAAAAGGCGGGGGAAATATGGCCTCACTACTCGTGGGACAGAGGACTCTTGGAGGATCTTCCACATCACCACGGTCGCCTGCAAAGGACAAAGCCCCCCGAGAGAGCGCTCAGTGCCGAGGTGTCCGTGTGGCAGGGCCCGAGCGTGGCAGGGAGAGGCCCGGAGAGACCTTGGCAGGGGAGCACGGGGCCTGGTGGGGCTGAAGCTGGCCCTGGGCCAGGTTTCCGGCCAGCGCCTGAGGCAGGCAGATGCAGTGGGGGAAGGAGGATGGAGAGCTGCTGGAGAGGCGGCCTTGGGGCCAGCAAAGGCCAGTTGCGGAAACTCACAGCCAGGGCAAAGACAGCCGTTTTGTCCCCATCCGAGGTGCACGTGCTGTACTCTGGCCAGCTCCCCAGCACATCCAGGAGGATCAGCTGCACTGGCTCCGCGGTCCTGGACGAGCACATGATGGTCTTCCACATGGAGGTGGCAGCTCTGCGGGATTAGAGCTCTGTCTCAGGGGGGATCTCAGACACAGCAGCGTGGCCTGGGCATCCCTAGGGGCCTGGGCTGAGCGCCGGCTCTTCCTCTGCCCACTGGCCCTTGCCAGCAGCAGCCAGGCAGCCAAGCTGTGTGAGGACGGGCCCTGAGGGGCAGCAAGGCAGCATGGCAGCAGGCTAAGGGGCTGACGTGCCAGGGCTGGGAAAGGCAGCAGCCAGAGGGTTCTGGAACTCTCTAGCTCAGACACCTGGGCCAGGCGATACAGGGTGATGGGCTTGGGAGGCCTGAGCCCTCTGGGCAGGTGGGCCCCATACCTGTCACAGGACGGGGCCACACGCAGGAGCGTCACGACTGCGTCAGCCGGCTGTGCTTTGGTGAGTTTCAGCAGGGCCTTGTCCAGCCTGTGCTGGGCAGAATCATTGGCCAGGAGCCATCGGTGAATGTACCTCACCATGGCAGGCACCTGCGGGAGGCACGGGGAGACTTGGAAAGCTGCCAGAGAGAGCAATGTCCCCAGGCTCCCCAGAGAAGTGCTTTCCTTGCCAGCGCACTGCCATGGCCTCAAAGGCTCTGAGGGAGCAGCAGGCGTGGCTGGGGAAGCCACGTGACTCCTGGGGGAACTGAAGCCTGGCCCCAGGCTGCTTACTTGTTCTGGCCTGGCAACACCCTTCTCCAGGAGCAAATCCAGCAGGGCGGCACTGGTCTCATGCTTGAGGAGCTCGGAGTGAGCTGTGAGCCCAGTGCCCATGGTGCGGGTCTCTTCCTGCCGAATGCTCCGGATGAAGTGGCAGACGAGCTGTAGGAGAAGGGCAAGAAGCCGCGGATGTTGCATGGAGTGCTGCACACACGGTGCTGGGCTGAGCAGGGACAGCAGGCCCAGCCCGGGTGGGGGTGGCTGCAGGTACCTGCGCTGTTCGATGGAAGCGGCCACGGCTGGATTCCTGCTCATGTGTGCGCTCCACAGCTTCATCTGGCAAAGAGGGAGCGCAGCCAGAGCTGAGGGGCTGCGGGAGAGGCCGGAGAACACAGCCCAGCCCTGCACTCCCCAGGCAGGGAGAGCCCTGCGATGCCCCAGGGGGATGGAGCGAGGCCGCTGAGGGGTGTCTGCCTGGCGCCTCTTCCGGCCTGTCCGTGGGCATTTCCCCAGGGGATTGCATGGCATGGCATGGCATGGCATGGCATGGCATGGCATGGCATGGCATGGCATGGCATGGGGCCAAGTTGGCTGCAGGCTCCAGGCCTGCAGCCCAGTTCTGCCACTCACCCCCCTGTGGTGGATGGAAGGGTACCACCTCTTCAGTCTCCCGTGCTGGGGCTGCTCCAGGGCCTTCTTCCTCCTCCTCCACCCAGGCCATCTTGGGCACTCTCGGGGGTCTCTGCTCCATGTCTGTGGCTGGAGCTACTTGCAGGAGAGGTGCCCTGGGAAAGCTCCAGGGCACCAAGTCCCACGCTCTGCCCTTGGGGGCAGCTGCAGAATAGAAGGCTTGGAAGGCCACGGGTCACCGAGTCCTGTGCTCTGGCCTTGAGCTCAGCTGCAGGAAGAACGCTGCAGAAAAGCTCCTGGTCAGACGGGAACGAGTGCGCTGTGTGGGGGCTCCTCACAGCACTGCTCTGTCCCGTTGTGCCCCGCTGCTTGCTCCCAGCACCGGGCAAGCTTCTATTTCCCACGTGTCACAAAGGGGCCTTGGAGACCGGGTTCCGTTCCATGGCACGGTGACCGTGCTGCAGCGTGCCACCCAGGGCCCTTGCACACACTGCCTCCTGCCCTGGGGCCGGCCCCAGCCCCGCTAAAGTGGCCCAGCTTGGAAGGAATCCCTGGCCCCAGGTGTCTAAGACAGCCTGACAGAATCTTTAGGAAGGGCTCAGACCATAAGCAAAGGCCGCCCTGCTCTGCGGGCTCAGGCCTATCCCCATATCTTTCCCTGAGAGCATTTGAATTTCTAAATGAGAATCATTTGAAGGGAGGGGATTTACATTTTCCATTCCAGAGAAGACTTCTGCCTTCCTTAGCAGACACCTCTCTCTTCAAACCAAGACAATTCTTTGTCATCTTGACGATGCGCAGTTGCTGGGAAGCCCCGATTTACTCCAGGGACCTTAAGAACCATTCCCAGCAACTGGGAAAATCCTAGGTGTTCCATCCACCCATAGATGAACTCTCCAAATTTGCCCCGAAAGTGGGTCCAGCTTTTATAGGCCAAAAAGAGCAAGTCCAAGTGACTCGATGATATTTTTTAGCCGGGATAGCCCTGCAGCTGATGGCACACTTCACAGTCAGCAGGGGACACAGCTAGGCCAAAGCCCAGACCTCTTCTGGGAAACTTTCTCTTCAAACACCCTTCAAACAAGCCTCCATGCAAGTCAGTTGGGAAAGTTTCTTCAAATGATCCATTTCTGGCACCTGACTACACAGGGTTATGTGAAAGATTCTAAAGCAGCCGCTCTGGAGTCAGAGAGGCAGCCCTGAGAGTCCTTGTCATCTATTTGTAGCTAAATCCCACTTTTGGGGAGTTGAAGGAGTTTGGAACGAGCTAGAGAGCGGACCTCTGAGTTTTTTAGATGATGCCATTGCTTTTTCTTCTCTTCTACATAGGCAGGAAGGGTGAGTTGGGCTCACATCTCCACCGCATGGCTCACAGGGCCACAAGACTTGTAGTTACAAGAGCTTTGAAGGATTTCTTGGCCAAGAAGACACGGCCAACAAGGATTTTTATGTTTTGGACCCAATCTTCAAGATTTCATCTTACGGACTCATGCTCTCGGAGTGTCTAGCTGGTCAGAGTGACCGCGAGATAAGTTAGAAAGTCTCTTTTCCCAGCCCGGTGGTGGAAGAAGGAGTCCGAGCTCTTCATTTCTCAGTCTCAAGGTTGTTGATTGTATCTTATCTATAAAATTCTTTCTCCTGTCCTGCCGAGGTCCGCTCAGCAAGACAGTCTAAGGCACTCTGCCTCCTCTGGGGTGGTGTTATCTTTTTCTACTAAAAACTACCTGTACAACAGTTACAATTACTTTCCAATCCCTATCGTCTATGTCGGACAGCGAGCTTCTACTCTAGACCAATCTCAAATGCCAACATCACAGCAGAAGATGGAGGCCAAGAAGAAGGAGAAAGGCTGGACATGCCCAGATTGCTCCATCTGGCCCCCTGAAGCCCCATTCTAAAAACCCTCAAAATCTAGTTTTCCACTCTGGGATAAATTCACTATCATTCTACTTCAACTTTTGTGGCTGGTCATTCTTCATACAAGGTTGGGGATTGTTTTTTCCAAGGGCTAAATCAAAGGCACAGGGGTCTTGGGCTCTGTGCCAAGCTCTCTGAGCCCTCTGACAGGGTCTCGAGTCCTGCAGGGCAGCCAGAGGAATTTCCTGGGTTCCCACATCATGCTGACAGTGTAAGTTTCCTTAGCCAGTCATGCTATGACACACAAACCTACAGCACTGCATCCTAAACTTCTTGTTTACCATTGTAACTACTTGGATTTTTTCCTAGATCTTGAACTCGAAAACTCTAAACTTTCCTCCACTTCAACTTTCCTCCCCGTGTCGCTGCTATAAACTGGAAATCTGCATTCTCGCTCCTAGCACCTAAGTTTGGGAGCCCTTTGCAAGGTCTCAGATCAAATCCTGTGTTTAATTCTAAGCTTTGCAGACAAGACCAAAGGTCTGAGATTTCTCTGCATTTGGGTTTCCAACAACACTGATGCTGTTAGTTGCAGAGTGCCCAGGATGCGTCTTGCAGGTCAACTCTGGCAGGAACAAGGCGGCTGCCAGGGGGCTGCTTGTGGCCTCTGACAGCCCATTGCCCACGGCTTGCCAGCGGCCCAGCCCCTCAGGGGCTGCCCCAGCCCGGCCAAGCTGCCCGGCAGCAGCGCCGCTGCCCCACAGCAGCTCCAGAGCAGCCCCATGCAGAGGCACCTGGGAGCCCTCAGCAAGGCAGCCGGCAGCACACGGGCAGGAGGACACGGCTGGCGCTTCCTGCCTGGCCCAGGGCTTGTGGCCATCTCCAGGCACCTCTCTGGCAGGGATCCCCGCAGCTCCGGCCCCTGCCCAGCCGCTCTGTGGGCAGCACAAAGGCTTCAGCAGAACCACCAAAGGCCGAGGGGTTTCTGGCCATTTCCCCGGGCCCACTGCACGCCTGCGCAGCTGGCTGAGTGCGAGCATCCTTTTCCCCCTCCTCCCCTATGCCGTACGGACCCTGGGCAGCAAAAGAAAGATCCTGGGAGTCTGTGTATGTTAACATAATCTGTATTTACATGGAAAAAGAAAAAAAATAAATAAAATAAAATTCTTGAAGAAAAACAAAATAAAACTTGACTCAGGGGGCCCCAGCGAAAAGAGCTTCTGGGATCAATCCTCCACAGAGCTCTGGCAGGGCAGGCAGCCGAGCCATGACGGACGAGGAGGCCGTGTCTTCCACGCCCTGCGCAGGTGATTTTGGAGCCACTGGAACCTGGAGATGGGAGCCCGCTCTCCTGACCTGACGATGCACAGCGTTTGAATTGCCAGGCTTCCGACGGCGAGGCTGACGTCGTTCGTTTTGTCTTCAAGGGCTGCGAGAGAGAGGAACAGAGGCACGGTCAGAAGCTGGAGCTGCAGGGAGCCGAGGAAGAGCCCCCTGCCAGGGCCACAACAGCCGGCTCTTGCCATGGCCAGGAGGGAGAAGGGAGCAAGGGGATCAACCCGAAGCTGCTGGCCACGAATGGCCCGCGTGGCCCTGAAATCTCCGTGTGCTCTGCCCACGGGAGCAGAGCCCTCCGCAGCCGGGGCAGGGCTTGCAGCTCCCCCCGGCAGCCCCCGCTGTCAGCCCGCTGCCCTCACTCACCAGCGCAGATCAGCTGCAGCTCTTGCTGCTGCCCCCTCAGGTGCCGCCCGGCCATGCCTGTGAACACAGAGCCTGTCATGGCCCCAGCGGCACAGCTCCCTGCCAGCGCCGCTGCGGCGCTGTGGCCACACGGGCTGCCGGCCCGGCAGGGCTCAGCTCAGCCCATGCGGCACGCTGTCGCCCCAGGGCACGGCTGTCAGAGGGCGGCAGCAGCAATGCCCAGGCCAGGCGGGGCTTCACGGCGCCGGGCGCGGCTGCCGCTGCCGGGGCAGCAGGCGGGGCCGGGGCCGAGCTGCGGCGGGCCGGGGAAGGGAGCCCGGGCTCGTAACTCACCCATGAAGCTGATGGCCGCCTCTCGCAGGGGCTCCTGTGGGCTCTCCAGGTAGCGCAGGGCTCGGCGCAGGTGCTCGGCTGCTCTGCTCCTGTCCTCTGCCAGCTGGAGAGAGCGGCAGGAGGGAAGGGTTGGCGCGGGCTCAGGCCCTGGGCCGGGCGCTGCCTGCGCCAAGCCCCGGCCTCCCCCGGCCACACAGCCCTGAGGCGCGGCCAGCAGCCGCTGGCGCCGGGCTCCCGAGAGGGGAGGGGGAGAGGGCCGGCTGCTGCCCGGGGAGCCGCGGTGCCGCCCCTGCCCCGCAGCTCCGCCGGGCCGGGCTTTCATGGGCACCCGGCTCGGGCCCACGGGAGCCTGGAGAGGAGCCCGCGCGGCCTCTGGCTGCAGCAGCGCGCAGGGGCACAGCTGCCCGGCCCGCACACTGAGCACCGCCCTCAGGGGCCTTCTCCTGGCTGAGGTGGGGATTCCAGGCCGTCCTTACCAGGCACTTGCTGAACTTCCACAGTTTCTGCTCCTTCGGCAGCTTTTTGAGATCCCTCCTCTTGATGAACTTGACCACATAAAGCAGCGTTTCCCGAGAAGCCTGGAGAGCAGCAGAGACGCGGAGATGGCCCCGCAGCCCAGGGCTCGGGACCCGCCTCCCCCTGCCATGGCCTGCGGGAGGCTGCGGTCCAGCAGGCGCAGGGCAGGAGGCAGCCGAGCCCCGTGCCAGGCAGACAGCAGCAGCCCACGAGTCCTCACCTCTGCCACATGCTGATTCTCATCATTGCAGTGGAAGAAGAGTGGAAGCAGGCTCTGTTGCACAGGGCTTTCCAAAGGGTTTTCTCTCTCTTCCAAGTACTCCATCATGTCTCGGAAGAGTTTTATGGAGAGCAGCTGTACCTGGCTATTATCCTAGACGAAAAAAAAATGAAAAAACACCTCAGCATTGGCTCCTCCGGGCGCCCTGGGCACAGGGCTGGAAATGCACAGGGCACACAGTTTCCAGGCAGCACCCAGTGGCTGTAGCTGGGGGCACAGAGCCTTACGTGGTCAAAGAGCGGCAGGAGTGCCTCAGCCAGCTGCACGGCAATGGGGGTTGACATCAGCATGTTTTTGTGCAGGAGTATAAAGCTGAGTGTGATGAGTGTCATCCCAGCTGTCTCTGCATCTTTGTCCGCCAGTAGGCGCATGAGGCTTTCGGTCAAGCTCCACATTCTTTCGGCCTGTGCGCAACACAAGTCTGTGAAGTCCCACCCTGCTGCCACAGGGCCCAGAGGCCAAAGGACTGTCCTGAAGCACTGGGGTAGCTGAAGCAGGAGGCAGGAGAGCTGGCAGCAGCTGCCCCAGTGCCCAAAGGCCAGGCCAGGCCAAGCGACTGCGTTCCCAGTGCAGCTTCAGCCACCGCCCCCTTCTCACCATTGAGGGATCATCAATGAGCTCCAGAAGGGCCCTGAGCGCCAGGCGACGCCTCTCCCTGCACTCGCTCTGCAGGTACCTTGAAGAGACCTTCACAACACTGTCGCCACATTCACTAGAATCCAGGCACACGAGGACCTGAAAGGCACAGGCCAGTGATGGGGGAGCCGGCCGGCAGGAGCCCGCAGCCGCACAGGGCTGGGCCCAGGACGCAGCAGCAGCAGCAGCAGCAGCACAGGGTGCGGGCACCGTCCCAGGTGTCTGCGGCCACGAGAGGGCAGAGAGCTGGGAGGCAGCACAGCCAGGCAGCGCTGGACACCCGGCTCACCTCCACAAGGAATGCCAGGGCGGGCAGATCCCAGTGTGGCTCCTGTGTGCTGAGCAGCCAGAGGAGGTGGAGTGCAATACTGGAACACAAGCGATGACAAGCGTGGCGCATCTCCCTAGGAGGGCAAAAAAGGGACCAGGAAGCTGAGCAAATCTCTCCAAGGACAGGCTTACAGAGCCTGGTGGTCTTTTACCACCACTCTGCATGGGGACCTGGGCCCTTTAGGAGGTGTCTCCTCCTGTGCTCTCTCCCCTCGCAGCCTTTTCCAGTCTGCTTGGCCGTCCCTCAGTGTGTCCTTAGCTGTCCCTCAGTGTGTCCCAGGGTCTCGGGGAATGTGTGGGACGGCTCGGGCACAGAGCACAAATGGCAGGATCAATGGGGAGAAAGTGAGTCTCACCTGGCCAGCAGACCCATGGCATAGTGGCGGGTGTCAGCACAGAGCAGCGTGTCCCAGCCACGCTTGCCTTCCACTGACAACACCACATCCTTGTACTGCTTTTGGCAGAGCAGGGACTTCAGGGTCTGCACTGCAAACCTGTGTGCACAGCAAAGCCCAGGTCACTCTGGCAGCACTGGCTCCTTTGCAGGCCACGTGTCAGGCAGGGACAGGAGGAGTGGGATGGAGCACCTGTTGGGGCTGATGACAAGACCGTGCTCTTCCAGGCAATCCTTCCAGAAGGTTTGGACCTCCTCTGGCATCTCTTCTGTGCTGGAGAACACTTGGAAGAGCAGATGAACAAAAAGGCGGGGGAAATATGGCCTCACTACACGTGGGACAGAGGACTCTTGGAGGATCTTCCACATCACCACGGTCGCCTGCAAAGGACAAAGCCCCCCGAGAGAGCGCTCAGTGCCGAGGTGTCCGTGTGGCAGGGCCCGAGCGTGGCAGGGAGAGGCCCGGAGAGACCTTGGCAGGGGAGCACGGGGCCTGGTGGGGCTGAAGCTGGCCCTGGGCCAGGTTTCCGGCCAGCGCCTGAGGCAGGCAGATGCAGTGGGGGAAGGAGGATGGAGAGCTGCTGGAGAGGCGGCCTTGGGGCCAGCAAAGGCCAGTTGCGGAAACTCACAGCCAGGGCAAAGACAGCCGTTTTGTCCCCATCCGAGGTGCACGTGCTGTACTCTGGCCAGCTCCCCAGCACATCCAGGAGGATCAGCTGCACTGGCTCCGCGGTCCTGGACGAGCACATGATGGTCTTCCACATGGAGGTGGCAGCTCTGCGGGATTAGAGCTCTGTCTCAGGGGGGATCTCAGACACAGCAGCGTGGCCTGGGCATCCCTAGGGGCCTGGGCTGAGCGCCGGCTCTTCCTCTGCCCACTGGCCCTTGCCAGCAGCAGCCAGGCAGCCAAGCTGTGTGAGGACGGGCCCTGAGGGGCAGCAAGGCAGCATGGCAGCAGGCTAAGGGGCTGACGTGCCAGGGCTGGGAAAGGCAGCAGCCAGAGGGTTCTGGAACTCTCTAGCTCAGACACCTGGGCCAGGCGATACAGGGTGATGGGCTTGGGAGGCCTGAGCCCTCTGGGCAGGTGGGCCCCATACCTGTCACAGGACGGGGCCACACGCAGGAGCGTCACGACTGCGTCAGCCGGCTGTGCTTTGGTGAGTTTCAGCAGGGCCTTGTCCAGCCTGTGCTGGGCAGAATCATTGGCCAGGAGCCATCGGTGAATGTACCTCACCATGGCAGGCACCTGCGGGAGGCACGGGGAGACTTGGAAAGCTGCCAGAGAGAGCAATGTCCCCAGGCTCCCCAGAGAAGTGCTTTCCTTGCCAGCGCACTGCCATGGCCTCAAAGGCTCTGAGGGAGCAGCAGGCGTGGCTGGGGAAGCCACGTGACTCCTGGGGGAACTGAAGCCTGGCCCCAGGCTGCTTACTTGTTCTGGCCTGGCAACACCCTTCTCCAGGAGCAAATCCAGCAGGGCGGCACTGGTCTCATGCTTGAGGAGCTCGGAGTGAGCTGTGAGCCCAGTGCCCATGGTGCGGGTCTCTTCCTGCTGAATGCTCCGGATGAAGTGGCAGACGAGCTGTAGGAGAAGGGCAAGAAGCCGCGGATGTTGCATGGAGTGCTGCACACACGGTGCTGGGCTGAGCAGGGACAGCAGGCCCAGCCCGGGTGGGGGTGGCTGCAGGTACCTGCGCTGTTCGATGGAAGCGGCCACGGCTGGATTCCTGCTCATGTGTGCGCTCCACAGCTTCATCTGGCAAAGAGGGAGCGCAGCCAGAGCTGAGGGGCTGCGGGAGAGGCCGGAGAACACAGCCCAGCCCTGCACTCCCCAGGCAGGGAGAGCCCTGCGATGCCCCAGGGGGATGGAGCGAGGCCGCTGAGGGGTGTCTGCCTGGCGCCTCTTCCGGCCTGTCCGTGGGCATTTCCCCAGGGGATTGCATGGCATGGCATGGCATGGCATGGCATGGCATGGCATGGCATGGGGCCAAGTTGGCTGCAGGCTCCAGGCCTGCAGCCCAGTTCTGCCACTCACCCCCCTGTGGTGGATGGAAGGGCACCACCTCTTCAGTCTCCCGTGCTGGGGCTGCTCCAGGGCCTTCTTCCTCCTCCTCCACCCAGGCCATCTTGGGCACTCTCGGGGGTCTCTGCTCCATGTCTGTGGCTGGAGCTACTTGCAGGAGAGGTGCCCTGGGAAAGCTCCAGGGCACCAAGTCCCACGCTCTGCCCTTGGGGGCAGCTGCAGAATAGAAGGCTTGGAAGGCCACGGGTCACCGAGTCCTGTGCTCTGGCCTTGAGCTCAGCTGCAGGAAGAACGCTGCAGAAAAGCTCCTGGTCAGACGGGAACGAGTGCGCTGTGTGGGGGCTCCTCACAGCACTGCTCTGTCCCGTTGTGCCCCGCTGCTTGCTCCCAGCACCGGGCAAGCTTCTATTTCCCACGTGTCACAAAGGGGCCTTGGAGACCGGGTTCCGTTCCATGGCACGGTGACCGTGCTGCAGCGTGCCACCCAGGGCCCTTGCACACACTGCCTCCTGCCCTGGGGCCGGCCCCAGCCCTGCTAAAGTGGCCCAGCTTGGAAGGAATCCCTGGCCCCAGGTGTCTAAGACAGCCTGACAGAATCTTTAGGAAGGGCTCAGACCATAAGCAAAGGCCGCCCTGCTCTGCGGGCTCAGGCCTATCCCCATATCTTTCCCTGAGAGCATTTGAATTTCTAAATGAGAATCATTTGAAGGGAGGGGATTTACATTTTCCATTCCAGAGAAGACTTCTGCCTTCCTTAGCAGACACCTCTCTCTTCAAACCAAGACAATTCTTTGTCATCTTGACGATGCGCAGTTGCTGGGAAGCCCCGATTTACTCCAGGGACCTTAAGAACCATTCCCAGCAACTGGGAAAATCCTAGGTGTTCCATCCACCCATAGATGAACTCTCCAAATTTGCCCCGAAAGTGGGTCCAGCTTTTATAGGCCAAAAAGAGCAAGTCCAAGTGACTCGATGATATTTTTTAGCCGGGATAGCCCTGCAGCTGATGGCACACTTCACAGTCAGCAGGGGACACAGCTAGGCCAAAGCCCAGACCTCTTCTGGGAAACTTTCTCTTCAAACACCCTTCAAACAAGCCTCCATGCAAGTCAGTTGGGAAAGTTTCTTCAAATGATCCATTTCTGGCACCTGACTACACAGGGTTATGTGAAAGATTCTAAAGCAGCCGCTCTGGAGTCAGAGAGGCAGCCCTGAGAGTCCTTGTCATCTATTTGTAGCTAAATCCCACTTTTGGGGAGTTGAAGGAGTTTGGAACGAGCTAGAGAGCGGACCTCTGAGTTTTTTAGATGATGCCATTGCTTTTTCTTCTCTTCTACATAGGCAGGAAGGGTGAGTTGGGCTCACATCTCCACCGCATGGCTCACAGGGCCACAAGACTTGTAGTTACAAGAGCTTTGAAGGATTTCTTGGCCAAGAAGACACGGCCAACAAGGATTTTTATGTTTTGGACCCAATCTTCAAGATTTCATCTTACGGACTCATGCTCTCGGAGTGTCTAGCTGGTCAGAGTGACCGCGAGATAAGTTAGAAAGTCTCTTTTCCCAGCCCGGTGGTGGAAGAAGGAGTCAGAGCTCTTCATTTCTCAGTCTCAAGGTTGTTGATTGTATCTTATCTATAAAATTCTTTCTCCTGTCCTGCCGAGGTCCGCTCAGCAAGACAGTCTAAGGCACTCTGCCTCCTCTGGGGTGGTGTTATCTTTTTCTACTAAAAACTACCTGTACAACAGTTACAATTACTTTCCAATCCCTATCGTCTATGTCGGACAGCGAGCTTCTACTCTAGACCAATCTCAAATGCCAACATCACAGCAGAAGATGGAGGCCAAGAAGAAGGAGAAAGGCTGGACGTGCCCAGATTGCTCCATCTGGCCCCCTGAAGCCCCATTCTAAAAACCCTCAAAATCTAGTTTTCCACTCTGGGATAAATTCACTATCATTCTACTTCAACTTTTGTGGCTGGTCATTCTTCATACAAGGTTGGGGATTGTTTTTTCCAAGGGCTAAATCAAAGGCACAGGGGTCTTGGGCTCTGTGCCAAGCTCTCTGAGCCCTCTGACAGGGTCTCGAGTCCTGCAGGGCAGCCAGAGGAATTTCCTGGGTTCCCACATCATGCTGACAGTGTAAGCTTCCTTAGCCAGTCATGCTATGACACACAAACCTACAGCACTGCATCCTAAACTTCTTGTTTACCATTGTAACTACTTGGATTTTTTCCTAGATCTTGAACTCGAAAACTCTAAACTTTCCTCCACTTCAACTTTCCTCCCCGTGTCGCTGCTATAAACTGGAAATCCGCATTCTCGCTCCTAGCACCTAAGTTTGGGAGCCCTTTGCAAGGTCTCAGATCAAACCCTGTGCTTAATTCTAAGCTCTGCTGACAAGACCAAAGGTCTGAGATTTCTCTGCATTTGGGTTTCCAGCAACACTGATGCTGTTAGTTGCAGAGTGCCCAGGATGCGTCTTGCAGGTCAACTCTGGCAGGAACAAGGCGGCTGCCAGGGGGCTGCTTGTGGCCTCTGACAGCCCATTGCCCACGGCTTGCCAGCGGCCCAGCCCCTCAGGGGCTGCCCCAGCCCGGCCAAGCTGCCCGGCAGCAGCGCCGCAGCCCCACAGCAGCTCCAGAGCAGCCCCATGCAGAGGCACCTGGGAGCCCTCAGCAAGGCAGCCGGCAGCACACGGGCAGGAGGACACGGCTGGCGCTTCCTGCCTGGCCCAGGGCTTGTGGCCATCTCCAGGCACCTCTCTGGCAGGGATCCCCGCAGCTCCGGCCCCTGCCCAGCCGCTCTGTGGGCAGCACAAAGGCTTCAGCAGAACCACCAAAGGCCGAGGGGTTTCTGGCCATTTCCCCGGGCCCACTGCACGCCTGCGCAGCTGGCTGAGTGCGAGCATCCTTTTCCCCCTCCTCCCCTATGCCGTACGGACCCTGGGCAGCAAAAGAAAGATCCTGGGAGTCTGTGTATGTTAACTTAGTCTATATTTACATGGTAAAAAAAAAAAAAAAAAAAAAAAAGAAACAAAAATTCTTGAAGAAACGGAAAATTCCACCTGACTCAGGTGGCCACAACAAAAACAGCTTCTGGGATCAGTTCTCCACAGAGCTCTGGCAGGGCAGGCAGCCGAGCCATGACGGACGAGGCCGTGTCTTCCACGCCCTGCGCAGGTGATTTTGGAGCCACTGGAACCTGGAGATGGGAGCCCGCTCTCCTGACCTGACGATGCACAGCGTTTGAATTGCCAGGCTTCCGACGGCGAGGCTGACGTCGTTCGTTTTGTCTTCAAGGGCTGCGAGAGAGAGGAACAGAGGCACGGTCAGAAGCTGGAGCTGCAGGGAGCCGAGGAAGAGCCCCCTGCCAGGGCCATCCCAGCCGGCTCTTGCCATGGCCAGGAGGGAGAAGGGAGCAAGGGGATCAACCCGAAGCTGCTGGCCACGAATGTCCCGCGTGGCCCTGAAATCTCCGTGTGCTCTGCCCACGGGAGCAGAGCCCTCCGCAGCCGGGGCAGGGCTTGCAGCTCCCCCCGGCAGCCCCCGCTGTCAGCCCGCTGCCCTCACTCACCAGCGCAGATCAGCTGCAGCTCTTGCTGCTGCCCCCTCAGGTGCCGCCCGGCCATGCCTGTGAACACAGAGCCTGTCATGGCCCCAGCGGCACAGCTCCCTGCCAGCGCCGCTGCGGCGCTGTGGCCACACGGGCTGCCAGCCCGGCAGGGCTCAGCTCAGCCCATGCGGCACGCTGTCGCCCCAGGGCACGGCTGTCAGAGGGTGGCAGCAGCAATGCCCAGGCCAGGCGGGGCTTCACGGCGCCGGGCGCGGCTGCCGCTGCCGGGGCAGCAGGCGGGGCCGGGGCCGAGCTGCGGCGGGCCGGGGAAGGGAGCCCGGGCTCGTAACTCACCCATGAAGCTGATGGCCGCCTCTCGCAGGGGCTCCTGTGGGCTCTCCAGGTAGCGCAGGGCTCGGCGCAGGTGCTCGGCTGCTCTGCTCCTGTCCTCTGCCAGCTGGAGAGAGCGGCAGGAGGGAAGGGTTGGCGCGGGCTCAGGCCCTGGGCCGGGCGCTGCCTGCGCCAAGCCCCGGCCTCCCCCGGCCACACAGCCCTGAGGCGCGGCCAGCAGCCGCTGGCGCCGGGCTCCCGAGAGGGGAGGGGGAGAGGGCCGGCTGCTGCCCGGGGAGCCGCGGTGCCGCCCCTGCCCCGCAGCTCCGCCGGGCCGGGCTTTCATGGGCACCCGGCTCGGGCCCACGGGAGCCTGGAGAGGAGCCCGCGCGGCCTCTGGCTGCAGCAGCGCGCAGGGGCACAGCTGCCCGGCCCGCACACTGAGCACCGCCCTCAGGGGCCTTCTCCTGGCTGAGGTGGGGATTCCAGGCCGTCCTTACCAGGCACTTGCTGAACTTCCACAGTTTCTGCTCCTTCAGCAGCTTTTTGAGATCCCTCCTCTTGATGAACTTGACCGCATAAAGCAGCGTTTCCCGAGAAGCCTGGAGAGCAGCAGAGACGCGGAGATGGCCCCGCAGCCCAGGGCTCGGGACCCGCCTCCCCCTGCCATGGCCTGCGGGAGGCTGCGGTCCAGCAGGCGCAGGGCAGGAGGCAGCCGAGCCCCGTGCCAGGCGGACAGCAGCAGCCCACGAGTCCTCACCTCTGCCACATGCTGATTCTCATCATTGCAGTGGAAGAAGAGTGGAAGCAGGCTCTGTTGCACAGGGCTTTCCAAAGGGTTTTCTCTCTCTTCCAAGTACTCCATCATGTCTCGGAAGAGTTTTATGGAGAGCAGCTGTACCTGGCTATTATCCTAGATGAAAAAAAAATGAAAAAACACCTCAGCATTGGCTCCTCCGGGCGCCCTGGGCACAGGGCTGGAAATGCACAGGGCACACAGTTTCCAGGCAGCACCCAGTGGCTGTAGCTGGGGGCACAGAGCCTTACGTGGTCAAAGAGCGGCAGGAGTGCCTCAGCCAGCTGCACGGCAATGGGGGTTGACATCAGCATGTGTTTGTGCAGGAGTATAAAGCTGAGTGTGATGAGTGTCATCCCAGCTGTCTCTGCATCTTTGTCCGCCAGTAGGCGCATGAGGCTTTCGGTCAAGCTCCACATTCTTTCGGCCTGTGCGCAACACAAGTCTGTGAAGTCCCACCCTGCTGCCACAGGGCCCAGAGGCCAAAGGACTGTCCTGAAGCACTGGGGTAGCTGAAGCAGGAGGCAGGAGAGCTGGCAGCAGCTGCCCCAGTGCCCAAAGGCCAGGCCAGGCCAAGCGACTGCGTTCCCAGTGCAGCTTCAGCCACCGCCCCCTTCTCACCATTGAGGGATCATCAATGAGCTCCAGAAGGGCCCTGAGCGCCAGGCGACGCCTCTCCCTGCACTCGCTCTGCAGGTACCTTGAAGAGACCTTCACAACACTGTCGCCACATTCACTAGAATCCAGGCACACGAGGACCTGAAAGGCACAGGCCAGTGATGGGGGAGCCGGCCGGCAGGAGCCCGCAGCCGCACAGGGCTGGGCCCAGGACGCAGCAGCAGCAGCAGCAGCAGCACAGGGTGCGGGCACCGTCCCAGGTGTCTGCGGCCACGAGAGGGCAGAGAGCTGGGAGGCAGCACAGCCAGGCAGCGCTGGACACCCGGCTCACCTCCACAAGGAATGCCAGGGCGGGCAGATCCCAGTGTGGCTCCTGTGTGCTGAGCAGCCAGAGGAGGTGGAGTGCAATACTGGAACACAAGCGATGACAAGCGTGGCGCATCTCCCTAGGAGGGCAAAAAAGGGACCAGGAAGCTGAGCAAATCTCTCCAAGGACAGGCTTACAGAGCCTGGTGGTCTTTTACCACCACTCTGCATGGGGACCTGGGCCCTTTAGGAGGTGTCTCCTCCTGTGCTCTCTCCCCTCGCAGCCTTTTCCAGTCTGCTTGGCCGTCCCTCAGTGTGTCCTTAGCTGTCCCTCAGTGTGTCCCAGGGTCTCGGGGAATGTGTGGGACGGCTCGGGCACAGAGCACAAATGGCAGGATCAATGGGGAGAAAGTGAGTCTCACCTGGCCAGCAGACCCATGGCATAGTGGCGGGTGTCAGCACAGAGCAGCGTGTCCCAGCCACGCTTGCCTTCCACTGACAACACCACATCCTTGTACTGCTTTTGGCAGAGCAGGGACTTCAGGGTCTGCACTGCAAACCTGTGTGCACAGCAAAGCCCAGGTCACTCTGGCAGCACTGGCTCCTTTGCAGGCCACGTGTCAGGCAGGGACAGGAGGAGTGGGATGGAGCACCTGTTGGGGCTGATGACAAGACCGTGCTCTTCCAGGCAATCCTTCCAGAAGGTTTGGACCTCCTCTGGCATCTCTTCTGTGCTGGAGAACACTTGGAAGAGCAGATGAACAAAAAGGCGGGGGAAATATGGCCTCACTACACGTGGGACAGAGGACTCTTGGAGGATCTTCCACATCACCACGGTCGCCTGCAAAGGACAAAGCCCCCCGAGAGAGCGCTCAGTGCCGAGGTGTCCGTGTGGCAGGGCCCGAGCGTGGCAGGGAGAGGCCCGGAGAGACCTTGGCAGGGGAGCACGGGGCCTGGTGGGGCTGAAGCTGGCCCTGGGCCAGGTTTCCGGCCAGCGCCTGAGGCAGGCAGATGCAGTGGGGGAAGGAGGATGGAGAGCTGCTGGAGAGGCGGCCTTGGGGCCAGCAAAGGCCAGTTGCGGAAACTCACAGCCAGGGCAAAGACAGCCGTTTTGTCCCCATCCGAGGTGCACGTGCTGTACTCTGGCCAGCTCCCCAGCACATCCAGGAGGATCAGCTGCACTGGCTCCGCGGTCCTGGACGAGCACATGATGGTCTTCCACATGGAGGTGGCAGCTCTGCGGGATTAGAGCTCTGTCTCAGGGGGGATCTCAGACACAGCAGCATGGCCTGGGCATCCCTAGGGGCCTGGGCTGAGCGCCGGCTCTTCCTCTGCCCACTGGCCCTTGCCAGCAGCAGCCAGGCAGCCAAGCTGTGTGAGGACGGGCCCTGAGGGGCAGCAAGGCAGCATGGCAGCAGGCTAAGGGGCTGACGTGCCAGGGCTGGGAAAGGCAGCAGCCAGAGGGTTCTGGAACTCTCTAGCTCAGACACCTGGGCCAGGCGATACAGGGTGATGGGCTTGGGAGGCCTGAGCCCTCTGGGCAGGTGGGCCCCATACCTGTCACAGGACGGGGCCACACGCAGGAGCGTCACGACTGCGTCAGCCGGCTGTGCTTTGGTGAGTTTCAGCAGGGCCTTGTCCAGCCTGTGCTGGGCAGAATCATTGGCCAGGAGCCATCGGTGAATGTACCTCACCATGGCAGGCACCTGCGGGAGGCACGGGGAGACTTGGAAAGCTGCCAGAGAGAGCAATGTCCCCAGGCTCCCCAGAGAAGTGCTTTCCTTGCCAGCGCACTGCCATGGCCTCAAAGGCTCTTAGGGAGCAGCAGGCGTGGCTGGGGAAGCCACGTGACTCCTGGGGGAACTGAAGCCTGGCCCCAGGCTGCTTACTTGTTCTGGCCTGGCAACACCCTTCTCCAGGAGCAAATCCAGCAGGGCGGCACTGGTCTCATGCTTGAGGAGCTCGGAGTGAGCTGTGAGCCCAGTGCCCATGGTGCGGGTCTCTTCCTGCCGAATGCTCCAGATGAAGTGGCAGACGAGCTGTAGGAGAAGGGCAAGAAGCCGCGGATGTTGCATGGAGTGCTGCACACACAGTGCTGGGCTGAGCAGGGACAGCAGGCCCAGCCCGGGTGGGGGTGGCTGCAGGTACCTGCGCTGTTCGATGGAAGCGGCCACGGCTGGATTCCTGCTCATGTGTGCGCTCCACAGCTTCATCTGGCAAAGAGGGAGCGCAGCCAGAGCTGAGGGGCTGCGGGAGAGGCCGGAGAACACAGCCCAGCCCTGCACTCCCCAGGCAGGGAGAGCCCTGCGATGCCCCAGGGGGATGGAGCGAGGCCGCTGAGGGGTGTCTGCCTGGCGCCTCTTCCGGCCTGTCCGTGGGCATTTCCCCAGGGGATTGCATGGCATGGCATGGCATGGCATGGCATGGCATGGCATGGCATGGCATGGCATGGCATGGCATGGCATGGCATGGGGCCAAGTTGGCTGCAGGCTCCAGGCCTGCAGCCCAGTTCTGCCACTCACCCCCCTGTGGTGGATGGAAGGGCACCACCTCTTCAGTCTCCTGTGCTGGGGCTGCTCCAGGGCCGCCTTCCTCCTCCTCCACCCAGGCCATCTTGGGCACTCTCGGGGGTCTCTGCTCCATGTCTGTGACTGGAGCTACTTGCAGGAGAGGTGCCCTGGGAAAGCTCCAGGGCACCAAGTCCCATGCTCTGCCCTTGAGGGCAGCTGCAGAATAGAAGCCTTGGAAGGCCACGGGTCACCGAGTCCTGTGCTCTGGCCTTGAGCTCAGCTGCAGGAAGAACGCTGCAGAAAAGCTCCTGGTCAGACGGGAACGAGTGCGCTGTGTGGGGGCTCCTCACAGCACTGCTCTGTCCCGTTGTGCCCCGCTGCTTGCTCCCAGCACCGGGCAAGCTTCTATTTCCCACGTGTCACAAAGGGGCCTTGGAGACCGGGTTCCGTTCCATGGCACGGTGACCGTGCTGCAGCGTGCCACCCATGGCCCTTGCACACACTGCCTCCTGCCCTGGGGCCGGCCCCAGCCCCGCTAAAGTGGCCCAGCTTGGAAGGAATCCCTGGCCCCAGGTGTCTAAGACAGCCTGACAGAATCTTTAGGAAGGGCTCAGACCATAAGCAAAGGCCGCCCTGCTCTGCGGGCTCAGGCCTATCCCCATATCTTTCCCTGAGAGCATTTGAATTTCTAAATGAGAATCATTTGAAGGGAGGGGATTTACATTTTCCATTCCAGAGAAGACTTCTGCCTTCCTTAGCAGACACCTCTCTCTTCAAACCAAGACAATTCTTTGTCATCTTGACGATGCGCAGTTGCTGGGAAGCCCCGATTTACTCCAGGGACCTTAAGAACCATTCCCAGCAACTGGGAAAATCCTAGGTGTTCCATCCACCCATAGATGAACTCTCCAAATTTGCCCCGAAAGTGGGTCCAGCTTTTATAGGCCAAAAAGAGCAAGTCCAAGTGACTCGATGATATTTTTTAGCCGGGATAGCCCTGCAGCTGATGGCACACTTCACAGTCAGCAGGGGACACAGCTAGGCCAAAGCCCAGACCTCTTCTGGGAAACTTTCTCTTCAAACACCCTTCAAACACGCCTCCATGCAAGTCAGTTGGGAAAGTTTCTTCAAATGATCCATTTCTGGCACCTGACTACACAGGGTTATGTGAAAGATTCTAAAGCAGCCGCTCTGGAGTCAGAGAGGCAGCCCTGAGAGTCCTTGTCATCTATTTGTAGCTAAATCCCACTTTTGGGGAGTTGAAGGAGTTTGGAACGAGCTAGAGAGCGGACCTCTGAGTTTTTTAGATGATGCCATTGCTTTTTCTTCTCTTCTACATAGGCAGGAAGGGTGAGTTGGGCTCACATCTCCACCGCATGGCTCACAGGGCCGCAAGACTTGTAGTTACAAGAGCTTTGAAGGATTTCTTGGCCAAGAAGACACGGCCAACAAGGATTTTTATGTTTTGGACCCAATCTTCAAGATTTCATCTTACGGACTCATGCTCTCGGAGTGTCTAGCTGGTCAGAGTGACCGCGAGATAAGTTAGAAAGTCTCTTTTCCCAGCCCGGTGGTGGAAGAAGGAGTCAGAGCTCTTCATTTCTCAGTCTCAAGGTTGTTGATTGTATCTTATCTATAAAATTCTTTCTCCTGTCCTGCCGAGGTCCGCTCAGCAAGACAGTCTAAGGCACTCTGCCTCCTCTGGGGTGGTGTTATCTTTTTCTACTAAAAACTACCTGTACAATATTTACAATTACTTTCCAATCCCTATCGTCTATGTCGGACAGCGAGCTTCTACTCTAGACCAATCTCAAATGCCAACATCACAGCAGAAGATGGAGGCCAAGAAGAAGGAGAAAGGCTGGACGTGCCCAGATTGCTCCATCTGGCCCCCTGAAGCCCCATTCTAAAAACCCTCAAAATCTAGTTTTCCACTCTGGGATAAATTCACTATCATTCTACTTCAACTTTTGTGGCTGGTCATTCTTCATACAAGGTTGGGGATTGTTTTTTCCAAGGGCTAAATCAAAGGCACAGGGGTCTTGGGCTCTGTGCCAAGCTCTCTGAGCCCTCTGACAGGGTCTCGAGTCCTGCAGGGCAGCCAGAGGAATTTCCTGGGTTCCCACATCATGCTGACAGTGTAAGCTTCCTTAGCCAGTCATGCTATGACACACAAACCTACAGCACTGCATCCTAAACTTCTTGTTTACCATTGTAACTACTTGGATTTTTTCCTAGATCTTGAACTCGAAAACTCTAAACTTTCCTCCACTTCAACTTTCCTCCCCGTGTCGCTGCTATAAACTGGAAATCCGCATTCTCGCTCCTAGCACCTAAGTTTGGGAGCCCTTTGCAAGGTCTCAGATCAAACCCTGTGCTTAATTCTAAGCTTTGCTGACAAGACCAAAGGTCTGAGATTTCTCTGCATTTGGGTTTCCAGCAACACTGATGCTGTTAGTTGCAGAGCGCCCAGGATGCGTCTTGCAGGTCAACTCTGGCAGGAACAAGGCGGCTGCCAGGGGGCTGCTTGTGGCCTCTGACAGCCCATTGCCCACGGCTTGCCAGCGGCCCAGCCCCTCAGGGGCTGCCCCAGCCCGGCCAAGCTGCCCGGCAGCAGCGCCGCTGCCCCACAGCAGCTCCAGAGCAGCCCCATGCAGAGGCACCTGGGAGCCCTCAGCAAGGCAGCCGGCAGCACACGGGCAGGAGGACACGGCTGGTGCTTCCTGCCTGGCCCAGGGCTTGTGGCCATCTCCAGGCACCTCTCTGGCAGGGATCCCCGCAGCTCCGGCCCCTGCCCAGCCGCTCTGTGGGCAGCACAAAGGCTTCAGCAGAACCACCAAAGGCCGAGGGGTTTCTGGCCATTTCCCCGGGCCCACTGCACGCCTGCGCAGCTGGCTGAGTGCGAGCATCCTTTTCCCCCTCCTCCCCTATGCCGTACGGACCCTGGGCAGCAAAAGAAAGATCCTGGGAGTCTGTGTATGTTAACTTAGTCTATATTTACATGGTAAAAAAAAAAAAAAAAAAAAAAAAGAAACAAAAATTCTTGAAGAAACGGAAAATTCCACCTGACTCAGGTGGCCACAACAAAAACAGCTTCTGGGATCAGTTCTCCACAGAGCTCTGGCAGGGCAGGCAGCCGAGCCATGACGGACGAGGCCGTGTCTTCCACGCCCTGCGCAGGTGATTTTGGAGCCACTGGAACCTGGAGATGGGAGCCCGCTCTCCTGACCTGACGATGCACAGCGTTTGAATTGCCAGGCTTCCGACGGCGAGGCTGACGTCGTTCGTTTTGTCTTCAAGGGCTGCGAGAGAGAGGAACAGAGGCACGGTCAGAAGCTGGAGCTGCAGGGAGCCGAGGAAGAGCCCCCTGCCAGGGCCATCCCAGCCGGCTCTTGCCGTGGCCAGGAGGGAGAAGGGAGCAAGGGGATCAACCCGAAGCTGCTGGCCACGAATGGCCCGCGTGGCCCTGAAATCTCCGTGTGCTCTGCCCACGGGAGCAGAGCCCTCCGCAGCCGGGGCAGGGCTTGCAGCTCCCCCCGGCAGCTGTGGGATCCCAGGATTTGAATCCTGGGATGCAGGGCCCCCGGGACCACCCTTGGGGGGCCCGGGAGTCCTGGAATGTTGCCAGAAGTGTCTGGTGGCAGGACTTTGACCCTACACGGGAGACGACACCTTTATGAAGATAAGAGGGCTTCACCGGGGTGAAGGGTGGAAAGATTAGCTAATTAGAGGGTAAGAAACAGGGTTTAGGATTTATGTACAGGGGGGTTTAAAGGAGCAAGATGGAGGAATTGGGGTGTGTCCTGCCCTCCTTCTTCTTCCTCCTCTCCTCCATCTTCTTTGGTGATGGTGGCACCTTTCTATTGGTTATTACTAAGAGTACACCGAGTTATAAGAATAGATGGTATTGGGGAAAAATGATAAATATTGTATACGTAACTAGGGGTATAAAGATACGTGGCGGTCCGTGGGACGGCACAGTGTGCCCATGGCTGACTGCTGAGCGGATCTTTGTTAGACTGAAAGAACATTTTTTAGATAAACAATTAATAAACATAAAACCAGAAAGAAGAACTGAAGCCTCTTCTCGTCCTTTGATACGCGGGCTGTCTCAAGGCCACCTCCGGGCCACCTCCGGGCCACCCCCGGGCCTCCCAGGCCCCTCAAACAGCCGAGATAAACCGGACATTTGGCTTCCACTGGGTGAGCTCTGACCACTACAACCTTTCGGGGGGGGCACCACCACCACCTTCAAAGCCCTGAAGAAAAAGAGAGAGAAGAAGAAAACAAAAAGCTAACATAGACTGCAAAAAAAAAAAAAAAAAAAAAAAAAAAAAAAAAACAGCAGTCACTGAGAATTCCACCTCTCAGTTTCTGCCGAAGACAATCGTAGCAGAACAGCCCGGATTGGAACCAGAAGGCACCCTGGAACCACTTCTCCTGATCTGCTGGACAGTGATCGAGACGTCCAGACTGCTCTGTGGGCGACAGATTCGGTAAGAAAGCCTGAAAAATAACAACATGGGAGGCACACTTTCCCGGGAACAACGGGAAATTTTGTCCGCCCTACAGGGTGTGACTGAAACGTATACAGAGGGAATTCCAAAGAAAGAATTAAAACAATTATTACTATGGGCAAGGCTAAACTACCCACTGGCAGAAACGTGCCTGCTATTTGAAGTGGGGTTTTGGCAGGAAATAAATAGACACTTATATTTCTTAGCTATTAAAAAAGATGAGACAGCGTTGAAGCTGCTGTCTCCTGCAAGAATAATGCTGGAAGGGATTTCTATGCAAATGAAATTCCAGGGCCCCCGGGCGCAGCAGACGTCCGGGGGGGAAGCGTCTCTGAAAGAGACGGGGGGCAAAGCCCCGGGAAAGAAAAAATTAGCTCTGGCCTTAAAAGGCCAAGAGGAAAACGCTCTTGAAAAAAAAGAGCAAGAAATATTATTAAAATACCCGGTCCCAAAACCCAGAAACCCTGGGAAACCCCCAAAACGTCCAAAAACCCCGGAGAGCATGGGGGAGTCGGAAACAGAAGGGGGAAGGGAGCTGGGGGGAGAGAGGGGACCGGGGGGCGCGCTTTCTCGCAATGCCGCGGCAACGGAGCAGGGAAGCCAGGCTGCAGCAGAGCAGGCGGGGAGCGCGGGTGAAGAAAAAACAGAGAAGGCGTGTTTTCGCGCGGCTTTGCATGACTCGGGACCGGGGGCAGCGGCAGCGGCAGCCCCGACCGGCGGGGATGCGGGGGCGTGTGCGGCAGGCGGAGTTCGCGAGGGCTCGGAAAAGTCACGGACCGGGGCCGGGGCGTCTGACCCAGGCAGCGAAAAAGCTGCTATGCGGGGGCGTAGAAGGCGTGCGGTCGTGATATCAGAGCCCGTGCGCAGGTCCGCCAGGATTGCGGAACGCACGCGGCCGCCGGCGGGAGGGAGGCTGCTTGTGCCGGCAAAAGGGGAAATAGACACGGGAACGGAGGAGGAGGACACAGAGTCAGAGGCAGATCAAAGGGGAGATATCTCAGGGGTGGAACAAGATGGAGACAGTGAAAGTAGTTCGGGAGACACGGGGAGCGGCTCGGAGAGCCCACAGACGCAGACAGCGCAGCCCGGGCGGGAGCGGGACACACCCCCTGTGACATCCCGGGCGGGGAGGGGCCGCGTTAGGGAGTTCATATCCCGGGGCCCCCCGCCTTCTCCAGACCTGGTGCCCTTGATCAAAACCCTTGGAGTCCAAGACTCACCCCCTCAGGAGAGACGTTCTGGTGTTCAAACCCCAATTTCACTTGAATTAAAAGCCGAAAACATGCGGGCCGAGACAGGGAGGCGACCAACATGGCCGCGGGCAGGAAGTGAAGCGACAGAGTACGCTACGTCACCAGAGCCAGGGAAGCCGGTGACAGCGCCATCTGGTGGCTGGAAGACAGAAGTGCACGCCATCCCGGATTGGATCGGCGGAGCCACAGCGCCATCTCGTGGCGAGACCGCAACAATGCAACAATTTTTCCCAACATTATATAAAAAGAAAAGCATTTTAAAGAAAGCAATGCCGACACAACAAAGGGATTATCCATCGACTTCAAGGTTTCATGAAGATGATGAGAGCTCAGATGAAGAACAGCTACAAGAAGGAAATGTTATAAAGATCACAGCATCAGAAGGGGTTCCTATATGGATGCTGTCAGCAGCAGAAGCAACAAAGAGCTTCTTGCATTCAGTGGACACCACAAAAAAGAAATATCGACAGGATCCTCAAGCTTCCTTTTCGGATTTGGGAGCGAGGCCAAAAACCTCAAGGCGAAGAATGAGACGTGATGAACCAACCACATCAACAGCACCATTATTTATACAAATTCCAACGGAACCTGAAGAAGAAGAAGAATTTCAGGGGCCAGTGAAGACGATGGATTGGAAGCAAATTAGAAAAGCGTTGGCAAAAGAAAAGCATTTATTCCCGGGATCTGGGGATCTGACAATGCCAGTGACATATGATGCCCAGGGACAGAACCCGAGGTGGGAAAGGATGGGTCATGAAATACTCAAGGATTTAGGGAAGGCGGCTCAAACTTTTGGGCTGAATTCACAATACTTCAAACAGCTATTAAGAGGGACATTCGCTACATATGATCTCACACCATATGACATTCGAAGTATTGTGGCAATGATTCTCACTGACACTCAAAGCCTCGTCTGGGAAAAAAGATGGAGAAAATATCTCGCTGAATTACGGAACAGATACCAAGGCAGGCCAAATGCAAACCTCACAGAGGGGCAGTTAGCAGGAGATCCTCCAGATGACAACCCAGGGGAACAAGCAGCTAGGCTGCCACGTAGAGTATTAAGTGACATCAAGGAGGCAGCGAGGATGGCAATTATGCAGATCGCACCAACAGGAGCTCCAGAAGTCCCGTTCTCTTGCATCAAGCAAGGTCCCACAGAGCCATTCATGTCGTTCATCGATCGACTCACGCAAGCCGTGGATCGACAGGTGACGATAGAAGAAGCGAAGAGGCCTCTCTTGGAAAGCTTAGCCTTCGGCAATGCCAACCCGGATTGTCAACGGGTGATTAGCGCCATGCCAGGACGGCCATCCTTGGCAGAGATGGTGGAGGCATGCAGCAAGGTGGGAACACCTCAGCATGTCGCAGCGATTGTGAAGAATGAATTGAGAGAGGAATGGGAGAATCAATTAAAGGGACATTCAGAAAAACAAGCAGAGGACAAGACACTGGAAAAGATGCTGGAAAAAATACTGCATCAACAGAATGAGAACATCAACAAAGTTCTTGCAACGATGCAGAAAAAGAACAATCCCCCAAGAGGACAGTGCTATAGATGTGGGGAGCATGGGCACTTGAAAAGGAACTGTGCACAAACACATACGCCAGCGCCGATACAGAAGGTGGAAAGGCCAATTTGCGCACGGTGCGGGAGAGGAAGACATCCTGCGAAAGAATGTTATTCCCGAACAGACGTGGATGGAAATCCGTTACCGTATCCGGGAAACGCAAGGCGGAGCGCGGACCAGCGCGCTCAGACACAAGTACTGGCGGTGTCGCAAGAGCAGACGGGGCAATCATCAGTGAGCAACAAGCAGACGCCCTCAGCAAAACCCTCAGCCGATTCCACAGTGACCCAGACCTCCTCCCACCAGGGGCACAGTGCACATTGGCAGCTTCAAAATTAGTATGCTTTCTAGACGAAAGTCATGCGGAAATACCAACAGGTGTCCGCGGGGACTCATATAAGAAGCAAGATTTCCTGATAATCGGACAAGATAAATGCAGTATTCTTGGACTCATTGTCTATCCAACAGTTATCTCAGCGGACAAAAATACAGAATTGACAGTGTTGGCAAGAGCACTTCGTCCACCATTGACTGTACCAGAAAACACTGTGGTTGCGAGAGCCTTTGCACTGCCGCCGCACGCAGTTGGAGAGGTCATGTCAATCTTCGACGAAGAAGGTTTCCCTATGAAGGAACATGTTGAAGTACATACAACATGGGTGAAGCACATAGGTCGAGACCGACCCACGCTCACATGCCAATTGACATGCGGGAACGGAACAATAGCGATCACAGGCATGCTCGACACAGGGGCGGATGTAACAGTAATATCATACATCTTTTGGCCACGCAGCTGGAGCTTGGTCGCGCCACTGGGTTCTCTCTCAGGCATAGGAGGAGCATCTCTGTGTCTGCAAAGTGAGAATTCTGTCATTGTCACGGGACCAGGAGACAAGACGGCGGTCATTCGTCCTTTTATTGTCCAAAAGCCAATCACAGTCTGGGGTCGAGACCTTTTGGCACAATGGGGTGCGAAGATCGAAGTGGATTTTTAGTAGGGGTCACTGCAGCACTCCCCACACTGAAACTGACATGGAAAACCAATAAACCAGTTTGGGTGGATCAGTGGCCCCTTGAGCGGAAAAAGTTGAGTGCTTTGAGAAACCTGGTCCGAGAACAATTGCAGGCGGGACACATCAAGCCAACAGACAGCCCTTGGAATTCTCCAGTGTTTGTCATCAAGAAAAAACTATCGGGCAAATGGAGATTGCTACACGATCTCAGGAAGATCAACGACGTCATAGAAGACATGGGACCGCTTCAATTGGGACTTCCATCTGTCTCAATGATTCCCAGGGATTGGCAGCTTGTGGTCATTGACCTCAAGGATTGTTTTTTCAGTATCCCACTTCATCCAGATGACGCTCCGAGATTCGCCTTTTCAGTTCCAAGTATCAACAAGGAAACGACTCTGCAGCGGTACCATTGGGTCGTTCTTCCACAAGGTCTGAAAAATTCTCCGACGATCTGCCAATGGTACGTGGCACGAGCTTTGGCACCAGCACGGAAGAAATTTCCAAAGGTGAAGATCATTCATTATATGGATGATTTGCTCATTGCAGCATCAACACAACAGGAGCTGCAAGAAGCTCGTGACTGTGTGATCGCAGAGGTGCAAAAGGCAGGTCTAGAAATCAGCGTTTCGAAGATTCAAGAGGTTGCACCTTGGAAATATCTAGGGTGGAAAATTTCAGAAAGAACAATAAAGCCTCAAAAAGTGGAGATCAACACCAACATCACCAATCTGCACGATTTGCAACAGCTTCTGGGAGAAATCAACTGGATGAGGCCGGTTTTGGGAATCACAAACAGCGACATCCCAGCGTTGCTCGATCTTTTGAGAGGAGACACAGACATTCGGTCTCCCAGGACACTCACGCAAGAAGCAAAGAAGGAATTGGAGAAAGTTGCAGACGCGATACAGAAAAGGCAAGCACATCGATTTGTTCCAACGTTGCCTTTTCAGTTGGCAGTGCTGGGGAAGAAAACACAGTTCCATGGTTTGATCTTCCAATGGGACGAGTCGCAAAAGGACTCTTTGATAATCATAGAGTGGATTTTCCTACCACACAGGCCCGCAAAAACAATTCTTACAGACTTGGAGATGGCAGCACAGATCATCATAAAAGCGAGAACAAGGTTGCTGACGATGGCAGGAAGAGAATTTTCAACCATCAGGTTACCCTTGAAGCAAGACTATTTCGAGTGGGCGATGCAACAATCGAAAGACCTGTTAATCGCATTGCTGGCGTTCCCAGGAACTTGCACAATCCACTTTCCGCAACACAAGATACTGCAATCGCAAATATGTTATAAAACAAAACCAAGAATAAGTGAAGAACCTTTAGACGGGATCACAGTGTTCACGGATGGCTCAGGGAAGACACACAAGTCAGTGATCACGTGGAGAGACTCAATGACAGGGGATTGGGAATCTGATGTGAGGAAGGTTCAGGGCTCTCCACAAATTGTGGAGTTGGCAGCTGTTGTCCGAGCATTTCAGTTGTTCAAACAACCTCTCAATCTGGTGACAGACTCCGCATATGTTGCGGGTGTGGTCAAGAGATTGGAAGGTTCGCTCTTGAAAGAAGTCAGTAATGGGGTTTTATACTCCTATCTGACGAGCTTGAAGGCATTGCTAGAGGGCAGGGAAAGAGAGTATTTTATCACACACATTAGAGCGCACACGACACTTCCGGGATTTCTAGCGGAGGGAAATGCTCGAGCGGACAGGTTGACAATGCCCATTTCGCAAACACTGCCGGACATTTTTGAGCAAGCAAGGTTAAGTCATGCGTTTTTTCATCAGAATGCACAAGCGCTGATGGAGTCCTTTCGTCTCACAAAGACTCAGGCGAGGGAGATCATTAGTGCTTGTCCAGACTGTCAGTTTGTGCAGCCACCTTCTTCCACCGGAGCTATCAATCCGCGGGGGCTGCAAAGTCTTCAGTTGTGGCAAGCTGATGTCACGAAATACCCATCTTCTGGGAGGCTCAAAAATGTTCATGTTTCTGTAGATACATTCTCAGGTGCAGTCTTTGCTTCAGCACATGCAGGGGAAACAGCAGACCATGCTTGCCGACATTTTCTGCAAGCATTTGCAGCATTAGGTGTGCCTCAGGAGATAAAAACAGATAATGGTCCAACGTATACAGGCAGGGTGCTTGACAAATTCCTGAAAAAATGGGGTGTCAGACACACGTTCGGTATTCCACATTCACCCACAGGTCAAGCGATCATTGAAAGAACACATCACACCCTGAAATCCCTTCTGGACAGACAGAGAAGGGGTGAACCAGAGGCAACACCTCACATGAAATTAAATAAGGCACTGTATGTGTTGAATTTCCTAAATAGCTCATCCTCGGAACCTAATCCACCAATCGTGAGACACTTTCTAAATAGCACACAGGCAAAGCTAAGGGAAAACCCCTTGGTTTTGATCAGGAACCCAGAAACAGGACAAATAGAGGGTCCTTTCAGACTAATCACTTGGGGCAAGGGTTTCGCTTGTATCTCCACAGATCGAGGTCTAAAGTGGGTGTCGGCGCGGCACGTGAAGCCATTCCGGACGCGAGAACCCGAGAACGCTGATCCGAGAAACAAAGAGACGAGTACTCAGACAGAAGTCGAGACTCAGGCCGGAAAGAGTGATCCCGAAGAAAAATAAAAAGAAACTAAGGACTTTGGGGATTTCTGTATAAAAGTGTAATAATGAGTGTCATGATGCTTATATGCATCATTCTTTCATTCATTGCAGCAAGTAAGGGAGAAGATTTACCTGTAAATCAGCCAAGGCAAAATCTATGGGAGACTTTGGCTCAAGCAGCAAATCTAGATAGTATTTGCCTGACACATTCGAGGCCAGGAAAACCATTTTCTGCATGCATGGTTGGATTGCCAGTGGATGAATGGCCAGTTCCAGGGCATTCCGCAGTTAACATTTCGCAGGTCATTGAAAATCCTGTGAAAGAGTGGTGTGCTTGGACACATCTACTTCCTGTGGCTTCTACAGAACCTCAGGAATTGGAAATTTTTGGGTCCATGACAATGGGATTCTGCATGCAGTTTGAGGTTCCGGAGGCCACGAAGGCAAAAACTATCGATTTGACTCCCAATCATGAGTTTTATAAGAATGCATCGGCTTGGTGCAAATATACAAAAAGAACTGCCAAAGGATCAGTCCAAGTCCCAGTGCAATTGCCACGGGGTTTGTTTTTAATTTGCGGGGACAGAATTTGGCACGGCATTCCTGCTAATGCCACGGGAGGTCCATGCGGCATTGGGGAAATTTCAATGCTGTCGCCTGATTTGAACATGCTAAGAGAGAAAAGGCGCAGAGGAAAAAGATCAATCCAAAATTATGCGACAGATTGCAATGACGAAGTATTTTCTTGGGATAAGAAAACAAGCATTGCTACGGCGATTTTCTCACCTCAAACAGCATCAGGGGTGGCTTTAACTCAGATCGACCACATGGGTTGCTGGTTGAGCAAACATGCACGGTCTGTGTCTGTCGCATTGGATGACATGTTAAAAGACGTTAGTGGTATAAGACAGGCGACTCTTCAAAACAGAGCTGCAATCGATTATTTATTGCTCGCCCATGGACATGGGTGTGAAGAGTTTGAAGGGATGTGCTGCATGAATCTCTCAGATCACTCAAAATCAATTCATGAAAGTATTAGAAACATAAAAGACAGCGTAAATAGGCTTGGCGAGATCACGGGATCATGGATTGATCAGCTGGCAGATTTCTTTGACATTTCTCCTATTTGGAGAAGAATCTTAAGGATAGGGTTTTATGTTTTAATAGTCCTACTAGTCCTCATGATTGTCGTCCCGTGCATTTTTGTATGTCTGAAGCGCGCCATGAATCGGGTGATAAAAGAGGTTTTCTTGGTGCAAACAGAAGGGGGAAATGTGGGATCCCAGTATTTGAATCCTGGGATGCAGGGCCCCCGGGACCACCCTTGGGGGGCCCGGGAGTCCTGGAATGTTGCCAGAAGTGTCTGGTGGCAGGACTTTGACCCTACACGGGAGACGACACCTTTATGAAGATAAGAGGGCTTCACCGGGGTGAAGGGTGGAAAGATTAGCTAATTAGAGGGTAAGAAACAGGGTTTAGGATTTATGTACAGGGGGGTTTAAAGGAGCAAGATGGAGGAATTGGGGTGTGTCCTGCCCTCCTTCTTCTTCCTCCTCTCCTCCATCTTCTTTGGTGATGGTGGCACCTTTCTATTGGTTATTACTAAGAGTACACCGAGTTATAAGAATAGATGGTATTGGGGAAAAATGATAAATATTGTATACGTAACTAGGGGTATAAAGATACGTGGCGGTCCGTGGGACGGCACAGTGTGCCCATGGCTGACTGCTGAGCGGATCTTTGTTAGACTGAAAGAACATTTTTTAGATAAACAATTAATAAACATAAAACCAGAAAGAAGAACTGAAGCCTCTTCTCGTCCTTTGATACGCGGGCTGTCTCAAGGCCACCTCCGGGCCACCTCCGGGCCACCCCCGGGCCTCCCAGGCCCCTCAAACAGCCGAGATAAACCGGACAGGCAGCCCCCGCTGTCAGCCCGCTGCCCTCACTCACCAGCGCAGATCAGCTGCAGCTCTTGCTGCTGCCCCCTCAGGTGCCGCCCGGCCATGCCTGTGAACACAGAGCCTGTCATGGCCCCAGCGGCACAGCTCCCTGCCAGCGCCGCTGCGGCGCTGTGGCCACACGGGCTGCCGGCCCGGCAGGGCTCAGCTCAGCCCATGCGGCACGCTGTCGCCCCAGGGCACGGCTGTCAGAGGGCGGCAGCAGCAATGCCCAGGCCAGGCGGGGCTCCACGGCGCCGGGCGCGGCTGCCGCTGCCGGGGCAGCAGGGGGGGCCGGGGCCGAGCTGCGGCGGGCTGGGGAGGGAGCCCGGGCTCGTAACTCACCCATGAAGCTGATGGCCGCCTCTCGCAGGGGCTCCTGTGGGCTCTCCAGGTAGCGCAGGGCTCGGCGCAGGTGCTCGGCTGCTCTGCTCCTGTCCTCTGCCAGCTGGAGAGAGCGGCAGGAGGGAAGGGTTGGCGCGGGCTCAGGCCCTGGGCCGGGCGCTGCCTGCGCCAAGCCCCGGCCTCCCCCGGCCACACAGCCCTGAGGCGCGGCCAGCAGCCGCTGGCGCCGGGCTCCCGAGAGGGGAGGGGGAGAGGGCCGGCTGCTGCCCGGGGAGCCGCGGTGCCGCCCCTGCCCCGCAGCTCCGCCGGGCCGGGCTTTCATGGGCACCCGGCTCGGGCCCACGGGAGCCTGGAGAGGAGCCCGCGCGGCCTCTGGCTGCAGCAGCGCGCAGGGGCACAGCTGCCCGGCCCGCACACTGAGCACCGCCCTCAGGGGCCTTCTCCTGGCTGAGGTGGGGATTCCAGGCCGTCCTTACCAGGCACTTGCTGAACTTCCACAGTTTCTGCTCCTTCAGCAGCTTTTTGAGATCCCTCCTCTTGATGAACTTGACCGCATAAAGCAGCGTTTCCCGAGAAGCCTGGAGAGCAGCAGAGACGCGGAGATGGCCCCGCAGCCCAGGGCTCGGGACCCGCCTCCCCCTGCCATGGCCTGCAGGAGGCTGCGGTCCAGCAGGCGCAGGGCAGGAGGCAGCCGAGCCCCGTGCCAGGCGGACAGCAGCAGCCCACGAGTCCTCACCTCTGCCACATGCTGATTCTCATCATTGCAGTGGAAGAAGAGTGGAAGCAGGCTCTGTTGCACAGGGCTTTCCAAAGGGTTTTCTCTCTCTTCCAAGTACTCCATCATGTCTCGGAAGAGTTTTATGGAGAGCAGCTGTACCTGGCTATTATCCTAGACGAAAAAAAAATGAAAAAACACCTCAGCATTGGCTCCTCCGGGCGCCCTGGGCACAGGGCTGGAAATGCACAGGGCACACAGTTTCCAGGCAGCACCCAGTGGCTGTAGCTGGGGGCACAGAGCCTTACGTGGTCAAAGAGCGGCAGGAGTGCCTCAGCCAGCTGCACGGCAATGGGGGTTGACATCAGCATGTGTTTGTGCAGGAGTATAAAGCTGAGTGTGATGAGTGTCATCCCAGCTGTCTCTGCATCTTTGTCTGCCAGTAGGCGCATGAGGCTTTCGGTCAAGCTCCACATTCTTTTGGCCTGTGCGCAACACAAGTCTGTGAAGTCCCACCCTGCTGCCACAGGGCCCAGAGGCCAAAGGACTGTCCTGAAGCACTGGGGTAGCTGAAGCAGGAGGCAGGAGAGCTGGCAGCAGCTGCCCCAGTGCCCAAAGGCCAGGCCAGGCCAAGCGACTGCGTTCCCAGTGCAGCTTCAGCCACCGCCCCCTTCTCACCATTGAGGGATCATCAATGAGCTCCAGAAGGGCCCTGAGCGCCAGGCGACGCCTCTCCCTGCACTCGCTCTGCAGGTACCTTGAAGAGACTTTCACAACACTGTCGCCACATTCACTAGAATCCAGGCACACGAGGACCTGAAAGGCACAGGCCAGTGATGGGGGAGCCGGCCGGCAGGAGCCCGCAGCCGCACAGGGCTGGGCCCAGGACGCAGCAGCAGCAGCAGCAGCAGCACAGGGTGCGGGCACCGTCCCAGGTGTCTGCGGCCACGAGAGGGCAGAGAGCTGGGAGGCAGCACAGCCAGGCAGCGCTGGACACCCGGCTCACCTCCACAAGGAATGCCAGGGCGGGCAGATCCCAGTGTGGCTCCTGTGTGCTGAGCAGCCAGAGGAGGTGGAGTGCAATACTGGAACACAAGCGATGACAAGCGTGGCGCATCTCCCTAGGAGGGCAAAAAAGGGACCAGGAAGCTGAGCAAATCTCTCCAAGGACAGGCTTACAGAGCCTGGTGGTCTTTTACCACCACTCTGCATGGGGACCTGGGCCCTTTAGGAGGTGTCTCCTCCTGTGCTCTCTCCCCTCGCAGCCTTTTCCAGTCTGCTTGGCCGTCCCTCAGTGTGTCCTTAGCTGTCCCTCAGTGTGTCCCAGGGTCTCGGGGAATGTGTGGGACGGCTCGGGCACAGAGCACAAATGGCAGGATCAATGGGGAGAAAGTGAGTCTCACCTGGCCAGCAGACCCATGGCATAGTGGCGGGTGTCAGCACAGAGCAGCGTGTCCCAGCCACGCTTGCCTTCCACTGACAACACCACATCCTTGTACTGCTTTTGGCAGAGCAGGGACTTCAGGGTCTGCACTGCAAACCTGTGTGCACAGCAAAGCCCAGGTCACTCTGGCAGCACTGGCTCCTTTGCAGGCCACGTGTCAGGCAGGGACAGGAGGAGTGGGATGGAGCACCTGTTGGGGCTGATGACAAGACCGTGCTCTTCCAGGCAATCCTTCCAGAAGGTTTGGACCTCCTCTGGCATCTCTTCTGTGCTGGAGAACACTTGGAAGAGCAGATGAACAAAAAGGCGGGGGAAATATGGCCTCACTACACGTGGGACAGAGGACTCTTGGAGGATCTTCCACATCACCACGGTCGCCTGCAAAGGACAAAGCCCCCCGAGAGAGCGCTCAGTGCCGAGGTGTCCGTGTGGCAGGGCCCGAGCGTGGCAGGGAGAGGCCCGGAGAGACCTTGGCAGGGGAGCACGGGGCCTGGTGGGGCTGAAGCTGGCCCTGGGCCAGGTTTCCGGCCAGCGCCTGAGGCAGGCAGATGCAGTGGGGGAAGGAGGATGGAGAGCTGCTGGAGAGGCGGCCTTGGGGCCAGCAAAGGCTAGTTGCGGAAACTCACAGCCAGGGCAAAGACAGCCGTTTTGTCCCCATCCGAGGTGCACGTGCTGTACTCTGGCCAGCTCCCCAGCACATCCAGGAGGATCAGCTGCACTGGCTCCGCGGTCCTGGACGAGCACATGATGGTCTTCCACATGGAGGTGGCAGCTCTGCGGGATTAGAGCTCTGTCTCAGGGGGGATCTCAGACACAGCAGCGTGGCCTGGGCATCCCTAGGGGCCTGGGCTGAGCGCCGGCTCTTCCTCTGCCCACTGGCCCTTGCCAGCAGCAGCCAGGCAGCCAAGCTGTGTGAGGACGGGCCCTGAGGGGCAGCAAGGCAGCATGGCAGCAGGCTAAGGGGCTGACGTGCCAGGGCTGGGAAAGGCAGCAGCCAGAGGGTTCTGGAACTCTCTAGCTCAGACACCTGGGCCAGGCGATACAGGGTGATGGGCTTGGGAGGCCTGAGCCCTCTGGGCAGGTGGGCCCCATACCTGTCACAGGACGGGGCCACACGCAGGAGCGTCACGACTGCGTCAGCCGGCTGTGCTTTGGTGAGTTTCAGCAGGGCCTTGTCCAGCCTGTGCTGGGCAGAATCATTGGCCAGGAGCCATCGGTGAATGTACCTCACCATGGCAGGCACCTGCGGGAGGCACGGGGAGACTTGGAAAGCTGCCAGAGAGAGCAATGTCCCCAGGCTCCCCAGAGAAGTGCTTTCCTTGCCAGCGCACTGCCATGGCCTCAAAGGCTCTGAGGGAGCAGCAGGCGTGGCTGGGGAAGCCACGTGACTCCTGGGGGAACTGAAGCCTGGCCCCAGGCTGCTTACTTGTTCTGGCCTGGCAACACCCTTCTCCAGGAGCAAATCCAGCAGGGCGGCACTGGTCTCATGCTTGAGGAGCTCGGAGTGAGCTGTGAGCCCAGTGCCCATGGTGCGGGTCTCTTCCTGCTGAATGCTCCGGATGAAGTCGCAGACGAGCTGTAGGAGAAGGGCAAGAAGCCGCGGATGTTGCATGGAGTGCTGCACACACGGTGCTGGGCTGAGCAGGGACAGCAGGCCCAGCCCGGGTGGGGGTGGCTGCAGGTACCTGCGCTGTTCGATGGAAGCGGCCACGGCTGGATTCCTGCTCATGTGTGCGCTCCACAGCTTCATCTGGCAAAGAGGGAGCGCAGCCAGAGCTGAGGGGCTGCGGGAGAGGCCGGAGAACACAGCCCAGCCCTGCACTCCCCAGGCAGGGAGAGCCCTGCGATGCCCCAGGGGGATGGAGCGAGGCCGCTGAGGGGTGTCTGCCTGGCGCCTCTTCCGGCCTGTCCGTGGGCATTTCCCCAGGGGATTGCATGGCATGGCATGGCATGGCATGGCATGGCATGGCATGGCATGGCATGGCATGGCATGGGGCCAAGTTGGCTGCAGGCTCCAGGCCTGCAGCCCAGTTCTGCCACTCACCCCCCTGTGGTGGATGGAAGGGTACCACCTCTTCAGTCTCCCGTGCTGGGGCTGCTCCAGGGCCTTCTTCCTCCTCCTCCACCCAGGCCATCTTGGGCACTCTCGGGGGTCTCTGCTCCATGTCTGTGGCTGGAGCTACTTGCAGGAGAGGTGCCCTGGGAAAGCTCCAGGGCACCAAGTCCCACGCTCTGCCCTTGAGGGCAGCTGCAGAATAGAAGGCTTGGAAGGCCACGGGTCACCGAGTCCTGTGCTCTGGCCTTGAGCTCAGCTGCAGGAAGAACGCTGCAGAAAAGCTCCTGGTCAGACGGGAACGAGTGCGCTGTGTGGGGGCTCCTCACAGCACTGCTCTGTCCCGTTGTGCCCCGCTGCTTGCTCCCAGCACCGGGCAAGCTTCTATTTCCCACGTGTCACAAAGGGGCCTTGGAGACCGGGTTCCGTTCCATGGCACGGTGACCGTGCTGCAGCGTGCCACCCAGGGCCCTTGCACACACTGCCTCCTGCCCTGGGGCCGGCCCCAGCCCCGCTAAAGTGGCCCAGCTTGGAAGGAATCCCTGGCCCCAGGTGTCTAAGACAGCCTGACAGAATCTTTAGGAAGGGCTCAGACCATAAGCAAAGGCCGCCCTGCTCTGCGGGCTCAGGCCTATCCCCATATCTTTCCCTGAGAGCATTTGAATTTCTAAATGAGAATCATTTGAAGGGAGGGGATTTACATTTTCCATTCCAGAGAAGACTTCTGCCTTCCTTAGCAGACACCTCTCTCTTCAAACCAAGACAATTCTTTGTCATCTTGACGATGCGCAGTTGCTGGGAAGCCCCGATTTACTCCAGGGACCTTAAGAACCATTCCCAGCAACTGGGAAAATCCTAGGTGTTCCATCCACCCATAGATGAACTCTCCAAATTTGCCCCGAAAGTGGGTCCAGCTTTTATAGGCCAAAAAGAGCAAGTCCAAGTGACTCGATGATATTTTTTAGCCGGGATAGCCCTGCAGCTGATGGCACACTTCACAGTCAGCAGGGGACACAGCTAGGCCAAAGCCCAGACCTCTTCTGGGAAACTTTCTCTTCAAACACCCTTCAAACAAGCCTCCATGCAAGTCAGTTGGGAAAGTTTCTTCAAATGATCCATTTCTGGCACCTGACTACACAGGGTTATGTGAAAGATTCTAAAGCAGCCGCTCTGGAGTCAGAGAGGCAGCCCTGAGAGTCCTTGTCATCTATTTGTAGCTAAATCCCACTTTTGGGGAGTTGAAGGAGTTTGGAACGAGCTAGAGAGCGGACCTCTGAGTTTTTTAGATGATGCCATTGCTTTTTCTTCTCTTCTACATAGGCAGGAAGGGTGAGTTGGGCTCACATCTCCACCGCATGGCTCACAGGGCCACAAGACTTGTAGTTACAAGAGCTTTGAAGGATTTCTTGGCCAAGAAGACACGGCCAACAAGGATTTTTATGTTTTGGACCCAATCTTCAAGATTTCATCTTACGGACTCATGCTCTCGGAGTGTCTAGCTGGTCAGAGTGACCGCGAGATAAGTTAGAAAGTCTCTTTTCCCAGCCCGGTGGTGGAAGAAGGAGTCCGAGCTCTTCATTTCTCAGTCTCAAGGTTGTTGATTGTATCTTATCTATAAAATTCTTTCTCCTGTCCTGCCGAGGTCCGCTCAGCAAGACAGTCTAAGGCACTCTGCCTCCTCTGGGGTGGTGTTATCTTTTTCTACTAAAAACTACCTGTACAACAGTTACAATTACTTTCCAATCCCTATCGTCTATGTCGGACAGCGAGCTTCTACTCTAGACCAATCTCAAATGCCAACATCACAGCAGAAGATGGAGGCCAAGAAGAAGGAGAAAGGCTGGACATGCCCAGATTGCTCCATCTGGCCCCCTGAAGCCCCATTCTAAAAACCCTCAAAATCTAGTTTTCCACTCTGGGATAAATTCACTATCATTCTACTTCAACTTTTGTGGCTGGTCATTCTTCATACAAGGTTGGGGATTGTTTTTTCCAAGGGCTAAATCAAAGGCACAGGGGTCTTGGGCTCTGTGCCAAGCTCTCTGAGCCCTCTGACAGGGTCTCGAGTCCTGCAGGGCAGCCAGAGGAATTTCCTGGGTTCCCACATCATGCTGACAGTGTAAGTTTCCTTAGCCAGTCATGCTATGACACACAAACCTACAGCACTGCATCCTAAACTTCTTGTTTACCATTGTAACTACTTGGATTTTTTCCTAGATCTTGAACTCGAAAACTCTAAACTTTCCTCCACTTCAACTTTCCTCCCCGTGTCGCTGCTATAAACTGGAAATCTGCATTCTCGCTCCTAGCACCTAAGTTTGGGAGCCCTTTGCAAGGTCTCAGATCAAATCCTGTGTTTAATTCTAAGCTTTGCAGACAAGACCAAAGGTCTGAGATTTCTCTGCATTTGGGTTTCCAACAACACTGATGCTGTTAGTTGCAGAGTGCCCAGGATGCGTCTTGCAGGTCAACTCTGGCAGGAACAAGGCGGCTGCCAGGGGGCTGCTTGTGGCCTCTGACAGCCCATTGCCCACGGCTTGCCAGCGGCCCAGCCCCTCAGGGGCTGCCCCAGCCCGGCCAAGCTGCCCGGCAGCAGCGCCGCTGCCCCACAGCAGCTCCAGAGCAGCCCCATGCAGAGGCACCTGGGAGCCCTCAGCAAGGCAGCCGGCAGCACACGGGCAGGAGGACACGGCTGGCGCTTCCTGCCTGGCCCAGGGCTTGTGGCCATCTCCAGGCACCTCTCTGGCAGGGATCCCCGCAGCTCCGGCCCCTGCCCAGCCGCTCTGTGGGCAGCACAAAGGCTTCAGCAGAACCACCAAAGGCCGAGGGGTTTCTGGCCATTTCCCCGGGCCCACTGCACGCCTGCGCAGCTGGCTGAGTGCGAGCATCCTTTTCCCCCTCCTCCCCTATGCCGTACGGACCCTGGGCAGCAAAAGAAAGATCCTGGGAGTCTGTGTATGTTAACATAATCTGTATTTACATGGAAAAAGAAAAAAAATAAATAAAATAAAATTCTTGAAGAAAAACAAAATAAAACTTGACTCAGGGGGCCCCAGCGAAAAGAGCTTCTGGGATCAATCCTCCACAGAGCTCTGGCAGGGCAGGCAGCCGAGCCATGACGGACGAGGAGGCCGTGTCTTCCACGCCCTGCGCAGGTGATTTTGGAGCCACTGGAACCTGGAGATGGGAGCCCGCTCTCCTGACCTGACGATGCACAGCGTTTGAATTGCCAGGCTTCCGACGGCGAGGCTGACGTCGTTCGTTTTGTCTTCAAGGGCTGCGAGAGAGAGGAACAGAGGCACGGTCAGAAGCTGGAGCTGCAGGGAGCCGAGGAAGAGCCCCCTGCCAGGGCCACAACAGCCGGCTCTTGCCATGGCCAGGAGGGAGAAGGGAGCAAGGGGATCAACCCGAAGCTGCTGGCCACGAATGGCCCGCGTGGCCCTGAAATCTCCGTGTGCTCTGCCCACGGGAGCAGAGCCCTCCGCAGCCGGGGCAGGGCTTGCAGCTCCCCCCGGCAGCCCCCGCTGTCAGCCCGCTGCCCTCACTCACCAGCGCAGATCAGCTGCAGCTCTTGCTGCTGCCCCCTCAGGTGCCGCCCGGCCATGCCTGTGAACACAGAGCCTGTCATGGCCCCAGCGGCACAGCTCCCTGCCAGCGCCGCTGCGGCGCTGTGGCCACACGGGCTGCCGGCCCGGCAGGGCTCAGCTCAGCCCATGCGGCACGCTGTCGCCCCAGGGCACGGCTGTCAGAGGGCGGCAGCAGCAATGCCCAGGCCAGGCGGGGCTTCACGGCGCCGGGCGCGGCTGCCGCTGCCGGGGCAGCAGGCGGGGCCGGGGCCGAGCTGCGGCGGGCCGGGGAAGGGAGCCCGGGCTCGTAACTCACCCATGAAGCTGATGGCCGCCTCTCGCAGGGGCTCCTGTGGGCTCTCCAGGTAGCGCAGGGCTCGGCGCAGGTGCTCGGCTGCTCTGCTCCTGTCCTCTGCCAGCTGGAGAGAGCGGCAGGAGGGAAGGGTTGGCGCGGGCTCAGGCCCTGGGCCGGGCGCTGCCTGCGCCAAGCCCCGGCCTCCCCCGGCCACACAGCCCTGAGGCGCGGCCAGCAGCCGCTGGCGCCGGGCTCCCGAGAGGGGAGGGGGAGAGGGCCGGCTGCTGCCCGGGGAGCCGCGGTGCCGCCCCTGCCCCGCAGCTCCGCCGGGCCGGGCTTTCATGGGCACCCGGCTCGGGCCCACGGGAGCCTGGAGAGGAGCCCGCGCGGCCTCTGGCTGCAGCAGCGCGCAGGGGCACAGCTGCCCGGCCCGCACACTGAGCACCGCCCTCAGGGGCCTTCTCCTGGCTGAGGTGGGGATTCCAGGCCGTCCTTACCAGGCACTTGCTGAACTTCCACAGTTTCTGCTCCTTCGGCAGCTTTTTGAGATCCCTCCTCTTGATGAACTTGACCACATAAAGCAGCGTTTCCCGAGAAGCCTGGAGAGCAGCAGAGACGCGGAGATGGCCCCGCAGCCCAGGGCTCGGGACCCGCCTCCCCCTGCCATGGCCTGCGGGAGGCTGCGGTCCAGCAGGCGCAGGGCAGGAGGCAGCCGAGCCCCGTGCCAGGCAGACAGCAGCAGCCCACGAGTCCTCACCTCTGCCACATGCTGATTCTCATCATTGCAGTGGAAGAAGAGTGGAAGCAGGCTCTGTTGCACAGGGCTTTCCAAAGGGTTTTCTCTCTCTTCCAAGTACTCCATCATGTCTCGGAAGAGTTTTATGGAGAGCAGCTGTACCTGGCTATTATCCTAGATGAAAAAAAAATGAAAAAACACCTCAGCATTGGCTCCTCCGGGCGCCCTGGGCACAGGGCTGGAAATGCACAGGGCACACAGTTTCCAGGCAGCACCCAGTGGCTGTAGCTGGGGGCACAGAGCCTTACGTGGTCAAAGAGCGGCAGGAGTGCCTCAGCCAGCTGCACGGCAATGGGGGTTGACATCAGCATGTTTTTGTGCAGGAGTATAAAGCTGAGTGTGATGAGTTTCATCCCAGCTGTCTCTGCATCTTTGTCCGCCAGTAGGCGCATGAGGCTTTCGGTCAAGCTCCACATTCTTTCGGCCTGTGCGCAACACAAGTCTGTGAAGTCCCACCCTGCTGCCACAGGGCCCAGAGGCCAAAGGACTGTCCTGAAGCACTGGGGTAGCTGAAGCAGGAGGCAGGAGAGCTGGCAGCAGCTGCCCCAGTGCCCAAAGGCCAGGCCAGGCCAGGCGACTGCGTTCCCAGTGCAGCTTCAGCCACCGCCCCCTTCTCACCATTGAGGGATCATCAATGAGCTCCAGAAGGGCCCTGAGCGCCAGGCGACGCCTCTCCCTGCACTCGCTCTGCAGGTACCTTGAAGAGACCTTCACAACACTGTCGCCACATTCACTAGAATCCAGGCACACGAGGACCTGAAAGGCACAGGCCAGTGATGGGGGAGCCGGCCGGCAGGAGCCCGCAGCCGCACAGGGCTGGGCCCAGGACGCAGCAGCAGCAGCAGCAGCAGCACAGGGTGCGGGCACCGTCCCAGGTGTCTGCGGCCACGAGAGGGCAGAGAGCTGGGAGGCAGCACAGCCAGGCAGCGCTGGACACCCGGCTCACCTCCACAAGGAATGCCAGGGCGGGCAGATCCCAGTGTGGCTCCTGTGTGCTGAGCAGCCAGAGGAGGTGGAGTGCAATACTGGAACACAAGCGATGACAAGCGTGGCGCATCTCCCTAGGAGGGCAAAAAAGGGACCAGGAAGCTGAGCAAATCTCTCCAAGGACAGGCTTACAGAGCCTGGTGGTCTTTTACCACCACTCTGCATGGGGACCTGGGCCCTTTAGGAGGTGTCTCCTCCTGTGCTCTCTCCCCTCGCAGCCTTTTCCAGTCTGCTTGGCCGTCCCTCAGTGTGTCCTTAGCTGTCCCTCAGTGTGTCCCAGGGTCTCGGGGAATGTGTGGGACGGCTCGGGCACAGAGCACAAATGGCAGGATCAATGGGGAGAAAGTGAGTCTCACCTGGCCAGCAGACCCATGGCATAGTGGCGGGTGTCAGCACAGAGCAGCGTGTCCCAGCCACGCTTGCCTTCCACTGACAACACCACATCCTTGTACTGCTTTTGGCAGAGCAGGGACTTCAGGGTCTGCACTGCAAACCTGTGTGCACAGCAAAGCCCAGGTCACTCTGGCAGCACTGGCTCCTTTGCAGGCCACGTGTCAGGCAGGGACAGGAGGAGTGGGATGGAGCACCTGTTGGGGCTGATGACAAGACCGTGCTCTTCCAGGCAATCCTTCCAGAAGGTTTGGACCTCCTCTGGCATCTCTTCTGTGCTGGAGAACACTTGGAAGAGCAGATGAACAAAAAGGCGGGGGAAATATGGCCTCACTACACGTGGGACAGAGGACTCTTGGAGGATCTTCCACATCACCACGGTCGCCTGCAAAGGACAAAGCCCCCCGAGAGAGCGCTCAGTGCCGAGGTGTCCGTGTGGCAGGGCCCGAGCGTGGCAGGGAGAGGCCCGGAGAGACCTTGGCAGGGGAGCACGGGGCCTGGTGGGGCTGAAGCTGGCCCTGGGCCAGGTTTCCGGCCAGCGCCTGAGGCAGGCAGATGCAGTGGGGGAAGGAGGATGGAGAGCTGCTGGAGAGGCGGCCTTGGGGCCAGCAAAGGCCAGTTGCGGAAACTCACAGCCAGGGCAAAGACAGCCGTTTTGTCCCCATCCGAGGTGCACGTGCTGTACTCTGGCCAGCTCCCCAGCACATCCAGGAGGATCAGCTGCACTGGCTCCGCGGTCCTGGACGAGCACATGATGGTCTTCCACATGGAGGTGGCAGCTCTGCGGGATTAGAGCTCTGTCTCAGGGGGGATCTCAGACACAGCAGCGTGGCCTGGGCATCCCTAGGGGCCTAGGCTGAGCGCCGGCTCTTCCTCTGCCCACTGGCCCTTGCCAGCAGCAGCCAGGCAGCCAAGCTGTGTGAGGACGGGCCCTGAGGGGCAGCAAGGCAGCATGGCAGCAGGCTAAGGGGCTGACGTGCCAGGGCTGGGAAAGGCAGCAGCCAGAGGGTTCTGGAACTCTCTAGCTCAGACACCTGGGCCAGGCGATACAGGGTGATGGGCTTGGGAGGCCTGAGCCCTCTGGGCAGGTGGGCCCCATACCTGTCACAGGACGGGGCCACACGCAGGAGCGTCACGACTGCGTCAGCCGGCTGTGCTTTGGTGAGTTTCAGCAGGGCCTTGTCCAGCCTGTGCTGGGCAGAATCATTGGCCAGGAGCCATCGGTGAATGTACCTCACCATGGCAGGCACCTGCGGGAGGCACGGGGAGACTTGGAAAGCTGCCAGAGAGAGCAATGTCCCCAGGCTCCCCAGAGAAGTGCTTTCCTTGCCAGCGCACTGCCATGGCCTCAAAGGCTCTGAGGGAGCAGCAGGCGTGGCTGGGGAAGCCACGTGACTCCTGGGGGAACTGAAGCCTGGCCCCAGGCTGCTTACTTGTTCTGGCCTGGCAACACCCTTCTCCAGGAGCAAATCCAGCAGGGCGGCACTGGTCTCATGCTTGAGGAGCTCGGAGTGAGCTGTGAGCCCAGTGCCCATGGTGCGGGTCTCTTCCTGCTGAATGCTCCGGATGAAGTGGCAGACGAGCTGTAGGAGAAGGGCAAGAAGCCGCGGATGTTGCATGGAGTGCTGCACACACGGTGCTGGGCTGAGCAGGGACAGCAGGCCCAGCCCGGGTGGGGGTGGCTGCAGGTACCTGCGCTGTTCGATGGAAGCGGCCACGGCTGGATTCCTGCTCATGTGTGCGCTCCACAGCTTCATCTGGCAAAGAGGGAGCGCAGCCAGAGCTGAGGGGCTGCGGGAGAGGCCGGAGAACACAGCCCAGCCCTGCACTCCCCAGGCAGGGAGAGCCCTGCGATGCCCCAGGGGGATGGAGCGAGGCCGCTGAGGGGTGTCTGCCTGGCGCCTCTTCCGGCCTGTCCGTGGGCATTTCCCCAGGGGATTGCATGGCATGGCATGGCATGGCATGGCATGGCATGGCATGGCATGGGGCCAAGTTGGCTGCAGGCTCCAGGCCTGCAGCCCAGTTCTGCCACTCACCCCCCTGTGGTGGATGGAAGGGCACCACCTCTTCAGTCTCCCGTGCTGGGGCTGCTCCAGGGCCTTCTTCCTCCTCCTCCACCCAGGCCATCTTGGGCACTCTCGGGGGTCTCTGCTCCATGTCTGTGGCTGGAGCTACTTGCAGGAGAGGTGCCCTGGGAAAGCTCCAGGGCACCAAGTCCCACGCTCTGCCCTTGGGGGCAGCTGCAGAATAGAAGGCTTGGAAGGCCACGGGTCACCGAGTCCTGTGCTCTGGCCTTGAGCTCAGCTGCAGGAAGAACGCTGCAGAAAAGCTCCTGGTCAGACGGGAACGAGTGCGCTGTGTGGGGGCTCCTCACAGCACTGCTCTGTCCCGTTGTGCCCCGCTGCTTGCTCCCAGCACCGGGCAAGCTTCTATTTCCCACGTGTCACAAAGGGGCCTTGGAGACCGGGTTCCGTTCCATGGCACGGTGACCGTGCTGCAGCGTGCCACCCAGGGCCCTTGCACACACTGCCTCCTGCCCTGGGGCCGGCCCCAGCCCTGCTAAAGTGGCCCAGCTTGGAAGGAATCCCTGGCCCCAGGTGTCTAAGACAGCCTGACAGAATCTTTAGGAAGGGCTCAGACCATAAGCAAAGGCCGCCCTGCTCTGCGGGCTCAGGCCTATCCCCATATCTTTCCCTGAGAGCATTTGAATTTCTAAATGAGAATCATTTGAAGGGAGGGGATTTACATTTTCCATTCCAGAGAAGACTTCTGCCTTCCTTAGCAGACACCTCTCTCTTCAAACCAAGACAATTCTTTGTCATCTTGACGATGCGCAGTTGCTGGGAAGCCCCGATTTACTCCAGGGACCTTAAGAACCATTCCCAGCAACTGGGAAAATCCTAGGTGTTCCATCCACCCATAGATGAACTCTCCAAATTTGCCCCGAAAGTGGGTCCAGCTTTTATAGGCCAAAAAGAGCAAGTCCAAGTGACTCGATGATATTTTTTAGCCGGGATAGCCCTGCAGCTGATGGCACACTTCACAGTCAGCAGGGGACACAGCTAGGCCAAAGCCCAGACCTCTTCTGGGAAACTTTCTCTTCAAACACCCTTCAAACAAGCCTCCATGCAAGTCAGTTGGGAAAGTTTCTTCAAATGATCCATTTCTGGCACCTGACTACACAGGGTTATGTGAAAGATTCTAAAGCAGCCGCTCTGGAGTCAGAGAGGCAGCCCTGAGAGTCCTTGTCATCTATTTGTAGCTAAATCCCACTTTTGGGGAGTTGAAGGAGTTTGGAACGAGCTAGAGAGCGGACCTCTGAGTTTTTTAGATGATGCCATTGCTTTTTCTTCTCTTCTACATAGGCAGGAAGGGTGAGTTGGGCTCACATCTCCACCGCATGGCTCACAGGGCCACAAGACTTGTAGTTACAAGAGCTTTGAAGGATTTCTTGGCCAAGAAGACACGGCCAACAAGGATTTTTATGTTTTGGACCCAATCTTCAAGATTTCATCTTACGGACTCATGCTCTCGGAGTGTCTAGCTGGTCAGAGTGACCGCGAGATAAGTTAGAAAGTCTCTTTTCCCAGCCCGGTGGTGGAAGAAGGAGTCAGAGCTCTTCATTTCTCAGTCTCAAGGTTGTTGATTGTATCTTATCTATAAAATTCTTTCTCCTGTCCTGCCGAGGTCCGCTCAGCAAGACAGTCTAAGGCACTCTGCCTCCTCTGGGGTGGTGTTATCTTTTTCTACTAAAAACTACCTGTACAACAGTTACAATTACTTTCCAATCCCTATCGTCTATGTCGGACAGCGAGCTTCTACTCTAGACCAATCTCAAATGCCAACATCACAGCAGAAGATGGAGGCCAAGAAGAAGGAGAAAGGCTGGACGTGCCCAGATTGCTCCATCTGGCCCCCTGAAGCCCCATTCTAAAAACCCTCAAAATCTAGTTTTCCACTCTGGGATAAATTCACTATCATTCTACTTCAACTTTTGTGGCTGGTCATTCTTCATACAAGGTTGGGGATTGTTTTTTCCAAGGGCTAAATCAAAGGCACAGGGGTCTTGGGCTCTGTGCCAAGCTCTCTGAGCCCTCTGACAGGGTCTCGAGTCCTGCAGGGCAGCCAGAGGAATTTCCTGGGTTCCCACATCATGCTGACAGTGTAAGCTTCCTTAGCCAGTCATGCTATGACACACAAACCTACAGCACTGCATCCTAAACTTCTTGTTTACCATTGTAACTACTTGGATTTTTTCCTAGATCTTGAACTCGAAAACTCTAAACTTTCCTCCACTTCAACTTTCCTCCCCGTGTCGCTGCTATAAACTGGAAATCCGCATTCTCGCTCCTAGCACCTAAGTTTGGGAGCCCTTTGCAAGGTCTCAGATCAAACCCTGTGCTTAATTCTAAGCTCTGCTGACAAGACCAAAGGTCTGAGATTTCTCTGCATTTGGGTTTCCAGCAACACTGATGCTGTTAGTTGCAGAGTGCCCAGGATGCGTCTTGCAGGTCAACTCTGGCAGGAACAAGGCGGCTGCCAGGGGGCTGCTTGTGGCCTCTGACAGCCCATTGCCCACGGCTTGCCAGCGGCCCAGCCCCTCAGGGGCTGCCCCAGCCCGGCCAAGCTGCCCGGCAGCAGCGCCGCAGCCCCACAGCAGCTCCAGAGCAGCCCCATGCAGAGGCACCTGGGAGCCCTCAGCAAGGCAGCCGGCAGCACACGGGCAGGAGGACACGGCTGGCGCTTCCTGCCTGGCCCAGGGCTTGTGGCCATCTCCAGGCACCTCTCTGGCAGGGATCCCCGCAGCTCCGGCCCCTGCCCAGCCGCTCTGTGGGCAGCACAAAGGCTTCAGCAGAACCACCAAAGGCCGAGGGGTTTCTGGCCATTTCCCCGGGCCCACTGCACGCCTGCGCAGCTGGCTGAGTGCGAGCATCCTTTTCCCCCTCCTCCCCTATGCCGTACGGACCCTGGGCAGCAAAAGAAAGATCCTGGGAGTCTGTGTATGTTAACTTAGTCTATATTTACATGGTAAAAAAAAAAAAAAAAAAAAAAAAGAAACAAAAATTCTTGAAGAAACGGAAAATTCCACCTGACTCAGGTGGCCACAACAAAAACAGCTTCTGGGATCAGTTCTCCACAGAGCTCTGGCAGGGCAGGCAGCCGAGCCATGACGGACGAGGCCGTGTCTTCCACGCCCTGCGCAGGTGATTTTGGAGCCACTGGAACCTGGAGATGGGAGCCCGCTCTCCTGACCTGACGATGCACAGCGTTTGAATTGCCAGGCTTCCGACGGCGAGGCTGACGTCGTTCGTTTTGTCTTCAAGGGCTGCGAGAGAGAGGAACAGAGGCACGGTCAGAAGCTGGAGCTGCAGGGAGCCGAGGAAGAGCCCCCTGCCAGGGCCATCCCAGCCGGCTCTTGCCATGGCCAGGAGGGAGAAGGGAGCAAGGGGATCAACCCGAAGCTGCTGGCCACGAATGTCCCGCGTGGCCCTGAAATCTCCGTGTGCTCTGCCCACGGGAGCAGAGCCCTCCGCAGCCGGGGCAGGGCTTGCAGCTCCCCCCGGCAGCCCCCGCTGTCAGCCCGCTGCCCTCACTCACCAGCGCAGATCAGCTGCAGCTCTTGCTGCTGCCCCCTCAGGTGCCGCCCGGCCATGCCTGTGAACACAGAGCCTGTCATGGCCCCAGCGGCACAGCTCCCTGCCAGCGCCGCTGCGGCGCTGTGGCCACACGGGCTGCCAGCCCGGCAGGGCTCAGCTCAGCCCATGCGGCACGCTGTCGCCCCAGGGCACGGCTGTCAGAGGGTGGCAGCAGCAATGCCCAGGCCAGGCGGGGCTTCACGGCGCCGGGCGCGGCTGCCGCTGCCGGGGCAGCAGGCGGGGCCGGGGCCGAGCTGCGGCGGGCCGGGGAAGGGAGCCCGGGCTCGTAACTCACCCATGAAGCTGATGGCCGCCTCTCGCAGGGGCTCCTGTGGGCTCTCCAGGTAGCGCAGGGCTCGGCGCAGGTGCTCGGCTGCTCTGCTCCTGTCCTCTGCCAGCTGGAGAGAGCGGCAGGAGGGAAGGGTTGGCGCGGGCTCAGGCCCTGGGCCGGGCGCTGCCTGCGCCAAGCCCCGGCCTCCCCCGGCCACACAGCCCTGAGGCGCGGCCAGCAGCCGCTGGCGCCGGGCTCCCGAGAGGGGAGGGGGAGAGGGCCGGCTGCTGCCCGGGGAGCCGCGGTGCCGCCCCTGCCCCGCAGCTCCGCCGGGCCGGGCTTTCATGGGCACCCGGCTCGGGCCCACGGGAGCCTGGAGAGGAGCCCGCGCGGCCTCTGGCTGCAGCAGCGCGCAGGGGCACAGCTGCCCGGCCCGCACACTGAGCACCGCCCTCAGGGGCCTTCTCCTGGCTGAGGTGGGGATTCCAGGCCGTCCTTACCAGGCACTTGCTGAACTTCCACAGTTTCTGCTCCTTCAGCAGCTTTTTGAGATCCCTCCTCTTGATGAACTTGACCGCATAAAGCAGCGTTTCCCGAGAAGCCTGGAGAGCAGCAGAGACGCGGAGATGGCCCCGCAGCCCAGGGCTCGGGACCCGCCTCCCCCTGCCATGGCCTGCGGGAGGCTGCGGTCCAGCAGGCGCAGGGCAGGAGGCAGCCGAGCCCCGTGCCAGGCGGACAGCAGCAGCCCACGAGTCCTCACCTCTGCCACATGCTGATTCTCATCATTGCAGTGGAAGAAGAGTGGAAGCAGGCTCTGTTGCACAGGGCTTTCCAAAGGGTTTTCTCTCTCTTCCAAGTACTCCATCATGTCTCGGAAGAGTTTTATGGAGAGCAGCTGTACCTGGCTATTATCCTAGATGAAAAAAAAATGAAAAAACACCTCAGCATTGGCTCCTCCGGGCGCCCTGGGCACAGGGCTGGAAATGCACAGGGCACACAGTTTCCAGGCAGCACCCAGTGGCTGTAGCTGGGGGCACAGAGCCTTACGTGGTCAAAGAGCGGCAGGAGTGCCTCAGCCAGCTGCACGGCAATGGGGGTTGACATCAGCATGTGTTTGTGCAGGAGTATAAAGCTGAGTGTGATGAGTGTCATCCCAGCTGTCTCTGCATCTTTGTCCGCCAGTAGGCGCATGAGGCTTTCGGTCAAGCTCCACATTCTTTTGGCCTGTGCGCAACACAAGTCTGTGAAGTCCCACCCTGCTGCCACAGGGCCCAGAGGCCAAAGGACTGTCCTGAAGCACTGGGGTAGCTGAAGCAGGAGGCAGGAGAGCTGGCAGCAGCTGCCCCAGTGCCCAAAGGCCAGGCCAGGCCAAGCGACTGCGTTCCCAGTGCAGCTTCAGCCACCGCCCCCTTCTCACCATTGAGGGATCATCAATGAGCTCCAGAAGGGCCCTGAGCGCCAGGCGACGCCTCTCCCTGCACTCGCTCTGCAGGTACCTTGAAGAGACCTTCACAACACTGTCGCCACATTCACTAGAATCCAGGCACACGAGGACCTGAAAGGCACAGGCCAGTGATGGGGGAGCCGGCCGGCAGGAGCCCGCAGCCGCACAGGGCTGGGCCCAGGACGCAGCAGCAGCAGCAGCAGCAGCACAGGGTGCGGGCACCGTCCCAGGTGTCTGCGGCCACGAGAGGGCAGAGAGCTGGGAGGCAGCACAGCCAGGCAGCGCTGGACACCCGGCTCACCTCCACAAGGAATGCCAGGGCGGGCAGATCCCAGTGTGGCTCCTGTGTGCTGAGCAGCCAGAGGAGGTGGAGTGCAATACTGGAACACAAGCGATGACAAGCGTGGCGCATCTCCCTAGGAGGGCAAAAAAGGGACCAGGAAGCTGAGCAAATCTCTCCAAGGACAGGCTTACAGAGCCTGGTGGTCTTTTACCACCACTCTGCATGGGGACCTGGGCCCTTTAGGAGGTGTCTCCTCCTGTGCTCTCTCCCCTCGCAGCCTTTTCCAGTCTGCTTGGCCGTCCCTCAGTGTGTCCTTAGCTGTCCCTCAGTGTGTCCCAGGGTCTCGGGGAATGTGTGGGACGGCTCGGGCACAGAGCACAAATGGCAGGATCAATGGGGAGAAAGTGAGTCTCACCTGGCCAGCAGACCCATGGCATAGTGGCGGGTGTCAGCACAGAGCAGCGTGTCCCAGCCACGCTTGCCTTCCACTGACAACACCACATCCTTGTACTGCTTTTGGCAGAGCAGGGACTTCAGGGTCTGCACTGCAAACCTGTGTGCACAGCAAAGCCCAGGTCACTCTGGCAGCACTGGCTCCTTTGCAGGCCACGTGTCAGGCAGGGACAGGAGGAGTGGGATGGAGCACCTGTTGGGGCTGATGACAAGACCGTGCTCTTCCAGGCAATCCTTCCAGAAGGTTTGGACCTCCTCTGGCATCTCTTCTGTGCTGGAGAACACTTGGAAGAGCAGATGAACAAAAAGGCGGGGGAAATATGGCCTCACTACACGTGGGACAGAGGACTCTTGGAGGATCTTCCACATCACCACGGTCGCCTGCAAAGGACAAAGCCCCCCGAGAGAGCGCTCAGTGCCGAGGTGTCCGTGTGGCAGGGCCCGAGCGTGGCAGGGAGAGGCCCGGAGAGACCTTGGCAGGGGAGCACGGGGCCTGGTGGGGCTGAAGCTGGCCCTGGGCCAGGTTTCCGGCCAGCGCCTGAGGCAGGCAGATGCAGTGGGGGAAGGAGGATGGAGAGCTGCTGGAGAGGCGGCCTTGGGGCCAGCAAAGGCCAGTTGCGGAAACTCACAGCCAGGGCAAAGACAGCCGTTTTGTCCCCATCCGAGGTGCACGTGCTGTACTCTGGCCAGCTCCCCAGCACATCCAGGAGGATCAGCTGCACTGGCTCCGCGGTCCTGGACGAGCACATGATGGTCTTCCACATGGAGGTGGCAGCTCTGCGGGATTAGAGCTCTGTCTCAGGGGGGATCTCAGACACAGCAGCATGGCCTGGGCATCCCTAGGGGCCTGGGCTGAGCGCCGGCTCTTCCTCTGCCCACTGGCCCTTGCCAGCAGCAGCCAGGCAGCCAAGCTGTGTGAGGACGGGCCCTGAGGGGCAGCAAGGCAGCATGGCAGCAGGCTAAGGGGCTGACGTGCCAGGGCTGGGAAAGGCAGCAGCCAGAGGGTTCTGGAACTCTCTAGCTCAGACACCTGGGCCAGGCGATACAGGGTGATGGGCTTGGGAGGCCTGAGCCCTCTGGGCAGGTGGGCCCCATACCTGTCACAGGACGGGGCCACACGCAGGAGCGTCACGACTGCGTCAGCCGGCTGTGCTTTGGTGAGTTTCAGCAGGGCCTTGTCCAGCCTGTGCTGGGCAGAATCATTGGCCAGGAGCCATCGGTGAATGTACCTCACCATGGCAGGCACCTGCGGGAGGCACGGGGAGACTTGGAAAGCTGCCAGAGAGAGCAATGTCCCCAGGCTCCCCAGAGAAGTGCTTTCCTTGCCAGCGCACTGCCATGGCCTCAAAGGCTCTTAGGGAGCAGCAGGCGTGGCTGGGGAAGCCACGTGACTCCTGGGGGAACTGAAGCCTGGCCCCAGGCTGCTTACTTGTTCTGGCCTGGCAACACCCTTCTCCAGGAGCAAATCCAGCAGGGCGGCACTGGTCTCATGCTTGAGGAGCTCGGAGTGAGCTGTGAGCCCAGTGCCCATGGTGCGGGTCTCTTCCTGCCGAATGCTCCAGATGAAGTGGCAGACGAGCTGTAGGAGAAGGGCAAGAAGCCGCGGATGTTGCATGGAGTGCTGCACACACAGTGCTGGGCTGAGCAGGGACAGCAGGCCCAGCCCGGGTGGGGGTGGCTGCAGGTACCTGCGCTGTTCGATGGAAGCGGCCACGGCTGGATTCCTGCTCATGTGTGCGCTCCACAGCTTCATCTGGCAAAGAGGGAGCGCAGCCAGAGCTGAGGGGCTGCGGGAGAGGCCGGAGAACACAGCCCAGCCCTGCACTCCCCAGGCAGGGAGAGCCCTGCGATGCCCCAGGGGGATGGAGCGAGGCCGCTGAGGGGTGTCTGCCTGGCGCCTCTTCCGGCCTGTCCGTGGGCATTTCCCCAGGGGATTGCATGGCATGGCATGGCATGGCATGGCATGGCATGGCATGGCATGGCATGGCATGGCATGGCATGGCATGGCATGGCATGGGGCCAAGTTGGCTGCAGGCTCCAGGCCTGCAGCCCAGTTCTGCCACTCACCCCCCTGTGGTGGATGGAAGGGCACCACCTCTTCAGTCTCCTGTGCTGGGGCTGCTCCAGGGCCGCCTTCCTCCTCCTCCACCCAGGCCATCTTGGGCACTCTCGGGGGTCTCTGCTCCATGTCTGTGACTGGAGCTACTTGCAGGAGAGGTGCCCTGGGAAAGCTCCAGGGCACCAAGTCCCATGCTCTGCCCTTGAGGGCAGCTGCAGAATAGAAGCCTTGGAAGGCCACGGGTCACCGAGTCCTGTGCTCTGGCCTTGAGCTCAGCTGCAGGAAGAACGCTGCAGAAAAGCTCCTGGTCAGACGGGAACGAGTGCGCTGTGTGGGGGCTCCTCACAGCACTGCTCTGTCCCGTTGTGCCCCGCTGCTTGCTCCCAGCACCGGGCAAGCTTCTATTTCCCACGTGTCACAAAGGGGCCTTGGAGACCGGGTTCCGTTCCATGGCACGGTGACCGTGCTGCAGCGTGCCACCCATGGCCCTTGCACACACTGCCTCCTGCCCTGGGGCCGGCCCCAGCCCCGCTAAAGTGGCCCAGCTTGGAAGGAATCCCTGGCCCCAGGTGTCTAAGACAGCCTGACAGAATCTTTAGGAAGGGCTCAGACCATAAGCAAAGGCCGCCCTGCTCTGCGGGCTCAGGCCTATCCCCATATCTTTCCCTGAGAGCATTTGAATTTCTAAATGAGAATCATTTGAAGGGAGGGGATTTACATTTTCCATTCCAGAGAAGACTTCTGCCTTCCTTAGCAGACACCTCTCTCTTCAAACCAAGACAATTCTTTGTCATCTTGACGATGCGCAGTTGCTGGGAAGCCCCGTTTTACTCCAGGGACCTTAAGAACCATTCCCAGCAACTGGGAAAATCCTAGGTGTTCCATCCACCCATAGATGAACTCTCCAAATTTGCCCCGAAAGTGGGTCCAGCTTTTATAGGCCAAAAAGAGCAAGTCCAAGTGACTCGATGATATTTTTTAGCCGGGATAGCCCTGCAGCTGATGGCACACTTCACAGTCAGCAGGGGACACAGCTAGGCCAAAGCCCAGACCTCTTCTGGGAAACTTTCTCTTCAAACACCCTTCAAACACGCCTCCATGCAAGTCAGTTGGGAAAGTTTCTTCAAATGATCCATTTCTGGCACCTGACTACACAGGGTTATGTGAAAGATTCTAAAGCAGCCGCTCTGGAGTCAGAGAGGCAGCCCTGAGAGTCCTTGTCATCTATTTGTAGCTAAATCCCACTTTTGGGGAGTTGAAGGAGTTTGGAACGAGCTAGAGAGCGGACCTCTGAGTTTTTTAGATGATGCCATTGCTTTTTCTTCTCTTCTACATAGGCAGGAAGGGTGAGTTGGGCTCACATCTCCACCGCATGGCTCACAGGGCCGCAAGACTTGTAGTTACAAGAGCTTTGAAGGATTTCTTGGCCAAGAAGACACGGCCAACAAGGATTTTTATGTTTTGGACCCAATCTTCAAGATTTCATCTTACGGACTCATGCTCTCGGAGTGTCTAGCTGGTCAGAGTGACCGCGAGATAAGTTAGAAAGTCTCTTTTCCCAGCCCGGTGGTGGAAGAAGGAGTCAGAGCTCTTCATTTCTCAGTCTCAAGGTTGTTGATTGTATCTTATCTATAAAATTCTTTCTCCTGTCCTGCCGAGGTCCGCTCAGCAAGACAGTCTAAGGCACTCTGCCTCCTCTGGGGTGGTGTTATCTTTTTCTACTAAAAACTACCTGTACAATATTTACAATTACTTTCCAATCCCTATCGTCTATGTCGGACAGCGAGCTTCTACTCTAGACCAATCTCAAATGCCAACATCACAGCAGAAGATGGAGGCCAAGAAGAAGGAGAAAGGCTGGACGTGCCCAGATTGCTCCATCTGGCCCCCTGAAGCCCCATTCTAAAAACCCTCAAAATCTAGTTTTCCACTCTGGGATAAATTCACTATCATTCTACTTCAACTTTTGTGGCTGGTCATTCTTCATACAAGGTTGGGGATTGTTTTTTCCAAGGGCTAAATCAAAGGCACAGGGGTCTTGGGCTCTGTGCCAAGCTCTCTGAGCCCTCTGACAGGGTCTCGAGTCCTGCAGGGCAGCCAGAGGAATTTCCTGGGTTCCCACATCATGCTGACAGTGTAAGCTTCCTTAGCCAGTCATGCTATGACACACAAACCTACAGCACTGCATCCTAAACTTCTTGTTTACCATTGTAACTACTTGGATTTTTTCCTAGATCTTGAACTCGAAAACTCTAAACTTTCCTCCACTTCAACTTTCCTCCCCGTGTCGCTGCTATAAACTGGAAATCCGCATTCTCGCTCCTAGCACCTAAGTTTGGGAGCCCTTTGCAAGGTCTCAGATCAAACCCTGTGCTTAATTCTAAGCTTTGCTGACAAGACCAAAGGTCTGAGATTTCTCTGCATTTGGGTTTCCAGCAACACTGATGCTGTTAGTTGCAGAGCGCCCAGGATGCGTCTTGCAGGTCAACTCTGGCAGGAACAAGGCGGCTGCCAGGGGGCTGCTTGTGGCCTCTGACAGCCCATTGCCCACGGCTTGCCAGCGGCCCAGCCCCTCAGGGGCTGCCCCAGCCCGGCCAAGCTGCCCGGCAGCAGCGCCGCTGCCCCACAGCAGCTCCAGAGCAGCCCCATGCAGAGGCACCTGGGAGCCCTCAGCAAGGCAGCCGGCAGCACACGGGCAGGAGGACACGGCTGGCGCTTCCTGCCTGGCCCAGGGCTTGTGGCCATCTCCAGGCACCTCTCTGGCAGGGATCCCCGCAGCTCCGGCCCCTGCCCAGCCGCTCTGTGGGCAGCACAAAGGCTTCAGCAGAACCACCAAAGGCCGAGGGGTTTCTGGCCATTTCCCCGGGCCCACTGCACGCCTGCGCAGCTGGCTGAGTGCGAGCATCCTTTTCCCCCTCCTCCCCTATGCCGTACGGACCCTGGGCAGCAAAAGAAAGATCCTGGGAGTCTGTGTATGTTAACTTAGTCTATATTTACATGGTAAAAAAAAAAAAAAAAAAAAAAAGAAACAAAAATTCTTGAAGAAACGGAAAATTCCACCTGACTCAGGTGGCCACAACAAAAACAGCTTCTGGGATCAGTTCTCCACAGAGCTCTGGCAGGGCAGGCAGCCGAGCCATGACGGACGAGGCCGTGTCTTCCACGCCCTGCGCAGGTGATTTTGGAGCCACTGGAACCTGGAGATGGGAGCCCGCTCTCCTGACCTGACGATGCACAGCGTTTGAATTGCCAGGCTTCCGACGGCGAGGCTGACGTCGTTCGTTTTGTCTTCAAGGGCTGCGAGAGAGAGGAACAGAGGCACGGTCAGAAGCTGGAGCTGCAGGGAGCCGAGGAAGAGCCCCCTGCCAGGGCCATCCCAGCCGGCTCTTGCCGTGGCCAGGAGGGAGAAGGGAGCAAGGGGATCAACCCGAAGCTGCTGGCCACGAATGGCCCGCGTGGCCCTGAAATCTCCGTGTGCTCTGCCCACGGGAGCAGAGCCCTCCGCAGCCGGGGCAGGGCTTGCAGCTCCCCCCGGCAGCTGTGGGATCCCAGGATTTGAATCCTGGGATGCAGGGCCCCCGGGACCACCCTTGGGGGGCCCGGGAGTCCTGGAATGTTGCCAGAAGTGTCTGGTGGCAGGACTTTGACCCTACACGGGAGACGACACCTTTATGAAGATAAGAGGGCTTCACCGGGGTGAAGGGTGGAAAGATTAGCTAATTAGAGGGTAAGAAACAGGGTTTAGGATTTATGTACAGGGGGGTTTAAAGGAGCAAGATGGAGGAATTGGGGTGTGTCCTGCCCTCCTTCTTCTTCCTCCTCTCCTCCATCTTCTTTGGTGATGGTGGCACCTTTCTATTGGTTATTACTAAGAGTACACCGAGTTATAAGAATAGATGGTATTGGGGAAAAATGATAAATATTGTATACGTAACTAGGGGTATAAAGATACGTGGCGGTCCGTGGGACGGCACAGTGTGCCCATGGCTGACTGCTGAGCGGATCTTTGTTAGACTGAAAGAACATTTTTTAGATAAACAATTAATAAACATAAAACCAGAAAGAAGAACTGAAGCCTCTTCTCGTCCTTTGATACGCGGGCTGTCTCAAGGCCACCTCCGGGCCACCTCCGGGCCACCCCCGGGCCTCCCAGGCCCCTCAAACAGCCGAGATAAACCGGACATTTGGCTTCCACTGGGTGAGCTCTGACCACTACAACCTTTCGGGGGGGGCACCACCACCACCTTCAAAGCCCTGAAGAAAAAGAGAGAGAAGAAGAAAACAAAAAGCTAACATAGACTGCAAAAAAAAAAAAAAAAAAAAAAAAAAAAAAAAACCAGCAGTCACTGAGAATTCCACCTCTCAGTTTCTGCCGAAGACAATCGTAGCAGAACAGCCCGGATTGGAACCAGAAGGCACCCTGGAACCACTTCTCCTGATCTGCTGGACAGTGATCGAGACGTCCAGACTGCTCTGTGGGCGACAGATTCGGTAAGAAAGCCTGAAAAATAACAACATGGGAGGCACACTTTCCCGGGAACAACGGGAAATTTTGTCCGCCCTACAGGGTGTGACTGAAACGTATACAGAGGGAATTCCAAAGAAAGAATTAAAACAATTATTACTATGGGCAAGGCTAAACTACCCACTGGCAGAAACGTGCCTGCTATTTGAAGTGGGGTTTTGGCAGGAAATAAATAGACACTTATATTTCTTAGCTATTAAAAAAGATGAGACAGCGTTGAAGCTGCTGTCTCCTGCAAGAATAATGCTGGAAGGGATTTCTATGCAAATGAAATTCCAGGGCCCCCGGGCGCAGCAGACGTCCGGGGGGGAAGCGTCTCTGAAAGAGACGGGGGGCAAAGCCCCGGGAAAGAAAAAATTAGCTCTGGCCTTAAAAGGCCAAGAGGAAAACGCTCTTGAAAAAAAAGAGCAAGAAATATTATTAAAATACCCGGTCCCAAAACCCAGAAACCCTGGGAAACCCCCAAAACGTCCAAAAACCCCGGAGAGCATGGGGGAGTCGGAAACAGAAGGGGGAAGGGAGCTGGGGGGAGAGAGGGGACCGGGGGGCGCGCTTTCTCGCAATGCCGCGGCAACGGAGCAGGGAAGCCAGGCTGCAGCAGAGCAGGCGGGGAGCGCGGGTGAAGAAAAAACAGAGAAGGCGTGTTTTCGCGCGGCTTTGCATGACTCGGGACCGGGGGCAGCGGCAGCGGCAGCCCCGACCGGCGGGGATGCGGGGGCGTGTGCGGCAGGCGGAGTTCGCGAGGGCTCGGAAAAGTCACGGACCGGGGCCGGGGCGTCTGACCCAGGCAGCGAAAAAGCTGCTATGCGGGGGCGTAGAAGGCGTGCGGTCGTGATATCAGAGCCCGTGCGCAGGTCCGCCAGGATTGCGGAACGCACGCGGCCGCCGGCGGGAGGGAGGCTGCTTGTGCCGGCAAAAGGGGAAATAGACACGGGAACGGAGGAGGAGGACACAGAGTCAGAGGCAGATCAAAGGGGAGATATCTCAGGGGTGGAACAAGATGGAGACAGTGAAAGTAGTTCGGGAGACACGGGGAGCGGCTCGGAGAGCCCACAGACGCAGACAGCGCAGCCCGGGCGGGAGCGGGACACACCCCCTGTGACATCCCGGGCGGGGAGGGGCCGCGTTAGGGAGTTCATATCCCGGGGCCCCCCGCCTTCTCCAGACCTGGTGCCCTTGATCAAAACCCTTGGAGTCCAAGACTCACCCCCTCAGGAGAGACGTTCTGGTGTTCAAACCCCAATTTCACTTGAATTAAAAGCCGAAAACATGCGGGCCGAGACAGGGAGGCGACCAACATGGCCGCGGGCAGGAAGTGAAGCGACAGAGTACGCTACGTCACCAGAGCCAGGGAAGCCGGTGACAGCGCCATCTGGTGGCTGGAAGACAGAAGTGCACGCCATCCCGGATTGGATCGGCGGAGCCACAGCGCCATCTCGTGGCGAGACCGCAACAATGCAACAATTTTTCCCAACATTATATAAAAAGAAAAGCATTTTAAAGAAAGCAATGCCGACACAACAAAGGGATTATCCATCGACTTCAAGGTTTCATGAAGATGATGAGAGCTCAGATGAAGAACAGCTACAAGAAGGAAATGTTATAAAGATCACAGCATCAGAAGGGGTTCCTATATGGATGCTGTCAGCAGCAGAAGCAACAAAGAGCTTCTTGCATTCAGTGGACACCACAAAAAAGAAATATCGACAGGATCCTCAAGCTTCCTTTTCGGATTTGGGAGCGAGGCCAAAAACCTCAAGGCGAAGAATGAGACGTGATGAACCAACCACATCAACAGCACCATTATTTATACAAATTCCAACGGAACCTGAAGAAGAAGAAGAATTTCAGGGGCCAGTGAAGACGATGGATTGGAAGCAAATTAGAAAAGCGTTGGCAAAAGAAAAGCATTTATTCCCGGGATCTGGGGATCTGACAATGCCAGTGACATATGATGCCCAGGGACAGAACCCGAGGTGGGAAAGGATGGGTCATGAAATACTCAAGGATTTAGGGAAGGCGGCTCAAACTTTTGGGCTGAATTCACAATACTTCAAACAGCTATTAAGAGGGACATTCGCTACATATGATCTCACACCATATGACATTCGAAGTATTGTGGCAATGATTCTCACTGACACTCAAAGCCTCGTCTGGGAAAAAAGATGGAGAAAATATCTCGCTGAATTACGGAACAGATACCAAGGCAGGCCAAATGCAAACCTCACAGAGGGGCAGTTAGCAGGAGATCCTCCAGATGACAACCCAGGGGAACAAGCAGCTAGGCTGCCACGTAGAGTATTAAGTGACATCAAGGAGGCAGCGAGGATGGCAATTATGCAGATCGCACCAACAGGAGCTCCAGAAGTCCCGTTCTCTTGCATCAAGCAAGGTCCCACAGAGCCATTCATGTCGTTCATCGATCGACTCACGCAAGCCGTGGATCGACAGGTGACGATAGAAGAAGCGAAGAGGCCTCTCTTGGAAAGCTTAGCCTTCGGCAATGCCAACCCGGATTGTCAACGGGTGATTAGCGCCATGCCAGGACGGCCATCCTTGGCAGAGATGGTGGAGGCATGCAGCAAGGTGGGAACACCTCAGCATGTCGCAGCGATTGTGAAGAATGAATTGAGAGAGGAATGGGAGAATCAATTAAAGGGACATTCAGAAAAACAAGCAGAGGACAAGACACTGGAAAAGATGCTGGAAAAAATACTGCATCAACAGAATGAGAACATCAACAAAGTTCTTGCAACGATGCAGAAAAAGAACAATCCCCCAAGAGGACAGTGCTATAGATGTGGGGAGCATGGGCACTTGAAAAGGAACTGTGCACAAACACATACGCCAGCGCCGATACAGAAGGTGGAAAGGCCAATTTGCGCACGGTGCGGGAGAGGAAGACATCCTGCGAAAGAATGTTATTCCCGAACAGACGTGGATGGAAATCCGTTACCGTATCCGGGAAACGCAAGGCGGAGCGCGGACCAGCGCGCTCAGACACAAGTACTGGCGGTGTCGCAAGAGCAGACGGGGCAATCATCAGTGAGCAACAAGCAGACGCCCTCAGCAAAACCCTCAGCCGATTCCACAGTGACCCAGACCTCCTCCCACCAGGGGCACAGTGCACATTGGCAGCTTCAAAATTAGTATGCTTTCTAGACGAAAGTCATGCGGAAATACCAACAGGTGTCCGCGGGGACTCATATAAGAAGCAAGATTTCCTGATAATCGGACAAGATAAATGCAGTATTCTTGGACTCATTGTCTATCCAACAGTTATCTCAGCGGACAAAAATACAGAATTGACAGTGTTGGCAAGAGCACTTCGTCCACCATTGACTGTACCAGAAAACACTGTGGTTGCGAGAGCCTTTGCACTGCCGCCGCACGCAGTTGGAGAGGTCATGTCAATCTTCGACGAAGAAGGTTTCCCTATGAAGGAACATGTTGAAGTACATACAACATGGGTGAAGCACATAGGTCGAGACCGACCCACGCTCACATGCCAATTGACATGCGGGAACGGAACAATAGCGATCACAGGCATGCTCGACACAGGGGCGGATGTAACAGTAATATCATACATCTTTTGGCCACGCAGCTGGAGCTTGGTCGCGCCACTGGGTTCTCTCTCAGGCATAGGAGGAGCATCTCTGTGTCTGCAAAGTGAGAATTCTGTCATTGTCACGGGACCAGGAGACAAGACGGCGGTCATTCGTCCTTTTATTGTCCAAAAGCCAATCACAGTCTGGGGTCGAGACCTTTTGGCACAATGGGGTGCGAAGATCGAAGTGGATTTTTAGTAGGGGTCACTGCAGCACTCCCCACACTGAAACTGACATGGAAAACCAATAAACCAGTTTGGGTGGATCAGTGGCCCCTTGAGCGGAAAAAGTTGAGTGCTTTGAGAAACCTGGTCCGAGAACAATTGCAGGCGGGACACATCAAGCCAACAGACAGCCCTTGGAATTCTCCAGTGTTTGTCATCAAGAAAAAACTATCGGGCAAATGGAGATTGCTACACGATCTCAGGAAGATCAACGACGTCATAGAAGACATGGGACCGCTTCAATTGGGACTTCCATCTGTCTCAATGATTCCCAGGGATTGGCAGCTTGTGGTCATTGACCTCAAGGATTGTTTTTTCAGTATCCCACTTCATCCAGATGACGCTCCGAGATTCGCCTTTTCAGTTCCAAGTATCAACAAGGAAACGACTCTGCAGCGGTACCATTGGGTCGTTCTTCCACAAGGTCTGAAAAATTCTCCGACGATCTGCCAATGGTACGTGGCACGAGCTTTGGCACCAGCACGGAAGAAATTTCCAAAGGTGAAGATCATTCATTATATGGATGATTTGCTCATTGCAGCATCAACACAACAGGAGCTGCAAGAAGCTCGTGACTGTGTGATCGCAGAGGTGCAAAAGGCAGGTCTAGAAATCAGCGTTTCGAAGATTCAAGAGGTTGCACCTTGGAAATATCTAGGGTGGAAAATTTCAGAAAGAACAATAAAGCCTCAAAAAGTGGAGATCAACACCAACATCACCAATCTGCACGATTTGCAACAGCTTCTGGGAGAAATCAACTGGATGAGGCCGGTTTTGGGAATCACAAACAGCGACATCCCAGCGTTGCTCGATCTTTTGAGAGGAGACACAGACATTCGGTCTCCCAGGACACTCACGCAAGAAGCAAAGAAGGAATTGGAGAAAGTTGCAGACGCGATACAGAAAAGGCAAGCACATCGATTTGTTCCAACGTTGCCTTTTCAGTTGGCAGTGCTGGGGAAGAAAACACAGTTCCATGGTTTGATCTTCCAATGGGACGAGTCGCAAAAGGACTCTTTGATAATCATAGAGTGGATTTTCCTACCACACAGGCCCGCAAAAACAATTCTTACAGACTTGGAGATGGCAGCACAGATCATCATAAAAGCGAGAACAAGGTTGCTGACGATGGCAGGAAGAGAATTTTCAACCATCAGGTTACCCTTGAAGCAAGACTATTTCGAGTGGGCGATGCAACAATCGAAAGACCTGTTAATCGCATTGCTGGCGTTCCCAGGAACTTGCACAATCCACTTTCCGCAACACAAGATACTGCAATCGCAAATATGTTATAAAACAAAACCAAGAATAAGTGAAGAACCTTTAGACGGGATCACAGTGTTCACGGATGGCTCAGGGAAGACACACAAGTCAGTGATCACGTGGAGAGACTCAATGACAGGGGATTGGGAATCTGATGTGAGGAAGGTTCAGGGCTCTCCACAAATTGTGGAGTTGGCAGCTGTTGTCCGAGCATTTCAGTTGTTCAAACAACCTCTCAATCTGGTGACAGACTCCGCATATGTTGCGGGTGTGGTCAAGAGATTGGAAGGTTCGCTCTTGAAAGAAGTCAGTAATGGGGTTTTATACTCCTATCTGACGAGCTTGAAGGCATTGCTAGAGGGCAGGGAAAGAGAGTATTTTATCACACACATTAGAGCGCACACGACACTTCCGGGATTTCTAGCGGAGGGAAATGCTCGAGCGGACAGGTTGACAATGCCCATTTCGCAAACACTGCCGGACATTTTTGAGCAAGCAAGGTTAAGTCATGCGTTTTTTCATCAGAATGCACAAGCGCTGATGGAGTCCTTTCGTCTCACAAAGACTCAGGCGAGGGAGATCATTAGTGCTTGTCCAGACTGTCAGTTTGTGCAGCCACCTTCTTCCACCGGAGCTATCAATCCGCGGGGGCTGCAAAGTCTTCAGTTGTGGCAAGCTGATGTCACGAAATACCCATCTTCTGGGAGGCTCAAAAATGTTCATGTTTCTGTAGATACATTCTCAGGTGCAGTCTTTGCTTCAGCACATGCAGGGGAAACAGCAGACCATGCTTGCCGACATTTTCTGCAAGCATTTGCAGCATTAGGTGTGCCTCAGGAGATAAAAACAGATAATGGTCCAACGTATACAGGCAGGGTGCTTGACAAATTCCTGAAAAAATGGGGTGTCAGACACACGTTCGGTATTCCACATTCACCCACAGGTCAAGCGATCATTGAAAGAACACATCACACCCTGAAATCCCTTCTGGACAGACAGAGAAGGGGTGAACCAGAGGCAACACCTCACATGAAATTAAATAAGGCACTGTATGTGTTGAATTTCCTAAATAGCTCATCCTCGGAACCTAATCCACCAATCGTGAGACACTTTCTAAATAGCACACAGGCAAAGCTAAGGGAAAACCCCTTGGTTTTGATCAGGAACCCAGAAACAGGACAAATAGAGGGTCCTTTCAGACTAATCACTTGGGGCAAGGGTTTCGCTTGTATCTCCACAGATCGAGGTCTAAAGTGGGTGTCGGCGCGGCACGTGAAGCCATTCCGGACGCGAGAACCCGAGAACGCTGATCCGAGAAACAAAGAGACGAGTACTCAGACAGAAGTCGAGACTCAGGCCGGAAAGAGTGATCCCGAAGAAAAATAAAAAGAAACTAAGGACTTTGGGGATTTCTGTATAAAAGTGTAATAATGAGTGTCATGATGCTTATATGCATCATTCTTTCATTCATTGCAGCAAGTAAGGGAGAAGATTTACCTGTAAATCAGCCAAGGCAAAATCTATGGGAGACTTTGGCTCAAGCAGCAAATCTAGATAGTATTTGCCTGACACATTCGAGGCCAGGAAAACCATTTTCTGCATGCATGGTTGGATTGCCAGTGGACGAATGGCCAGTTCCAGGGCATTCCGCAGTTAACATTTCGCAGGTCATTGAAAATCCTGTGAAAGAGTGGTGTGCTTGGACACATCTACTTCCTGTGGCTTCTACAGAACCTCAGGAATTGGAAATTTTTGGGTCCATGACAATGGGATTCTGCATGCAGTTTGAGGTTCCGGAGGCCACGAAGGCAAAAACTATCGATTTGACTCCCAATCATGAGTTTTATAAGAATGCATCGGCTTGGTGCAAATATACAAAAAGAACTGCCAAAGGATCAGTCCAAGTCCCAGTGCAATTGCCACGGGGTTTGTTTTTAATTTGCGGGGACAGAATTTGGCACGGCATTCCTGCTAATGCCACGGGAGGTCCATGCGGCATTGGGGAAATTTCAATGCTGTCGCCTGATTTGAACATGCTAAGAGAGAAAAGGCGCAGAGGAAAAAGATCAATCCAAAATTATGCGACAGATTGCAATGACGAAGTATTTTCTTGGGATAAGAAAACAAGCATTGCTACGGCGATTTTCTCACCTCAAACAGCATCAGGGGTGGCTTTAACTCAGATCGACCACATGGGTTGCTGGTTGAGCAAACATGCACGGTCTGTGTCTGTCGCATTGGATGACATGTTAAAAGACGTTAGTGGTATAAGACAGGCGACTCTTCAAAACAGAGCTGCAATCGATTATTTATTGCTCGCCCATGGACATGGGTGTGAAGAGTTTGAAGGGATGTGCTGCATGAATCTCTCAGATCACTCAAAATCAATTCATGAAAGTATTAGAAACATAAAAGACAGCGTAAATAGGCTTGGCGAGATCACGGGATCATGGATTGATCAGCTGGCAGATTTCTTTGACATTTCTCCTATTTGGAGAAGAATCTTAAGGATAGGGTTTTATGTTTTAATAGTCCTACTAGTCCTCATGATTGTCGTCCCGTGCATTTTTGTATGTCTGAAGCGCGCCATGAATCGGGTGATAAAAGAGGTTTTCTTGGTGCAAACAGAAGGGGGAAATGTGGGATCCCAGTATTTGAATCCTGGGATGCAGGGCCCCCGGGACCACCCTTGGGGGGCCCGGGAGTCCTGGAATGTTGCCAGAAGTGTCTGGTGGCAGGACTTTGACCCTACACGGGAGACGACACCTTTATGAAGATAAGAGGGCTTCACCGGGGTGAAGGGTGGAAAGATTAGCTAATTAGAGGGTAAGAAACAGGGTTTAGGATTTATGTACAGGGGGGTTTAAAGGAGCAAGATGGAGGAATTGGGGTGTGTCCTGCCCTCCTTCTTCTTCCTCCTCTCCTCCATCTTCTTTGGTGATGGTGGCACCTTTCTATTGGTTATTACTAAGAGTACACCGAGTTATAAGAATAGATGGTATTGGGGAAAAATGATAAATATTGTATACGTAACTAGGGGTATAAAGATACGTGGCGGTCCGTGGGACGGCACAGTGTGCCCATGGCTGACTGCTGAGCGGATCTTTGTTAGACTGAAAGAACATTTTTTAGATAAACAATTAATAAACATAAAACCAGAAAGAAGAACTGAAGCCTCTTCTCGTCCTTTGATACGCGGGCTGTCTCAAGGCCACCTCCGGGCCACCTCCGGGCCACCCCCGGGCCTCCCAGGCCCCTCAAACAGCCGAGATAAACCGGACAGGCAGCCCCCGCTGTCAGCCCGCTGCCCTCACTCACCAGCGCAGATCAGCTGCAGCTCTTGCTGCTGCCCCCTCAGGTGCCGCCCGGCCATGCCTGTGAACACAGAGCCTGTCATGGCCCCAGCGGCACAGCTCCCTGCCAGCGCCGCTGCGGCGCTGTGGCCACACGGGCTGCCGGCCCGGCAGGGCTCAGCTCAGCCCATGCGGCACGCTGTCGCCCCAGGGCACGGCTGTCAGAGGGCGGCAGCAGCAATGCCCAGGCCAGGCGGGGCTCCACGGCGCCGGGCGCGGCTGCCGCTGCCGGGGCAGCAGGGGGGGCCGGGGCCGAGCTGCGGCGGGCTGGGGAGGGAGCCCGGGCTCGTAACTCACCCATGAAGCTGATGGCCGCCTCTCGCAGGGGCTCCTGTGGGCTCTCCAGGTAGCGCAGGGCTCGGCGCAGGTGCTCGGCTGCTCTGCTCCTGTCCTCTGCCAGCTGGAGAGAGCGGCAGGAGGGAAGGGTTGGCGCGGGCTCAGGCCCTGGGCCGGGCGCTGCCTGCGCCAAGCCCCGGCCTCCCCCGGCCACACAGCCCTGAGGCGCGGCCAGCAGCCGCTGGCGCCGGGCTCCCGAGAGGGGAGGGGGAGAGGGCCGGCTGCTGCCCGGGGAGCCGCGGTGCCGCCCCTGCCCCGCAGCTCCGCCGGGCCGGGCTTTCATGGGCACCCGGCTCGGGCCCACGGGAGCCTGGAGAGGAGCCCGCGCGGCCTCTGGCTGCAGCAGCGCGCAGGGGCACAGCTGCCCGGCCCGCACACTGAGCACCGCCCTCAGGGGCCTTCTCCTGGCTGAGGTGGGGATTCCAGGCCGTCCTTACCAGGCACTTGCTGAACTTCCACAGTTTCTGCTCCTTCAGCAGCTTTTTGAGATCCCTCCTCTTGATGAACTTGACCGCATAAAGCAGCGTTTCCCGAGAAGCCTGGAGAGCAGCAGAGACGCGGAGATGGCCCCGCAGCCCAGGGCTCGGGACCCGCCTCCCCCTGCCATGGCCTGCAGGAGGCTGCGGTCCAGCAGGCGCAGGGCAGGAGGCAGCCGAGCCCCGTGCCAGGCGGACAGCAGCAGCCCACGAGTCCTCACCTCTGCCACATGCTGATTCTCATCATTGCAGTGGAAGAAGAGTGGAAGCAGGCTCTGTTGCACAGGGCTTTCCAAAGGGTTTTCTCTCTCTTCCAAGTACTCCATCATGTCTCGGAAGAGTTTTATGGAGAGCAGCTGTACCTGGCTATTATCCTAGACGAAAAAAAAATGAAAAAACACCTCAGCATTGGCTCCTCCGGGCGCCCTGGGCACAGGGCTGGAAATGCACAGGGCACACAGTTTCCAGGCAGCACCCAGTGGCTGTAGCTGGGGGCACAGAGCCTTACGTGGTCAAAGAGCGGCAGGAGTGCCTCAGCCAGCTGCACGGCAATGGGGGTTGACATCAGCATGTGTTTGTGCAGGAGTATAAAGCTGAGTGTGATGAGTGTCATCCCAGCTGTCTCTGCATCTTTGTCTGCCAGTAGGCGCATGAGGCTTTCGGTCAAGCTCCACATTCTTTTGGCCTGTGCGCAACACAAGTCTGTGAAGTCCCACCCTGCTGCCACAGGGCCCAGAGGCCAAAGGACTGTCCTGAAGCACTGGGGTAGCTGAAGCAGGAGGCAGGAGAGCTGGCAGCAGCTGCCCCAGTGCCCAAAGGCCAGGCCAGGCCAAGCGACTGCGTTCCCAGTGCAGCTTCAGCCACCGCCCCCTTCTCACCATTGAGGGATCATCAATGAGCTCCAGAAGGGCCCTGAGCGCCAGGCGACGCCTCTCCCTGCACTCGCTCTGCAGGTACCTTGAAGAGACTTTCACAACACTGTCGCCACATTCACTAGAATCCAGGCACACGAGGACCTGAAAGGCACAGGCCAGTGATGGGGGAGCCGGCCGGCAGGAGCCCGCAGCCGCACAGGGCTGGGCCCAGGACGCAGCAGCAGCAGCAGCAGCAGCACAGGGTGCGGGCACCGTCCCAGGTGTCTGCGGCCACGAGAGGGCAGAGAGCTGGGAGGCAGCACAGCCAGGCAGCGCTGGACACCCGGCTCACCTCCACAAGGAATGCCAGGGCGGGCAGATCCCAGTGTGGCTCCTGTGTGCTGAGCAGCCAGAGGAGGTGGAGTGCAATACTGGAACACAAGCGATGACAAGCGTGGCGCATCTCCCTAGGAGGGCAAAAAAGGGACCAGGAAGCTGAGCAAATCTCTCCAAGGACAGGCTTACAGAGCCTGGTGGTCTTTTACCACCACTCTGCATGGGGACCTGGGCCCTTTAGGAGGTGTCTCCTCCTGTGCTCTCTCCCCTCGCAGCCTTTTCCAGTCTGCTTGGCCGTCCCTCAGTGTGTCCTTAGCTGTCCCTCAGTGTGTCCCAGGGTCTCGGGGAATGTGTGGGACGGCTCGGGCACAGAGCACAAATGGCAGGATCAATGGGGAGAAAGTGAGTCTCACCTGGCCAGCAGACCCATGGCATAGTGGCGGGTGTCAGCACAGAGCAGCGTGTCCCAGCCACGCTTGCCTTCCACTGACAACACCACATCCTTGTACTGCTTTTGGCAGAGCAGGGACTTCAGGGTCTGCACTGCAAACCTGTGTGCACAGCAAAGCCCAGGTCACTCTGGCAGCACTGGCTCCTTTGCAGGCCACGTGTCAGGCAGGGACAGGAGGAGTGGGATGGAGCACCTGTTGGGGCTGATGACAAGACCGTGCTCTTCCAGGCAATCCTTCCAGAAGGTTTGGACCTCCTCTGGCATCTCTTCTGTGCTGGAGAACACTTGGAAGAGCAGATGAACAAAAAGGCGGGGGAAATATGGCCTCACTACACGTGGGACAGAGGACTCTTGGAGGATCTTCCACATCACCACGGTCGCCTGCAAAGGACAAAGCCCCCCGAGAGAGCGCTCAGTGCCGAGGTGTCCGTGTGGCAGGGCCCGAGCGTGGCAGGGAGAGGCCCGGAGAGACCTTGGCAGGGGAGCACGGGGCCTGGTGGGGCTGAAGCTGGCCCTGGGCCAGGTTTCCGGCCAGCGCCTGAGGCAGGCAGATGCAGTGGGGGAAGGAGGATGGAGAGCTGCTGGAGAGGCGGCCTTGGGGCCAGCAAAGGCTAGTTGCGGAAACTCACAGCCAGGGCAAAGACAGCCGTTTTGTCCCCATCCGAGGTGCACGTGCTGTACTCTGGCCAGCTCCCCAGCACATCCAGGAGGATCAGCTGCACTGGCTCCGCGGTCCTGGACGAGCACATGATGGTCTTCCACATGGAGGTGGCAGCTCTGCGGGATTAGAGCTCTGTCTCAGGGGGGATCTCAGACACAGCAGCGTGGCCTGGGCATCCCTAGGGGCCTGGGCTGAGCGCCGGCTCTTCCTCTGCCCACTGGCCCTTGCCAGCAGCAGCCAGGCAGCCAAGCTGTGTGAGGACGGGCCCTGAGGGGCAGCAAGGCAGCATGGCAGCAGGCTAAGGGGCTGACGTGCCAGGGCTGGGAAAGGCAGCAGCCAGAGGGTTCTGGAACTCTCTAGCTCAGACACCTGGGCCAGGCGATACAGGGTGATGGGCTTGGGAGGCCTGAGCCCTCTGGGCAGGTGGGCCCCATACCTGTCACAGGACGGGGCCACACGCAGGAGCGTCACGACTGCGTCAGCCGGCTGTGCTTTGGTGAGTTTCAGCAGGGCCTTGTCCAGCCTGTGCTGGGCAGAATCATTGGCCAGGAGCCATCGGTGAATGTACCTCACCATGGCAGGCACCTGCGGGAGGCACGGGGAGACTTGGAAAGCTGCCAGAGAGAGCAATGTCCCCAGGCTCCCCAGAGAAGTGCTTTCCTTGCCAGCGCACTGCCATGGCCTCAAAGGCTCTGAGGGAGCAGCAGGCGTGGCTGGGGAAGCCACGTGACTCCTGGGGGAACTGAAGCCTGGCCCCAGGCTGCTTACTTGTTCTGGCCTGGCAACACCCTTCTCCAGGAGCAAATCCAGCAGGGCGGCACTGGTCTCATGCTTGAGGAGCTCGGAGTGAGCTGTGAGCCCAGTGCCCATGGTGCGGGTCTCTTCCTGCCGAATGCTCCGGATGAAGTGGCAGACGAGCTGTAGGAGAAGGGCAAGAAGCCGCGGATGTTGCATGGAGTGCTGCACACACGGTGCTGGGCTGAGCAGGGACAGCAGGCCCAGCCCGGGTGGGGGTGGCTGCAGGTACCTGCGCTGTTCGATGGAAGCGGCCACGGCTGGATTCCTGCTCATGTGTGCGCTCCACAGCTTCATCTGGCAAAGAGGGAGCGCAGCCAGAGCTGAGGGGCTGCGGGAGAGGCCGGAGAACACAGCCCAGCCCTGCACTCCCCAGGCAGGGAGAGCCCTGCGATGCCCCAGGGGGATGGAGCGAGGCCGCTGAGGGGTGTCTGCCTGGCGCCTCTTCCGGCCTGTCCGTGGGCATTTCCCCAGGGGATTGCATGGCATGGCATGGCATTGCATGGCATGGCATGGCATGGCATGGCATGGGGCCAAGTTGGCTGCAGGCTCCAGGCCTGCAGCCCAGTTCTGCCACTCACCCCCCTGTGGTGGATGGAAGGGCACCACCTCTTCAGTCTCCCGTGCTGGGGCTGCTCCAGGGCCTTCTTCCTCCTCCTCCACCCAGGCCATCTTGGGCACTCTCGGGGGTCTCTGCTCCATGTCTGTGGCTGGAGCTACTTGCAGGAGAGGTGCCCTGGGAAAGCTCCAGGGCACCAAGTCCCACGCTCTGCCCTTGGGGGCAGCTGCAGAATAGAAGGCTTGGAAGGCCACGGGTCACCGAGTCCTGTGCTCTGGCCTTGAGCTCAGCTGCAGGAAGAACGCTGCAGAAAAGCTCCTGGTCAGACGGGAACGAGTGCGCTGTGTGGGGGCTCCTCACAGCACTGCTCTGTCCCGTTGTGCCCCGCTGTTTGCTCCCAGCACCGGGCAAGTTTCTATTTCCCACGTGTCACAAAGGGGCCTTGGAGACCGGGTTCCGTTCCATGGCACGGTGACCGTGCTGCAGCGTGCCACCCAGGGCCCTTGCACACACTGCCTCCTGCCCTGGGGCCGGCCCCAGCCCTGCTAAAGTGGCCCAGCTTGGAAGGAATCCCTGGCCCCAGGTGTCTAAGACAGCCTGACAGAATCTTTAGGAAGGGCTCAGACCATAAGCAAAGGCCGCCCTGCTCTGCGGGCTCAGGCCTATCCCCATATCTTTCCCTGAGAGCATTTGAATTTCTAAATGAGAATCATTTGAAGGGAGGGGATTTACATTTTCCATTCCAGAGAAGACTTCTGCCTTCCTTAGCAGACACCTCTCTCTTCAAACCAAGACAATTCTTTGTCATCTTGACGATGCGCAGTTGCTGAGAAGCCCCGTTTTACTCCAGGGACCTTAAGAACCATTCCCAGCAACTGGGAAAATCCTAGGTGTTCCATCCACCCATAGATGAACTCTCCAAATTTGCCCCGAAAGTGGGTCCAGCTTTTATAGGCCAAAAAGAGCAAGTCCAAGTGACTCGATGATATTTTTTAGCCGGGATAGCCCTGCAGCTGATGGCACACTTCACAGTCAGCAGGGGACACAGCTAGGCCAAAGCCCAGACCTCTTCTGGGAAACTTTCTCTTCAAACACCCTTCAAACAAGCCTCCATGCAAGTCAGTTGGGAAAGTTTCTTCAAATGATCCATTTCTGGCACCTGACTACACAGGGTTATGTGAAAGATTCTAAAGCAGCCGCTCTGGAGTCAGAGAGGCAGCCCTGAGAGTCCTTGTCATCTATTTGTAGCTAAATCCCACTTTTGGGGAGTTGAAGGAGTTTGGAACGAGCTAGAGAGCGGACCTCTGAGTTTTTTAGATGATGCCATTGCTTTTTCTTCTCTTCTACATAGGCAGGAAGGGTGAGTTGGGCTCACATCTCCACCGCATGGCTCACAGGGCCGCAAGACTTGTAGTTACAAGAGCTTTGAAGGATTTCTTGGCCAAGAAGACACGGCCAACAAGGATTTTTATGTTTTGGACCCAATCTTCAAGATTTCATCTTACGGACTCATGCTCTCGGAGTGTCTAGCTGGTCAGAGTGACCGCGAGATAAGTTAGAAAGTCTCTTTTCCCAGCCCGGTGGTGGAAGAAGGAGTCAGAGCTCTTCATTTCTCAGTCTCAAGGTTGTTGATTGTATCTTATCTATAAAATTCTTTCTCCTGTCCTGCCGAGGTCCGCTCAGCAAGACAGTCTAAGGCACTCTGCCTCCTCTGGGGTGGTGTTATCTTTTTCTACTAAAAACTACCTGTACAACAGTTACAATTACTTTCCAATCCCTATCGTCTATGTCGGACAGCGAGCTTCTACTCTAGACCAATCTCAAATGCCAACATCACAGCAGAAGATGGAGGCCAAGAAGAAGGAGAAAGGCTGGACGTGCCCAGATTGCTCCATCTGGCCCCCTGAAGCCCCATTCTAAAAACCCTCAAAATCTAGTTTTCCACTCTGGGATAAATTCACTATCATTCTACTTCAACTTTTGTGGCTGGTCATTCTTCATACAAGGTTGGGGATTGTTTTTTCCAAGGGCTAAATCAAAGGCACAGGGGTCTTGGGCTCTGTGCCAAGCTCTCTGAGCCCTCTGACAGGGTCTCGAGTCCTGCAGGGCAGCCAGAGGAATTTCCTGGGTTCCCACATCATGCTGACAGTGTAAGCTTCCTTAGCCAGTCATGCTATGACACACAAACCTACAGCACTGCATCCTAAACTTCTTGTTTACCATTGTAACTACTTGGATTTTTTCCTAGATCTTGAACTCGAAAACTCTAAACTTTCCTCCACTTCAACTTTCCTCCCCGTGTCGCTGCTATAAACTAGAAATCCGCATTCTCGCTTCTATCACCTAAGTTTGGGAGCCCTTTGCAAGGTCTCAGATCAAACCCTGTGCTTAATTCTAAGCTTTGCTGACAAGACCAAAGGTCTGAGATTTCTCTGCATTTGGGTTTCCAGCAACACTGATGCTGTTAGTTGCAGAGTGCCCAGGATGCGTCTTGCAGGTCAACTCTGGCAGGAACAAGGCGGCTGCCAGGGGGCTGCTTGTGGCCTCTGACAGCCCATTGCCCACGGCTTGCCAGCGGCCCAGCCCCTCAGGGGCTGCCCCAGCCCGGCCAAGCTGCCCGGCAGCAGCGCCGCAGCCCCACAGCAGCTCCAGAGCAGCCCCATGCAGAGGCACCTGGGAGCCCTCAGCAAGGCAGCCGGCAGCACACGGGCAGGAGGACACGGCTGGCGCTTCCTGCCTGGCCCAGGGCTTGTGGCCATCTCCAGGCACCTCTCTGGCAGGGATCCCCGCAGCTCCGGCCCCTGCCCAGCCGCTCTGTGGGCAGCACAAAGGCTTCAGCAGAACCACCAAAGGCCGAGGGGTTTCTGGCCATTTCCCCGGGCCCACTGCACGCCTGCGCAGCTGGCTGAGTGCGAGCATCCTTTTCCCCCTCCTCCCCTATGCCGTACGGACCCTGGGCAGCAAAAGAAAGATCCTGGGAGTCTGTGTATGTTAACATAATCTGTATTTACATGGAAAAAGAAAAAAAATAAATAAAATAAAATTCTTGAAGAAAAACAAAATAAAACTTGACTCAGGGGGCCCCAGCGAAAAGAGCTTCTGGGATCAATCCTCCACAGAGCTCTGGCAGGGCAGGCAGCCGAGCCATGACGGACGAGGAGGCCGTGTCTTCCACGCCCTGCGCAGGTGATTTTGGAGCCACTGGAACCTGGAGATGGGAGCCCGCTCTCCTGACCTGACGATGCACAGCGTTTGAATTGCCAGGCTTCCGACGGCGAGGCTGACGTCGTTCGTTTTGTCTTCAAGGGCTGCGAGAGAGAGGAACAGAGGCACGGTCAGAAGCTGGAGCTGCAGGGAGCCGAGGAAGAGCCCCCTGCCAGGGCCACAACAGCCGGCTCTTGCCATGGCCAGGAGGGAGAAGGGAGCAAGGGGATCAGCCCGAAGCTGCTGGCCACGAATGGCCCGCGTGGCCCTGAAATCTCCGTGTGCTCTGCCCACGGGAGCAGAGCCCTCCGCAGCCGGGGCAGGGCTTGCAGCTCCCCCCGGCAGCCCCCGCTGTCAGCCCGCTGCCCTCACTCACCAGCGCAGATCAGCTGCAGCTCTTGCTGCTGCCCCCTCAGGTGCCGCCCGGCCATGCCTGTGAACACAGAGCCTGTCATGGCCCCAGCAGCACAGCTCCCTGCCAGCGCCGCTGCGGCGCTGTGGCCACACGGGCTGCCGGCCCGGCAGGGCTCAGCTCAGCCCATGCGGCACGCTGTCGCCCCAGGGCACGGCTGTCAGAGGGCGGCAGCAGCAATGCCCAGGCCAGGCGGGGCTCCACGGCGCCGGGCGCGGCTGCCGCTGCCGGGGCAGCAGGCGGGGCCGGGGCCGAGCTGCGGCGGGCCGGGGAGGGAGCCCGGGCTCGTAACTCACCCATGAAGCTGATGGCCGCCTCTCGCAGGGGCTCCTGTGGGCTCTCCAGGTAGCGCAGGGCTCGGCACAGGTGCTCGGCTGCTCTGCTCCTGTCCTCTGCCAGCTGGAGAGAGCGGCAGGAGGGAAGGGTTGGCGCGGGCTCAGGCCCTGGGCCGGGCGCTGCCTGCGCCAAGCCCCGGCCTCCCCCGGCCACACAGCCCTGAGGCGCGGCCAGCAGCCGCTGGCGCCGGGCTCCCGAGAGGGGAGGGGGAGAGGGCCGGCTGCTGCCCGGGGAGCCGCGGTGCCGCCCCTGCCCCGCAGCTCCGCCGGGCCGGGCTTTCAAGGGCACCCGGCTCGGGCCCACGGGAGCCTGGAGAGGAGCCCGCGCGGCCTCTGGCTGCAGCAGCGCGCAGGGGCACAGCTGCCCGGCCCGCACACTGAGCACCGCCCTCAGGGGCCTTCTCCTGGCTGAGGTGGGGATTCCAGGCCGTCCTTACCAGGCACTTGCTGAACTTCCACAGTTTCTGCTCCTTCAGCAGCTTTTTGAGATCCCTCCTCTTGATGAACTTGACCGCATAAAGCAGCGTTTCCCGAGAAGCCTGGAGAGCAGCAGAGACGCGGAGATGGCCCCGCAGCCCAGGGCTCGGGACCCGCCTCCCCCTGCCATGGCCTGCAGGAGGCTGCGGTCCAGCAGGCGCAGGGCAGGAGGCAGCCGAGCCCCGTGCCAGGCGGACAGCAGCAGCCCACGAGTCCTCACCTCTGCCACATGCTGATTCTCATCATTGCAGTGGAAGAAGAGTGGAAGCAGGCTCTGTTGCACAGGGCTTTCCAAAGGGTTTTCTCTCTCTTCCAAGTACTCCATCATGTCTCGGAAGAGTTTTATGGAGAGCAGCTGTACCTGGCTATTATCCTAGACGAAAAAAAAATGAAAAAACACCTCAGCATTGGCTCCTCCGGGCGCCCTGGGCACAGGGCTGGAAATGCACAGGGCACACAGTTTCCAGGCAGCACCCAGTGGCTGTAGCTGGGGGCACAGAGCCTTACGTGGTCAAAGAGCGGCAGGAGTGCCTCAGCCAGCTGCACGGCAATGGGGGTTGACATCAGCATGTGTTTGTGCAGGAGTATAAAGCTGAGTGTGATGAGTGTCATCCCAGCTGTCTCTGCATCTTTGTCCGCCAGTAGGCGCATGAGGCTTTCGGTCAAGCTCCACATTCTTTCGGCCTGTGCGCAACACAAGTCTGTGAAGTCCCACCCTGCTGCCACAGGGCCCAGAGGCCAAAGGACTGTCCTGAAGCACTGGGGTAGCTGAAGCAGGAGGCAGGAGAGCTGGCAGCAGCTGCCCCAGTGCCCAAAGGCCAGGCCAGGCCAGGCGACTGCGTTCCCAGTGCAGCTTCAGCCACCGCCCCCTTCTCACCATTGAGGGATCATCAATGAGCTCCAGAAGGGCCCTGAGCGCCAGGCGACGCCTCTCCCTGCACTCGCTCTGCAGGTACCTTGAAGAGACCTTCACAACACTGTCGCCACATTCACTAGAATCCAGGCACACGAGGACCTGAAAGGCACAGGCCAGTGATGGGGGAGCCGGCCGGCAGGAGCCCGCAGCCGCACAGGGCTGGGCCCAGGACGCAGCAGCAGCAGCAGCAGCAGCACAGGGTGCGGGCACCGTCCCAGGTGTCTGCGGCCACGAGAGGGCAGAGAGCTGGGAGGCAGCACAGCCAGGCAGCGCTGGACACCCGGCTCACCTCCACAAGGAATGCCAGGGCGGGCAGATCCCAGTGTGGCTCCTGTGTGCTGAGCAGCCAGAGGAGGTGGAGTGCAATACTGGAACACAAGCGATGACAAGCGTGGCGCATCTCCCTAGGAGGGCAAAAAAGGGACCAGGAAGCTGAGCAAATCTCTCCAAGGACAGGCTTACAGAGCCTGGTGGTCTTTTACCACCACTCTGCATGGGGACCTGGGCCCTTTAGGAGGTGTCTCCTCCTGTGCTCTCTCCCCTCGCAGCCTTTTCCAGTCTGCTTGGCCGTCCCTCAGTGTGTCCTTAGCTGTCCCTCAGTGTGTCCCAGGGTCTCGGGGAATGTGTGGGACGGCTCGGGCACAGAGCACAAATGGCAGGATCAATGGGGAGAAAGTGAGTCTCACCTGGCCAGCAGACCCATGGCATAGTGGCGGGTGTCAGCACAGAGCAGCGTGTCCCAGCCACGCTTGCCTTCCACTGACAACACCACATCCTTGTACTGCTTTTGGCAGAGCAGGGACTTCAGGGTCTGCACTGCAAACCTGTGTGCACAGCAAAGCCCAGGTCACTCTGGCAGCACTGGCTCCTTTGCAGGCCACGTGTCAGGCAGGGACAGGAGGAGTGGGATGGAGCACCTGTTGGGGCTGATGACAAGACCGTGCTCTTCCAGGCAATCCTTCCAGAAGGTTTGGACCTCCTCTGGCATCTCTTCTGTGCTGGAGAACACTTGGAAGAGCAGATGAACAAAAAGGCGGGGGAAATATGGCCTCACTACACGTGGGACAGAGGACTCTTGGAGGATCTTCCACATCACCACGGTCGCCTGCAAAGGACAAAGCCCCCCGAGAGAGCGCTCAGTGCCGAGGTGTCCGTGTGGCAGGGCCCGAGCGTGGCAGGGAGAGGCCCGGAGAGACCTTGGCAGGGGAGCACGGGGCCTGGTGGGGCTGAAGCTGGCCCTGGGCCAGGTTTCCGGCCAGCGCCTGAGGCAGGCAGATGCAGTGGGGGAAGGAGGATGGAGAGCTGCTGGAGAGGCGGCCTTGGGGCCAGCAAAGGCCAGTTGCGGAAACTCACAGCCAGGGCAAAGACAGCCGTTTTGTCCCCATCCGAGGTGCACGTGCTGTACTCTGGCCAGCTCCCCAGCACATCCAGGAGGATCAGCTGCACTGGCTCCGCGGTCCTGGACGAGCACATGATGGTCTTCCACATGGAGGTGGCAGCTCTGCGGGATTAGAGCTCTGTCTCAGGGGGGATCTCAGACACAGCAGCGTGGCCTGGGCATCCCTAGGGGCCTGGGCTGAGCGCCGGCTCTTCCTCTGCCCACTGGCCCTTGCCAGCAGCAGCCAGGCAGCCAAGCTGTGTGAGGACGGGCCCTGAGGGGCAGCAAGGCAGCATGGCAGCAGGCTAAGGGGCTGACGTGCCAGGGCTGGGAAAGGCAGCAGCCAGAGGGTTCTGGAACTCTCTAGCTCAGACACCTGGGCCAGGCGATACAGGGTGATGGGCTTGGGAGGCCTGAGCCCTCTGGGCAGGTGGGCCCCATACCTGTCACAGGACGGGGCCACACGCAGGAGCGTCACGACTGCGTCAGCCGGCTGTGCTTTGGTGAGTTTCAGCAGGGCCTTGTCCAGCCTGTGCTGGGCAGAATCATTGGCCAGGAGCCATCGGTGAATGTACCTCACCATGGCAGGCACCTGCGGGAGGCACGGGGAGACTTGGAAAGCTGCCAGAGAGAGCAATGTCCCCAGGCTCCCCAGAGAAGTGCTTTCCTTGCCAGCGCACTGCCATGGCCTCAAAGGCTCTGAGGGAGCAGCAGGCGTGGCTGGGGAAGCCACGTGACTCCTGGGGGAACTGAAGCCTGGCCCCAGGCTGCTTACTTGTTCTGGCCTGGCAACACCCTTCTCCAGGAGCAAATCCAGCAGGGCGGCACTGGTCTCATGCTTGAGGAGCTCGGAGTGAGCTGTGAGCCCAGTGCCCATGGTGCGGGTCTCTTCCTGCCGAATGCTCCGGATGAAGTCGCAGACGAGCTGTAGGAGAAGGGCAAGAAGCCGCGGATGTTGCATGGAGTGCTGCACACACGGTGCTGGGCTGAGCAGGGACAGCAGGCCCAGCCCGGGTGGGGATGGCTGCAGGTACCTGCGCTGTTCGATGGAAGCGGCCACGGCTGGATTCCTGCTCATGTGTGCGCTCCACAGCTTCATCTGGCAAAGAGGGAGCGCAGCCAGAGCTGAGGGGCTGCGGGAGAGGCCGGAGAACACAGCCCAGCCCTGCACTCCCCAGGCAGGGAGAGCCCTGCGATGCCCCAGGGGGATGGAGCGAGGCCGCTGAGGGGTGTCTGCCTGGCGCCTCTTCCGGCCTGTCCGTGGGCATTTCCCCAGGGGATTGCATGGCATGGCATGGCATTGCATGGCATGGCATGGCATGGCATGGCATGGGGCCAAGTTGGCTGCAGGCTCCAGGCCTGCAGCCCAGTTCTGCCACTCACCCCCCTGTGGTGGATGGAAGGGCACCACCTCTTCAGTCTCCCGTGCTGGGGCTGCTCCAGGGCCGCCTTCCTCCTCCTCCACCCAGGCCATCTTGGGCACTCTCGGGGGTCTCTGCTCCATGTCTGTGGCTGGAGCTACTTGCAGGAGAGGTGCCCTGGGAAAGCTCCAGGGCACCAAGTCCCACGCTCTGCCCTTGGGGGCAGCTGCAGAATAGAAGGCTTGGAAGGCCACGGGTCACCGAGTCCTGTGCTCTGGCCTTGAGCTCAGCTGCAGGAAGAACGCTGCAGAAAAGCTCCTGGTCAGACGGGAACGAGTGCGCTGTGTGGGGGCTCCTCACAGCACTGCTCTGTCCCGTTGTGCCCCGCTGTTTGCTCCCAGCACCGGGCAAGCTTCTATTTCCCACGTGTCACAAAGGGGCCTTGGAGACCGGGTTCCGTTCCATGGCACGGTGACCGTGCTGCAGCGTGCCACCCAGGGCCCTTGCACACACTGCCTCCTGCCCTGGGGCCGGCCCCAGCCCTGCTAAAGTGGCCCAGCTTGGAAGGAATCCCTGGCCCCAGGTGTCTAAGACAGCCTGACAGAATCTTTAGGAAGGGCTCAGACCATAAGCAAAGGCCGCCCTGCTCTGCGGGCTCAGGCCTATCCCCATATCTTTCCCTGAGAGCATTTGAATTTCTAAATGAGAATCATTTGAAGGGAGGGGATTTACATTTTCCATTCCAGAGAAGACTTCTGCCTTCCTTAGCAGACACCTCTCTCTTCAAACCAAGACAATTCTTTGTCATCTTGACGATGCGCAGTTGCTGAGAAGCCCCGTTTTACTCCAGGGACCTTAAGAACCATTCCCAGCAACTGGGAAAATCCTAGGTGTTCCATCCACCCATAGATGAACTCTCCAAATTTGCCCCGAAAGTGGGTCCAGCTTTTATAGGCCAAAAAGAGCAAGTCCAAGTGACTCGATGATATTTTTTAGCCGGGATAGCCCTGCAGCTGATGGCACACTTCACAGTCAGCAGGGGACACAGCTAGGCCAAAGCCCAGACCTCTTCTGGGAAACTTTCTCTTCAAACACCCTTCAAACAAGCCTCCATGCAAGTCAGTTGGGAAAGTTTCTTCAAATGATCCATTTCTGGCACCTGACTACACAGGGTTATGTGAAAGATTCTAAAGCAGCCGCTCTGGAGTCAGAGAGGCAGCCCTGAGAGTCCTTGTCATCTATTTGTAGCTAAATCCCACTTTTGGGGAGTTGAAGGAGTTTGGAACGAGCTAGAGAGCGGACCTCTGAGTTTTTTAGATGATGCCATTGCTTTTTCTTCTCTTCTACATAGGCAGGAAGGGTGAGTTGGGCTCACATCTCCACCGCATGGCTCACAGGGCCGCAAGACTTGTAGTTACAAGAGCTTTGAAGGATTTCTTGGCCAAGAAGACACGGCCAACAAGGATTTTTATGTTTTGGACCCAATCTTCAAGATTTCATCTTACGGACTCATGCTCTCGGAGTGTCTAGCTGGTCAGAGTGACCGCGAGATAAGTTAGAAAGTCTCTTTTCCCAGCCCGGTGGTGGAAGAAGGAGTCAGAGCTCTTCATTTCTCAGTCTCAAGGTTGTTGATTGTATCTTATCTATAAAATTCTTTCTCCTGTCCTGCCGAGGTCCGCTCAGCAAGACAGTCTAAGGCACTCTGCCTCCTCTGGGGTGGTGTTATCTTTTTCTACTAAAAACTACCTGTACAATATTTACAATTACTTTCCAATCCCTATCGTCTATGTCGGACAGCGAGCTTCTACTCTAGACCAATCTCAAATGCCAACATCACAGCAGAAGATGGAGGCCAAGAAGAAGGAGAAAGGCTGGACGTGCCCAGATTGCTCCATCTGGCCCCCTGAAGCCCCATTCTAAAAACCCTCAAAATCTAGTTTTCCACTCTGGGATAAATTCACTATCATTCTACTTCAACTTTTGTGGCTGGTCATTCTTCATACAAGGTTGGGGATTGTTTTTTCCAAGGGCTAAATCAAAGGCACAGGGGTCTTGGGCTCTGTGCCAAGCTCTCTGAGCCCTCTGACAGGGTCTCGAGTCCTGCAGGGCAGCCAGAGGAATTTCCTGGGTTCCCACATCATGCTGACAGTGTAAGCTTCCTTAGCCAGTCATGCTATGACACACAAACCTACAGCACTGCATCCTAAACTTCTTGTTTACCATTGTAACTACTTGGATTTTTTCCTAGATCTTGAACTCGAAAACTCTAAACTTTCCTCCACTTCAACTTTCCTCCCCGTGTCGCTGCTATAAACTAGAAATCCGCATTCTCGCTTCTATCACCTAAGTTTGGGAGCCCTTTGCAAGGTCTCAGATCAAACCCTGTGCTTAATTCTAAGCTTTGCTGACAAGACCAAAGGTCTGAGATTTCTCTGCATTTGGGTTTCCAGCAACACTGATGCTGTTAGTTGCAGAGTGCCCAGGATGCGTCTTGCAGGTCAACTCTGGCAGGAACAAGGCGGCTGCCAGGGGGCTGCTTGTGGCCTCTGACAGCCCATTGCCCACGGCTTGCCAGCGGCCCAGCCCCTCAGGGGCTGCCCCAGCCCGGCCAAGCTGCCCGGCAGCAGCGCCGCTGCCCCACAGCAGCTCCAGAGCAGCCCCATGCAGAGGCACCTGGGAGCCCTCAGCAAGGCAGCCGGCAGCACACGGGCAGGAGGACACGGCTGGCGCTTCCTGCCTGGCCCAGGGCTTGTGGCCATCTCCAGGCACCTCTCTGGCAGGGATCCCCGCAGCTCCGGCCCCTGCCCAGCCGCTCTGTGGGCAGCACAAAGGCTTCAGCAGAACCACCAAAGGCCGAGGGGTTTCTGGCCATTTCCCCGGGCCCACTGCACGCCTGCGCAGCTGGCTGAGTGCGAGCATCCTTTTCCCCCTCCTCCCCTATGCCGTACGGACCCTGGGCAGCAAAAGAAAGATCCTGGGAGTCTGTGTATGTTAACATAATCTGTATTTACATGGAAAAAGAAAAAAAATAAATAAAATAAAATTCTTGAAGAAAAACAAAATAAAACTTGACTCAGGGGGCCCCAGCGAAAAGAGCTTCTGGGATCAATCCTCCACAGAGCTCTGGCAGGGCAGGCAGCCGAGCCATGACGGACGAGGAGGCCGTGTCTTCCACGCCCTGCGCAGGTGATTTTGGAGCCACTGGAACCTGGAGATGGGAGCCCGCTCTCCTGACCTGACGATGCACAGCGTTTGAATTGCCAGGCTTCCGACGGCGAGGCTGACGTCGTTCGTTTTGTCTTCAAGGGCTGCGAGAGAGAGGAACAGAGGCACGGTCAGAAGCTGGAGCTGCAGGGAGCCGAGGAAGAGCCCCCTGCCAGGGCCATCCCAGCCGGCTCTTGCCATGGCCAGGAGGGAGAAGGGAGCAAGGGGATCAGCCCGAAGCTGCTGGCCACGAATGGCCCGCGTGGCCCTGAAATCTCCGTGTGCTCTGCCCACGGGAGCAGAGCCCTCCGCAGCCGGGGCAGGGCTTGCAGCTCCCCCCGGCAGCCCCCGCTGTCAGCCCGCTGCCCTCACTCACCAGCGCAGATCAGCTGCAGCTCTTGCTGCTGCCCCCTCAGGTGCCGCCCGGCCATGCCTGTGAACACAGAGCCTGTCATGGCCCCAGCGGCACAGCTCCCTGCCAGCGCCGCTGCGGCGCTGTGGCCACACGGGCTGCCGGCCCGGCAGGGCTCAGCTCAGCCCATGCGGCACGCTGTCGCCCCAGGGCACGGCTGTCAGAGGGCGGCAGCAGCAATGCCCAGGCCAGGCGGGGCTTCACGGCGCCGGGCGCGGCTGCCGCTGCCGGGGCAGCAGGCGGGGCCGGGGCCGAGCTGCGGCGGGCCGGGGAAGGGAGCCCGGGCTCGTAACTCACCCATGAAGCTGATGGCCGCCTCTCGCAGGGGCTCCTGTGGGCTCTCCAGGTAGCGCAGGGCTCGGCGCAGGTGCTCGGCTGCTCTGCTCCTGTCCTCTGCCAGCTGGAGAGAGCGGCAGGAGGGAAGGGTTGGCGCGGGCTCAGGCCCTGGGCCGGGCGCTGCCTGCGCCAAGCCCCGGCCTCCCCCGGCCACACAGCCCTGAGGCGCGGCCAGCAGCCGCTGGCGCCGGGCTCCCGAGAGGGGAGGGGGAGAGGGCCGGCTGCTGCCCGGGGAGCCGCGGTGCCGCCCCTGCCCCGCAGCTCCGCCGGGCCGGGCTTTCATGGGCACCCGGCTCGGGCCCACGGGAGCCTGGAGAGGAGCCCGCGCGGCCTCTGGCTGCAGCAGCGCGCAGGGGCACAGCTGCCCGGCCCGCACACTGAGCACCGCCCTCAGGGGCCTTCTCCTGGCTGAGGTGGGGATTCCAGGCCGTCCTTACCAGGCACTTGCTGAACTTCCACAGTTTCTGCTCCTTCAGCAGCTTTTTGAGATCCCTCCTCTTGATGAACTTGACCGCATAAAGCAGCGTTTCCCGAGAAGCCTGGAGAGCAGCAGAGACGCGGAGATGGCCCCGCAGCCCAGGGCTCGGGACCCGCCTCCCCCTGCCATGGCCTGCAGGAGGCTGCGGTCCAGCAGGCGCAGGGCAGGAGGCAGCCGAGCCCCGTGCCAGGCGGACAGCAGCAGCCCACGAGTCCTCACCTCTGCCACATGCTGATTCTCATCATTGCAGTGGAAGAAGAGTGGAAGCAGGCTCTGTTGCACAGGGCTTTCCAAAGGGTTTTCTCTCTCTTCCAAGTACTCCATCATGTCTCGGAAGAGTTTTATGGAGAGCAGCTGTACCTGGCTATTATCCTAGACGAAAAAAAAATGAAAAAACACCTCAGCATTGGCTCCTCCGGGCGCCCTGGGCACAGGGCTGGAAATGCACAGGGCACACAGTTTCCAGGCAGCACCCAGTGGCTGTAGCTGGGGGCACAGAGCCTTACGTGGTCAAAGAGCGGCAGGAGTGCCTCAGCCAGCTGCACGGCAATGGGGGTTGACATCAGCATGTGTTTGTGCAGGAGTATAAAGCTGAGTGTGATGAGTGTCATCCCAGCTGTCTCTGCATCTTTGTCCGCCAGTAGGCGCATGAGGCTTTCGGTCAAGCTCCACATTCTTTCGGCCTGTGCGCAACACAAGTCTGTGAAGTCCCACCCTGCTGCCACAGGGCCCAGAGGCCAAAGGACTGTCCTGAAGCACTGGGGTAGCTGAAGCAGGAGGCAGGAGAGCTGGCAGCAGCTGCCCCAGTGCCCAAAGGCCAGGCCAGGCCAGGCGACTGCGTTCCCAGTGCAGCTTCAGCCACCGCCCCCTTCTCACCATTGAGGGATCATCAATGAGCTCCAGAAGGGCCCTGAGCGCCAGGCGACGCCTCTCCCTGCACTCGCTCTGCAGGTACCTTGAAGAGACCTTCACAACACTGTCGCCACATTCACTAGAATCCAGGCACACGAGGACCTGAAAGGCACAGGCCAGTGATGGGGGAGCCGGCCGGCAGGAGCCCGCAGCCGCACAGGGCTGGGCCCAGGACGCAGCAGCAGCAGCAGCAGCAGCACAGGGTGCGGGCACCGTCCCAGGTGTCTGCGGCCACGAGAGGGCAGAGAGCTGGGAGGCAGCACAGCCAGGCAGCGCTGGACACCCGGCTCACCTCCACAAGGAATGCCAGGGCGGGCAGATCCCAGTGTGGCTCCTGTGTGCTGAGCAGCCAGAGGAGGTGGAGTGCAATACTGGAACACAAGCGATGACAAGCGTGGCGCATCTCCCTAGGAGGGCAAAAAAGGGACCAGGAAGCTGAGCAAATCTCTCCAAGGACAGGCTTACAGAGCCTGGTGGTCTTTTACCACCACTCTGCATGGGGACCTGGGCCCTTTAGGAGGTGTCTCCTCCTGTGCTCTCTCCCCTCGCAGCCTTTTCCAGTCTGCTTGGCCGTCCCTCAGTGTGTCCTTAGCTGTCCCTCAGTGTGTCCCAGGGTCTCGGGGAATGTGTGGGACGGCTCGGGCACAGAGCACAAATGGCAGGATCAATGGGGAGAAAGTGAGTCTCACCTGGCCAGCAGACCCATGGCATAGTGGCGGGTGTCAGCACAGAGCAGCGTGTCCCAGCCACGCTTGCCTTCCACTGACAACACCACATCCTTGTACTGCTTTTGGCAGAGCAGGGACTTCAGGGTCTGCACTGCAAACCTGTGTGCACAGCAAAGCCCAGGTCACTCTGGCAGCACTGGCTCCTTTGCAGGCCACGTGTCAGGCAGGGACAGGAGGAGTGGGATGGAGCACCTGTTGGGGCTGATGACAAGACCGTGCTCTTCCAGGCAATCCTTCCAGAAGGTTTGGACCTCCTCTGGCATCTCTTCTGTGCTGGAGAACACTTGGAAGAGCAGATGAACAAAAAGGCGGGGGAAATATGGCCTCACTACACGTGGGACAGAGGACTCTTGGAGGATCTTCCACATCACCACGGTCGCCTGCAAAGGACAAAGCCCCCCGAGAGAGCGCTCAGTGCCGAGGTGTCCGTGTGGCAGGGCCCGAGCGTGGCAGGGAGAGGCCCGGAGAGACCTTGGCAGGGGAGCACGGGGCCTGGTGGGGCTGAAGCTGGCCCTGGGCCAGGTTTCCGGCCAGCGCCTGAGGCAGGCAGATGCAGTGGGGGAAGGAGGATGGAGAGCTGCTGGAGAGGCGGCCTTGGGGCCAGCAAAGGCCAGTTGCGGAAACTCACAGCCAGGGCAAAGACAGCCGTTTTGTCCCCATCCAAGGTGCACGTGCTGTACTCTGGCCAGCTCCCCAGCACATCCAGGAGGATCAGCTGCACTGGCTCCGCGGTCCTGGACGAGCACATGATGGTCTTCCACATGGAGGTGGCAGCTCTGCGGGATTAGAGCTCTGTCTCAGGGGGGATCTCAGACACAGCAGCGTGGCCTGGGCATCCCTAGGGGCCTGGGCTGAGCGCCGGCTCTTCCTCTGCCCACTGGCCCTTGCCAGCAGCAGCCAGGCAGCCAAGCTGTGTGAGGACGGGCCCTGAGGGGCAGCAAGGCAGCATGGCAGCAGGCTAAGGGGCTGACGTGCCAGGGCTGGGAAAGGCAGCAGCCAGAGGGTTCTGGAACTCTCTAGCTCAGACACCTGGGCCAGGCGATACAGGGTGATGGGCTTGGGAGGCCTGAGCCCTCTGGGCAGGTGGGCCCCATACCTGTCACAGGACGGGGCCACACGCAGGAGCGTCACGACTGCGTCAGCCGGCTGTGCTTTGGTGAGTTTCAGCAGGGCCTTGTCCAGCCTGTGCTGGGCAGAATCATTGGCCAGGAGCCATCGGTGAATGTACCTCACCATGGCAGGCACCTGCGGGAGGCACGGGGAGACTTGGAAAGCTGCCAGAGAGAGCAATGTCCCCAGGCTCCCCAGAGAAGTGCTTTCCTTGCCAGCGCACTGCCATGGCCTCAAAGGCTCTGAGGGAGCAGCAGGCGTGGCTGGGGAAGCCACGTGACTCCTGGGGGAACTGAAGCCTGGCCCCAGGCTGCTTACTTGTTCTGGCCTGGCAACACCCTTCTCCAGGAGCAAATCCAGCAGGGCGGCACTGGTCTCATGCTTGAGGAGCTCGGAGTGAGCTGTGAGCCCAGTGCCCATGGTGCGGGTCTCTTCCTGCCGAATGCTCCGGATGAAGTCGCAGACGAGCTGTAGGAGAAGGGCAAGAAGCCGCGGATGTTGCATGGAGTGCTGCACACACGGTGCTGGGCTGAGCAGGGACAGCAGGCCCAGCCCGGGTGGGGGTGGCTGCAGGTACCTGCGCTGTTCGATGGAAGCGGCCACGGCTGGATTCCTGCTCATGTGTGCGCTCCACAGCTTCATCTGGCAAAGAGGGAGCGCAGCCAGAGCTGAGGGGCTGCGGGAGAGGCCGGAGAACACAGCCCAGCCCTGCACTCCCCAGGCAGGGAGAGCCCTGCGATGCCCCAGGGGGATGGAGCGAGGCCGCTGAGGGGTGTCTGCCTGGCGCCTCTTCCGGCCTGTCCGTGGGCATTTCCCCAGGGGATTGCATGGCATGGCATGGCATGGCATGGCATGGCATGGCATGGCATGGCATGGCATGGCATGGCATGGCATGGGGCCAAGTTGGCTGCAGGCTCCAGGCCTGCAGCCCAGTTCTGCCACTCACCCCCCTGTGGTGGATGGAAGGGTACCACCTCTTCAGTCTCCCGTGCTGGGGCTGCTCCAGGGCCTTCTTCCTCCTCCTCCACCCAGGCCATCTTGGGCACTCTCGGGGGTCTCTGCTCCATGTCTGTGGCTGGAGCTACTTGCAGGAGAGGTGCCCTGGGAAAGCTCCAGGGCACCAAGTCCCACGCTCTGCCCTTGGGGGCAGCTGCAGAATAGAAGGCTTGGAAGGCCACGGGTCACCGAGTCCTGTGCTCTGGCCTTGAGCTCAGCTGCAGGAAGAACGCTGCAGAAAAGCTCCTGGTCAGACGGGAACGAGTGCGCTGTGTGGGGGCCCCTCACAGCACTGCTCTGTCCCGTTGTGCCCCGCTGCTTGCTCCCAGCACCGGGCAAGCTTCTATTTCCCACGTGTCACAAAGGGGCCTTGGAGACCGGGTTCCGTTCCATGGCACGGTGACCGTGCTGCAGCGTGCCACCCAGGGCCCTTGCACACACTGCCTCCTGCCCTGGGGCCGGCCCCAGCCCCGCTAAAGTGGCCCAGCTTGGAAGGAATCCCTGGCCCCAGGTGTCTAAGACAGCCTGACAGAATCTTTAGGAAGGGCTCAGACCATAAGCAAAGGCCGCCCTGCTCTGCGGGCTCAGGCCTATCCCCATATCTTTCCCTGAGAGCATTTGAATTTCTAAATGAGAATCATTTGAAGGGAGGGGATTTACATTTTCCATTCCAGAGAAGACTTCTGCCTTCCTTAGCAGACACCTCTCTCTTCAAACCAAGACAATTCTTTGTCATCTTGACGATGCGCAGTTGCTGGGAAGCCCCGATTTACTCCAGGGACCTTAAGAACCATTCCCAGCAACTGGGAAAATCCTAGGTGTTCCATCCACCCATAGATGAACTCTCCAAATTTGCCCCGAAAGTGGGTCCAGCTTTTATAGGCCAAAAAGAGCAAGTCCAAGTGACTCGATGATATTTTTTAGCCGGGATAGCCCTGCAGCTGATGGCACACTTCACAGTCAGCAGGGGACACAGCTAGGCCAAAGCCCAGACCTCTTCTGGGAAACTTTCTCTTCAAACACCCTTCAAACAAGCCTCCATGCAAGTCAGTTGGGAAAGTTTCTTCAAATGATCCATTTCTGGCACCTGACTACACAGGGTTATGTGAAAGATTCTAAAGCAGCCGCTCTGGAGTCAGAGAGGCAGCCCTGAGAGTCCTTGTCATCTATTTGTAGCTAAATCCCACTTTTGGGGAGTTGAAGGAGTTTGGAACGAGCTAGAGAGCGGACCTCTGAGTTTTTTAGATGATGCCATTGCTTTTTCTTCTCTTCTACATAGGCAGGAAGGGTGAGTTGGGCTCACATCTCCACCGCATGGCTCACAGGGCCACAAGACTTGTAGTTACAAGAGCTTTGAAGGATTTCTTGGCCAAGAAGACACGGCCAACAAGGATTTTTATGTTTTGGACCCAATCTTCAAGATTTCATCTTACGGACTCATGCTCTCGGAGTGTCTAGCTGGTCAGAGTGACCGCGAGATAAGTTAGAAAGTCTCTTTTCCCAGCCCGGTGGTGGAAGAAGGAGTCCGAGCTCTTCATTTCTCAGTCTCAAGGTTGTTGATTGTATCTTATCTATAAAATTCTTTCTCCTGTCCTGCCGAGGTCCGCTCAGCAAGACAGTCTAAGGCACTCTGCCTCCTCTGGGGTGGTGTTATCTTTTTCTACTAAAAACTACCTGTACAACAGTTACAATTACTTTCCAATCCCTATCGTCTATGTCGGACAGCGAGCTTCTACTCTAGACCAATCTCAAATGCCAACATCACAGCAGAAGATGGAGGCCAAGAAGAAGGAGAAAGGCTGGACGTGCCCAGATTGCTCCATCTGGCCCCCTGAAGCCCCATTCTAAAAACCCTCAAAATCTAGTTTTCCACTCTGGGATAAATTCACTATCATTCTACTTCAACTTTTGTGGCTGGTCATTCTTCATACAAGGTTGGGGATTGTTTTTTCCAAGGGCTAAATCAAAGGCACAGGGGTCTTGGGCTCTGTGCCAAGCTCTCTGAGCCCTCTGACAGGGTCTCGAGTCCTGCAGGGCAGCCAGAGGAATTTCCTGGGTTCCCACATCATGCTGACAGTGTAAGCTTCCTTAGCCAGTCATGCTATGACACACAAACCTACAGCACTGCATCCTAAACTTCTTGTTTACCATTGTAACTACTTGGATTTTTTCCTAGATCTTGAACTCGAAAACTCTAAACTTTCCTCCACTTCAACTTTCCTCCCCGTGTCGCTGCTATAAACTGGAAATCCGCATTCTCGCTCCTAGCACCTAAGTTTGGGAGCCCTTTGCAAGGTCTCAGATCAAACCCTGTGCTTAATTCTAAGCTTTGCAGACAAGACCAAAGGTCTGAGATTTCTCTGCATTTGGGTTTCCAACAACACTGATGCTGTTAGTTGCAGAGTGCCCAGGATGCGTCTTGCAGGTCAACTCTGGCAGGAACAAGGCGGCTGCCAGGGGGCTGCTTGTGGCCTCTGACAGCCCATTGCCCACGGCTTGCCAGCGGCCCAGCCCCTCAGGGGCTGCCCCAGCCCGGCCAAGCTGCCCGGCAGCAGCGCCGCAGCCCCACAGCAGCTCCAGAGCAGCCCCATGCAGAGGCACCTGGGAGCCCTCAGCAAGGCAGCCGGCAGCACACGGGCAGGAGGACACGGCTGGCGCTTCCTGCCTGGCCCAGGGCTTGTGGCCATCTCCAGGCACCTCTCTGGCAGGGATCCCCGCAGCTCCGGCCCCTGCCCAGCCGCTCTGTGGGCAGCACAAAGGCTTCAGCAGAACCACCAAAGGCCGAGGGGTTTCTGGCCATTTCCCCGGGCCCACTGCACGCCTGCGCAGCTGGCTGAGTGCGAGCATCCTTTTCCCCCTCCTCCCCTATGCCGTACGGACCCTGGGCAGCAAAAGAAAGATCCTGGGAGTCTGTGTATGTTAACATAATCTTTATTTACATGGAAAAAGAAAAAAAATAAATAAAATAAAATTCTTGAAGAAAAACAAAATAAAACTTGACTCAGGGGGCCCCAGCGAAAAGAGCTTCTGGGATCAATCCTCCACAGAGCTCTGGCAGGGCAGGCAGCCGAGCCATGACGGACGAGGAGGCCGTGTCTTCCACGCCCTGTGCAGGTGATTTTGGAGCCACTGGAACCTGGAGATGGGAGCCCGCTCTCCTGACCTGACGATGCACAGCGTTTGAATTGCCAGGCTTCCGACGGCGAGGCTGACGTCGTTCGTTTTGTCTTCAAGGGCTGCGAGAGAGAGGAACAGAGGCACGGTCAGAAGCTGGAGCTGCAGGGAGCCGAGGAAGAGCCCCCTGCCAGGGCCACAACAGCCGGCTCTTGCCATGGCCAGGAGGGAGAAGGGAGCAAGGGGATCAGCCCGAAGCTGCTGGCCACGAATGGCCCGCGTGGCCCTGAAATCTCCGTGTGCTCTGCCCACGGGAGCAGAGCCCTCCGCAGCCGGGGCAGGGCTTGCAGCTCCCCCCGGCAGCCCCCGCTGTCAGCCCGCTGCCCTCACTCACCAGCGCAGATCAGCTGCAGCTCTTGCTGCTGCCCCCTCAGGTGCCGCCCGGCCATGCCTGTGAACACAGAGCCTGTCATGGCCCCAGCGGCACAGCTCCCTGCCAGCGCCGCTGCGGCGCTGTGGCCACACGGGCTGCCGGCCCAGCAGGGCTCAGCTCAGCCCATGCGGCACGCTGTCGCCCCAGGGCACGGCTGTCAGAGGGCGGCAGCAGCAATGCCCAGGCCAGGCGGGGCTTCACGGCGCCGGGCGCGGCTGCCGCTGCCGGGGCAGCAGGCGGGGCCGGGGCCGAGCTGCGGCGGGCCGGGGAAGGGAGCCCGGGCTCGTAACTCACCCATGAAGCTGATGGCCGCCTCTCGCAGGGGCTCCTGTGGGCTCTCCAGGTAGCGCAGGGCTCGGCGCAGGTGCTCGGCTGCTCTGCTCCTGTCCTCTGCCAGCTGGAGAGAGCGGCAGGAGGGAAGGGTTGGCGCGGGCTCAGGCCCTGGGCCGGGCGCTGCCTGCGCCAAGCCCCGGCCTCCCCCGGCCACACAGCCCTGAGGCGCGGCCAGCAGCCGCTGGCGCCGGGCTCCCGAGAGGGGAGGGGGAGAGGGCCGGCTGCTGCCCGGGGAGCCGCGGTGCCGCCCCTGCCCCGCAGCTCCGCCGGGCCGGGCTTTCATGGGCACCCGGCTCGGGCCCACGGGAGCCTGGAGAGGAGCCCGCGCGGCCTCTGGCTGCAGCAGCGCGCAGGGGCACAGCTGCCCGGCCCGCACACTGAGCACCGCCCTCAGGGGCCTTCTCCTGGCTGAGGTGGGGATTCCAGGCCGTCCTTACCAGGCACTTGCTGAACTTCCACAGTTTCTGCTCCTTCAGCAGCTTTTTGAGATCCCTCCTCTTGATGAACTTGACCGCATAAAGCAGCGTTTCCCGAGAAGCCTGGAGAGCAGCAGAGACGCGGAGATGGCCCCGCAGCCCAGGGCTCGGGACCCGCCTCCCCCTGCCATGGCCTGCGGGAGGCTGCGGTCCAGCAGGCGCAGGGCAGGAGGCAGCCGAGCCCCGTGCCAGGCGGACAGCAGCAGCCCACGAGTCCTCACCTCTGCCACATGCTGATTCTCATCATTGCAGTGGAAGAAGAGTGGAAGCAGGTTCTGTTGCACAGGGCTTTCCAAAGGGTTTTCTCTCTCTTCCAAGTACTCCATCATGTCTCGGAAGAGTTTTATGGAGAGCAGCTGTACCTGGCTATTATCCTAGATGAAAAAAAAATGAAAAAACACCTCAGCATTGGCTCCTCTGGGCGCCCTGGGCACAGGGCTGGAAATGCACAGGGCACACAGTTTCCAGGCAGCACCCAGTGGCTGTAGCTGGGGGCACAGAGCCTTACGTGGTCAAAGAGCGGCAGGAGTGCCTCAGCCAGCTGCACGGCAATGGGGGTTGACATCAGCATGTGTTTGTGCAGGAGTATAAAGCTGAGTGTGATGAGTGTCATCCCAGCTGTCTCTGCATCTTTGTCTGCCAGTAGGCGCATGAGGCTTTCAGTCAAGCTCCACATTCTTTCGGCCTGTGCGCAACACAAGTCTGTGAAGTCCCACCCTGCTGCCACAGGGCCCAGAGGCCAAAGGACTGTCCTGAAGCACTGGGGTAGCTGAAGCAGGAGGCAGGAGAGCTGGGAGCAGCTGCCCCAGTGCCCAAAGGCCAGGCCAGGCCAAGCGACTGCGTTCCCAGTGCAGCTTCAGCCACCGCCCCCTTCTCACCATTGAGGGATCATCAATGAGCTCCAGAAGGGCCCTGAGCGCCAGGCGACGCCTCTCCCTGCACTCGCTCTGCAGGTACCTTGAAGAGACCTTCACAACACTGTCGCCACATTCACTAGAATCCAGGCACACGAGGACCTGAAAGGCACAGGCCAGTGATGGGGGAGCCGGCCGGCAGGAGCCCGCAGCCGCACAGGGCTGGGCCCAGGACGCAGCAGCAGCAGCAGCAGCAGCACAGGGTGCGGGCACCGTCCCAGGTGTCTGCGGCCACGAGAGGGCAGAGAGCTGGGAGGCAGCACAGCCAGGCAGCGCTGGACACCCGGCTCACCTCCACAAGGAATGCCAGGGCGGGCAGATCCCAGTGTGGCTCCTGTGTGCTGAGCAGCCAGAGGAGGTGGAGTGCAATACTGGAACACAAGCGATGACAAGCGTGGCGCATCTCCCTAGGAGGGCAAAAAAGGGACCAGGAAGCTGAGCAAATCTCTCCAAGGACAGGCTTACAGAGCCTGGTGGTCTTTTACCACCACTCTGCATGGGGACCTGGGCCCTTTAGGAGGTGTCTCCTCCTGTGCTCTCTCCCCTCGCAGCCTTTTCCAGTCTGCTTGGCCGTCCCTCAGTGTGTCCTTAGCTGTCCCTCAGTGTGTCCCAGGGTCTCGGGGAATGTGTGGGACGGCTCGGGCACAGAGCACAAATGGCAGGATCAATGGGGAGAAAGTGAGTCTCACCTGGCCAGCAGACCCATGGCATAGTGGCGGGTGTCAGCACAGAGCAGCGTGTCCCAGCCACGCTTGCCTTCCACTGACAACACCACATCCTTGTACTGCTTTTGGCAGAGCAGGGACTTCAGGGTCTGCACTGCAAACCTGTGTGCACAGCAAAGCCCAGGTCACTCTGGCAGCACTGGCTCCTTTGCAGGCCACGTGTCAGGCAGGGACAGGAGGAGTGGGATGGAGCACCTGTTGGGGCTGATGACAAGACCGTGCTCTTCCAGGCAATCCTTCCAGAAGGTTTGGACCTCCTCTGGCATCTCTTCTGTGCTGGAGAACACTTGGAAGAGCAGATGAACAAAAAGGCGGGGGAAATATGGCCTCACTACACGTGGGACAGAGGACTCTTGGAGGATCTTCCACATCACCACGGTCGCCTGCAAAGGACAAAGCCCCCCGAGAGAGCGCTCAGTGCCGAGGTGTCCGTGTGGCAGGGCCCGAGCGTGGCAGGGAGAGGCCCGGAGAGACCTTGGCAGGGGAGCACGGGGCCTGGTGGGGCTGAAGCTGGCCCTGGGCCAGGTTTCCGGCCAGCGCCTGAGGCAGGCAGATGCAGTGGGGGAAGGAGGATGGAGAGCTGCTGGAGAGGCGGCCTTGGGGCCAGCAAAGGCCAGTTGCGGAAACTCACAGCCAGGGCAAAGACAGCCGTTTTGTCTCCATCCAAGGTGCACGTGCTGTACTCTGGCCAGCTCCCCAGCACATCCAGGCGGATCAGCTGCACTGGCTCCGCGGTCCTGGACGAGCACATGATGGTCTTCCACATGGAGGTGGCAGCTCTGCGGGATTAGAGCTCTGTCTCAGGGGGGATCTCAGACACAGCAGCGTGGCCTGGGCATCCCTAGGGGCCTGGGCTGAGTGCCGGCTCTTCCTCTGCCCACTGGCCCTTGCCAGCAGCAGCCAGGCAGCCAAGCTGTGTGAGGACGGGCCCTGAGGGGCAGCAAGGCAGCATGGCAGCAGGCTAAGGGGCTGACGTGCCAGGACTGGGAAAGGCAGCAGCCAGAGGGTTCTGGAACTCTCTAGCTCAGACACCTGGGCCAGGCGATACAGGGTGATGGGCTTGGGAGGCCTGAGCCCTCTGGGCAGGTGGGCCCCATACCTGTCACAGGACGGGGCCACACGCAGGAGCGTCACGACTGCGTCAGCCGGCTGTGCTTTGGTGAGTTTCAGCAGGGCCTTGTCCAGCCTGTGCTGGGCAGAATCATTGGCCAGGAGCCATCGGTGAATGTACCTCACCATGGCAGGCACCTGCGGGAGGCACGGGGAGACTTGGAAAGCTGCCAGAGAGAGCAATGTCCCCAGGCTCCCCAGAGAAGTGCTTTCCTTGCCAGCGCACTGCCATGGCCTCAAAGGCTCTGAGGGAGCAGCAGGCGTGGCTGGGGAAGCCACGTGACTCCTGGGGGAACTGAAGCCTGGCCCCAGGCTGCTTACTTGTTCTGGCCTGGCAACACCCTTCTCCAGGAGCAAATCCAGCAGGGCGGCACTGGTCTCATGCTTGAGTAGCTCGGAGTGAGCTGTGAGCCCAGTGCCCATGGTGCGGGTCTCTTCCTGCTGAATGCTCCGGATGAAGTGGCAGACGAGCTGTAGGAGAAGGGCAAGAAGCCGCGGATGTTGCATGGAGTGCTGCACACACGGTGCTGGGCTGAGCAGGGACAGCAGGCCCAGCCCGGGTGGGGGTGGCTGCAGGTACCTGCGCTGTTCGATGGAAGCGGCCACGGCTGGATTCCTGCTCATGTGTGCGCTCCACAGCTTCATCTGGCAAAGAGGGAGCGCAGCCAGAGCTGAGGGGCTGCGGGAGAGGCCGGAGAACACAGCCCAGCCCTGCACTCCCCAGGCAGGGAGAGCCCTGCGATGCCCCAGGGGGATGGAGCGAGGCCGCTGAGGGGTGTCTGCCTGGCGCCTCTTCCGGCCTGTCCGTGGGCATTTCCCCAGGGGATTGCATGGCATGGCATGGCATTGCATGGCATGGCATGGCATGGCATGGCATGGCATGGGGCCAAGTTGGCTGCAGGCTCCAGGCCTGCAGCCCAGTTCTGCCACTCACCCCCCTGTGGTGGATGGAAGGGCACCACCTCTTCAGTCTCCCGTGCTGGGGCTGCTCCAGGGCCTTCTTCCTCCTCCTCCACCCAGGCCATCTTGGGCACTCTCGGGGGTCTCTGCTCCATGTCTGTGGCTGGAGCTACTTGCAGGAGAGGTGCCCTGGGAAAGCTCCAGGGCACCAAGTCCCACGCTCTGCCCTTGGGGGCAGCTGCAGAATAGAAGGCTTGGAAGGCCACGGGTCACCGAGTCCTGTGCTCTGGCCTTGAGCTCAGCTGCAGGAAGAACGCTGCAGAAAAGCTCCTGGTCAGACGGGAACGAGTGCGCTGTGTGGGGGCTCCTCACAGCACTGCTCTGTCCCGTTGTGCCCCGCTGTTTGCTCCCAGCACCGGGCAAGTTTCTATTTCCCACGTGTCACAAAGGGGCCTTGGAGACCGGGTTCCGTTCCATGGCACGGTGACCGTGCTGCAGCGTGCCACCCAGGGCCCTTGCACACACTGCCTCCTGCCCTGGGGCCGGCCCCAGCCCTGCTAAAGTGGCCCAGCTTGGAAGGAATCCCTGGCCCCAGGTGTCTAAGACAGCCTGACAGAATCTTTAGGAAGGGCTCAGACCATAAGCAAAGGCCGCCCTGCTCTGCGGGCTCAGGCCTATCCCCATATCTTTCCCTGAGAGCATTTGAATTTCTAAATGAGAATCATTTGAAGGGAGGGGATTTACATTTTCCATTCCAGAGAAGACTTCTGCCTTCCTTAGCAGACACCTCTCTCTTCAAACCAAGACAATTCTTTGTCATCTTGACGATGCGCAGTTGCTGAGAAGCCCCGTTTTACTCCAGGGACCTTAAGAACCATTCCCAGCAACTGGGAAAATCCTAGGTGTTCCATCCACCCATAGATGAACTCTCCAAATTTGCCCCGAAAGTGGGTCCAGCTTTTATAGGCCAAAAAGAGCAAGTCCAAGTGACTCGATGATATTTTTTAGCCGGGATAGCCCTGCAGCTGATGGCACACTTCACAGTCAGCAGGGGACACAGCTAGGCCAAAGCCCAGACCTCTTCTGGGAAACTTTCTCTTCAAACACCCTTCAAACAAGCCTCCATGCAAGTCAGTTGGGAAAGTTTCTTCAAATGATCCATTTCTGGCACCTGACTACACAGGGTTATGTGAAAGATTCTAAAGCAGCCGCTCTGGAGTCAGAGAGGCAGCCCTGAGAGTCCTTGTCATCTATTTGTAGCTAAATCCCACTTTTGGGGAGTTGAAGGAGTTTGGAACGAGCTAGAGAGCGGACCTCTGAGTTTTTTAGATGATGCCATTGCTTTTTCTTCTCTTCTACATAGGCAGGAAGGGTGAGTTGGGCTCACATCTCCACCGCATGGCTCACAGGGCCACAAGACTTGTAGTTACAAGAGCTTTGAAGGATTTCTTGGCCAAGAAGACACGGCCAACAAGGATTTTTATGTTTTGGACCCAATCTTCAAGATTTCATCTTACGGACTCATGCTCTCGGAGTGTCTAGCTGGTCAGAGTGACCGCGAGATAAGTTAGAAAGTCTCTTTTCCCAGCCCGGTGGTGGAAGAAGGAGTCCGAGCTCTTCATTTCTCAGTCTCAAGGTTGTTGATTGTATCTTATCTATAAAATTCTTTCTCCTGTCCTGCCAAGGTCCACTCAGCAAGACAGTCTAAGGCACTCTGCCTCCTCTGGGGTGGTGTTATCTTTTTCTACTAAAAACTACCTGTACAACAGTTACAATTACTTTCCAATCCCTATCGTCTATGTCGGACAGCGAGCTTCTACTCTAGACCAATCTCAAATGCCAACATCACAGCAGAAGATGGAGGCCAAGAAGAAGGAGAAAGGCTGGACGTGCCCAGATTGCTCCATCTGGCCCCCTGAAGCCCCATTCTAAAAACCCTCAAAATCTAGTTTTCCACTCTGGGATAAATTCACTATCATTCTACTTCAACTTTTGTGGCTGGTCATTCTTCATACAAGGTTGGGGATTGTTTTTTCCAAGGGCTAAATCAAAGGCACAGGGGTCTTGGGCTCTGTGCCAAGCTCTCTGAGCCCTCTGACAGGGTCTCGAGTCCTGCAGGGCAGCCAGAGGAATTTCCTGGGTTCCCACATCATGCTGACAGTGTAAGCTTCCTTAGCCAGTCATGCTATGACACACAAACCTACAGCACTGCATCTTAAACTTCTTGTTTACCATTGTAACTACTTGGATTTTTTCCTAGATCTTGAACTCGAAAACTCTAAACTTTCCTCCACTTCAACTTTCCTCCCCGTGTCGCTGCTATAAACTGGAAATGCGCATTCTCGCTCCTAGCACCTAAGTTTGGGAGCCCTTTGCAAGGTCTCAGATCAAATCCTGTGTTTAATTCTAAGCTTTGCAGACAAGACCAAAGGTCTGAGATTTCTCTGCATTTGGGTTTCCAACAACACTGATGCTGTTAGTTGCAGAGTGCCCAGGATGCGTCTTGCAGGTCAACTCTGGCAGGAACAAGGCGGCTGCCAGGGGGCTGCTTGTGGCCTCTGACAGCCCATTGCCCACGGCTTGCCAGCGGCCCAGCCCCTCAGGGGCTGCCCCAGCCCGGCCAAGCTGCCCGGCAGCAGCGCCGCTGCCCCACAGCAGCTCCAGAGCAGCCCCATGCAGAGGCACCTGGGAGCCCTCAGCAAGGCAGCCGGCAGCACACGGGCAGGAGGACACGGCTGGCGCTTCCTGCCTGGCCCAGGGCTTGTGGCCATCTCCAGGCACCTCTCTGGCAGGGATCCCCGCAGCTCCGGCCCCTGCCCAGCCGCTCTGTGGGCAGCACAAAGGCTTCAGCAGAACCACCAAAGGCCGAGGGGTTTCTGGCCATTTCCCCGGGCCCACTGCACGCCTGCGCAGCTGGCTGAGTGCGAGCATCCTTTTCCCCCTCCTCCCCTATGCCGTACGGACCCTGGGCAGCAAAAGAAAGATCCTGGGAGTCTGTGTATGTTAACATAATCTTTATTTACATGGAAAAAGAAAAAAAATAAATAAAATAAAATTCTTGAAGAAAAACAAAATAAAACTTGACTCAGGGGGCCCCAGCGAAAAGAGCTTCTGGGATCAATCCTCCACAGAGCTCTGGCAGGGCAGGCAGCCGAGCCATGACGGACGAGGAGGCCGTGTCTTCCACGCCCTGCGCAGGTGATTTTGGAGCCACTGGAACCTGGAGATGGGAGCCCGCTCTCCTGACCTGACGATGCACAGCGTTTGAATTGCCAGGCTTCCGACGGCGAGGCTGACGTCGTTCGTTTTGTCTTCAAGGGCTGCGAGAGAGAGGAACAGAGGCACGGTCAGAAGCTGGAGCTGCAGGGAGCCGAGGAAGAGCCCCCTGCCAGGGCCACAACAGCCGGCTCTTGCCATGGCCAGGAGGGAGAAGGGAGCAAGGGGATCAGCCCGAAGTTGCTGGCCACGAATGGCCCGCGTGGCCCTGAAATCTCCGTGTGCTCTGCCCACGGGAGCAGAGCCCTCCGCAGCCGGGGCAGGGCTTGCAGCTCCCCCCGGCAGCCCCCGCTGTCAGCCCGCTGCCCTCACTCACCAGCGCAGATCAGCTGCAGCTCTTGCTGCTGCCCCCTCAGGTGCCGCCCGGCCATGCCTGTGAACACAGAGCCTGTCATGGCCCCAGCGGCACAGCTCCCTGCCAGCGCCGCTGCGGCGCTGTGGCCACACGGGCTGCCGGCCCGGCAGGGCTCAGCTCAGCCCATGCGGCACGCTGTCGCCCCAGGGCACGGCTGTCAGAGGGCGGCAGCAGCAATGCCCAGGCCAGGCGGGGCTTCACGGCGCCGGGCGCGGCTGCCGCTGCCGGGGCAGCAGGCGGGGCCGGGGCCGAGCTGCGGCGGGCCGGGGAAGGGAGCCCGGGCTCGTAACTCACCCATGAAGCTGATGGCCGCCTCTCGCAGGGGCTCCTGTGGGCTCTCCAGGTAGCGCAGGGCTCGGCGCAGGTGCTCGGCTGCTCTGCTCCTGTCCTCTGCCAGCTGGAGAGAGCGGCAGGAGGGAAGGGTTGGCGCGGGCTCAGGCCCTGGGCCGGGCGCTGCCTGCGCCAAGCCCCGGCCTCCCCCGGCCACACAGCCCTGAGGCGCGGCCAGCAGCCGCTGGCGCCGGGCTCCCGAGAGGGGAGGGGGAGAGGGCCGGCTGCTGCCCGGGGAGCCGCGGTGCCGCCCCTGCCCCGCAGCTCCGCCGGGCCGGGCTTTCATGGGCACCCGGCTCGGGCCCACGGGAGCCTGGAGAGGAGCCCGCGCGGCCTCTGGCTGCAGCAGCGCGCAGGGGCACAGCTGCCCGGCCCGCACACTGAGCACCGCCCTCAGGGGCCTTCTCCTGGCTGAGGTGGGGATTCCAGGCCGTCCTTACCAGGCACTTGCTGAACTTCCACAGTTTCTGCTCCTTCAGCAGCTTTTTGAGATCCCTCCTCTTGATGAACTTGACCGCATAAAGCAGCGTTTCCCGAGAAGCCTGGAGAGCAGCAGAGACGCGGAGATGGCCCCGCAGCCCAGGGCTCGGGACCCGCCTCCCCCTGCCATGGCCTGCAGGAGGCTGCGGTCCAGCAGGCGCAGGGCAGGAGGCAGCCGAGCCCCGTGCCAGGCGGACAGCAGCAGCCCACGAGTCCTCACCTCTGCCACATGCTGATTCTCATCATTGCAGTGGAAGAAGAGTGGAAGCAGGCTCTGTTGCACAGGGCTTTCCAAAGGGTTTTCTCTCTCTTCCAAGTACTCCATCATGTCTCGGAAGAGTTTTATGGAGAGCAGCTGTACCTGGCTATTATCCTAGACGAAAAAAAAATGAAAAAACACCTCAGCATTGGCTCCTCCGGGCGCCCTGGGCACAGGGCTGGAAATGCACAGGGCACACAGTTTCCAGGCAGCACCCAGTGGCTGTAGCTGGGGGCACAGAGCCTTACGTGGTCAAAGAGCGGCAGGAGTGCCTCAGCCAGCTGCACGGCAATGGGGGTTGACATCAGCATGTGTTTGTGCAGGAGTATAAAGCTGAGTGTGATGAGTGTCATCCCAGCTGTCTCTGCATCTTTGTCGGCCAGTAGGCGCATGAGGCTTTCGGTCAAGCTCCACATTCTTTCGGCCTGTGCGCAACACAAGTCTGTGAAGTCCCACCCTGCTGCCACAGGGCCCAGAGGCCAAAGGACTGTCCTGAAGCACTGGGGTAGCTGAAGCAGGAGGCAGGAGAGCTGGCAGCAGCTGCCCCAGTGCCCAAAGGCCAGGCCAGGCCAGGCGACTGCGTTCCCAGTGCAGCTTCAGCCACCGCCCCCTTCTCACCATTGAGGGATCATCAATGAGCTCCAGAAGGGCCCTGAGCGCCAGGCGACGCCTCTCCCTGCACTCGCTCTGCAGGTACCTTGAAGAGACCTTCACAACACTGTCGCCACATTCACTAGAATCCAGGCACACGAGGACCTGAAAGGCACAGGCCAGTGATGGGGGAGCCGGCCGGCAGGAGCCCGCAGCCGCACAGGGCTGGGCCCAGGACGCAGCAGCAGCAGCAGCAGCAGCACAGGGTGCGGGCACCGTCCCAGGTGTCTGCGGCCACGAGAGGGCAGAGAGCTGGGAGGCAGCACAGCCAGGCAGCGCTGGACACCCGGCTCACCTCCACAAGGAATGCCAGGGCGGGCAGATCCCAGTGTGGCTCCTGTGTGCTGAGCAGCCAGAGGAGGTGGAGTGCAATACTGGAACACAAGCGATGACAAGCGTGGCGCATCTCCCTAGGAGGGCAAAAAAGGGACCAGGAAGCTGAGCAAATCTCTCCAAGGACAGGCTTACAGAGCCTGGTGGTCTTTTACCACCACTCTGCATGGGGACCTGGGCCCTTTAGGAGGTGTCTCCTCCTGTGCTCTCTCCCCTCGCAGCCTTTTCCAGTCTGCTTGGCCGTCCCTCAGTGTGTCCTTAGCTGTCCCTCAGTGTGTCCCAGGGTCTCGGGGAATGTGTGGGACGGCTCGGGCACAGAGCACAAATGGCAGGATCAATGGGGAGAAAGTGAGTCTCACCTGGCCAGCAGACCCATGGCATAGTGGCGGGTGTCAGCACAGAGCAGCGTGTCCCAGCCACGCTTGCCTTCCACTGACAACACCACATCCTTGTACTGCTTTTGGCAGAGCAGGGACTTCAGGGTCTGCACTGCAAACCTGTGTGCACAGCAAAGCCCAGGTCACTCTGGCAGCACTGGCTCCTTTGCAGGCCACGTGTCAGGCAGGGACAGGAGGAGTGGGATGGAGCACCTGTTGGGGCTGATGACAAGACCGTGCTCTTCCAGGCAATCCTTCCAGAAGGTTTGGACCTCCTCTGGCATCTCTTCTGTGCTGGAGAACACTTGGAAGAGCAGATGAACAAAAAGGCGGGGGAAATATGGCCTCACTACACGTGGGACAGAGGACTCTTGGAGGATCTTCCACATCACCACGGTCGCCTGCAAAGGACAAAGCCCCCCGAGAGAGCGCTCAGTGCCGAGGTGTCCGTGTGGCAGGGCCCGAGCGTGGCAGGGAGAGGCCCGGAGAGACCTTGGCAGGGGAGCACGGGGCCTGGTGGGGCTGAAGCTGGCCCTGGGCCAGGTTTCCGGCCAGCGCCTGAGGCAGGCAGATGCAGTGGGGGAAGGAGGATGGAGAGCTGCTGGAGAGGCGGCCTTGGGGCCAGCAAAGGCCAGTTGCGGAAACTCACAGCCAGGGCAAAGACAGCCGTTTTGTCCCCATCCAAGGTGCACGTGCTGTACTCTGGCCAGCTCCCCAGCACATCCAGGAGGATCAGCTGCACTGGCTCCGCGGTCCTGGACGAGCACATGATGGTCTTCCACATGGAGGTGGCAGCTCTGCGGGATTAGAGCTCTGTCTCAGGGGGGATCTCAGACACAGCAGCGTGGCCTGGGCATCCCTAGGGGCCTGGGCTGAGCGCCGGCTCTTCCTCTGCCCACTGGCCCTTGCCAGCAGCAGCCAGGCAGCCAAGCTGTGTGAGGACGGGCCCTGAGGGGCAGCAAGGCAGCATGGCAGCAGGCTAAGGGGCTGACGTGCCAGGGCTGGGAAAGGCAGCAGCCAGAGGGTTCTGGAACTCTCTAGCTCAGACACCTGGGCCAGGCGATACAGGGTGATGGGCTTGGGAGGCCTGAGCCCTCTGGGCAGGTGGGCCCCATACCTGTCACAGGACGGGGCCACACGCAGGAGCGTCACGACTGCGTCAGCCGGCTGTGCTTTGGTGAGTTTCAGCAGGGCCTTGTCAAGCCTGTGCTGGGCAGAATCATTGGCCAGGAGCCATCGGTGAATGTACTTCACCATGGCAGGCACCTGCGGGAGGCACGGGGAGACTTGGAAAGCTGCCAGAGAGAGCAATGTCCCCAGGCTCCCCAGAGAAGTGCTTTCCTTGCCAGCGCACTGCCATGGCCTCAAAGGCTCTGAGGGAGCAGCAGGCGTGGCTGGGGAAGCCACGTGACTCCTGGGGGAACTGAAGCCTGGCCCCAGGCTGCTTACTTGTTCTGGCCTGGCAACACCCTTCTCCAGGAGCAAATCCAGCAGGGCGGCACTGGTCTCATGCTTGAGGAGCTCGGAGTGAGCTGTGAGCCCAGTGCCCATGGTGCGGGTCTCTTCCTGCCGAATGCTCCGGATGAAGTCGCAGACGAGCTGTAGGAGAAGGGCAAGAAGCCGCGGATGTTGCATGGAGTGCTGCACACACGGTGCTGGGCTGAGCAGGGACAGCAGGCCCAGCCCGGGTGGGGGTGGCTGCAGGTACCTGCGCTGTTCGATGGAAGCGGCCACGGCTGGATTCCTGCTCATGTGTGCGCTCCACAGCTTCATCTGGCAAAGAGGGAGCGCAGCCAGAGCTGAGGGGCTGCGGGAGAGGCCGGAGAACACAGCCCAGCCCTGCACTCCCCAGGCAGGGAGAGCCCTGCGATGCCCCAGGGGGATGGAGCGAGGCCGCTGAGGGGTGTCTGCCTGGCGCCTCTTCCGGCCTGTCCGTGGGCATTTCCCCAGGGGATTGCATGGCATGGCATGGCATGGCATGGCATGGCATGGCATGGCATGGCATGGCATGGCATGGGGCCAAGTTGGCTGCAGGCTCCAGGCCTGCAGCCCAGTTCTGCCACTCACCCCCCTGTGGTGGATGGAAGGGTACCACCTCTTCAGTCTCCCGTGCTGGGGCTGCTCCAGGGCCTTCTTCCTCCTCCTCCACCCAGGCCATCTTGGGCACTCTCGGGGGTCTCTGCTCCATGTCTGTGGCTGGAGCTACTTGCAGGAGAGGTGCCCTGGGAAAGCTCCAGGGCACCAAGTCCCACGCTCTGCCCTTGGGGGCAGCTGCAGAATAGAAGGCTTGGAAGGCCACGGGTCACCGAGTCCTGTGCTCTGGCCTTGAGCTCAGCTGCAGGAAGAACGCTGCAGAAAAGCTCCTGGTCAGACGGGAACGAGTGCGCTGTGTGGGGGCTCCTCACAGCACTGCTCTGTCCCGTTGTGCCCCGCTGCTTGCTCCCAGCACCGGGCAAGCTTCTATTTCCCACGTGTCACAAAGGGGCCTTGGAGACCGGGTTCCGTTCCATGGCACGGTGACCGTGCTGCAGCGTGCCACCCAGGGCCCTTGCACACACTGCCTCCTGCCCTGGGGCCGGCCCCAGCCCCGCTAAAGTGGCCCAGCTTGGAAGGAATCCCTGGCCCCAGGTGTCTAAGACAGCCTGACAGAATCTTTAGGAAGGGCTCAGACCATAAGCAAAGGCCGCCCTGCTCTGCGGGCTCAGGCCTATCCCCATATCTTTCCCTGAGAGCATTTGAATTTCTAAATGAGAATCATTTGAAGGGAGGGGATTTACATTTTCCATTCCAGAGAAGACTTCTGCCTTCCTTAGCAGACACCTCTCTCTTCAAACCAAGACAATTCTTTGTCATCTTGACGATGCGCAGTTGCTGGGAAGCCCCGATTTACTCCAGGGACCTTAAGAACCATTCCCAGCAACTGGGAAAATCCTAGGTGTTCCATCCACCCATAGATGAACTCTCCAAATTTGCCCCGAAAGTGGGTCCAGCTTTTATAGGCCAAAAAGAGCAAGTCCAAGTGACTCGATGATATTTTTTAGCCGGGATAGCCCTGCAGCTGATGGCACACTTCACAGTCAGCAGGGGACACAGCTAGGCCAAAGCCCAGACCTCTTCTGGGAAACTTTCTCTTCAAACACCCTTCAAACAAGCCTCCATGCAAGTCAGTTGGGAAAGTTTCTTCAAATGATCCATTTCTGGCACCTGACTACACAGGGTTATGTGAAAGATTCTAAAGCAGCCGCTCTGGAGTCAGAGAGGCAGCCCTGAGAGTCCTTGTCATCTATTTGTAGCTAAATCCCACTTTTGGGGAGTTGAAGGAGTTTGGAACGAGCTAGAGAGCGGACCTCTGAGTTTTTTAGATGATGCCATTGCTTTTTCTTCTCTTCTACATAGGCAGGAAGGGTGAGTTGGGCTCACATCTCCACCGCATGGCTCACAGGGCCACAAGACTTGTAGTTACAAGAGCTTTGAAGGATTTCTTGGCCAAGAAGACACGGCCAACAAGGATTTTTATGTTTTGGACCCAATCTTCAAGATTTCATCTTACGGACTCATGCTCTCGGAGTGTCTAGCTGGTCAGAGTGACCGCGAGATAAGTTAGAAAGTCTCTTTTCCCAGCCCGGTGGTGGAAGAAGGAGTCCGAGCTCTTCATTTCTCAGTCTCAAGGTTGTTGATTGTATCTTATCTATAAAATTCTTTCTCCTGTCCTGCCGAGGTCCGCTCAGCAAGACAGTCTAAGGCACTCTGCCTCCTCTGGGGTGGTGTTATCTTTTTCTACTAAAAACTACCTGTACAACAGTTACAATTACTTTCCAATCCCTATCGTCTATGTCGGACAGCGAGCTTCTACTCTAGACCAATCTCAAATGCCAACATCACAGCAGAAGATTGAGGCCAAGAAGAAGGAGAAAGGCTGGACGTGCCCAGATTGCTCCATCTGGCCCCCTGAAGCCCCATTCTAAAAACCCTCAAAATCTAGTTTTCCACTCTGGGATAAATTCACTATCATTCTACTTCAACTTTTGTGGCTGGTCATTCTTCATACAAGGTTGGGGATTGTTTTTTCCAAGGGCTAAATCAAAGGCACAGGGGTCTTGGGCTCTGTGCCAAGCTCTCTGAGCCCTCTGACAGGGTCTCGAGTCCTGCAGGGCAGCCAGAGGAATTTCCTGGGTTCCCACATCATGCTGACAGTGTAAGCTTCCTTAGCCAGTCATGCTATGACACACAAACCTACAGCACTGCATCCTAAACTTCTTGTTTACCATTGTAACTACTTGGATTTTTTCCTAGATCTTGAACTCGAAAACTCTAAACTTTCCTCCACTTCAACTTTCCTCCCCGTGTCGCTGCTATAAACTGGAAATCCGCATTCTCGCTCCTAGCACCTAAGTTTGGGAGCCCTTTGCAAGGTCTCAGATCAAACCCTGTGCTTAATTCTAAGCTCTGCTGACAAGACCAAAGGTCTGAGATTTCTCTGCATTTGGGTTTCCAGCAACACTGATGCTGTTAGTTGCAGAGTGCCCAGGATGCGTCTTGCAGGTCAACTCTGGCAGGAACAAGGCGGCTGCCAGGGGGCTGCTTGTGGCCTCTGACAGCCCATTGCCCACGGCTTGCCAGCGGCCCAGCCCCTCAGGGGCTGCCCCAGCCCGGCCAAGCTGCCCGGCAGCAGCGCCGCAGCCCCACAGCAGCTCCAGAGCAGCCCCATGCAGAGGCACCTGGGAGCCCTCAGCAAGGCAGCCGGCAGCACACGGGCAGGAGGACACGGCTGGCGCTTCCTGCCTGGCCCAGGGCTTGTGGCCATCTCCAGGCACCTCTCTGGCAGGGATCCCCGCAGCTCCGGCCCCTGCCCAGCCGCTCTGTGGGCAGCACAAAGGCTTCAGCAGAACCACCAAAGGCCGAGGGGTTTCTGGCCATTTCCCCGGGCCCACTGCACGCCTGCGCAGCTGGCTGAGTGCGAGCATCCTTTTCCCCCTCCTCCCCTATGCCGTACGGACCCTGGGCAGCAAAAGAAAGATCCTGGGAGTCTGTGTATGTTAACTTAGTCTATATTTACATGGTAAAAAAAAAAAAAAAAAAAAAAAAGAAACAAAAATTCTTGAAGAAACAGAAAATTCCACCTGACTCAGGTGGCCACAACAAAAACAGCTTCTGGGATCAGTTCTCCACAGAGCTCTGGCAGGGCAGGCAGCCGAGCCATGACGGACGAGGAGGCCGTGTCTTCCACGCCCTGCGCAGGTGATTTTGGAGCCACTGGAACCTGGAGATGGGAGCCCGCTCTCCTGACCTGACGATGCACAGCGTTTGAATTGCCAGGCTTCCGACGGCGAGGCTGACGTCGTTCGTTTTGTCTTCAAGGGCTGCGAGAGAGAGGAACAGAGGCACGGTCAGAAGCTGGAGCTGCAGGGAGCCGAGGAAGAGCCCCCTGCCAGGGCCACAACAGCCGGCTCTTGCCATGGCCAGGAGGGAGAAGGGAGCAAGGGGATCAGCCCGAAGCTGCTGGCCACGAATGGCCCGCGTGGCCCTGAAATCTCCGTGTGCTCTGCCCACGGGAGCAGAGCCCTCCGCAGCCGGGGCAGGGCTTGCAGCTCCCCCCGGCAGCCCCCGCTGTCAGCCCGCTGCCCTCACTCACCAGCGCAGATCAGCTGCAGCTCTTGCTGCTGCCCCCTCAGGTGCCGCCCGGCCATGCCTGTGAACACAGAGCCTGTCATGGCCCCAGCGGCACAGCTCCCTGCCAGCGCCGCTGCGGCGCTGTGGCCACACGGGCTGCCGGCCCGGCAGGGCTCAGCTCAGCCCATGCGGCACGCTGTCGCCCCAGGGCACGGCTGTCAGAGGGCGGCAGCAGCAATGCCCAGGCCAGGCGGGGCTTCACGGCGCCGGGCGCGGCTGCCGCTGCCGGGGCAGCAGGCGGGGCCGGGGCCGAGCTGCGGCGGGCCGGGGAAGGGAGCCCGGGCTCGTAACTCACCCATGAAGCTGATGGCCGCCTCTCGCAGGGGCTCCTGTGGGCTCTCCAGGTAGCGCAGGGCTCGGCGCAGGTGCTCGGCTGCTCTGCTCCTGTCCTCTGCCAGCTGGAGAGAGCGGCAGGAGGGAAGGGTTGGCGCGGGCTCAGGCCCTGGGCCGGGCGCTGCCTGCGCCAAGCCCCGGCCTCCCCCGGCCACACAGCCCTGAGGCGCGGCCAGCAGCCGCTGGCGCCGGGCTCCCGAGAGGGGAGGGGGAGAGGGCCGGCTGCTGCCCGGGGAGCCGCGGTGCCGCCCCTGCCCCGCAGCTCCGCCAGGCCGGGCTTTCATGGGCACCCGGCTCGGGCCCACGGGAGCCTGGAGAGGAGCCCGCGCGGCCTCTGGCTGCAGCAGCGCGCAGGGGCACAGCTGCCCGGCCCGCACACTGAGCACCGCCCTCAGGGGCCTTCTCCTGGCTGAGGTGGGGATTCCAGGCCGTCCTTACCAGGCACTTGCTGAACTTCCACAGTTTCTGCTCCTTCAGCAGCTTTTTGAGATCCCTCCTCTTGATGAACTTGACCGCATAAAGCAGCGTTTCCCGAGAAGCCTGGAGAGCAGCAGAGACGCGGAGATGGCCCCGCAGCCCAGGGCTCGGGACCCGCCTCCCCCTGCCATGGCCTGCGGGAGGCTGCGGTCCAGCAGGCGCAGGGCAGGAGGCAGCCGAGCCCCGTGCCAGGCGGACAGCAGCAGCCCACGAGTCCTCACCTCTGCCACATGCTGATTCTCATCATTGCAGTGGAAGAAGAGTGGAAGCAGGTTCTGTTGCACAGGGCTTTCCAAAGGGTTTTCTCTCTCTTCCAAGTACTCCATCATGTCTCGGAAGAGTTTTATGGAGAGCAGCTGTACCTGGCTATTATCCTAGATGAAAAAAAAATGAAAAAACACCTCAGCATTGGCTCCTCTGGGCGCCCTGGGCACAGGGCTGGAAATGCACAGGGCACACAGTTTCCAGGCAGCACCCAGTGGCTGTAGCTGGGGGCACAGAGCCTTACGTGGTCAAAGAGCGGCAGGAGTGCCTCAGCCAGCTGCACGGCAATGGGGGTTGACATCAGCATGTGTTTGTGCAGGAGTATAAAGCTGAGTGTGATGAGTGTCATCCCAGCTGTCTCTGCATCTTTGTCTGCCAGTAGGCGCATGAGGCTTTCAGTCAAGCTCCACATTCTTTCGGCCTGTGCGCAACACAAGTCTGTGAAGTCCCACCCTGCTGCCACAGGGCCCAGAGGCCAAAGGACTGTCCTGAAGCACTGGGGTAGCTGAAGCAGGAGGCAGGAGAGCTGGCAGCAGCTGCCCCAGTGCCCAAAGGCCAGGCCAGGCCAAGCGACTGCGTTCCCAGTGCAGCTTCAGCCACCGCCCCCTTCTCACCATTGAGGGATCATCAATGAGCTCCAGAAGGGCCCTGAGCGCCAGGCGACGCCTCTCCCTGCACTCGCTCTGCAGGTACCTTGAAGAGACCTTCACAACACTGTCGCCACATTCACTAGAATCCAGGCACACGAGGACCTGAAAGGCACAGGCCAGTGATGGGGGAGCCGGCCGGCAGGAGCCCGCAGCCGCACAGGGCTGGGCCCAGGACGCAGCAGCAGCAGCAGCAGCAGCACAGGGTGCGGGCACCGTCCCAGGTGTCTGCGGCCACGAGAGGGCAGAGAGCTGGGAGGCAGCACAGCCAGGCAGCGCTGGACACCCGGCTCACCTCCACAAGGAATGCCAGGGCGGGCAGATCCCAGTGTGGCTCCTGTGTGCTGAGCAGCCAGAGGAGGTGGAGTGCAATACTGGAACACAAGCGATGACAAGCGTGGCGCATCTCCCTAGGAGGGCAAAAAAGGGACCAGGAAGCTGAGCAAATCTCTCCAAGGACAGGCTTACAGAGCCTGGTGGTCTTTTACCACCACTCTGCATGGGGACCTGGGCCCTTTAGGAGGTGTCTCCTCCTGTGCTCTCTCCCCTCGCAGCCTTTTCCAGTCTGCTTGGCCGTCCCTCAGTGTGTCCTTAGCTGTCCCTCAGTGTGTCCCAGGGTCTCGGGGAATGTGTGGGACGGCTCGGGCACAGAGCACAAATGGCAGGATCAATGGGGAGAAAGTGAGTCTCACCTGGCCAGCAGACCCATGGCATAGTGGCGGGTGTCAGCACAGAGCAGCGTGTCCCAGCCACGCTTGCCTTCCACTGACAACACCACATCCTTGTACTGCTTTTGGCAGAGCAGGGACTTCAGGGTCTGCACTGCAAACCTGTGTGCACAGCAAAGCCCAGGTCACTCTGGCAGCACTGGCTCCTTTGCAGGCCACGTGTCAGGCAGGGACAGGAGGAGTGGGATGGAGCACCTGTTGGGGCTGATGACAAGACCGTGCTCTTCCAGGCAATCCTTCCAGAAGGTTTGGACCTCCTCTGGCATCTCTTCTGTGCTGGAGAACACTTGGAAGAGCAGATGAACAAAAAGGCGGGGGAAATATGGCCTCACTACACGTGGGACAGAGGACTCTTGGAGGATCTTCCACATCACCACGGTCGCCTGCAAAGGACAAAGCCCCCCGAGAGAGCGCTCAGTGCCGAGGTGTCCGTGTGGCAGGGCCCGAGCGTGGCAGGGAGAGGCCCGGAGAGACCTTGGCAGGGGAGCACGGGGCCTGGTGGGGCTGAAGCTGGCCCTGGGCCAGGTTTCCGGCCAGCGCCTGAGGCAGGCAGATGCAGTGGGGGAAGGAGGATGGAGAGCTGCTGGAGAGGCGGCCTTGGGGCCAGCAAAGGCCAGTTGCGGAAACTCACAGCCAGGGCAAAGACAGCCGTTTTGTCCCCATCCGAGGTGCACGTGCTGTACTCTGGCCAGCTCCCCAGCACATCCAGGAGGATCAGCTGCACTGGCTCCGCGGTCCTGGACGAGCACATGATGGTCTTCCACATGGAGGTGGCAGCTCTGCGGGATTAGAGCTCTGTCTCAGGGGGGATCTCAGACACAGCAGCGTGGCCTGGGCATCCCTAGGGGCCTGGGCTGAGCGCCGGCTCTTCCTCTGCCCACTGGCCCTTGCCAGCAGCAGCCAGGCAGCCAAGCTGTGTAAGGACGGGCCCTGAGGGGCAGCAAGGCAGCATGGCAGCAGGCTAAGGGGCTGACGTGCCAGGGCTGGGAAAGGCAGCAGCCAGAGGGTTCTGGAACTCTCTAGCTCAGACACCTGGGCCAGGCGATACAGGGTGATGGGCTTGGGAGGCCTGAGCCCTCTGGGCAGGTGGGCCCCATACCTGTCACAGGACGGGGCCACACGCAGGAGCGTCACGACTGCGTCAGCCGGCTGTGCTTTGGTGAGTTTCAGCAGGGCCTTGTCCAGCCTGTGCTGGGCAGAATCATTGGCCAGGAGCCATCGGTGAATGTACCTCACCATGGCAGGCACCTGCGGGAGGCACGGGGAGACTTGGAAAGCTGCCAGAGAGAGCAATGTCCCCAGGCTCCCCAGAGAAGTGCTTTCCTTGCCAGCGCACTGCCATGGCCTCAAAGGCTCTGAGGGAGCAGCAGGCGTGGCTGGGGAAGCCACGTGACTCCTGGGGGAACTGAAGCCTGGCCCCAGGCTGCTTACTTGTTCTGGCCTGGCAACACCCTTCTCCAGGAGCAAATCCAGCAGGGCGGCACTGGTCTCATGCTTGAGGAGCTCGGAGTGAGCTGTGAGCCCAGTGCCCATGGTGCGGGTCTCTTCCTGCCGAATGCTCCGGATGAAGTCGCAGACGAGCTGTAGGAGAAGGGCAAGAAGCCGCGGATGTTGCATGGAGTGCTGCACACACGGTGCTGGGCTGAGCAGGGACAGCAGGCCCAGCCCGGGTGGGGGTGGCTGCAGGTACCTGCGCTGTTCGATGGAAGCGGCCACGGCTGGATTCCTGCTCATGTGTGCGCTCCACAGCTTCATCTGGCAAAGAGGGAGCGCAGCCAGAGCTGAGGGGCTGCGGGAGAGGCCGGAGAACACAGCCCAGCCCTGCACTCCCCAGGCAGGGAGAGCCCTGCGATGCCCCAGGGGGATGGAGCGAGGCCGCTGAGGGGTGTCTGCCTGGCGCCTCTTCCGGCCTGTCCGTGGGCATTTCCCCAGGGGATTGCATGGCATGGCATGGCATGGCATGGCATGGCATGGCATGGCATGGGGCCAAGTTGGCTGCAGGCTCCAGGCCTGCAGCCCAGTTCTGCCACTCACCCCCCTGTGGTGGATGGAAGGGCACCACCTCTTCAGTCTCCTGTGCTGGGGCTGCTCCAGGGCCGCCTTCCTTCTCCTCCACCCAGGCCATCTTGGGCACTCTCGGGGGTCTCTGCTCCATGTCTGTGGCTGGAGCTACTTGCAGGAGAGGTGCCCTGGGAAAGCTCCAGGGCACCAAGTCCCACGCTCTGCCCTTGGGGGCAGCTGCAGAATAGAAGGCTTGGAAGGCCACGGGTCACCGAGTCCTGTGCTCTGGCCTTGAGCTCAGCTGCAGGAAGAACGCTGCAGAAAAGCTCCTGGTCAGACGGGAACGAGTGCGCTGTGTGGGGGCTCCTCACAGCACTGCTCTGTCCCGTTGTGCCCCGCTGCTTGCTCCCAGCACCGGGCAAGCTTCTATTTCCCACGTGTCACAAAGGGGCCTTGGAGACCGGGTTCCGTTCCATGGCACGGTGACCGTGCTGCAGCGTGCCACCCAGGGCCCTTGCACACACTGCCTCCTGCCCTGGGGCCGGCCCCAGCCCCGCTAAAGTGGCCCAGCTTGGAAGGAATCCCTGGCCCCAGGTGTCTAAGACAGCCTGACAGAATCTTTAGGAAGGGCTCAGACCATAAGCAAAGGCCGCCCTGCTCTGCGGGCTCAGGCCTATCCCCATATCTTTCCCCGAGAGCATTTGAATTTCTAAATGAGAATCATTTGAAGGGAGGGGATTTACATTTTCCATTCCAGAGAAGACTTCTGCCTTCCTTAGCAGACACCTCTCTCTTCAAACCAAGACAATTCTTTGTCATCTTGACGATGCGCAGTTGCTGGGAAGCCCCGATTTACTCCAGGGACCTTAAGAACCATTCCCAGCAACTGGGAAAATCCTAGGTGTTCCATCCACCCATAGATGAACTCTCCAAATTTGCCCCGAAAGTGGGTCCAGCTTTTATAGGCCAAAAAGAGCAAGTCCAAGTGACTCGATGATATTTTTTAGCCGGGATAGCCCTGCAGCTGATGGCACACTTCACAGTCAGCAGGGGACACAGCTAGGCCAAAGCCCAGACCTCTTCTGGGAAACTTTCTCTTCAAACACCCTTCAAACAAGCCTCCATGCAAGTCAGTTGGGAAAGTTTCTTCAAATGATCCATTTCTGGCACCTGACTACACAGGGTTATGTGAAAGATTCTAAAGCAGCCGCTCTGGAGTCAGAGAGGCAGCCCTGAGAGTCCTTGTCATCTATTTGTAGCTAAATCCCACTTTTGGGGAGTTGAAGGAGTTTGGAACGAGCTAGAGAGCGGACCTCTGAGTTTTTTAGATGATGCCATTGCTTTTTCTTCTCTTCTACATAGGCAGGAAGGGTGAGTTGGGCTCACATCTCCACCGCATGGCTCACAGGGCCGCAAGACTTGTAGTTACAAGAGCTTTGAAGGATTTCTTGGCCAAGAAGACACGGCCAACAAGGATTTTTATGTTTTGGACCCAATCTTCAAGATTTCATCTTACGGACTCATGCTCTCGGAGTGTCTAGCTGGTCAGAGTGACCGCGAGATAAGTTAGAAAGTCTCTTTTCCCAGCCCGGTGGTGGAAGAAGGAGTCAGAGCTCTTCATTTCTCAGTCTCAAGGTTGTTGATTGTATCTTATCTATAAAATTCTTTCTCCTGTCCTGCCAAGGTCCACTCAGCAAGACAGTCTAAGGCACTCTGCCTCCTCTGGGGTGGTGTTATCTTTTTCTACTAAAAACTACCTGTACAACAGTTACAATTACTTTCCAATCCCTATCGTCTATGTCGGACAGCGAGCTTCTACTCTAGACCAATCTCAAATGCCAACATCACAGCAGAAGATGGAGGCCAAGAAGAAGGAGAAAGGCTGGACGTGCCCAGATTGCTCCATCTGGCCCCCTGAAGCCCCATTCTAAAAACCCTCAAAATCTAGTTTTCCACTCTGGGATAAATTCACTATCATTCTACTTCAACTTTTGTGGCTGGTCATTCTTCATACAAGGTTGGGGATTGTTTTTTCCAAGGGCTAAATCAAAGGCACAGGGGTCTTGGGCTCTGTGCCAAGCTCTCTGAGCCCTCTGACAGGGTCTCGAGTCCTGCAGGGCAGCCAGAGGAATTTCCTGGGTTCCCACATCATGCTGACAGTGTAAGCTTCCTTAGCCAGTCATGCTATGACACACAAACCTACAGCACTGCATCCTAAACTTCTTGTTTACCATTGTAACTACTTGGATTTTTTCCTAGATCTTGAACTCGAAAACTCTAAACTTTCCTCCACTTCAACTTTCCTCCCCGTGTTGCTGCTATAAACTGGAAATCCGCATTCTCGCTCCTAGCACCTAAGTTTGGGAGCCCTTTGCAAGGTCTCAGATCAAACCCTGTGCTTAATTCTAAGCTCTGCTGACAAGACCAAAGGTCTGAGATTTCTCTGCATTTGGGTTTCCAGCAACACTGATGCTGTTAGTTGCAGAGTGCCCAGGATGCGTCTTGCAGGTCAACTCTGGCAGGAACAAGGCGGCTGCCAGGGGGCTGCTTGTGGCCTCTGACAGCCCATTGCCCACGGCTTGCCAGCGGCCCAGCCCCTCAGGGGCTGCCCCAGCCCGGCCAAGCTGCCCGGCAGCAGCGCCGCTGCCCCACAGCAGCTCCAGAGCAGCCCCATGCAGAGGCACCTGGGAGCCCTCAGCAAGGCAGCCGGCAGCACACGGGCAGGAGGACACGGCTGGCGCTTCCTGCCTGGCCCAGGGCTTGTGGCCATCTCCAGGCACCTCTCTGGCAGGGATCCCCGCAGCTCCGGCCCCTGCCCAGCCGCTCTGTGGGCAGCACAAAGGCTTCAGCAGAACCACCAAAGGCCGAGGGGTTTCTGGCCATTTCCCCGGGCCCACTGCACGCCTGCGCAGCTGGCTGAGTGCGAGCATCCTTTTCCCCCTCCTCCCCTATGCCGTACGGACCCTGGGCAGCAAAAGAAAGATCCTGGGAGTCTGTGTATGTTAACATAATCTGTATTTACATGGAAAAAGAAAAAAAATAAATAAAATAAAATTCTTGAAGAAAAACAAAATAAAACTTGACTCAGGGGGCCCCAGCGAAAAGAGCTTCTGGGATCAATCCTCCACAGAGCTCTGGCAGGGCAGGCAGCCGAGCCATGACGGACGAGGAGGCCGTGTCTTCCACGCCCTGCGCAGGTGATTTTGGAGCCACTGGAACCTGGAGATGGGAGCCCGCTCTCCTGACCTGACGATGCACAGCGTTTGAATTGCCAGGCTTCCGACGGCGAGGCTGACGTCGTTCGTTTTGTCTTCAAGGGCTGCGAGAGAGAGGAACAGAGGCACGGTCAGAAGCTGGAGCTGCAGGGAGCCGAGGAAGAGCCCCCTGCCAGGGCCACAACAGCCGGCTCTTGCCATGGCCAGGAGGGAGAAGGGAGCAAGGGGATCAGCCCGAAGCTGCTGGCCACGAATGGCCCGCGTGGCCCTGAAATCTCCGTGTGCTCTGCCCACGGGAGCAGAGCCCTCCGCAGCCGGGGCAGGGCTTGCAGCTCCCCCCGGCAGCCCCCGCTGTCAGCCCGCTGCCCTCACTCACCAGCGCAGATCAGCTGCAGCTCTTGCTGCTGCCCCCTCAGGTGCCGCCCGGCCATGCCTGTGAACACAGAGCCTGTCATGGCCCCAGCGGCACAGCTCCCTGCCAGCGCCGCTGCGGCGCTGTGGCCACACGGGCTGCCGGCCCGGCAGGGCTCAGCTCAGCCCATGCGGCACGCTGTCGCCCCAGGGCACGGCTGTCAGAGGGCGGCAGCAGCAATGCCCAGGCCAGGCGGGGCTCCACGGCGCCGGGCGCGGCTGCCGCTGCCGGGGCAGCAGGCGGGGCCGGGGCCGAGCTGCGGCGGGCCGGGGAAGGGAGCCCGGGCTCGTAACTCACCCATGAAGCTGATGGCCGCCTCTCGCAGGGGCTCCTGTGGGCTCTCCAGGTAGCGCAGGGCTCGGCGCAGGTGCTCGGCTGCTCTGCTCCTGTCCTCTGCCAGCTGGAGAGAGCGGCAGGAGGGAAGGGTTGGCGCGGGCTCAGGCCCTGGGCCGGGCGCTGCCTGCGCCAAGCCCCGGCCTCCCCCGGCCACACAGCCCTGAGGCGCGGCCAGCAGCCGCTGGCGCCGGGCTCCCGAGAGGGGAGGGGGAGAGGGCCGGCTGCTGCCCGGGGAGCCGCGGTGCCGCCCCTGCCCCGCAGCTCTGCCAGGCCGGGCTTTCATGGGCACCCGGCTCGGGCCCACGGGAGCCTGGAGAGGAGCCCGCGCGGCCTCTGGCTGCAGCAGCGCGCAGGGGCACAGCTGCCCGGCCCGCACACTGAGCACCGCCCTCAGGGGCCTTCTCCTGGCTGAGGTGGGGATTCCAGGCCGTCCTTACCAGGCACTTGCTGAACTTCCACAGTTTCTGCTCCTTCAGCAGCTTTTTGAGATCCCTCCTCTTGATGAACTTGACCGCATAAAGCAGCGTTTCCCGAGAAGCCTGGAGAGCAGCAGAGACGCGGAGATGGCCCCGCAGCCCAGGGCTCGGGACCCGCCTCCCCCTGCCATGGCCTGCGGGAGGCTGCGGTCCAGCAGGCGCAGGGCAGGAGGCAGCCGAGCCCCGTGCCAGGCGGACAGCAGCAGCCCACGAGTCCTCACCTCTGCCACATGCTGATTCTCATCATTGCAGTGGAAGAAGAGTGGAAGCAGGCTCTGTTGCACAGGGCTTTCCAAAGGGTTTTCTCTCTCTTCCAAGTACTCCATCATGTCTCGGAAGAGTTTTATGGAGAGCAGCTGTACCTGGCTATTATCCTAGACGAAAAAAAAATGAAAAAACATCTCAGCATTGGCTCCTCCGGGCGCCCTGGGCACAGGGCTGGAAATGCACAGGGCACACAGTTTCCAGGCAGCACCCAGTGGCTGTAGCTGGGGGCACAGAGCCTTACGTGGTCAAAGAGCGGCAGGAGTGCCTCAGCCAGCTGCACGGCAATGGGGGTTGACATCAGCATGTGTTTGTGCAGGAGTATAAAGCTGAGTGTGATGAGTGTCATCCCAGCTGTCTCTGCATCTTTGTCCGCCAGTAGGCGCATGAGGCTTTCGGTCAAGCTCCACATTCTTTTGGCCTGTGCGCAACACAAGTCTGTGAAGTCCCACCCTGCTGCCACAGGGCCCAGAGGCCAAAGGACTGTCCTGAAGCACTGGGGTAGCTGAAGCAGGAGGCAGGAGAGCTGGCAGCAGCTGCCCCAGTGCCCAAAGGCCAGGCCAGGCCAGGCGACTGCGTTCCCAGTGCAGCTTCAGCCACCGCCCCCTTCTCACCATTGAGGGATCATCAATGAGCTCCAGAAGGGCCCTGAGCGCCAGGCGACGCCTCTCCCTGCACTCGCTCTGCAGGTACCTTGAAGAGACCTTCACAACACTGTCGCCACATTCACTAGAATCCAGGCACACGAGGACCTGAAAGGCACAGGCCAGTGATGGGGGAGCCGGCCGGCAGGAGCCCGCAGCCGCACAGGGCTGGGCCCAGGACGCAGCAGCAGCAGCAGCACAGGGTGCGGGCACCGTCCCAGGTGTCTGCGGCCACGAGAGGGCAGAGAGCTGGGAGGCAGCACAGCCAGGCAGCGCTGGACACCCGGCTCACCTCCACAAGGAATGCCAGGGCGGGCAGATCCCAGTGTGGCTCCTGTGTGCTGAGCAGCCAGAGGAGGTGGAGTGCAATACTGGAACACAAGCGATGACAAGCGTGGCGCATCTCCCTAGGAGGGCAAAAAAGGGACCAGAAAGCTGAGCAAATCTCTCCAAGGACAGGCTTACAGAGCCTGGTGGTCTTTTACCACCACTCTGCATGGGGACCTGGGCCCTTTAGGAGGTGTCTCCTCCTGTGCTCTCTCCCCTCGCAGCCTTTTCCAGTCTGCTTGGCCGTCCCTCAGTGTGTCCTTAGCTGTCCCTCAGTGTGTCCCAGGGTCTCGGGGAATGTGTGGGACGGCTCGGGCACAGAGCACAAATGGCAGGATCAATGGGGAGAAAGTGAGTCTCACCTGGCCAGCAGACCCATGGCATAGTGGCGGGTGTCAGCACAGAGCAGCGTGTCCCAGCCACGCTTGCCTTCCACTGACAACACCACATCCTTGTACTGCTTTTGGCAGAGCAGGGACTTCAGGGTCTGCACTGCAAACCTGTGTGCACAGCAAAGCCCAGGTCACTCTGGCAGCACTGGCTCCTTTGCAGGCCACGTGTCAGGCAGGGACAGGAGGAGTGGGATGGAGCACCTGTTGGGGCTGATGACAAGACCGTGCTCTTCCAGGCAATCCTTCCAGAAGGTTTGGACCTCCTCTGGCATCTCTTCTGTGCTGGAGAACACTTGGAAGAGCAGATGAACAAAAAGGCGGGGGAAATATGGCCTCACTACACGTGGGACAGAGGACTCTTGGAGGATCTTCCACATCACCACGGTCGCCTGCAAAGGACAAAGCCCCCCGAGAGAGCGCTCAGTGCCGAGGTGTCCGTGTGGCAGGGCCCGAGCGTGGCAGGGAGAGGCCCGGAGAGACCTTGGCAGGGGAGCACGGGGCCTGGTGGGGCTGAAGCTGGCCCTGGGCCAGGTTTCCGGCCAGCGCCTGAGGCAGGCAGATGCAGTGGGGGAAGGAGGATGGAGAGCTGCTGGAGAGGCGGCCTTGGGGCCAGCAAAGGCCAGTTGCGGAAACTCACAGCCAGGGCAAAGACAGCCGTTTTGTCCCCATCCGAGGTGCACGTGCTGTACTCTGGCCAGCTCCCCAGCACATCCAGGAGGATCAGCTGCACTGGCTCCGCGGTCCTGGACGAGCACATGATGGTCTTCCACATGGAGGTGGCAGCTCTGCGGGATTAGAGCTCTGTCTCAGGGGGGATCTCAGACACAGCAGCGTGGCCTGGGCATCCCTAGGGGCCTGGGCTGAGCGCCGGCTCTTCCTCTGCCCACTGGCCCTTGCCAGCAGCAGCCAGGCAGCCAAGCTGTGTGAGGACGGGCCCTGAGGGGCAGCAAGGCAGCATGGCAGCAGGCTAAGGGGCTGACGTGCCAGGGCTGGGAAAGGCAGCAGCCAGAGGGTTCTGGAACTCTCTAGCTCAGACACCTGGGCCAGGCGATACAGGGTGATGGGCTTGGGAGGCCTGAGCCCTCTGGGCAGGTGGGCCCCATACCTGTCACAGGACGGGGCCACACGCAGGAGCGTCACGACTGCGTCAGCCGGCTGTGCTTTGGTGAGTTTCAGCAGGGCCTTGTCCAGCCTGTGCTGGGCAGAATCATTGGCCATGAGCCATCGGTGAATGTACCTCACCATGGCAGGCACCTGCGGGAGGCACGGGGAGACTTGGAAAGCTGCCAGAGAGAGCAATGTCCCCAGGCTCCCCAGAGAAGTGCTTTCCTTGCCAGCGCACTGCCATGGCCTCAAAGGCTCTGAGGGAGCAGCAGGCGTGGCTGGGGAAGCCACGTGACTCCTGGGGGAACTGAAGCCTGGCCCCAGGCTGCTTACTTGTTCTGGCCTGGCAACACCCTTCTCCAGGAGCAAATCCAGCAGGGCGGCACTGGTCTCATGCTTGAGGAGCTCGGAGTGAGCTGTGAGCCCAGTGCCCATGGTGCGGGTCTCTTCCTGCCGAATGCTCCGGATGAAGTCGCAGACGAGCTGTAGGAGAAGGGCAAGAAGCCGCGGATGTTGCATGGAGTGCTGCACACACGGTGCTGGGCTGAGCAGGGACAGCAGGCCCAGCCCAGGTGGGGGTGGCTGCAGGTACCTGCGCTGTTCGATGGAAGCGGCCACGGCTGGATTCCTGCTCATGTGTGCGCTCCACAGCTTCATCTGGCAAAGAGGGAGCGCAGCCAGAGCTGAGGGGCTGCGGGAGAGGCCGGAGAACACAGCCCAGCCCTGCACTCCCCAGGCAGGGAGAGCCCTGCGATGCCCCAGGGGGATGGAGCGAGGCCGCTGAGGGGTGTCTGCCTGGCGCCTCTTCCGGCCTGTCCGTGGGCATTTCCCCAGGGGATTGCATGGCATGGCATGGCATGGGGCCAAGTTGGCTGCAGGCTCCAGGCCTGCAGCCCAGTTCTGCAACTCACCCCCCTGTGGTGGATGGAAGGGCACCACCTCTTCAGTCTCCTGTGCTGGGGCTGCTCCAGGGCCGCCTTCCTCCTCCTCCACCCAGGCCATCTTGGGCACTCTCGGGGGTCTCTGCTCCATGTCTGTGGCTGGAGCTACTTGCAGGAGAGGTGCCCTGGGAAAGCTCCAGGGCACCAAGTCCCACGCTCTGCCCTTGAGGGCAGCTGCAGAATAGAAGCCTTGGAAGGCCACGGGTCACCGAGTCCTGTGCTCTGGCCTTGAGCTCAGCTGCAGGAAGAACGCTGCAGAAAAGCTCCTGGTCAGACGGGAACGAGTGCGCTGTGTGGGGGCTCCTCACAGCACTGCTCTGTCCCGTTGTGCCCCGCTGTTTGCTCCCAGCACCGGGCAAGCTTCTATTTCCCACGTGTCACAAAGGGGCCCTGGAGACCGGGTTCCGTTCCATGGCACGGTGACGACCGTGCTGCAGCGTGCCACCCAGGGCCCTTGCACACACTGCCTCCTGCCCTGGGGCCGGCCCCAGCCCCGCTAAAGTGGCCCAGCTTGGAAGGAATCCCTGGCCCCAGGTGTCTAAGACAGCCTGACAGAATCTTTAGGAAGGGCTCAGACCATAAGCAAAGGCCGCCCTGCTCTGCGGGCTCGGGCCTATCCCCATATCTTTCCCCGAGAGCATTTGAATTTCTAAATGAGAATCATTTGAAGGGAGGGGATTTACATTTTCCATTCCAGAGAAGACTTCTGCCTTCCTTAGCAGACACCTCTCTCTTCAAACCAAGACAATTCTTTGTCATCTTGACGATGCGCAGTTGCTGGGAAGCCCCGTTTTACTCCAGGGACCTTAAGAACCATTCCCAGCAACTGGGAAAATCCTAGGTGTTCCATCCACCCATAGATGAGCTCTCCAAATTTGCCCCGAAAGTGGGTCCAGCTTTTATAGGCCAAAAAGAGCAAGTCCAAGTGACTCGATGATATTTTTTAGCCGGGATAGCCCTGCAGCTGATGGCACACTTCACAGTCAGCAGGGGACACAGCTAGGCCAAAGCCCAGACCTCTTCTGGGAAACTTTCTCTTCAAACACCCTTCAAACACGCCTCCATGCAAGTCAGTTGGGAAAGTTTCTTCAAATGATCCATTTCTGGCACCTGACTACACAGGGTTATGTGAAAGATTCTAAAGCAGCCGCTCTGGAGTCAGAGAGGCAGCCCTGAGAGTCCTTGTCATCTATTTGTAGCTAAATCCCACTTTTGGGGAGTTGAAGGAGTTTGGAACGAGCTAGAGAGCGGACCTCTGAGTTTTTTAGATGATGCCATTGCTTTTTCTTCTCTTCTACATAGGCAGGAAGGGTGAGTTGGGCTCACATCTCCACCGCATGGCTCACAGGGCCGCAAGACTTGTAGTTACAAGAGCTTTGAAGGATTTCTTGGCCAAGAAGACACGGCCAACAAGGATTTTTATGTTTTGGACCCAATCTTCAAGATTTCATCTTACGGACTCATGCTCTCGGAGTGTCTAGCTGGTCAGAGTGACCGCGAGATAAGTTAGAAAGTCTCTTTTCCCAGCCCGGTGGTGGAAGAAGGAGTCAGAGCTCTTCATTTCTCAGTCTCAAGGTTGTTGATTGTATCTTATCTATAAAATTCTTTCTCCTGTCCTGCCGAGGTCCGCTCAGCAAGACAGTCTAAGGCACTCTGCCTCCTCTGGGGTGGTGTTATCTTTTTCTACTAAAAACTACCTGTACAACAGTTACAATTACTTTCCAATCCCTATCGTCTATGTCGGACAGCGAGCTTCTACTCTAGACCAATCTCAAATGCCAACATCACAGCAGAAGATGGAGGCCAAGAAGAAGGAGAAAGGCTGGACGTGCCCAGATTGCTCCATCTGGCCCCCTGAAGCCCCATTCTAAAAACCCTCAAAATCTAGTTTTCCACTCTGGGATAAATTCACTATCATTCTACTTCAACTTTTGTGGCTGGTCATTCTTCATACAAGGTTGGGGATTGTTTTTTCCAAGGGCTAAATCAAAGGCACAGGGGTCTTGGGCTCTGTGCCAAGCTCTCTGAGCCCTCTGACAGGGTCTCGAGTCCTGCAGGGCAGCCAGAGGAATTTCCTGGGTTCCCACATCATGCTGACAGTGTAAGCTTCCTTAGCCAGTCATGCTATGACACACAAACCTACAGCACTGCATCCTAAACTTCTTGTTTACCATTGTAACTACTTGGATTTTTTCCTAGATCTTGAACTCGAAAACTCTAAACTTTCCTCCACTTCAACTTTCCTCCCCGTGTCGCTGCTATAAACTGGAAATGCGCATTCTCGCTCCTAGCACCTAAGTTTGGGAGCCCTTTGCAAGGTCTCAGATCAAATCCTGTGCTTAATTCTAAGCTTTGCTGACAAGACCAAAGGTCTGAGATTTCTCTGCATTTGGGTTTCCAGCTACACTGATGCTGTTAGTTGCAGAGTGCCCAGGATGCGTCTTGCAGGTCAACTCTGGCAGGAACAAGGCGGCTGCCAGGGGGCTGCTTGTGGCCTCTGACAGCCCATTGCCCACGGCTTGCCAGCGGCCCAGCCCCTCAGGGGCTGCCCCAGCCCGGCCAAGCTGCCCGGCAGCAGCGCCGCAGCCCCACAGCAGCTCCAGAGCAGCCCCATGCAGAGGCACCTGGGAGCCCTCAGCAAGGCAGCCGGCAGCACACGGGCAGGAGGACACGGCTGGCGCTTCCTGCCTGGCCCAGGGCTTGTGGCCATCTCCAGGCACCTCTCTGGCAGGGATCCCCGCAGCTCCGGCCCCTGCCCAGCCGCTCTGTGGGCAGCACAAAGGCTTCAGCAGAACCACCAAAGGCCGAGGGGTTTCTGGCCATTTCCCCGGGCCCACTGCACGCCTGCGCAGCTGGCTGAGTGCGAGCATCCTTTTCCCCCTCCTCCCCTATGCCGTACGGACCCTGGGCAGCAAAAGAAAGATCCTGGGAGTCTGTGTATGTTAACATAGTCTATATTTACATGGTAAAAGAAAAAAAAAAAAAAAAAGAAACAAAAATTCTTGAAGAAACGGAAAATTCCACCTGACTCAGGTGGCCACAACAAAAACAGCTTCTGGGATCAGTTCTCCACAGAGCTCTTGCAGGGCAGGCAGCCGAGCCATGACGGACGAGGAGGCCGTGTCTTCCACGCCCTGCGCAGGTGATTTTGGAGCCACTGGAACCTGGAGATGGGAGCCCGCTCTCCTGACCTGACGATGCACAGCGTTTGAATTGCCAGGCTTCCGACGGCGAGGCTGACGTCGTTCGTTTTGTCTTCAAGGGCTGCGAGAGAGAGGAACAGAGGCACGGTCAGAAGCTGGAGCTGCAGGGAGCCGAGGAAGAGCCCCCTGCCAGGGCCATCCCAGCCGGCTCTTGCCATGGCCAGGAGGGAGAAGGGAGCAAGGGGATCAACCCGAAGCTGCTGGCCACGAATGGCCCGAGTGGCCCTGAAATCTCCGTGTGCTCTGCCCACGGGAGCAGAGCCCTCCGCAGCTGGGGCAGGGCTTGCAGCTCCCCCCGGCAGCCCCCGCTGTCAGCCCGCTGCCCTCACTCACCAGCGCAGATCAGCTGCAGCTCTTGCTGCTGCCCCCTCAGGTGCCGCCCGGCCATGCCTGTGAACACAGAGCCTGTCATGGCCCCAGCGGCACAGCTCCCTGCCAGCGCCGCTGCGGCGCTGTGGCCACACGGGCTGCCGGCCCGGCAGGGCTCAGCTCAGCCCATGCGGCACGCTGTCGCCCCAGGGCACGGCTGTCAGAGGGCGGCAGCAGCAATGCCCAGGCCAGGCGGGGCTTCACGGCGCCGGGCGCGGCTGCCGCTGCCGGGGCAGCAGGCGGGGCCGGGGCCGAGCTGCGGCGGGCCGGGGAAGGGAGCCCGGGCTCGTAACTCACCCATGAAGCTGATGGCCGCCTCTCGCAGGGGCTCCTGTGGGCTCTCCAGGTAGCGCAGGGCTCGGCGCAGGTGCTCGGCTGCTCTGCTCCTGTCCTCTGCCAGCTGGAGAGAGCGGCAGGAGGGAAGGGTTGGCGCGGGCTCAGGCCCTGGGCCGGGCGCTGCCTGCGCCAAGCCCCGGCCTCCCCCGGCCACACAGCCCTGAGGCGCGGCCAGCAGCCGCTGGCGCCGGGCTCCCGAGAGGGGAGGGGGAGAGGGCCGGCTGCTGCCCGGGGAGCCGCGGTGCCGCCCCTGCCCCGCAGCTCCGCCGGGCCGGGCTTTCATGGGCACCCGGCTCGGGCCCACGGGAGCCTGGAGAAGAGCCCGCGCGGCCTCTGGCTGCAGCAGCGCGCAGGGGCACAGCTGCCCGGCCCGCACACTGAGCACCGCCCTCAGGGGCCTTCTCCTGGCTGAGGTGGGGATTCCAGGCCGTCCTTACCAGGCACTTGCTGAACTTCCACAGTTTCTGCTCCTTCAGCAGCTTTTTGAGATCCCTCCTCTTGATGAACTTGACCGCATAAAGCAGCGTTTCCCGAGAAGCCTGGAGAGCAGCAGAGACGCGGAGATGGCCCCGCAGCCCAGGGCTCGGGACCCGCCTCCCCCTGCCATGGCCTGCGGGAGGCTGCGGTCCAGCAGGCGCAGGGCAGGAGGCAGCCGAGCCCCGTGCCAGGCGGACAGCAGCAGCCCACGAGTCCTCACCTCTGCCACATGCTGATTCTCATCATTGCAGTGGAAGAAGAGTGGAAGCAGGCTCTGTTGCACAGGGCTTTCCAAAGGGTTTTCTCTCTCTTCCAAGTACTCCATCATGTCTTGGAAGAGTTTTATGGAGAGCAGCTGTACCTGGCTATTATCCTAGATGAAGAAAAAATGAAAAAACACCTCAGCATTGGCTCCTCCGGGCACCCTGGGCACAGGGCTGGAAATGCACAGGGCACACAGTTTCCAGGCAGCACCCAGTGGCTGTAGCTGGGGGCACAGAGCCTTACGTGGTCAAAGAGCGGCAGGAGTGCCTCAGCCAGCTGCACGGCAATGGGGGTGGACATCAGCATGTGTTTGTGCAGGAGTATAAAGCTGAGTGTGATGAGTGTCATCCCAGCTGTCTCTGCATCTTTGTCCGCCAGTAGGCGCATGAGGCTTTCGGTCAAGCTCCACATTCTTTCGGCCTGTGCGCAACACAAGTCTGTGAAGTCCCACCCTGCTGCCACAGGGCCCAGAGGCCAAAGGACTGTCCTGAAGCACTGGGGTAGCTGAAGCAGGAGGCAGGAGAGCTGGGAGCAGCTGCCCCAGTGCCCAAAGGCCAGGCCAGGCCATGCGACTGCGTTCCCAGTGCAGCTTCAGCCACCGCCCCCTTCTCACCATTGAGGGATCATCAATGAGCTCCAGAAGGGCCCTGAGCGCCAGGCGACGCCTCTCCCTGCACTCGCTCTGCAGGTACCTTGAAGAGACCTTCACAACACTGTCGCCACATTCACTAGAATCCAGGCACACGAGGACCTGAAAGGCACAGGCCAGTGATGGGGGAGCCGGCCGGCAGGAGCCCGCAGCCGCACAGGGCTGGGCCCAGGACGCAGCAGCAGCAGCAGCACAGGGTGCGGGCACCGTCCCAGGTGTCTGCGGCCACGAGAGGGCAGAGAGCTGGGAGGCAGCACAGCCAGGCAGCGCTGGACACCCGGCTCACCTCCACAAGGAATGCCAGGGCGGGCAGATCCCAGTGTGGCTCCTGTGTGCTGAGCAGCCAGAGGAGGTGGAGTGCAATACTGGAACACAAGCGATGACAAGCGTGGCGCATCTCCCTAGGAGGGCAAAAAAGGGACCAGGAAGCTGAGCAAATCTCTCCAAGGACAGGCTTACAGAGCCTGGTGGTCTTTTACCACCACTCTGCATGGGGACCTGGGCCCTTTAGGAGGTGTCTCCTCCTGTGCTCTCTCCCCTCGCAGCCTTTTCCAGTCTGCTTGGCCGTCCCTCAGTGTGTCCTTAGCTGTCCCTCAGTGTGTCCCAGGGTCTCGGGGAATGTGTGGGACGGCTCGGGCACAGAGCACAAATGGCAGGATCAATGGGGAGAAAGTGAGTCTCACCTGGCCAGCAGACCCATGGCATAGTGGCGGGTGTCAGCACAGAGCAGCGTGTCCCAGCCACGCTTGCCTTCCACTGACAACACCACATCCTTGTACTGCTTTTGGCAGAGCAGGGACTTCAGGGTCTGCACTGCAAACCTGTGTGCACAGCAAAGCCCAGGTCACTCTGGCAGCACTGGCTCCTTTGCAGGCCACGTGTCAGGCAGGGACAGGAGGAGTGGGATGGAGCACCTGTTGGGGCTGATGACAAGACCGTGCTCTTCCAGGCAATCCTTCCAGAAGGTTTGGACCTCCTCTGGCATCTCTTCTGTGCTGGAGAACACTTGGAAGAGCAGATGAACAAAAAGGCGGGGGAAATATGGCCTCACTACACGTGGGACAGAGGACTCTTGGAGGATCTTCCACATCACCACGGTCGCCTGCAAAGGACAAAGCCCCCCGAAAGAGCGCTCAGTGCCGAGGTGTCCGTGTGGCAGGGCCCGAGCGTGGCAGGGAGAGGCCCGGAGAGACCTTGGCAGGGGAGCACGGGGCCTGGTGGGGCTGAAGCTGGCCCTGGGCCAGGTTTCCGGCCAGCGCCTGAGGCAGGCAGATGCAGTGGGGGAAGGAGGATGGAGAGCTGCTGGAGAGGCGGCCTTGGGGCCAGCAAAGGCCAGTTGCGGAAACTCACAGCCAGGGCAAAGACAGCCGTTTTGTCCCCATCCGAGGTGCACGTGCTGTACTCTGGCCAGCTCCCCAGCACATCCAGGAGGATCAGCTGCACTGGCTCCGCGGTCCTGGACGAGCATATGATGGTCTTCCACATGGAGGTGGCAGCTCTGCGGGATTAGAGCTCTGTCTCAGGGGGGATCTCAGACACAGCAGCGTGGCCTGGGCATCCCTAGGGGCCTGGGCTGAGCGCCGGCTCTTCCTCTGCCCACTGGCCCTTGCCAGCAGCAGCCAGGCAGCCAAGCTGTGTGAGGACGGGCCCTGAGGGGCAGCAAGGCAGCATGGCAGCAGGCTAAGGGGCTGACGTGCCAGGGCTGGGAAAGGCAGCAGCCAGAGGGTTCTGGAACTCTCTAGCTCAGACACCTGGGCCAGGCGATACAGGGTGATGGGCTTGGGAGGCCTGAGCCCTCTGGGCAGGTGGGCCCCATACCTGTCACAGGACGGGGCCACACGCAGGAGCGTCACGACTGCGTCAGCCGGCTGTGCTTTGGTGAGTTTCAGAAGGGCCTTGTCCAGCCTGTGCTGGGCAGAATCATTGGCCAGGAGCCATCGGTGAATGTACCTCACCATGGCAGGCACCTGCGGGAGGCACGGGGAGACTTGGAAAGCTGCCAGAGAGAGCAATGTCCCCAGGCTCCCCAGAGAAGTGCTTTCCTTGCCAGCGCACTGCCATGGCCTCAAAGGCTCTGAGGGAGCAGCAGGCATGGCTGGGGAAGCCACGTGACTCCTGGGGGAACTGAAGCCTGGCCCCAGGCTGCTTACTTGTTCTGGCCTGGCAACACCCTTCTCCAGGAGCAAATCCAGCAGGGCGGCACTGGTCTCATGCTTGAGGAGCTCGGAGTGAGCTGTGAGCCCAGTGCCCATGGTGCGGGTCTCTTCCTGCCGAATGCTCCGGATGAAGTCGCAGACGAGCTGTAGGAGAAGGGCAAGAAGCCGCGGATGTTGCATGGAGTGCTGCACACACGGTGCTGGGCTGAGCAGGGACAGCAGGCCCAGCCCGGGTGGGGGTGGCTGCAGGTACCTGCGCTGTTCGATGGAAGCGGCCACGGCTGGATTCCTGCTCATGTGTGCGCTCCACAGCTTCATCTGGCAAAGAGGGAGCGCAGCCAGAGCTGAGGGGCTGCGGGAGAGGCCGGAGAACACAGCCCAGCCCTGCACTCCCCAGGCAGGGAGAGCCCTGCGATGCCCCAGGGGGATGGAGCGAGACCGCTGAGGTGTGTCTGCCTGGCGCCTCTTCCGGCCTGTCCGTGGGCATTTCCCCAGGGGATTGCATGGCATGGCATGGCATGGCATGGCATGGCATGGCATGGCATGGGGCCAAGTTGGCTGCAGGCTCCAGGCCTGCAGCCCAGTTCTGCCACTCACCCCCCTGTGGTGGATGGAAGGGCACCACCTCTTCAGTCTCCTGTGCTGGGGCTGCTCCAGGGCCGCCTTCCTCCTCCTCCACCCAGGCCATCTTGGGCACTCTCGGGGGTCTCTGCTCCATGTCTGTGGCTGGAGCTACTTGCAGGAGAGGTGCCCTGGGAAAGCTCCAGGGCACCAAGTCCCACGCTCTGCCCTTGAGGGCAGCTGCAGAATAGAAGCCTTGGAAGGCCACGGGTCACCGAGTCCTGTGCTCTGGCCTTGAGCTCAGCTGCAGGAAGAACGCTGCAGAAAAGCTCCTGGTCAGACGGGAACGAGTGCGCTGTGTGGGGGCTCCTCACAGCACTGCTCTGTCCCGTTGTGCCCCGCTGTTTGCTCCCAGCACCGGGCAAGCTTCTATTTCCCACGTGTCACAAAGGGGCCTTGGAGACCGGGTTCCGTTCCATGGCACGGTGACCGTGCTGCAGCGTGCCACCCAGGGCCCTTGCACACACTGCCTCCTGCCCTGGGGCCGGCCCCAGCCCCGCTAAAGTGGCCCAGCTTGGAAGGAATCCCTGGCCCCAGGTGTCTAAGACAGCCTGACAGAATCTTTAGGAAGGGCTCAGACCATAAGCAAAGGCCGCCCTGCTCTGCGGGCTCAGGCCTATCCCCATATCTTTCCCCGAGAGCATTTGAATTTCTAAATGAGAATCATTTGAAGGGAGGGGATTTACATTTTCCATTCCAGAGAAGACTTCTGCCTTCCTTAGCAGACACCTCTCTCTTCAAACCAAGACAATTCTTTGTCATCTTGACGATGCGCAGTTGCTGGGAAGCCCCGTTTTACTCCAGGGACCTTAAGAACCATTCCCAGCAACTGGGAAAATCCTAGGTGTTCCATCCACCCATAGATGAGCTCTCCAAATTTGCCCCGAAAGTGGGTCCAGCTTTTATAGGCCAAAAAGAGCAAGTCCAAGTGACTCGATGATATTTTTTAGCCGGGATAGCCCTGCAGCTGATGGCACACTTCACAGTCAGCAGGGGACACAGCTAGGCCAAAGCCCAGACCTCTTCTGGGAAACTTTCTCTTCAAACACCCTTCAAACACGCCTCCATGCAAGTCAGTTGGGAAAGTTTCTTCAAATGATCCATTTCTGGCACCTGACTACACAGGGTTATGTGAAAGATTCTAAAGCAGCCGCTCTGGAGTCAGAGAGGCAGCCCTGAGAGTCCTTGTCATCTATTTGTAGCTAAATCCCACTTTTGGGGAGTTGAAGGAGTTTGGAACGAGCTAGAGAGCGGACCTCTGAGTTTTTTAGATGATGCCATTGCTTTTTCTTCTCTTCTACATAGGCAGGAAGGGTGAGTTGGGCTCACATCTCCACCGCATGGCTCACAGGGCCGCAAGACTTGTAGTTACAAGAGCTTTGAAGGATTTCTTGGCCAAGAAGACACGGCCAACAAGGATTTTTATGTTTTGGACCCAATCTTCAAGATTTCATCTTACGGACTCATGCTCTCGGAGTGTCTAGCTGGTCAGAGTGACCGCAAGATAAGTTAGAAAGTCCCTTTTCCCAGCCCGGTGGTGGAAGAAGGAGTCAGAGCTCTTCATTTCTCAGTCTCAAGGTTGTTGATTGTATCTTATCTATAAAATTCTTTCTCCTGTCCTGCCGAGGTCCGCTCAGCAAGACAGTCTAAGGCACTCTGCCTCCTCTGGGGTGGTGTTATCTTTTTCTACTAAAAACTACCTGTACAATAGTTACAATTACTTTCCAATCCCTATCGTCTATGTCGGACAGCGAGCTTCTACTCTAGACCAATCTCAAATGCCAACATCACAGCAGAAGATGGAGGCCAAGAAGAAGGAGAAAGGCTGGACGTGCCCAGATTGCTCCATCTGGCCCCCTGAAGCCCCATTCTAAAAACCCTCAAAATCTAGTTTTCCACTCTGGGATAAATTCACTATCATTCTACTTCAACTTTTGTGGCTGGTCATTCTTCATACAAGGTTGGGGATTGTTTTTTCCAAGGGCTAAATCAAAGGCACAGGGGTCTTGGGCTCTGTGCCAAGCTCTCTGAGCCCTCTGACAGGGTCTCGAGTCCTGCAGGGCAGCCAGAGGAATTTCCTGGGTTCCCACATCATGCTGACAGTGTAAGCTTCCTTAGCCAGTCATGCTATGACACACAAACCTACAGCACTGCATCCTAAACTTCTTGTTTACCATTGTAACTACTTGGATTTTTTCCTAGATCTTGAACTCGAAAACTCTAAACTTTCCTCCACTTCAACTTTCCTCCCCGTGTCGCTGCTATAAACTGGAAATCCGCATTCTCGCTCCTAGCACCTAAGTTTGGGAGCCCTTTGCAAGGTCTCAGATCAAATCCTGTGCTTAATTCTAAGCTTTGCTGACAAGACCAAAGGTCTGAGATTTCTCTGCATTTGGGTTTCCAGCAACACTGATGCTGTTAGTTGCAGAGTGCCCAGGATGCGTCTTGCAGGTCGACTCTGGCAGGAACAAGGCGGCTGCCAGGGGGCTGCTTGTGGCCTCTGACAGCCCATTGCCCACGGCTTGCCAGCGGCCCAGCCCCTCAGGGGCTGCCCCAGCCCGGCCAAGCTGCCCGGCAGCAGCGCCGCAGCCCCACAGCAGCTCCAGAGCAGCCCCATGCAGAGGCACCTGGGAGCCCTCAGCAAGGCAGCCGGCAGCACACGGGCAGGAGGACACGGCTGGCGCTTCCTGCCTGGCCCAGGGCTTGTGGCCATCTCCAGGCACCTCTCTGGCAGGGATCCCCGCAGCTCCGGCCCCTGCCCAGCCGCTCTGTGGGCAGCACAAAGGCTTCAGCAGAACCACCAAAGGCCGAGGGGTTTCTGGCCATTTCCCCGGGCCCACTGCACGCCTGCGCAGCTGGCTGAGTGTGAGCATCCTTTTCCCCCTCCTCCCCTATGCCGTACGGACCCTGGGCAGCAAAAGAAAGATCCTGGGAGTCTGTGTATGTTAACATAGTCTATATTTACATGGTAAAAGAAAAAAAAAAAAAAAAGAAACAAAAATTCTTGAAGAAACGGAAAATTCCACCTGACTCAGGTGGCCACAACAAAAACAGCTTCTGGGATCAGTTCTCCACAGAGCTCTTGCAGGGCAGGCAGCCGAGCCATGACGGACGAGGAGGCCGTGTCTTCCACGCCCTGCGCAGGTGATTTTGGAGCCACTGGAACCTGGAGATGGGAGCCCGCTCTCCTGACCTGACGATGCACAGCGTTTGAATTGCCAGGCTTCCGACGGCGAGGCTGACGTCGTTCGTTTTGTCTTCAAGGGCTGCGAGAGAGAGGAACAGAGGCACGGTCAGAAGCTGGAGCTGCAGGGAGCCGAGGAAGAGCCCCCTGCCAGGGCCATCCCAGCCGGCTCTTGCCATGGCCAGGAGGGAGAAGGGAGCAAGGGGATCAACCCGAAGCTGCTGGCCACGAATGGCCCGCGTGGCCCTGAAATCTCCGTGTGCTCTGCCCACGGGAGCAGAGCCCTCCGCAGCCGGGGCAGGGCTTGCAGCTCCCCCCGGCAGCCCCCGCTGTCAGCCCGCTGCCCTCACTCACCAGCGCAGATCAGCTGCAGCTCTTGCTGCTGCCCCCTCAGGTGCCGCCCGGCCATGCCTGTGAACACAGAGCCTGTCATGGCCCCAGCGGCACAGCTCCCTGCCAGCGCCGCTGCGGCGCTGTGGCCACACGGGCTGCCGGCCCGGCAGGGCTCAGCTCAGCCCATGCGGCACGCTGTCGCCCCAGGGCACGGCTGTCAGAGGGCGGCAGCAGCAATGCCCAGGCCAGGCGGGGCTTCACGGCGCCGGGCGCGGCTGCCGCTGCCGGGGCAGCAGGCGGGGCCGGGGCCGAGCTGCGGCGGGCCGGGGAAGGGAGCCCGGGCTCGTAACTCACCCATGAAGCTGATGGCCGCCTCTCGCAGGGGCTCCTGTGGGCTCTCCAGGTAGCGCAGGGCTCGGCGCAGGTGCTCGGCTGCTCTGCTCCTGTCCTCTGCCAGCTGGAGAGAGCGGCAGGAGGGAAGGGTTGGCGCGGGCTCAGGCCCTGGGCCGGGCGCTGCCTGCGCCAAGCCCCGGCCTCCCCCGGCCACACAGCCCTGAGGCGCGGCCAGCAGCCGCTGGCGCCGGGCTCCCGAGAGGGGAGGGGGAGAGGGCCGGCTGCTGCCCGGGGAGCCGCGGTGCCGCCCCTGCCCCGCAGCTCCGCCGGGCCGGGCTTTCATGGGCACCCGGCTCGGGCCCACGGGAGCCTGGAGAGGAGCCCGCGCGGCCTCTGGCTGCAGCAGCGCGCAGGGGCACAGCTGCCCGGCCCGCACACTGAGCACCGCCCTCAGGGGCCTTCTCCTGGCTGAGGTGGGGATTCCAGGCCGTCCTTACCAGGCACTTGCTGAACTTCCACAGTTTCTGCTCCTTCAGCAGCTTTTTGAGATCCCTCCTCTTGATGAACTTGACCGCATAAAGCAGCGTTTCCCGAGAAGCCTGGAGAGCAGCAGAGACGCGGAGATGGCCCCGCAGCCCAGGGCTCGGGACCCGCCTCCCCCTGCCATGGCCTGCGGGAGGCTGCGGTCCAGCAGGCGCAGGGCAGGAGGCAGCCGAGCCCCGTGCCAGGCGGACAGCAGCAGCCCACGAGTCCTCACCTCTGCCACATGCTGATTCTCATCATTGCAGTGGAAGAAGAGTGGAAGCAGGCTCTGTTGCACAGGGCTTTCCAAAGGGTTTTCTCTCTCTTCCAAGTACTCCATCATGTCTCGGAAGAGTTTTATGGAGAGCAGCTGTACCTGGCTATTATCCTAGATGAAAAAAAAATGAAAAAACACCTCAGCATTGGCTCCTCCGGGCGCCCTGGGCACAGGGCTGGAAATGCACAGGGCACACAGTTTCCAGGCAGCACCCAGTGGCTGTAGCTGGGGGCACAGAGCCTTACGTGGTCAAAGAGCGGCAGGAGTGCCTCAGCCAGCTGCACGGCAATGGGGGTTGACATCAGCATGTGTTTGTGCAGGAGTATAAAGCTGAGTGTGATGAGTGTCATCCCAGCTGTCTCTGCATCTTTGTCCGCCAGTAGGCGCATGAGGCTTTCGGTCAAGCTCCACATTCTTTCGGCCTGTGCGCAACACAAGTCTGTGAAGTCCCACCCTGCTGCCACAGGGCCCAGAGGCCAAAGGACTGTCCTGAAGCACTGGGGTAGCTGAAGCAGGAGGCAGGAGAGCTGGCAGCAGCTGCCCCAGTGCCCAAAGGCCAGGCCAGGCCAGGCGACTGCGTTCCCAGTGCAGCTTCAGCCACCGCCCCCTTCTCACCATTGAGGGATCATCAATGAGCTCCAGAAGGGCCCTGAGCGCCAGGCGACGCCTCTCCCTGCACTCGCTCTGCAGGTACCTTGAAGAGACCTTCACAACACTGTCGCCACATTCACTAGAATCCAGGCACATGAGGACCTGAAAGGCACAGGCCAGTGATGGGGGAGCCGGCCGGCAGGAGCCCGCAGCCGCACAGGGCTGGGCCCAGGACGCAGCAGCAGCAGCAGCAGCAGCACAGGGTGCGGGCACCGTCCCAGGTGTCTGCGGCCACGAGAGGGCAGAGAGCTGGGAGGCAGCACAGCCAGGCAGCGCTGGACACCCGGCTCACCTCCACAAGGAATGCCAGGGCGGGCAGATCCCAGTGTGGCTCCTGTGTGCTGAGCAGCCAGAGGAGGTGGAGTGCAATACTGGAACACAAGCGATGACAAGCGTGGCGCATCTCCCTAGGAGGGCAAAAAAGGGACCAGGAAGCTGAGCAAATCTCTCCAAGGACAGGCTTACAGAGCCTGGTGGTCTTTTACCACCACTCTGCATGGGGACCTGGGCCCTTTAGGAGGTGTCTCCTCCTGTGCTCTCTCCCCTCGCAGCCTTTTCCAGTCTGCTTGGCCGTCCCTCAGTGTGTCCTTAGCTGTCCCTCAGTGTGTCCCAGGGTCTCGGGGAATGTGTGGGACGGCTCGGGCACAGAGCACAAATGGCAGGATCAATGGGGAGAAAGTGAGTCTCACCTGGCCAGCAGACCCATGGCATAGTGGCGGGTGTCAGCACAGAGCAGCGTGTCCCAGCCACGCTTGCCTTCCACTGACAACACCACATCCTTGTACTGCTTTTGGCAGAGCAGGGACTTCAGGGTCTGCACTGCAAACCTGTGTGCACAGCAAAGCCCAGGTCACTCTGGCAGCACTGGCTCCTTTGCAGGCCACGTGTCAGGCAGGGACAGGAGGAGTGGGATGGAGCACCTGTTGGGGCTGATGACAAGACCGTGCTCTTCCAGGCAATCCTTCCAGAAGGTTTGGACCTCCTCTGGCATCTCTTCTGTGCTGGAGAACACTTGGAAGAGCAGATGAACAAAAAGGCGGGGGAAATATGGCCTCACTACACGTGGGACAGAGGACTCTTGGAGGATCTTCCACATCACCACGGTCGCCTGCAAAGGACAAAGCCCCCCGAGAGAGCGCTCAGTGCCGAGGTGTCCGTGTGGCAGGGCCCGAGCGTGGCAGGGAGAGGCCCGGAGAGACCTTGGCAGGGGAGCACGGGGCCTGGTGGGGCTGAAGCTGGCCCTGGGCCAGGTTTCCGGCCAGCGCCTGAGGCAGGCAGATGCAGTGGGGGAAGGAGGATGGAGAGCTGCTGGAGAGGCGGCCTTGGGGCCAGCAAAGGCCAGTTGCGGAAACTCACAGCCAGGGCAAAGACAGCCGTTTTGTCCCCATCCGAGGTGCACGTGCTGTACTCTGGCCAGCTCCCCAGCACATCCAGGAGGATCAGCTGCACTGGCTCCGCGGTCCTGGACGAGCACATGATGGTCTTCCACATGGAGGTGGCAGCTCTGCGGGATTAGAGCTCTGTCTCAGGGGGGATCTCAGACACAGCAGCGTGGCCTGGGCATCCCTAGGGGCCTGGGCTGAGCGCCGGCTCTTCCTCTGCCCACTGGCCCTTGCCAGCAGCAGCCAGGCAGCCAAGCTGTGTGAGGACGGGCCCTGAGGGGCAGCAAGGCAGCATGGCAGCAGGCTAAGGGGCTGACGTGCCAGGGCTGGGAAAGGCAGCAGCCAGAGGGTTCTGGAACTCTCTAGCTCAGACACCTGGGCCAGGCGATACAGGGTGATGGGCTTGGGAGGCCTGAGCCCTCTGGGCAGGTGGGCCCCATACCTGTCACAGGACGGGGCCACACGCAGGAGCGTCACGACTGCGTCAGCCGGCTGTGCTTTGGTGAGTTTCAGCAGGGCCTTGTCCAGCCTGTGCTGGGCAGAATCATTGGCCATGAGCCATCGGTGAATGTACCTCACCATGGCAGGCACCTGCGGGAGGCACGGGGAGACTTGGAAAGCTGCCAGAGAGAGCAATGTCCCCAGGCTCCCCAGAGAAGTGCTTTCCTTGCCAGCGCACTGCCATGGCCTCAAAGGCTCTGAGGGAGCAGCAGGCGTGGCTGGGGAAGCCACGTGACTCCTGGGGGAACTGAAGCCTGGCCCCAGGCTGCTTACTTGTTCTGGCCTGGCAACACCCTTCTCCAGGAGCAAATCCAGCAGGGCGGCACTGGTCTCATGCTTGAGGAGCTCGGAGTGAGCTGTGAGCCCAGTGCCCATGGTGCGGGTCTCTTCCTGCCGAATGCTCCGGATGAAGTCGCAGACGAGCTGTAGGAGAAGGGCAAGAAGCCGCGGATGTTGCATGGAGTGCTGCACACACGGTGCTGGGCTGAGCAGGGACAGCAGGCCCAGCCCAGGTGGGGGTGGCTGCAGGTACCTGCGCTGTTCGATGGAAGCGGCCACGGCTGGATTCCTGCTCATGTGTGCGCTCCACAGCTTCATCTGGCAAAGAGGGAGCGCAGCCAGAGCTGAGGGGCTGCGGGAGAGGCCGGAGAACACAGCCCAGCCCTGCACTCCCCAGGCAGGGAGAGCCCTGCGATGCCCCAGGGGGATGGAGCGAGGCCGCTGAGGTGTGTCTGCCTGGCGCCTCTTCCGGCCTGTCCGTGGGCATTTCCCCAGGGGATTGCATGGCATGGCATGGCATGGCATGGCATGGCATGGCATGGCATGGCATGGGGCCAAGTTGGCTGCAGGCTCCAGGCCTGCAGCCCAGTTCTGCCACTCACCCCCCTGTGGTGGATGGAAGGGCACCACCTCTTCAGTCTCCTGTGCTGGGGCTGCTCCAGGGCCGCCTTCCTTCTCCTCCACCCAGGCCATCTTGGGCACTCTCGGGGGTCTCTGCTCCATGTCTGTGGCTGGAGCTACTTGCAGGAGAGGTGCCCTGGGAAAGCTCCAGGGCACCAAGTCCCACGCTCTGCCCTTGGGGGCAGCTGCAGAATAGAAGGCTTGGAAGGCCACGGGTCACCGAGTCCTGTGCTCTGGCCTTGAGCTCAGCTGCAGGAAGAACGCTGCAGAAAAGCTCCTGGTCAGACGGGAACGAGTGCGCTGTGTGGGGGCTCCTCACAGCACTGCTCTGTCCCGTTGTGCCCCGCTGCTTGCTCCCAGCACCGGGCAAGCTTCTATTTCCCACGTGTCACAAAGGGGCCTTGGAGACCGGGTTCCGTTCCATGGCACGGTGACCGTGCTGCAGCGTGCCACCCAGGGCCCTTGCACACACTGCCTCCTGCCCTGGGGCCGGCCCCAGCCCCGCTAAAGTGGCCCAGCTTGGAAGGAATCCCTGGCCCCAGGTGTCTAAGACAGCCTGACAGAATCTTTAGGAAGGGCTCAGACCATAAGCAAAGGCCGCCCTGCTCTGCGGGCTCCGGCCTATCCCCATATCTTTCCCTGAGAGCATTTGAATTTCTAAATGAGAATCATTTGAAGGGAGGGGATTTACATTTTCCATTCCAGAGAAGACTTCTGCCTTCCTTAGCAGACACCTCTCTCTTCAAACCAAGACAATTCTTTGTCATCTTGACGATGCGCAGTTGCTGGGAAGCCCCGATTTACTCCAGGGACCTTAAGAACCATTCCCAGCAACTGGGAAAATCCTAGGTGTTCCATCCACCCATAGATGAACTCTCCAAATTTGCCCCGAAAGTGGGTCCAGCTTTTATAGGCCAAAAAGAGCAAGTCCAAGTGACTCGATGATATTTTTTAGCCGGGATAGCCCTGCAGCTGATGGCACACTTCACAGTCAGCAGGGGACACAGCTAGGCCAAAGCCCAGACCTCTTCTGGGAAACTTTCTCTTCAAACACCCTTCAAACAAGCCTCCATGCAAGTCAGTTGGGAAAGTTTCTTCAAATGATCCATTTCTGGCACCTGACTACACAGGGTTATGTGAAAGATTCTAAAGCAGCCGCTCTGGAGTCAGAGAGGCAGCCCTGAGAGTCCTTGTCATCTATTTGTAGCTAAATCCCACTTTTGGGGAGTTGAAGGAGTTTGGAACGAGCTAGAGAGCGGACCTCTGAGTTTTTTAGATGATGCCATTGCTTTTTCTTCTCTTCTACATAGGCAGGAAGGGTGAGTTGGGCTCACATCTCCACCGCATGGCTCACAGGGCCGCAAGACTTGTAGTTACAAGAGCTTTGAAGGATTTCTTGGCCAAGAAGACACGGCCAACAAGGATTTTTATGTTTTGGACCCAATCTTCAAGATTTCATCTTACGGACTCATGCTCTCGGAGTGTCTAGCTGGTCAGAGTGACCGCGAGATAAGTTAGAAAGTCTCTTTTCCCAGCCCGGTGGTGGAAGAAGGAGTCAGAGCTCTTCATTTCTCAGTCTCAAGGTTGTTGATTGTATCTTATCTATAAAATTCTTTCTCCTGTCCTGCCAAGGTCCACTCAGCAAGACAGTCTAAGGCACTCTGCCTCCTCTGGGGTGGTGTTATCTTTTTCTACTAAAAACTACCTGTACAACAGTTACAATTACTTTCCAATCCCTATCGTCTATGTCGGACAGCGAGCTTCTACTCTAGACCAATCTCAAATGCCAACATCACAGCAGAAGATGGAGGCCAAGAAGAAGGAGAAAGGCTGGACGTGCCCAGATTGCTCCATCTGGCCCCCTGAAGCCCCATTCTAAAAACCCTCAAAATCTAGTTTTCCACTCTGGGATAAATTCACTATCATTCTACTTCAACTTTTGTGGCTGGTCATTCTTCATACAAGGTTGGGGATTGTTTTTTCCAAGGGCTAAATCAAAGGCACAGGGGTCTTGGGCTCTGTGCCAAGCTCTCTGAGCCCTCTGACAGGGTCTCGAGTCCTGCAGGGCAGCCAGAGGAATTTCCTGGGTTCCCACATCATGCTGACAGTGTAAGCTTCCTTAGCCAGTCATGCTATGACACACAAACCTACAGCACTGCATCCTAAACTTCTTGTTTACCATTGTAACTACTTGGATTTTTTCCTAGATCTTGAACTCGAAAACTCTAAACTTTCCTCCACTTCAACTTTCCTCCCCGTGTCGCTGCTATAAACTGGAAATCCGCATTCTCGCTCCTAGCACCTAAGTTTGGGAGCCCTTTGCAAGGTCTCAGATCAAACCCTGTGCTTAATTCTAAGCTCTGCTGACAAGACCAAAGGTCTGAGATTTCTCTGCATTTGGGTTTCCAGCAACACTGATGCTGTTAGTTGCAGAGTGCCCAGGATGCGTCTTGCAGGTCAACTCTGGCAGGAACAAGGCGGCTGCCAGGGGGCTGCTTGTGGCCTCTGACAGCCCATTGCCCACGGCTTGCCAGCGGCCCAGCCCCTCAGGGGCTGCCCCAGCCCGGCCAAGCTGCCCGGCAGCAGCGCCGCAGCCCCACAGCAGCTCCAGAGCAGCCCCATGCAGAGGCACCTGGGAGCCCTCAGCAAGGCAGCCGGCAGCACACGGGCAGGAGGACACGGCTGGCGCTTCCTGCCTGGCCCAGGGCTTGTGGCCATCTCCAGGCACCTCTCTGGCAGGGATCCCCGCAGCTCCGGCCCCTGCCCAGCCGCTCTGTGGGCAGCACAAAGGCTTCAGCAGAACCACCAAAGGCCGAGGGGTTTCTGGCCATTTCCCCGGGCCCACTGCACGCCTGCGCAGCTGGCTGAGTGTGAGCATCCTTTTCCCCCTCCTCCCCTATGCCGTACGGACCCTGGGCAGCAAAAGAAAGATCCTGGGAGTCTGTGTATGTTAACATAATCTGTATTTACATGGAAAAAGAAAAAAAATAAATAAAATAAAATTCTTGAAGAAAAACAAAATAAAACTTGACTCAGGGGGCCCCAGCGAAAAGAGCTTCTGGGATCAATCCTCCACAGAGCTCTGGCAGGGCAGGCAGCCGAGCCATGACGGACGAGGAGGCCGTGTCTTCCACGCCCTGCGCAGGTGATTTTGGAGCCACTGGAACCTGGAGATGGGAGCCCGCTCTCCTGACCTGACGATGCACAGCGTTTGAATTGCCAGGCTTCCGACGGCGAGGCTGACGTCGTTCGTTTTGTCTTCAAGGGCTGCGAGAGAGAGGAACAGAGGCACGGTCAGAAGCTGGAGCTGCAGGGAGCCGAGGAAGAGCCCCCTGCCAGGGCCATCCCAGCCGGCTCTTGCCATGGCCAGGAGGGAGAAGGGAGCAAGGGGATCAACCCGAAGCTGCTGGCCACGAATGGCCCGCGTGGCCCTGAAATCTCCGTGTGCTCTGCCCACGGGAGCAGAGCCCTCCGCAGCCGGGGCAGGGCTTGCAGCTCCCCCCGGCAGCCCCCGCTGTCAGCCCGCTGCCCTCACTCACCAGCGCAGATCAGCTGCAGCTCTTGCTGCTGCCCCCTCAGGTGCCGCCCGGCCATGCCTGTGAACACAGAGCCTGTCATGGCCCCAGCGGCACAGCTCCCTGCCAGCGCCGCTGCGGCGCTGTGGCCACACGGGCTGCCGGCCCGGCAGGGCTCAGCTCAGCCCATGCGGCACGCTGTCGCCCCAGGGCACGGCTGTCAGAGGGCGGCAGCAGCAATGCCCAGGCCAGGCGGGGCTCCACGGCGCCGGGCGCGGCTGCCGCTGCCGGGGCAGCAGGCGGGGCCGGGGCCGAGCTGCGGCGGGCCGGGGAAGGGAGCCCGGGCTCGTAACTCACCCATGAAGCTGATGGCCGCCTCTCGCAGGGGCTCCTGTGGGCTCTCCAGGTAGCGCAGGGCTCGGCGCAGGTGCTCGGCTGCTCTGCTCCTGTCCTCTGCCAGCTGGAGAGAGCGGCAGGAGGGAAGGGTTGGCGCGGGCTCAGGCCCTGGGCCGGGCGCTGCCTGCGCCAAGCCCCGGCCTCCCCCGGCCACACAGCCCTGAGGCGCGGCCAGCAGCCGCTGGCGCCGGGCTCCCGAGAGGGGAGGGGGAGAGGGCCGGCTGCTGCCCGGGGAGCCGCGGTGCCGCCCCTGCCCCGCAGCTCCGCCAGGCCGGGCTTTCATGGGCACCCGGCTCGGGCCCACGGGAGCCTGGAGAGGAGCCCGCGCGGCCTCTGGCTGCAGCAGCGCGCAGGGGCACAGCTGCCCGGCCCGCACACTGAGCACCGCCCTCAGGGGCCTTCTCCTGGCTGAGGTGGGGATTCCAGGCCGTCCTTACCAGGCACTTGCTGAACTTCCACAGTTTCTGCTCCTTCAGCAGCTTTTTGAGATCCCTCCTCTTGATGAACTTGACCGCATAAAGCAGCGTTTCCCGAGAAGCCTGGAGAGCAGCAGAGACGCGGAGATGGCCCCGCAGCCCAGGGCTCGGGACCCGCCTCCCCCTGCCATGGCCTGCGGGAGGCTGCGGTCCAGCAGGCGCAGGGCAGGAGGCAGCCGAGCCCCGTGCCAGGCGGACAGCAGCAGCCCACGAGTCCTCACCTCTGCCACATGCTGATTCTCATCATTGCAGTGGAAGAAGAGTGGAAGCAGGCTCTGTTGCACAGGGCTTTCCAAAGGGTTTTCTCTCTCTTCCAAGTACTCCATCATGTCTCGGAAGAGTTTTATGGAGAGCAGCTGTACCTGGCTATTATCCTAGACGAAAAAAAAATGAAAAAACATCTCAGCATTGGCTCCTCCGGGCGCCCTGGGCACAGGGCTGGAAATGCACAGGGCACACAGTTTCCAGGCAGCACCCAGTGGCTGTAGCTGGGGGCACAGAGCCTTACGTGGTCAAAGAGCGGCAGGAGTGCCTCAGCCAGCTGCACGGCAATGGGGGTGGACATCAGCATGTGTTTGTGCAGGAGTATAAAGCTGAGTGTGATGAGTGTCATCCCAGCTGTCTCTGCATCTTTGTCCGCCAGTAGGCGCATGAGGCTTTCGGTCAAGCTCCACATTCTTTTGGCCTGTGCGCAACACAAGTCTGTGAAGTCCCACCCTGCTGCCACAGGGCCCAGAGGCCAAAGGACTGTCCTGAAGCACTGGGGTAGCTGAAGCAGGAGGCAGGAGAGCTGGCAGCAGCTGCCCCAGTGCCCAAAGGCCAGGCCAGGCCAAGCGACTGCGTTCCCAGTGCAGCTTCAGCCACCGCCCCCTTCTCACCATTGAGGGATCATCAATGAGCTCCAGAAGGGCCCTGAGCGCCAGGCGACGCCTCTCCCTGCACTCGCTCTGCAGGTACCTTGAAGAGACCTTCACAACACTGTCGCCACATTCACTAGAATCCAGGCACACGAGGACCTGAAAGGCACAGGCCAGTGATGGGGGAGCCGGCCGGCAGGAGCCCGCAGCCGCACAGGGCTGGGCCCAGGACGCAGCAGCAGCAGCAGCAGCAGCACAGGGTGCGGGCACCGTCCCAGGTGTCTGCGGCCACGAGAGGGCAGAGAGCTGGGAGGCAGCACAGCCAGGCAGCGCTGGACACCCGGCTCACCTCCACAAGGAATGCCAGGGCGGGCAGATCCCAGTGTGGCTCCTGTGTGCTGAGCAGCCAGAGGAGGTGGAGTGCAATACTGGAACACAAGCGATGACAAGCGTGGCGCATCTCCCTAGGAGGGCAAAAAAGGGACCAGGAAGCTGAGCAAATCTCTCCAAGGACAGGCTTACAGAGCCTGGTGGTCTTTTACCACCACTCTGCATGGGGACCTGGGCCCTTTAGGAGGTGTCTCCTCCTGTGCTCTCTCCCCTCGCAGCCTTTTCCAGTCTGCTTGGCCGTCCCTCAGTGTGTCCTTAGCTGTCCCTCAGTGTGTCCCAGGGTCTCGGGGAATGTGTGGGACGGCTCGGGCACAGAGCACAAATGGCAGGATCAATGGGGAGAAAGTGAGTCTCACCTGGCCAGCAGACCCATGGCATAGTGGCGGGTGTCAGCACAGAGCAGCGTGTCCCAGCCACGCTTGCCTTCCACTGACAACACCACATCCTTGTACTGCTTTTGGCAGAGCAGGGACTTCAGGGTCTGCACTGCAAACCTGTGTGCACAGCAAAGCCCAGGTCACTCTGGCAGCACTGGCTCCTTTGCAGGCCACGTGTCAGGCAGGGACAGGAGGAGTGGGATGGAGCACCTGTTGGGGCTGATGACAAGACCGTGCTCTTCCAGGCAATCCTTCCAGAAGGTTTGGACCTCCTCTGGCATCTCTTCTGTGCTGGAGAACACTTGGAAGAGCAGATGAACAAAAAGGCGGGGGAAATATGGCCTCACTACACGTGGGACAGAGGACTCTTGGAGGATCTTCCACATCACCACGGTCGCCTGCAAAGGACAAAGCCCCCCGAGAGAGCGCTCAGTGCCGAGGTGTCCGTGTGGCAGGGCCCGAGCGTGGCAGGGAGAGGCCCGGAGAGACCTTGGCAGGGGAGCACGGGGCCTGGTGGGGCTGAAGCTGGCCCTGGGCCAGGTTTCCGGCCAGCGCCTGAGGCAGGCAGATGCAGTGGGGGAAGGAGGATGGAGAGCTGCTGGAGAGGCGGCCTTGGGGCCAGCAAAGGCCAGTTGCGGAAACTCACAGCCAGGGCAAAGACAGCCGTTTTGTCCCCATCCAAGGTGCACGTGCTGTACTCTGGCCAGCTCCCCAGCACATCCAGGAGGATCAGCTGCACTGGCTCCGCGGTCCTGGACGAGCACATGATGGTCTTCCACATGGAGGTGGCAGCTCTGCGGGATTAGAGCTCTGTCTCAGGGGGGATCTCAGACACAGCAGCGTGGCCTGGGCATCCCTAGGGGCCTGGGCTGAGCGCCGGCTCTTCCTCTGCCCACTGGCCCTTGCCAGCAGCAGCCAGGCAGCCAAGCTGTGTGAGGACGGGCCCTGAGGGGCAGCAAGGCAGCATGGCAGCAGGCTAAGGGGCTGACGTGCCAGGGCTGGGAAAGGCAGCAGCCAGAGGGTTCTGGAACTCTCTAGCTCAGACACCTGGGCCAGGCGATACAGGGTGATGGGCTTGGGAGGCCTGAGCCCTCTGGGCAGGTGGGCCCCATACCTGTCACAGGACGGGGCCACACGCAGGAGCGTCACGACTGCGTCAGCCGGCTGTGCTTTGGTGAGTTTCAGCAGGGCCTTGTCCAGCCTGTGCTGGGCAGAATCATTGGCCAGGAGCCATCGGTGAATGTACCTCACCATGGCAGGCACCTGCGGGAGGCACGGGGAGACTTGGAAAGCTGCCAGAGAGAGCAATGTCCCCAGGCTCCCCAGAGAAGTGCTTTCCTTGCCAGCGCACTGCCATGGCCTCAAAGGCTCTGAGGGAGCAGCAGGCGTGGCTGGGGAAGCCACGTGACTCCTGGGGGAACTGAAGCCTGGCCCCAGGCTGCTTACTTGTTCTGGCCTGGCAACACCCTTCTCCAGGAGCAAATCCAGCAGGGCGGCACTGGTCTCATGCTTGAGGAGCTCGGAGTGAGCTGTGAGCCCAGTGCCCATGGTGCGGGTCTCTTCCTGCTGAATGCTCCGGATGAAGTGGCAGACGAGCTGTAGGAGAAGGGCAAGAAGCCGCGGATGTTGCATGGAGTGCTGCACACACGGTGCTGGGCTGAGCAGGGACAGCAGGCCCAGCCCGGGTGGGGGTGGCTGCAGGTACCTGCGCTGTTCGATGGAAGCGGCCACGGCTGGATTCCTGCTCATGTGTGCGCTCCACAGCTTCATCTGGCAAAGAGGGAGCGCAGCCAGAGCTGAGGGGCTGCGGGAGAGGCCGGAGAACACAGCCCAGCCCTGCACTCCCCAGGCAGGGAGAGCCCTGCGATGCCCCAGGGGGATGGAGCGAGGCCGCTGAGGGGTGTCTGCCTGGCGCCTCTTCCGGCCTGTCCGTGGGCATTTCCCCAGGGGATTGCATGGCATGGCATGGCATGGCATGGCATGGCATGGCATGGCATGGCATGGCATGGCATGGGGCCAAGTTGGCTGCAGGCTCCAGGCCTGCAGCCCAGTTCTGCCACTCACCCCCCTGTGGTGGATGGAAGGGCACCACCTCTTCAGTCTCCCGTGCTGGGGCTGCTCCAGGGCCTTCTTCCTCCTCCTCCACCCAGGCCATCTTGGGCACTCTCGGGGGTCTCTGCTCCATGTCTGTGGCTGGAGCTACTTGCAGGAGAGGTGCCCTGGGAAAGCTCCAGGGCACCAAGTCCCACGCTCTGCCCTTGGGGGCAGCTGCAGAATAGAAGGCTTGGAAGGCCACGGGTCACCGAGTCCTGTGCTCTGGCCTTGAGCTCAGCTGCAGGAAGAACGCTGCAGAAAAGCTCCTGGTCAGACGGGAACGAGTGCGCTGTGTGGGAGCTCCTCACAGCACTGCTCTGTCCCGTTGTGCCCCGCTGCTTGCTCCCAGCACCGGGCAAGCTTCTATTTCCCACGTGTCACAAAGGGGCCTTGGAGACCGGGTTCCGTTCCATGGCACGGTGACCGTGCTGCAGCGTGCCACCCAGGGCCCTTGCACACACTGCCTCCTGCCCTGGGGCCGGCCCCAGCCCCGCTAAAGTGGCCCAGCTTGGAAGGAATCCCTGGCCCCAGGTGTCTAAGACAGCCTGACAGAATCTTTAGGAAGGGCTCAGACCATAAGCAAAGGCCGCCCTGCTCTGCGGGCTCAGGCCTATCCCCATATCTTTCCCTGAGAGCATTTGAATTTCTAAATGAGAATCATTTGAAGGGAGGGGATTTACATTTTCCATTCCAGAGAAGACTTCTGCCTTCCTTAGCAGACACCTCTCTCTTCAAACCAAGACAATTCTTTGTCATCTTGACGATGCGCAGTTGCTGGGAAGCCCCGATTTACTCCAGGGACCTTAAGAACCATTCCCAGCAACTGGGAAAATCCTAGGTGTTCCATCCACCCATAGATGAACTCTCCAAATTTGCCCCGAAAGTGGGTCCAGCTTTTATAGGCCAAAAAGAGCAAGTCCAAGTGACTCGATGATATTTTTTAGCCGGGATAGCCCTGCAGCTGATGGCACACTTCACAGTCAGCAGGGGACACAGCTAGGCCAAAGCCCAGACCTCTTCTGGGAAACTTTCTCTTCAAACACCCTTCAAACAAGCCTCCATGCAAGTCAGTTGGGAAAGTTTCTTCAAATGATCCATTTCTGGCACCTGACTACACAGGGTTATGTGAAAGATTCTAAAGCAGCCGCTCTGGAGTCAGAGAGGCAGCCCTGAGAGTCCTTGTCATCTATTTGTAGCTAAATCCCACTTTTGGGGAGTTGAAGGAGTTTGGAACGAGCTAGAGAGCGGACCTCTGAGTTTTTTAGATGATGCCATTGCTTTTTCTTCTCTTCTACATAGGCAGGAAGGGTGAGTTGGGCTCACATCTCCACCGCATGGCTCACAGGGCCACAAGACTTGTAGTTACAAGAGCTTTGAAGGATTTCTTGGCCAAGAAGACACGGCCAACAAGGATTTTTATGTTTTGGACCCAATCTTCAAGATTTCATCTTACGGACTCATGCTCTCGGAGTGTCTAGCTGGTCAGAGTGACCGCGAGATAAGTTAGAAAGTCTCTTTTCCCAGCCCAGTGGTGGAAGAAGGAGTCCGAGCTCTTCATTTCTCAGTCTCAAGGTTGTTGATTGTATCTTATCTATAAAATTCTTTCTCCTGTCCTGCCGAGGTCCGCTCAGCAAGACAGTCTAAGGCACTCTGCCTCCTCTGGGGTGGTGTTATCTTTTTCTACTAAAAACTACCTGTACAACAGTTACAATTACTTTCCAATCCCTATCGTCTATGTCGGACAGCGAGCTTCTACTCTAGACCAATCTCAAATGCCAACATCACAGCAGAAGATGGAGGCCAAGAAGAAGGAGAAAGGCTGGACGTGCCCAGATTGCTCCATCTGGCCCCCTGAAGCCCCATTCTAAAAACCCTCAAAATCTAGTTTTCCACTCTGGGATAAATTCACTATCATTCTACTTCAACTTTTGTGGCTGGTCATTCTTCATACAAGGTTGGGGATTGTTTTTTCCAAGGGCTAAATCAAAGGCACAGGGGTCTTGGGCTCTGTGCCAAGCTCTCTGAGCCCTCTGACAGGGTCTCGAGTCCTGCAGGGCAGCCAGAGGAATTTCCTGGGTTCCCACATCATGCTGACAGTGTAAGCTTCCTTAGCCAGTCATGCTATGACACACAAACCTACAGCACTGCATCCTAAACTTCTTGTTTACCATTGTAACTACTTGGATTTTTTCCTAGATCTTGAACTCGAAAACTCTAAACTTTCCTCCACTTCAACTTTCCTCCCCGTGTCGCTGCTATAAACTGGAAATCCGCATTCTCGCTCCTAGCACCTAAGTTTGGGAGCCCTTTGCAAGGTCTCAGATCAAACCCTGTGCTTAATTCTAAGCTCTGCTGACAAGACCAAAGGTCTGAGATTTCTCTGCATTTGGGTTTCCAGCAACACTGATGCTGTTAGTTGCAGAGTGCCCAGGATGCGTCTTGCAGGTCAACTCTGGCAGGAACAAGGCGGCTGCCAGGGGGCTGCTTGTGGCCTCTGACAGCCCATTGCCCACGGCTTGCCAGCGGCCCAGCCCCTCAGGGGCTGCCCCAGCCCGGCCAAGCTGCCCGGCAGCAGCGCCGCAGCCCCACAGCAGCTCCAGAGCAGCCCCATGCAGAGGCACCTGGGAGCCCTCAGCAAGGCAGCCGGCAGCACACGGGCAGGAGGACACGGCTGGCGCTTCCTGCCTGGCCCAGGGCTTGTGGCCATCTCCAGGCACCTCTCTGGCAGGGATCCCCGCAGCTCCGGCCCCTGCCCAGCCGCTCTGTGGGCAGCACAAAGGCTTCAGCAGAACCACCAAAGGCCGAGGGGTTTCTGGCCATTTCCCCGGGCCCACTGCACGCCTGCGCAGCTGGCTGAGTGCGAGCATCCTTTTCCCCCTCCTCCCCTATGCCGTACGGACCCTGGGCAGCAAAAGAAAGATCCTGGGAGTCTGTGTATGTTAACTTAGTCTATATTTACATGGTAAAAAAAAAAAAAAAAAAAAAAAGAAACAAAAATTCTTGAAGAAACAGAAAATTCCACCTGACTCAGGTGGCCACAACAAAAACAGCTTCTGGGATCAGTTCTCCACAGAGCTCTGGCAGGGCAGGCAGCCGAGCCATGACGGACGAGGCCGTGTCTTCCACGCCCTGCGCAGGTGATTTTGGAGCCACTGGAACCTGGAGATGGGAGCCCGCTCTCCTGACCTGACGATGCACAGCGTTTGAATTGCCAGGCTTCCGACGGCGAGGCTGACGTCGTTCGTTTTGTCTTCAAGGGCTGCGAGAGAGAGGAACAGAGGCACGGTCAGAAGCTGGAGCTGCAGGGAGCCGAGGAAGAGCCCCCTGCCAGGGCCATCCCAGCCGGCTCTTGCCATGGCCAGGAGGGAGAAGGGAGCAAGGGGATCAACCCGAAGCTGCTGGCCACGAATGGCCCGCGTGGCCCTGAAATCTCCGTGTGCTCTGCCCACGGGAGCAGAGCCCTCCGCAGCCGGGGCAGGGCTTGCAGCTCCCCCCGGCAGCCCCCGCTGTCAGCCCGCTGCCCTCACTCACCAGCGCAGATCAGCTGCAGCTCTTGCTGCTGCCCCCTCAGGTGCCGCCCGGCCATGCCTGTGAACACAGAGCCTGTCATGGCCCCAGCGGCACAGCTCCCTGCCAGCGCCGCTGCGGCGCTGTGGCCACACGGGCTGCCGGCCCGGCAGGGCTCAGCTCAGCCCATGCGGCACGCTGTCGCCCCAGGGCACGGCTGTCAGAGGGCGGCAGCAGCAATGCCCAGGCCAGGCGGGGCTCCACGGCGCCGGGCGCGGCTGCCGCTGCCGGGGCAGCAGGCGGGGCCGGGGCCGAGCTGCGGCGGGCCGGGGAAGGGAGCCCGGGCTCGTAACTCACCCATGAAGCTGATGGCCGCCTCTCGCAGGGGCTCCTGTGGGCTCTCCAGGTAGCGCAGGGCTCGGCGCAGGTGCTCGGCTGCTCTGCTCCTGTCCTCTGCCAGCTGGAGAGAGCGGCAGGAGGGAAGGGTTGGCGCGGGCTCAGGCCCTGGGCCGGGCGCTGCCTGCGCCAAGCCCCGGCCTCCCCCGGCCACACAGCCCTGAGGCGCGGCCAGCAGCCGCTGGCGCCGGGCTCCCGAGAGGGGAGGGGGAGAGGGCCGGCTGCTGCCCGGGGAGCCGCGGTGCCGCCCCTGCCCCGCAGCTCCGCCGGGCCGGGCTTTCATGGGCACCCGGCTCGGGCCCACGGGAGCCTGGAGAGGAGCCCGCGCGGCCTCTGGCTGCAGCAGCGCGCAGGGGCACAGCTGCCCGGCCCGCACACTGAGCACCGCCCTCAGGGGCCTTCTCCTGGCTGAGGTGGGGATTCCAGGCCGTCCTTACCAGGCACTTGCTGAACTTCCACAGTTTCTGCTCCTTCAGCAGCTTTTTGAGATCCCTCCTCTTGATGAACTTGACCGCATAAAGCAGCGTTTCCCGAGAAGCCTGGAGAGCAGCAGAGACGCGGAGATGGCCCCGCAGCCCAGGGCTCGGGACCCGCCTCCCCCTGCCATGGCCTGCGGGAGGCTGCGGTCCAGCAGGCGCAGGGCAGGAGGCAGCCGAGCCCCGTGCCAGGCGGACAGCAGCAGCCCACGAGTCCTCACCTCTGCCACATGCTGATTCTCATCATTGCAGTGGAAGAAGAGTGGAAGCAGGCTCTGTTGCACAGGGCTTTCCAAAGGGTTTTCTCTCTCTTCCAAGTACTCCATCATGTCTCGGAAGAGTTTTATGGAGAGCAGCTGTACCTGGCTATTATCCTAGATGAAAAAAAAATGAAAAAACACCTCAGCATTGGCTCCTCCGGGCGCCCTGGGCACAGGGCTGGAAATGCACAGGGCACACAGTTTCCAGGCAGCACCCAGTGGCTGTAGCTGGGGGCACAGAGCCTTACGTGGTCAAAGAGCGGCAGGAGTGCCTCAGCCAGCTGCACGGCAATGGGGGTTGACATCAGCATGTGTTTGTGCAGGAGTATAAAGCTGAGTGTGATGAGTGTCATCCCAGCTGTCTCTGCATCTTTGTCCGCCAGTAGGCGCATGAGGCTTTCGGTCAAGCTCCACATTCTTTTGGCCTGTGCGCAACACAAGTCTGTGAAGTCCCACCCTGCTGCCACAGGGCCCAGAGGCCAAAGGACTGTCCTGAAGCACTGGGGTAGCTGAAGCAGGAGGCAGGAGAGCTGGCAGCAGCTGCCCCAGTGCCCAAAGGCCAGGCCAGGCCAGGCGACTGCGTTCCCAGTGCAGCTTCAGCCACCGCCCCCTTCTCACCATTGAGGGATCATCAATGAGCTCCAGAAGGGCCCTGAGCGCCAGGCGACGCCTCTCCCTGCACTCGCTCTGCAGGTACCTTGAAGAGACCTTCACAACACTGTCGCCACATTCACTAGAATCCAGGCACACGAGGACCTGAAAGGCACAGGCCAGTGATGGGGGAGCCGGCCGGCAGGAGCCCGCAGCCGCACAGGGCTGGGCCCAGGACGCAGCAGCAGCAGCAGCAGCAGCACAGGGTGCGGGCACCGTCCCAGGTGTCTGCGGCCACGAGAGGGCAGAGAGCTGGGAGGCAGCACAGCCAGGCAGCGCTGGACACCCGGCTCACCTCCACAAGGAATGCCAGGGCGGGCAGATCCCAGTGTGGCTCCTGTGTGCTGAGCAGCCAGAGGAGGTGGAGTGCAATACTGGAACACAAGCGATGACAAGCGTGGCGCATCTCCCTAGGAGGGCAAAAAAGGGACCAGGAAGCTGAGCAAATCTCTCCAAGGACAGGCTTACAGAGCCTGGTGGTCTTTTACCACCACTCTGCATGGGGACCTGGGCCCTTTAGGAGGTGTCTCCTCCTGTGCTCTCTCCCCTCGCAGCCTTTTCCAGTCTGCTTGGCCGTCCCTCAGTGTGTCCTTAGCTGTCCCTCAGTGTGTCCCAGGGTCTCGGGGAATGTGTGGGACGGCTCGGGCACAGAGCACAAATGGCAGGATCAATGGGGAGAAAGTGAGTCTCACCTGGCCAGCAGACCCATGGCATAGTGGCGGGTGTCAGCACAGAGCAGCGTGTCCCAGCCACGCTTGCCTTCCACTGACAACACCACATCCTTGTACTGCTTTTGGCAGAGCAGGGACTTCAGGGTCTGCACTGCAAACCTGTGTGCACAGCAAAGCCCAGGTCACTCTGGCAGCACTGGCTCCTTTGCAGGCCACGTGTCAGGCAGGGACAGGAGGAGTGGGATGGAGCACCTGTTGGGGCTGATGACAAGACCGTGCTCTTCCAGGCAATCCTTCCAGAAGGTTTGGACCTCCTCTGGCATCTCTTCTGTGCTGGAGAACACTTGGAAGAGCAGATGAACAAAAAGGCGGGGGAAATATGGCCTCACTACACGTGGGACAGAGGACTCTTGGAGGATCTTCCACATCACCACGGTCGCCTGCAAAGGACAAAGCCCCCCGAGAGAGCGCTCAGTGCCGAGGTGTCCGTGTGGCAGGGCCCGAGCGTGGCAGGGAGAGGCCCGGAGAGACCTTGGCAGGGGAGCACGGGGCCTGGTGGGGCTGAAGCTGGCCCTGGGCCAGGTTTCCGGCCAGCGCCTGAGGCAGGCAGATGCAGTGGGGGAAGGAGGATGGAGAGCTGCTGGAGAGGCGGCCTTGGGGCCAGCAAAGGCCAGTTGCGGAAACTCACAGCCAGGGCAAAGACAGCCGTTTTGTCCCCATCCGAGGTGCACGTGCTGTACTCTGGCCAGCTCCCCAGCACATCCAGGAGGATCAGCTGCACTGGCTCCGCGGTCCTGGACGAGCACATGATGGTCTTCCACATGGAGGTGGCAGCTCTGCGGGATTAGAGCTCTGTCTCAGGGGGGATCTCAGACACAGCAGCGTGGCCTGGGCATCCCTAGGGGCCTGGGCTGAGCGCCGGCTCTTCCTCTGCCCACTGGCCCTTGCCAGCAGCAGCCAGGCAGCCAAGCTGTGTAAGGACGGGCCCTGAGGGGCAGCAAGGCAGCATGGCAGCAGGCTAAGGGGCTGACGTGCCAGGGCTGGGAAAGGCAGCAGCCAGAGGGTTCTGGAACTCTCTAGCTCAGACACCTGGGCCAGGCGATACAGGGTGATGGGCTTGGGAGGCCTGAGCCCTCTGGGCAGGTGGGCCCCATACCTGTCACAGGACGGGGCCACACGCAGGAGCGTCACGACTGCGTCAGCCGGCTGTGCTTTGGTGAGTTTCAGCAGGGCCTTGTCCAGCCTGTGCTGGGCAGAATCATTGGCCAGGAGCCATCGGTGAATGTACCTCACCATGGCAGGCACCTGCGGGAGGCACGGGGAGACTTGGAAAGCTGCCAGAGAGAGCAATGTCCCCAGGCTCCCCAGAGAAGTGCTTTCCTTGCCAGCGCACTGCCATGGCCTCAAAGGCTCTGAGGGAGCAGCAGGCGTGGCTGGGGAAGCCACGTGACTCCTGGGGGAACTGAAGCCTGGCCCCAGGCTGCTTACTTGTTCTGGCCTGGCAACACCCTTCTCCAGGAGCAAATCCAGCAGGGCGGCACTGGTCTCATGCTTGAGGAGCTCGGAGTGAGCTGTGAGCCCAGTGCCCATGGTGCGGGTCTCTTCCTGCCGAATGCTCCGGATGAAGTCGCAGACGAGCTGTAGGAGAAGGGCAAGAAGCCGCGGATGTTGCATGGAGTGCTGCACACACGGTGCTGGGCTGAGCAGGGACAGCAGGCCCAGCCCAGGTGGGGGTGGCTGCAGGTACCTGCGCTGTTCGATGGAAGCGGCCACGGCTGGATTCCTGCTCATGTGTGCGCTCCACAGCTTCATCTGGCAAAGAGGGAGCGCAGCCAGAGCTGAGGGGCTGCGGGAGAGGCCGGAGAACACAGCCCAGCCCTGCACTCCCCAGGCAGGGAGAGCCCTGCGATGCCCCAGGGGGATGGAGCGAGGCCGCTGAGGTGTGTCTGCCTGGCGCCTCTTCCGGCCTGTCCGTGGGCATTTCCCCAGGGGATTGCATGGCATGGCATGGCATGGCATGGCATGGCATGGCATGGCATGGCATGGGGCCAAGTTGGCTGCAGGCTCCAGGCCTGCAGCCCAGTTCTGCCACTCACCCCCCTGTGGTGGATGGAAGGGCACCACCTCTTCAGTCTCCTGTGCTGGGGCTGCTCCAGGGCCGCCTTCCTTCTCCTCCACCCAGGCCATCTTGGGCACTCTCGGGGGTCTCTGCTCCATGTCTGTGGCTGGAGCTACTTGCAGGAGAGGTGCCCTGGGAAAGCTCCAGGGCACCAAGTCCCACGCTCTGCCCTTGGGGGCAGCTGCAGAATAGAAGGCTTGGAAGGCCACGGGTCACCGAGTCCTGTGCTCTGGCCTTGAGCTCAGCTGCAGGAAGAACGCTGCAGAAAAGCTCCTGGTCAGACGGGAACGAGTGCGCTGTGTGGGGGCTCCTCACAGCACTGCTCTGTCCCGTTGTGCCCCGCTGCTTGCTCCCAGCACCGGGCAAGCTTCTATTTCCCACGTGTCACAAAGGGGCCTTGGAGACCGGGTTCCGTTCCATGGCACGGTGACCGTGCTGCAGCGTGCCACCCAGGGCCCTTGCACACACTGCCTCCTGCCCTGGGGCCGGCCCCAGCCCCGCTAAAGTGGCCCAGCTTGGAAGGAATCCCTGGCCCCAGGTGTCTAAGACAGCCTGACAGAATCTTTAGGAAGGGCTCAGACCATAAGCAAAGGCCGCCCTGCTCTGCGGGCTCCGGCCTATCCCCATATCTTTCCCTGAGAGCATTTGAATTTCTAAATGAGAATCATTTGAAGGGAGGGGATTTACATTTTCCATTCCAGAGAAGACTTCTGCCTTCCTTAGCAGACACCTCTCTCTTCAAACCAAGACAATTCTTTGTCATCTTGACGATGCGCAGTTGCTGGGAAGCCCCGATTTACTCCAGGGACCTTAAGAACCATTCCCAGCAACTGGGAAAATCCTAGGTGTTCCATCCACCCATAGATGAGCTCTCCAAATTTGCCCCGAAAGTGGGTCCAGCTTTTATAGGCCAAAAAGAGCAAGTCCAAGTGACTCGATGATATTTTTTAGCCGGGATAGCCCTGCAGCTGATGGCACACTTCACAGTCAGCAGGGGACACAGCTAGGCCAAAGCCCAGACCTCTTCTGGGAAACTTTCTCTTCAAACACCCTTCAAACAAGCCTCCATGCAAGTCAGTTGGGAAAGTTTCTTCAAATGATCCATTTCTGGCACCTGACTACACAGGGTTATGTGAAAGATTCTAAAGCAGCCGCTCTGGAGTCAGAGAGGCAGCCCTGAGAGTCCTTGTCATCTATTTGTAGCTAAATCCCACTTTTGGGGAGTTGAAGGAGTTTGGAACGAGCTAGAGAGCGGACCTCTGAGTTTTTTAGATGATGCCATTGCTTTTTCTTCTCTTCTACATAGGCAGGAAGGGTGAGTTGGGCTCACATCTCCACCGCATGGCTCACAGGGCCGCAAGACTTGTAGTTACAAGAGCTTTGAAGGATTTCTTGGCCAAGAAGACACGGCCAACAAGGATTTTTATGTTTTGGACCCAATCTTCAAGATTTCATCTTACGGACTCATGCTCTCGGAGTGTCTAGCTGGTCAGAGTGACCGCGAGATAAGTTAGAAAGTCTCTTTTCCCAGCCCGGTGGTGGAAGAAGGAGTCAGAGCTCTTCATTTCTCAGTCTCAAGGTTGTTGATTGTATCTTATCTATAAAATTCTTTCTCCTGTCCTGCCAAGGTCCACTCAGCAAGACAGTCTAAGGCACTCTGCCTCCTCTGGGGTGGTGTTATCTTTTTCTACTAAAAACTACCTGTACAACAGTTACAATTACTTTCCAATCCCTATCGTCTATGTTGGACAGCGAGCTTCTACTCTAGACCAATCTCAAATGCCAACATCACAGCAGAAGATGGAGGCCAAGAAGAAGGAGAAAGGCTGGACGTGCCCAGATTGCTCCATCTGGCCCCCTGAAGCCCCATTCTAAAAACCCTCAAAATCTAGTTTTCCACTCTGGGATAAATTCACTATCATTCTACTTCAACTTTTGTGGCTGGTCATTCTTCATACAAGGTTGGGGATTGTTTTTTCCAAGGGCTAAATCAAAGGCACAGGGGTCTTGGGCTCTGTGCCAAGCTCTCTGAGCCCTCTGACAGGGTCTCGAGTCCTGCAGGGCAGCCAGAGGAATTTCCTGGGTTCCCACATCATGCTGACAGTGTAAGCTTCCTTAGCCAGTCATGCTATGACACACAAACCTACAGCACTGCATCCTAAACTTCTTGTTTACCATTGTAACTACTTGGATTTTTTCCTAGATCTTGAACTCGAAAACTCTAAACTTTCCTCCACTTCAACTTTCCTCCCCGTGTCGCTGCTATAAACTGGAAATCCGCATTCTCGCTCCTAGCACCTAAGTTTGGGAGCCCTTTGCAAGGTCTCAGATCAAACCCTGTGCTTAATTCTAAGCTCTGCTGACAAGACCAAAGGTCTGAGATTTCTCTGCATTTGGGTTTCCAGCAACACTGATGCTGTTAGTTGCAGAGTGCCCAGGATGCGTCTTGCAGGTCAACTCTGGCAGGAACAAGGCGGCTGCCAGGGGGCTGCTTGTGGCCTCTGACAGCCCATTGCCCACGGCTTGCCAGCGGCCCAGCCCCTCAGGGGCTGCCCCAGCCCGGCCAAGCTGCCCGGCAGCAGCGCCGCAGCCCCACAGCAGCTCCAGAGCAGCCCCATGCAGAGGCACCTGGGAGCCCTCAGCAAGGCAGCCGGCAGCACACGGGCAGGAGGACACGGCTGGCGCTTCCTGCCTGGCCCAGGGCTTGTGGCCATCTCCAGGCACCTCTCTGGCAGGGATCCCCGCAGCTCCGGCCCCTGCCCAGCCGCTCTGTGGGCAGCACAAAGGCTTCAGCAGAACCACCAAAGGCCGAGGGGTTTCTGGCCATTTCCCCGGGCCCACTGCACGCCTGCGCAGCTGGCTGAGTGCGAGCATCCTTTTCCCCCTCCTCCCCTATGCCGTACGGACCCTGGGCAGCAAAAGAAAGATCCTGGGAGTCTGTGTATGTTAACATAATCTGTATTTACATGGAAAAAGAAAAAAAATAAATAAAATAAAATTCTTGAAGAAAAACAAAATAAAACTTGACTCAGGGGGCCCCAGCGAAAAGAGCTTCTGGGATCAATCCTCCACAGAGCTCTGGCAGGGCAGGCAGCCGAGCCATGACGGACGAGGAGGCCGTGTCTTCCACGCCCTGCGCAGGTGATTTTGGAGCCACTGGAACCTGGAGATGGGAGCCCGCTCTCCTGACCTGACGATGCACAGCGTTTGAATTGCCAGGCTTCCGACGGCGAGGCTGACGTCGTTCGTTTTGTCTTCAAGGGCTGCGAGAGAGAGGAACAGAGGCACGGTCAGAAGCTGGAGCTGCAGGGAGCCGAGGAAGAGCCCCCTGCCAGGGCCACAACAGCCGGCTCTTGCCATGGCCAGGAGGGAGAAGGGAGCAAGGGGATCAGCCCGAAGCTGCTGGCCACGAATGGCCCGCGTGGCCCTGAAATCTCCGTGTGCTCTGCCCACGGGAGCAGAGCCCTCCGCAGCCGGGGCAGGGCTTGCAGCTCCCCCCGGCAGCCCCCGCTGTCAGCCCGCTGCCCTCACTCACCAGCGCAGATCAGCTGCAGCTCTTGCTGCTGCCCCCTCAGGTGCCGCCCGGCCATGCCTGTGAACACAGAGCCTGTCATGGCCCCAGCGGCACAGCTCCCTGCCAGCGCCGCTGCGGCGCTGTGGCCACACGGGCTGCCGGCCCGGCAGGGCTCAGCTCAGCCCATGCGGCACGCTGTCGCCCCAGGGCACGGCTGTCAGAGGGCGGCAGCAGCAATGCCCAGGCCAGGCGGGGCTCCACGGCGCCGGGCGCGGCTGCCGCTGCCGGGGCAGCAGGCGGGGCCGGGGCCGAGCTGCGGCGGGCCGGGGAAGGGAGCCCGGGCTCGTAACTCACCCATGAAGCTGATGGCCGCCTCTCGCAGGGGCTCCTGTGGGCTCTCCAGGTAGCGCAGGGCTCGGCGCAGGTGCTCGGCTGCTCTGCTCCTGTCCTCTGCCAGCTGGAGAGAGCGGCAGGAGGGAAGGGTTGGCGCGGGCTCAGGCCCTGGGCCGGGCGCTGCCTGCGCCAAGCCCCGGCCTCCCCCGGCCACACAGCCCTGAGGCGCGGCCAGCAGCCGCTGGCGCCGGGCTCCCGAGAGGGGAGGGGGAGAGGGCCGGCTGCTGCCCGGGGAGCCGCGGTGCCGCCCCTGCCCCGCAGCTCCGCCAGGCCGGGCTTTCATGGGCACCCGGCTCGGGCCCACGGGAGCCTGGAGAGGAGCCCGCGCGGCCTCTGGCTGCAGCAGCGCGCAGGGGCACAGCTGCCCGGCCCGCACACTGAGCACCGCCCTCAGGGGCCTTCTCCTGGCTGAGGTGGGGATTCCAGGCCGTCCTTACCAGGCACTTGCTGAACTTCCACAGTTTCTGCTCCTTCAGCAGCTTTTTGAGATCCCTCCTCTTGATGAACTTGACCGCATAAAGCAGCGTTTCCCGAGAAGCCTGGAGAGCAGCAGAGACGCGGAGATGGCCCCGCAGCCCAGGGCTCGGGACCCGCCTCCCCCTGCCATGGCCTGCGGGAGGCTGCGGTCCAGCAGGCGCAGGGCAGGAGGCAGCCGAGCCCCGTGCCAGGCGGACAGCAGCAGCCCACGAGTCCTCACCTCTGCCACATGCTGATTCTCATCATTGCAGTGGAAGAAGAGTGGAAGCAGGCTCTGTTGCACAGGGCTTTCCAAAGGGTTTTCTCTCTCTTCCAAGTACTCCATCATGTCTCGGAAGAGTTTTATGGAGAGCAGCTGTACCTGGCTATTATCCTAGACGAAAAAAAAATGAAAAAACATCTCAGCATTGGCTCCTCCGGGCGCCCTGGGCACAGGGCTGGAAATGCACAGGGCACACAGTTTCCAGGCAGCACCCAGTGGCTGTAGCTGGGGGCACAGAGCCTTACGTGGTCAAAGAGCGGCAGGAGTGCCTCAGCCAGCTGCACGGCAATGGGGGTTGACATCAGCATGTGTTTGTGCAGGAGTATAAAGCTGAGTGTGATGAGTGTCATCCCAGCTGTCTCTGCATCTTTGTCCGCCAGTAGGCGCATGAGGCTTTCGGTCAAGCTCCACATTCTTTTGGCCTGTGCGCAACACAAGTCTGTGAAGTCCCACCCTGCTGCCACAGGGCCCAGAGGCCAAAGGACTGTCCTGAAGCACTGGGGTAGCTGAAGCAGGAGGCAGGAGAGCTGGCAGCAGCTGCCCCAGTGCCCAAAGGCCAGGCCAGGCCAGGCGACTGCGTTCCCAGTGCAGCTTCAGCCACCGCCCCCTTCTCACCATTGAGGGATCATCAATGAGCTCCAGAAGGGCCCTGAGCGCCAGGCGACGCCTCTCCCTGCACTCGCTCTGCAGGTACCTTGAAGAGACCTTCACAACACTGTCGCCACATTCACTCGAATCCAGGCACACGAGGACCTGAAAGGCACAGGCCAGTGATGGGGGAGCCGGCCGGCAGGAGCCCGCAGCCGCACAGGGCTGGGCCCAGGACGCAGCAGCAGCAGCAGCAGCAGCACAGGGTGCGGGCACCGTCCCAGGTGTCTGCGGCCACGAGAGGGCAGAGAGCTGGGAGGCAGCACAGCCAGGCAGCGCTGGACACCCGGCTCACCTCCACAAGGAATGCCAGGGCGGGCAGATCCCAGTGTGGCTCCTGTGTGCTGAGCAGCCAGAGGAGGTGGAGTGCAATACTGGAACACAAGCGATGACAAGCGTGGCGCATCTCCCTAGGAGGGCAAAAAAGGGACCAGAAAGCTGAGCAAATCTCTCCAAGGACAGGCTTACAGAGCCTGGTGGTCTTTTACCACCACTCTGCATGGGGACCTGGGCCCTTTAGGAGGTGTCTCCTCCTGTGCTCTCTCCCCTCGCAGCCTTTTCCAGTCTGCTTGGCCGTCCCTCAGTGTGTCCTTAGCTGTCCCTCAGTGTGTCCCAGGGTCTCGGGGAATGTGTGGGACGGCTCGGGCACAGAGCACAAATGGCAGGATCAATGGGGAGAAAGTGAGTCTCACCTGGCCAGCAGACCCATGGCATAGTGGCGGGTGTCAGCACAGAGCAGCGTGTCCCAGCCACGCTTGCCTTCCACTGACAACACCACATCCTTGTACTGCTTTTGGCAGAGCAGGGACTTCAGGGTCTGCACTGCAAACCTGTGTGCACAGCAAAGCCCAGGTCACTCTGGCAGCACTGGCTCCTTTGCAGGCCACGTGTCAGGCAGGGACAGGAGGAGTGGGATGGAGCACCTGTTGGGGCTGATGACAAGACCGTGCTCTTCCAGGCAATCCTTCCAGAAGGTTTGGACCTCCTCTGGCATCTCTTCTGTGCTGGAGAACACTTGGAAGAGCAGATGAACAAAAAGGCGGGGGAAATATGGCCTCACTACACGTGGGACAGAGGACTCTTGGAGGATCTTCCACATCACCACGGTCGCCTGCAAAGGACAAAGCCCCCCGAGAGAGCGCTCAGTGCCGAGGTGTCCGTGTGGCAGGGCCCGAGCGTGGCAGGGAGAGGCCCGGAGAGACCTTGGCAGGGGAGCACGGGGCCTGGTGGGGCTGAAGCTGGCCCTGGGCCAGGTTTCCGGCCAGCGCCTGAGGCAGGCAGATGCAGTGGGGGAAGGAGGATGGAGAGCTGCTGGAGAGGCGGCCTTGGGGCCAGCAAAGGCCAGTTGCGGAAACTCACAGCCAGGGCAAAGACAGCCGTTTTGTCCCCATCCGAGGTGCACGTGCTGTACTCTGGCCAGCTCCCCAGCACATCCAGGAGGATCAGCTGCACTGGCTCCGCGGTCCTGGACGAGCACATGATGGTCTTCCACATGGAGGTGGCAGCTCTGCGGGATTAGAGCTCTGTCTCAGGGGGGATCTCAGACACAGCAGCGTGGCCTGGGCATCCCTAGGGGCCTGGGCTGAGCGCCGGCTCTTCCTCTGCCCACTGGCCCTTGCCAGCAGCAGCCAGGCAGCCAAGCTGTGTGAGGACGGGCCCTGAGGGGCAGCAAGGCAGCATGGCAGCAGGCTAAGGGGCTGACGTGCCAGGGCTGGGAAAGGCAGCAGCCAGAGGGTTCTGGAACTCTCTAGCTCAGACACCTGGGCCAGGCGATACAGGGTGATGGGCTTGGGAGGCCTGAGCCCTCTGGGCAGGTGGGCCCCATACCTGTCACAGGACGGGGCCACACGCAGGAGCGTCACGACTGCGTCAGCCGGCTGTGCTTTGGTGAGTTTCAGCAGGGCCTTGTCCAGCCTGTGCTGGGCAGAATCATTGGCCAGGAGCCATCGGTGAATGTACCTCACCATGGCAGGCACCTGCGGGAGGCACGGGGAGACTTGGAAAGCTGCCAGAGAGAGCAATGTCCCCAGGCTCCCCAGAGAAGTGCTTTCCTTGCCAGCGCACTGCCATGGCCTCAAAGGCTCTGAGGGAGCAGCAGGCGTGGCTGGGGAAGCCACGTGACTCCTGGGGGAACTGAAGCCTGGCCCCAGGCTGCTTACTTGTTCTGGCCTGGCAACACCCTTCTCCAGGAGCAAATCCAGCAGGGCGGCACTGGTCTCATGCTTGAGGAGCTCGGAGTGAGCTGTGAGCCCAGTGCCCATGGTGCGGGTCTCTTCCTGCTGAATGCTCCGGATGAAGTCGCAGACGAGCTGTAGGAGAAGGGCAAGAAGCCGCGGATGTTGCATGGAGTGCTGCACACACGGTGCTGGGCTGAGCAGGGACAGCAGGCCCAGCCCAGGTGGGGGTGGCTGCAGGTACCTGCGCTGTTCGATGGAAGCGGCCACGGCTGGATTCCTGCTCATGTGTGCGCTCCACAGCTTCATCTGGCAAAGAGGGAGCGCAGCCAGAGCTGAGGGGCTGCGGGAGAGGCCGGAGAACACAGCCCAGCCCTGCACTCCCCAGGCAGGGAGAGCCCTGCGATGCCCCAGGGGGATGGAGCGAGGCCGCTGAGGGGTGTCTGCCTGGCGCCTCTTCCGGCCTGTCCGTGGGCATTTCCCCAGGGGATTGCATGGCATGGCATGGCATGGGGCCAAGTTGGCTGCAGGCTCCAGGCCTGCAGCCCAGTTCTGCAACTCACCCCCCTGTGGTGGATGGAAGGGCACCACCTCTTCAGTCTCCTGTGCTGGGGCTGCTCCAGGGCCGCCTTCCTCCTCCTCCACCCAGGCCATCTTGGGCACTCTCGGGGGTCTCTGCTCCATGTCTGTGGCTGGAGCTACTTGCAGGAGAGGTGCCCTGGGAAAGCTCCAGGGCACCAAGTCCCACGCTCTGCCCTTGAGGGCAGCTGCAGAATAGAAGCCTTGGAAGGCCACGGGTCACCGAGTCCTGTGCTCTGGCCTTGAGCTCAGCTGCAGGAAGAACGCTGCAGAAAAGCTCCTGGTCAGACGGGAACGAGTGCGCTGTGTGGGGGCTCCTCACAGCACTGCTCTGTCCCGTTGTGCCCCGCTGTTTGCTCCCAGCACCGGGCAAGCTTCTATTTCCCACGTGTCACAAAGGGGCCCTGGAGACCGGGTTCCGTTCCATGGCACGGTGACGACCGTGCTGCAGCGTGCCACCCAGGGCCCTTGCACACACTGCCTCCTGCCCTGGGGCCGGCCCCAGCCCCGCTAAAGTGGCCCAGCTTGGAAGGAATCCCTGGCCCCAGGTGTCTAAGACAGCCTGACAGAATCTTTAGGAAGGGCTCAGACCATAAGCAAAGGCCGCCCTGCTCTGCGGGCTCGGGCCTATCCCCATATCTTTCCCCGAGAGCATTTGAATTTCTAAATGAGAATCATTTGAAGGGAGGGGATTTACATTTTCCATTCCAGAGAAGACTTCTGCCTTCCTTAGCAGACACCTCTCTCTTCAAACCAAGACAATTCTTTGTCATCTTGACGATGCGCAGTTGCTGGGAAGCCCCGTTTTACTCCAGGGACCTTAAGAACCATTCCCAGCAACTGGGAAAATCCTAGGTGTTCCATCCACCCATAGATGAGCTCTCCAAATTTGCCCCGAAAGTGGGTCCAGCTTTTATAGGCCAAAAAGAGCAAGTCCAAGTGACTCGATGATATTTTTTAGCCGGGATAGCCCTGCAGCTGATGGCACACTTCACAGTCAGCAGGGGACACAGCTAGGCCAAAGCCCAGACCTCTTCTGGGAAACTTTCTCTTCAAACACCCTTCAAACAAGCCTCCATGCAAGTCAGTTGGGAAAGTTTCTTCAAATGATCCATTTCTGGCACCTGACTACACAGGGTTATGTGAAAGATTCTAAAGCAGCCGCTCTGGAGTCAGAGAGGCAGCCCTGAGAGTCCTTGTCATCTATTTGTAGCTAAATCCCACTTTTGGGGAGTTGAAGGAGTTTGGAACGAGCTAGAGAGCGGACCTCTGAGTTTTTTAGATGATGCCATTGCTTTTTCTTCTCTTCTACATAGGCAGGAAGGGTGAGTTGGGCTCACATCTCCACCGCATGGCTCACAGGGCCGCAAGACTTGTAGTTACAAGAGCTTTGAAGGATTTCTTGGCCAAGAAGACACGGCCAACAAGGATTTTTATGTTTTGGACCCAATCTTCAAGATTTCATCTTACGGACTCATGCTCTCGGAGTGTCTAGCTGGTCAGAGTGACCGCGAGATAAGTTAGAAAGTCTCTTTTCCCAGCCCGGTGGTGGAAGAAGGAGTCAGAGCTCTTCATTTCTCAGTCTCAAGGTTGTTGATTGTATCTTATCTATAAAATTCTTTCTCCTGTCCTGCCGAGGTCCGCTCAGCAAGACAGTCTAAGGCACTCTGCCTCCTCTGGGGTGGTGTTATCTTTTTCTACTAAAAACTACCTGTACAACAGTTACAATTACTTTCCAATCCCTATCGTCTATGTCGGACAGCGAGCTTCTACTCTAGACCAATCTCAAATGCCAACATCACAGCAGAAGATGGAGGCCAAGAAGAAGGAGAAAGGCTGGACGTGCCCAGATTGCTCCATCTGGCCCCCTGAAGCCCCATTCTAAAAACCCTCAAAATCTAGTTTTCCACTCTGGGATAAATTCACTATCATTCTACTTCAACTTTTGTGGCTGGTCATTCTTCATACAAGGTTGGGGATTGTTTTTTCCAAGGGCTAAATCAAAGGCACAGGGGTCTTGGGCTCTGTGCCAAGCTCTCTGAGCCCTCTGACAGGGTCTCGAGTCCTGCAGGGCAGCCAGAGGAATTTCCTGGGTTCCCACATCATGCTGACAGTGTAAGCTTCCTTAGCCAGTCATGCTATGACACACAAACCTACAGCACTGCATCCTAAACTTCTTGTTTACCATTGTAACTACTTGGATTTTTTCCTAGATCTTGAACTCGAAAACTCTAAACTTTCCTCCACTTCAACTTTCCTCCCCGTGTCGCTGCTATAAACTGGAAATGCGCATTCTCGCTCCTAGCACCTAAGTTTGGGAGCCCTTTGCAAGGTCTCAGATCAAATCCTGTGCTTAATTCTAAGCTTTGCTGACAAGACCAAAGGTCTGAGATTTCTCTGCATTTGGGTTTCCAGCTACACTGATGCTGTTAGTTGCAGAGTGCCCAGGATGCGTCTTGCAGGTCAACTCTGGCAGGAACAAGGCGGCTGCCAGGGGGCTGCTTGTGGCCTCTGACAGCCCATTGCCCACGGCTTGCCAGCGGCCCAGCCCCTCAGGGGCTGCCCCAGCCCGGCCAAGCTGCCCGGCAGCAGCGCCGCAGCCCCACAGCAGCTCCAGAGCAGCCCCATGCAGAGGCACCTGGGAGCCCTCAGCAAGGCAGCCGGCAGCACACGGGCAGGAGGACACGGCTGGCGCTTCCTGCCTGGCCCAGGGCTTGTGGCCATCTCCAGGCACCTCTCTGGCAGGGATCCCCGCAGCTCCGGCCCCTGCCCAGCCGCTCTGTGGGCAGCACAAAGGCTTCAGCAGAACCACCAAAGGCCGAGGGGTTTCTGGCCATTTCCCCGGGCCCACTGCACGCCTGCGCAGCTGGCTGAGTGCGAGCATCCTTTTCCCCCTCCTCCCCTATGCCGTACGGACCCTGGGCAGCAAAAGAAAGATCCTGGGAGTCTGTGTATGTTAACATAGTCTATATTTACATGGTAAAAGAAAAAAAAAAAAAAAAGAAACAAAAATTCTTGAAGAAACGGAAAATTCCACCTGACTCAGGTGGCCACAACAAAAACAGCTTCTGGGATCAGTTCTCCACAGAGCTCTTGCAGGGCAGGCAGCCGAGCCATGACGGACGAGGAGGCCGTGTCTTCCACGCCCTGCGCAGGTGATTTTGGAGCCACTGGAACCTGGAGATGGGAGCCCGCTCTCCTGACCTGACGATGCACAGCGTTTGAATTGCCAGGCTTCCGACGGCGAGGCTGACGTCGTTCGTTTTGTCTTCAAGGGCTGCGAGAGAGAGGAACAGAGGCACGGTCAGAAGCTGGAGCTGCAGGGAGCCGAGGAAGAGCCCCCTGCCAGGGCCATCCCAGCCGGCTCTTGCCATGGCCAGGAGGGAGAAGGGAGCAAGGGGATCAACCCGAAGCTGCTGGCCACGAATGGCCCGCGTGGCCCTGAAATCTCCGTGTGCTCTGCCCACGGGAGCAGAGCCCTCCGCAGCCGGGGCAGGGCTTGCAGCTCCCCCCGGCAGCCCCCGCTGTCAGCCCGCTGCCCTCACTCACCAGCGCAGATCAGCTGCAGCTCTTGCTGCTGCCCCCTCAGGTGCCGCCCGGCCATGCCTGTGAACACAGAGCCTGTCATGGCCCCAGCGGCACAGCTCCCTGCCAGCGCCGCTGCGGCGCTGTGGCCACACGGGCTGCCGGCCCGGCAGGGCTCAGCTCAGCCCATGCGGCACGCTGTCGCCCCAGGGCACGGCTGTCAGAGGGCGGCAGCAGCAATGCCCAGGCCAGGCGGGGCTTCACGGCGCCGGGCGCGGCTGCCGCTGCCGGGGCAGCAGGCGGGGCCGGGGCCGAGCTGCGGCGGGCCGGGGAAGGGAGCCCGGGCTCGTAACTCACCCATGAAGCTGATGGCCGCCTCTCGCAGGGGCTCCTGTGGGCTCTCCAGGTAGCGCAGGGCTCGGCGCAGGTGCTCGGCTGCTCTGCTCCTGTCCTCTGCCAGCTGGAGAGAGCGGCAGGAGGGAAGGGTTGGCGCGGGCTCAGGCCCTGGGCCGGGCGCTGCCTGCGCCAAGCCCCGGCCTCCCCCGGCCACACAGCCCTGAGGCGCGGCCAGCAGCCGCTGGCGCCGGGCTCCCGAGAGGGGAGGGGGAGAGGGCCGGCTGCTGCCCGGGGAGCCGCGGTGCCGCCCCTGCCCCGCAGCTCCGCCGGGCCGGGCTTTCATGGGCACCCGGCTCGGGCCCACGGGAGCCTGGAGAAGAGCCCGCGCGGCCTCTGGCTGCAGCAGCGCGCAGGGGCACAGCTGCCCGGCCCGCACACTGAGCACCGCCCTCAGGGGCCTTCTCCTGGCTGAGGTGGGGATTCCAGGCCGTCCTTACCAGGCACTTGCTGAACTTCCACAGTTTCTGCTCCTTCAGCAGCTTTTTGAGATCCCTCCTCTTGATGAACTTGACCGCATAAAGCAGCGTTTCCCGAGAAGCCTGGAGAGCAGCAGAGACGCGGAGATGGCCCCGCAGCCCAGGGCTCGGGACCCGCCTCCCCCTGCCATGGCCTGCAGGAGGCTGCGGTCCAGCAGGCGCAGGGCAGGAGGCAGCCGAGCCCCGTGCCAGGCGGACAGCAGCAGCCCACGAGTCCTCACCTCTGCCACATGCTGATTCTCATCATTGCAGTGGAAGAAGAGTGGAAGCAGGCTCTGTTGCACAGGGCTTTCCAAAGGGTTTTCTCTCTCTTCCAAGTACTCCATCATGTCTTGGAAGAGTTTTATGGAGAGCAGCTGTACCTGGCTATTATCCTAGATGAAGAAAAAATGAAAAAACACCTCAGCATTGGCTCCTCCGGGCACCCTGGGCACAGGGCTGGAAATGCACAGGGCACACAGTTTCCAGGCAGCACCCAGTGGCTGTAGCTGGGGGCACAGAGCCTTACGTGGTCAAAGAGCGGCAGGAGTGCCTCAGCCAGCTGCACGGCAATGGGGGTGGACATCAGCATGTGTTTGTGCAGGAGTATAAAGCTGAGTGTGATGAGTGTCATCCCAGCTGTCTCTGCATCTTTGTCCGCCAGTAGGCGCATGAGGCTTTCGGTCAAGCTCCACATTCTTTCGGCCTGTGCGCAACACAAGTCTGTGAAGTCCCACCCTGCTGCCACAGGGCCCAGAGGCCAAAGGACTGTCCTGAAGCACTGGGGTAGCTGAAGCAGGAGGCAGGAGAGCTGGCAGCAGCTGCCCCAGTGCCCAAAGGCCAGGCCAGGCCAGGCGACTGCGTTCCCAGTGCAGCTTCAGCCACCGCCCCCTTCTCACCATTGAGGGATCATCAATGAGCTCCAGAAGGGCCCTGAGCGCCAGGCGACGCCTCTCCCTGCACTCGCTCTGCAGGTACCTTGAAGAGACCTTCACAACACTGTCGCCACATTCACTAGAATCCAGGCACACGAGGACCTGAAAGGCACAGGCCAGTGATGGGGGAGCCAGCCGGCAGGAGCCCGCAGCCGCACAGGGCTGGGCCCAGGACGCAGCAGCAGCACAGGGTGCGGGCACCGTCCCAGGTGTCTGCGGCCACGAGAGGGCAGAGAGCTGGGAGGCAGCACAGCCAGGCAGCGCTGGACACCCGGCTCACCTCCACAAGGAATGCCAGGGCGGGCAGATCCCAGTGTGGCTCCTGTGTGCTGAGCAGCCAGAGGAGGTGGAGTGCAATACTGGAACACAAGCGATGACAAGCGTGGCGCATCTCCCTAGGAGGGCAAAAAAGGGACCAGGAAGCTGAGCAAATCTCTCCAAGGACAGGCTTACAGAGCCTGGTGGTCTTTTACCACCACTCTGCATGGGGACCTGGGCCCTTTAGGAGGTGTCTCCTCCTGTGCTCTCTCCCCTCGCAGCCTTTTCCAGTCTGCTTGGCCGTCCCTCAGTGTGTCCTTAGCTGTCCCTCAGTGTGTCCCAGGGTCTCGGGGAATGTGTGGGACGGCTCGGGCACAGAGCACAAATGGCAGGATCAATGGGGAGAAAGTGAGTCTCACCTGGCCAGCAGACCCATGGCATAGTGGCGGGTGTCAGCACAGAGCAGCGTGTCCCAGCCACGCTTGCCTTCCACTGACAACACCACATCCTTGTACTGCTTTTGGCAGAGCAGGGACTTCAGGGTCTGCACTGCAAACCTGTGTGCACAGCAAAGCCCAGGTCACTCTGGCAGCACTGGCTCCTTTGCAGGCCACGTGTCAGGCAGAGACAGGAGGAGTGGGATGGAGTACCTGTTGGGGCTGATGACAAGACCGTGCTCTTCCAGGCAATCCTTCCAGAAGGTTTGGACCTCCTCTGGCATCTCTTCTGTGCTGGAGAACACTTGGAAGAGCAGATGAACAAAAAGGCGGGGGAAATATGGCCTCACTACACGTGGGACAGAGGACTCTTGGAGGATCTTCCACATCACCACGGTCGCCTGCAAAGGACAAAGCCCCCCGAGAGAGCGCTCAGTGCCGAGGTGTCCGTGTGGCAGGGCCCGAGCGTGGCAGGGAGAGGCCCGGAGAGACCTTGGCAGGGGAGCACGGGGCCTGGTGGGGCTGAAGCTGGCCCTGGGCCAGGTTTCCGGCCAGCGCCTGAGGCAGGCAGATGCAGTGGGGGAAGGAGGATGGAGAGCTGCTGGAGAGGCGGCCTTGGGGCCAGCAAAGGCCAGTTGCGGAAACTCACAGCCAGGGCAAAGACAGCCGTTTTGTCCCCATCCAAGGTGCACGTGCTGTACTCTGGCCAGCTCCCCAGCACATCCAGGAGGATCAGCTGCACTGGCTCCGCGGTCCTGGACGAGCACATGATGGTCTTCCACATGGAGGTGGCAGCTCTGCGGGATTAGAGCTCTGTCTCAGGGGGGATCTCAGACACAGCAGCGTGGCCTGGGCATCCCTAGGGGCCTGGGCTGAGCGCCGGCTCTTCCTCTGCCCACTGGCCCTTGCCAGCAGCAGCCAGGCAGCCAAGCTGTGTGAGGACGGGCCCTGAGGGGCAGCAAGGCAGCATGGCAGCAGGCTAAGGGGCTGACGTGCCAGGGCTGGGAAAGGCAGCAGCCAGAGGGTTCTGGAACTCTCTAGCTCAGACACCTGGGCCAGGCGATACAGGGTGATGGGCTTGGGAGGCCTGAGCCCTCTGGGCAGGTGGGCCCCATACCTGTCACAGGACGGGGCCACACGCAGGAGCGTCACGACTGCGTCAGCCGGCTGTGCTTTGGTGAGTTTCAGCAGGGCCTTGTCCAGCCTGTGCTGGGCAGAATCATTGGCCAGGAGCCATCGGTGAATGTACCTCACCATGGCAGGCACCTGCGGGAGGCACGGGGAGACTTGGAAAGCTGCCAGAGAGAGCAATGTCCCCAGGCTCCCCAGAGAAGTGCTTTCCTTGCCAGCGCACTGCCATGGCCTCAAAGGCTCTGAGGGAGCAGCAGGCGTGGCTGGGGAAGCCACGTGACTCCTGGGGGAACTGAAGCCTGGCCCCAGGCTGCTTACTTGTTCTGGCCTGGCAACACCCTTCTCCAGGAGCAAATCCAGCAGGGCGGCACTGGTCTCATGCTTGAGGAGCTCGGAGTGAGCTGTGAGCCCAGTGCCCATGGTGCGGGTCTCTTCCTGCCGAATGCTCCGGATGAAGTGGCAGACGAGCTGTAGGAGAAGGGCAAGAAGCCGCGGATGTTGCATGGAGTGCTGCACACACGGTGCTGGGCTGAGCAGGGACAGCAGGCCCAGCCCGGGTGGGGGTGGCTGCAGGTACCTGCGCTGTTCGATGGAAGCGGCCACGGCTGGATTCCTGCTCATGTGTGCGCTCCACAGCTTCATCTGGCAAAGAGGGAGCGCAGCCAGAGCTGAGGGGCTGCGGGAGAGGCCGGAGAACACAGCCCAGCCCTGCACTCCCCAGGCAGGGAGAGCCCTGCGATGCCCCAGGGGGATGGAGCGAGGCCGCTGAGGGGTGTCTGCCTGGCGCCTCTTCCGGCCTGTCCGTGGGCATTTCCCCAGGGGATTGCATGGCATGGCATGGCATGGCATGGCATGGCATGGCATGGCATGGCATGGCATGGGGCCAAGTTGGCTGCAGGCTCCAGGCCTGCAGCCCAGTTCTGCCACTCACCCCCCTGTGGTGGATGGAAGGGCACCACCTCTTCAGTCTCCTGTGCTGGGGCTGCTCCAGGGCCGCCTTCCTCCTCCTCCACCCAGGCCATCTTGGGCACTCTCGGGGGTCTCTGCTCCATGTCTGTGGCTGGAGCTACTTGCAGGAGAGGTGCCCTGGGAAAGCTCCAGGGCACCAAGTCCCACGCTCTGCCCTTGAGGGCAGCTGCAGAATAGAAGCCTTGGAAGGCCACGGGTCACCGAGTCCTGTGCTCTGGCCTTGAGCTCAGCTGCAGGAAGAACGCTGCAGAAAAGCTCCTGGTCAGACGGGAACGAGTGCGCTGTGTGGGGGCTCCTCACAGCACTGCTCTGTCCCGTTGTGCCCCGCTGTTTGCTCCCAGCACCGGGCAAGCTTCTATTTCCCACGTGTCACAAAGGGGCCTTGGAGACCGGGTTCCGTTCCATGGCACGGTGACCGTGCTGCAGCGTGCCACCCAGGGCCCTTGCACACACTGCCTCCTGCCCTGGGGCCGGCCCCAGCCCCGCTAAAGTGGCCCAGCTTGGAAGGAATCCCTGGCCCCAGGTGTCTAAGACAGCCTGACAGAATCTTTAGGAAGGGCTCAGACCATAAGCAAAGGCCGCCCTGCTCTGCGGGCTCAGGCCTGTAGTAAACCCCTCAGGTTTAGCCAGGGCCCCTTGGAGAATAGAATGCTGACACAGCAGCAAAGAAGTTTCCTGTCTCCAGGGACATCCGCCTTGTACCTTATCCCTATAGCCATGTAAGGCAATATTGTGTTAAACCCTACTATTGGTCACTTATGGTCACTCTAACACCTTTGCCATTGGTCAGGATTGGATCCAGGCCAAGGGTATAAAAGTAGCATACTGTACCCCTACTAACTCGGAAGAAAAAGAGCTGAGACCCTTCACGGACCCCTACAATAAAGCCATACTCGTGGAACAGCCAGCGTCTTCTGCTTCTCCTCTCTCTACCGTCTGCTGGAGCCTTAGGCCAAGGGAAAAGCTACCTAGCAAGCAAAGCTGAAATCACAAGAGCTGCCTAATCACTAAGAGCTGAATATCTCCCTGCTTGCTAGGGGCTAACCCACGGCCTTGGTCTGAGAGCGAGCTGGCTTCTAGCACCCAGTCCCCTTGGGGACTGAGCTCTGGAGCTGTAACAGCTTGCATAGGATAAGACCAAGCTAGGCTCATTTAAGTGGCCGCCCAAACGTGTCGTCGGACCCTGGCCCCCAGGAGCGAAGCGTCACCAGAGCATCGGAGCCTTTCAGGGCCTCCAGTTATTGCCGGTTTGGGAAGCCTCTCCTTCTGCGAAAGGACTTTTCGTTTTAGAAAATCTTCTCTGCGGAAGGCTCAATTCGACCCTCAACAATACATCTGGACGAGATAAAGTCTGAGGAGAAATGAGGAGCAGACTCCCATCCACAGACCCGTGACCCCAAAGGACGTAAGTATTAAGTTTGCGCGCATATCTTGGGTGCTCTAAAAATCTTTTTCGTTTTTTTTTCTTTTTTTTTCTCGTTTTTCTGTGGAAAGGGCTTGAAAATCATGGGTACTTGTTTAAGCACTCTAAGACTAACAACACGTGAGAGAGAGTTATATTTAACCATTGTAGAAACCTTATCTGTTAACAACTTCACTTTTTCTAAAGGTAGTCTGTCAAAAAAGACTCTTAAAAAATTTGTATCTTGGATGGTGCTGAATTTCCCTGAAACTGATAAGACCACAATTACTGAAAATTCCTTTTGGGATACAGTTGGAAACACCATTTATATGTCTCAAACAAAACAGGACTTTTCTGTTACTAACTTCTTACCTTTATTTCATATAATAACAAAAACGATTGAAAAATCGAACTCTGAAAAAAGTTCCAAACTAACAGATCTTTCCTCTTCATATGCTAATTGCGCTGATAAGATAACAGAGGAATGTGCCCTCCAGGCCACAGAGTCACTGGGCGCTGCAGAACTTACTGCAGAAACCACCTCGGAGGCAGAAGCCAAGCAGGCCGCCCCCACATTCCCCCCCCTCGCGGGACCCGCGCTGCCCAACTCCCCGTTTCCTGCAGCCCCCCATCTCCCCGGCTCCGTTTCCTTCCCGCGTCCGGCCTCGGGGGCCCCGTTCCCTGTCCCTGCCGCTGTACCCTCCGCTGCGACCACCCCTCCCCCCGCGCCCGTGCTGCCGTTGCCTACCCCCGCGCCGCCGTTCCCCGCCCCCGGTTGCTCCGTCGCGGTACCCCCCGCTCCCGCTGCTGTCCCCGCCCTGCCCCCCGCTCCCCCCGCCGCGCCCGCCGCGTTCCCCGGTCCCGTTATCGCCGCCGCCCCCCCCAACCCTGCGCTGCTATCCTCCACCCCAGCGACCGCCCTTCCATCCGTCACCGCCCCCGCTCCCGCTCCCACCGAGACCGCCCCGGCCCTCCCGCCCCCTCCTGCCACATTCCCGAGCCATGCCCACAACCTGTCCTCCTGCGCCGAGCCGCACACATGTGCAGTAACATCAGCTCACCCTACACCTGTCGTATCCCAAACCAGGGGCATTGCTAGCGCACCCCCAAATCCCCCAGGCGTGCATCCACAGCCCCCATACCCCCCCTGCCCCCACCCGTCCCTCCAACCCCTGACCCAACCCTCCTGCCACCCGAACGGATCAGAGACCACCTGTGGTGTCCCCCCCCCGACCCAATCCGGTCCCTGCTGCTCCAGGGCTACCCCTCACCCAACAACGCTAACTTCGGGCCAGTCACTGAAAAGGGTGAAAAATCCTTCTAAACGAAAGAAAAGGAATTCACGGGTAGCATGTGCCTCACAGTGTTCCTCAGACAATGAGAGCTCTTCTGATGAATCTGATTTTGATGCGATTAATATAGACCCATGGGCTCTTATTAAGATAGAAGCTACAAAGTCTGGGAACTGGGACCTAGCACAGAAAATCACAGCCTTTCCGGTCGAGTACAGGCAAGGAAGGAATGGTGGGGAATCTAATATCAAGGCATGGAAACCAATTTCTAATAAGGAACTGGTACAATTGAGAAATATAGCCAAGGAACATGGACGTAGTTCACATATCTTTAGAAATTTCCTAGAAGCCATGTTCTCTGCACATGTCTTGCTTCCTCACGATGTAAAAAATATTTCACAATGCCTTCTGTCACCGGCAGAATATTTGTTATGGGATAGGCATTGGAAGAAACACTTAAAAACGTTATCAGATTCATATACTGCCGATGCTACTAAGACCAACTTCACAGTAGAACAATTGGCTGGTGAAGGAGACTTTCAAAAGCCAGCAGAACAAATGGAAACTCTGAATAAAGAAGCGCTGCAGGATGTAGCAATTGCAGCAAAAACCTCCTTGCTTCTTATGCAGGATGAGTCAATGCCAACAATGCATTTTTCTACTATAAAACAAGGCATTGAAGAAAGCTTTATAAAATTTGTGGACAAACTTAAAGATGCTTTGGAGAAACAAATAGAGAGTACTGAGGCAAGAAAGGAACTCTTATGTAAGCTTGCTTTCAGCAACTCAAATGAGAAATGCAAGGCCATTTTGAGGTCTTTAACTGTGGATACAGACCCTACTATAGAGCAAATGTTAGAATGCTGTACACGTCACATGTCCACTGAAAATACAGTGGCGCAAGCAGTTGCTAAGGGTATTGCTGAAGGAGTTTCTGGTGCATATGCAGTGATAACCTCTAAAGAACAAGCTAAATGCTATCACTGTGGAGAGCTAGGACATTATATAAAGGACTGTCCTGAAAGAACACCCCCCCGATACCATCGGAATTATAATCAAAGACCCCAACAGCAGCAACACTATCAATCGCGTCCTTTAAACTCCTTGAGGCGCCCGTCCGACCTTCGGGCGCAGAATACAAATCAAAGGCCACCAAGACCCAATCACGCACAAACCCAGGCTGCTCCAGACCGAAAGGAGAAGCCCCAACCCACGGGACAACCCAGAGAGGTACCCGCCGACAACTGGTAACTGCTTTGTCCATTGACTTTAATGATAAGAATGTTCACCGTGTTCCTACAGGAAAATATGGACCTAAAGGGAGTCCTTCAGACATTTTAATTACAGGTGATTCGGTTAATACTCCGAAGGAAATCTTCGTTGTTCCGGAAGTGTTGACAGTGCAGCCGGGACAAGAGATCCTCGTGCAGGTATACTGCATAGACTTACCATTTTTTCTTTCTAAAGGAACTCCAATAGCACAGGCATTTTTACTCCCAAAAAATCACAGGGAACAGATTCCTCTCAACCCTACAGCAATGTGGGCACAAGTCATGGGACCATCCAAGCCTACCATCGAGTGCGGCCTCTCCCACAAAGGAGAGAAGACCCACCTGCCAGGGATGCTGGACACCGGTGCAGATGTGACCATCATCGCCCGTTCAGATTGGCCAGCACACTGGGATCTACAACCTGTTGCAGGCATGATTTCCGGGATTGGTGGAACTACAGTATCCATGAGGAGCAAGAACAACATCCTGGTTGAAGGGCCAGAAGGCAAGCTGGCAACCATCCGTCCATTTGTGGTAAGGGCCCCCATTACCCTTTGGGGACGTGACATTTTATCCCAGTGGGGTGCTTCCCTACGTATTCCCATTCAGGATTTCTGACTGGGGCCACTGAGTTGAGCGCGCTGCCAGAAATACCCTGTCTCACCTGGAAAAGCCACAAGCCAATCTGGACTGAGCAGTGGCCCCTAAAGAAAGCCAAGCTGCGCGCCCTAAACGTCCTCGTGGAAGAACAGCTCAAAAAAGGCCACATAGTGGAGTCCGACAGCCCTTGGAACTCTCCAGTCTTCGTTCTACCAAAGCCAGGTACAAACAAGTGGAGACTTCTCCATGACCTTCGCAGAATCAACGAAGTCATCGAGGACATGGGCCCTCTTCAGCCTGGCTTGCCCTCCCCATCGATGCTGCCTAGAGACTGGACACTTGCTATCATAGACATTAAGGACTGTTTCTTCAGTATACCACTACATCCAGAAGATGCTCCACGGTTTGCTTTTTCCGTTCCCTCTATTAACAAGGAAGCTCCGCTCAAAAGATATCATTGGCGTTATCTTCCTCAGGGATTGAAAAACTCGCCAACTATTTGCCAGTGGTACGTGTCTCACATCCTGTCTCCCATTCGGAAATCATTTCCAGACGCCATCATTTATCACTATATGGATGACATTCTGGTGTGTGCTTCAGACAAAGCTTACTTGGACAAAACAATCAAAAAGACTGTTGAAGCCATTGAAAAGGCAGGAATGGAAATTCGTGAGGACAAAATTCAGTACACCGAGCCATGGACTTACCTTGGAGTCCAGATCCGGGAAAGAACTATCCTACCTCAGCAGATCGTCATCAACGACGACCCAAAAACCCTCAGGGACTTACACAGCCTGTGTGGATCCATCAACTGGGTACGTCCACTGCTAGGAATTACATCAGAGGACCTTGCTCCCTTGTTCAATCTTCTTCGTGGACCCAAGGAACTGGACTCTCCCTGCACTCTCACAGAGGAAGCCAGAGGTGCCATCATCAAAGTCCAGGAAGCCCTGTCTTCACGCAAAGCCCATCGCTACGAGCCTAGTCTGCCTTTCCAGTTCATCATCCTGGGAAAAGCACCCAGATTCCATGGACTGATCTTCCAATGGGACCCTCAGCTGCGAGATCCTTTGTTGATACTGGAATGGGTTTTTACAAGTAGCCAGCCCACAAAGACACTTACCACCTACCAGGAGATTATAGCACACTTAATAAAAAAGGCTAGGACTCGCCTTTGCTCCCTTTCAGGGTGTGATTTTGAATGCATATATTTGCCAATAACCCTTAAAGACTTTGAGGATTTGATCAAGACCAATGCGAGTCTACAGTTTGCTCTGGACAGTTATACGGGTCAAACTTCATCAGACATCCCAGAACACCAGCTTTTCAACCAGAATGAAACTTTCCATTTGATTCCAAAACGAATCCAAAGTAGAAATCCTCTCAAGGCTCTAACTCTATTTACAGATGGCTCAGGGTCATCCCACAAGTCGGTGATTACTTGGAGAGACCCCCAAACACAAGAATGGCAATCTGACGTGGAAACAGTAGAAGGATCGCCACAAATTGCAGAATTAGCAGCTGTCGTCAGAGCCTTTGAAAAATTTAAAAACGAGCCGTTCAATCTGGTCACAGATTCAGCTTATGTTGCGGGAATAGCTATGAGAGCGGAACATGCTCTTCTCAAAGAGGTCTCTAACCCAAAGTTATACCAATTGCTCTCTAAATTAATACAATTGATATCCCACAGAAAACAACCTTATCACATAATGCATGTAAGGTCGCACACGGACCTCCCAGGTGTTGTTGCAGAAGGCAACAGGAAAGCAGATGCATTAGCTATGGCAGCAGAAACTGCTAATGTTCCTAACATCTTTGCTCAGGCAAAGCTGTCACATGCGTTCTTTCATCAAAATGTACCTGCCCTGATGAGAATGTTTAAGCTCTCGAAGGATCAGGCAAAAGCTATCGTGGCTACCTGTCCGAACTGTCAAAACTACCAGATACCATCAATGGGTACGGGAGTCAATCCCCGAGGTCTGAATAGCTGTCAGCTGTGGCAGACAGATGTAACTCACTTTGCACCTTTTGGAAGGTCAAAGTATGTGCATGTTTCGGTTGACACGTTCTCAGGAGCAGTGTTTGCATCATCACATGCAGGAGAAAAGACCATGCACACAATAAAACACTTTCTCCTCGCTTTTGCCACCCTGGGTGTACCAAAGGAGATTAAAACAGATAATGGGCCAGCCTATACCTCCCACAAGTTGAAGGAGTTCTTCAATGAATGGGGCATAGCACACAAGACGGGCATACCTGTAAACCCCACAGGACAATCCATCGTGGAAAGGACACATCAAACCCTCAAAAGAGTCCTCGAGCAACAGAACAGGAACACGAAAATCACATCTCCAGTGGAGAGACTTTGCAAGGCTCTCTATGTCATCAACTTCCTGAACTGCACAGTGTCAGAGCCTGACCCACCAATACTTCGCCACTTTGCGAATACCACAAAAGCAAAGCTCACGGAGAAACCACCCGTGCTCGTGAAAGATCCTGAAACACACCAAATCTCAGGGCCTCATCAGTTGATTACCTGGGGAAGAGGTTATGCATGCGTGCTACTACCATCAGGTCCAAGGTGGTACCCAGGAAAATACGTAAAACCATACTTAGGCACAGCGAACACTACTACAGACGAGGACAAGAATTCTCCTGAGGCAAACACAAGACCACCTCAAAACCAAACCAGCTCAGCCTGGAGACGAAGGCGTCGCCGAACACCCACAAACACAAGAACAGACCGCCCCATTACAAGGCAGCAGACAAAACAGAAAGTCAAATAACAGTCTACTGTAATAGGCCACAGATAGCCTTAACACAAAAGTGTTCTCTGAATTATGTGTTATTACACTGTGTATTGTATAGTAAAAAGTATTATTCCCTTTCCCTAACCTTAAAACCTCATAACCTTCTACCCGCTCCTCCTCCTGTAGTGCAGCTTAGAAATTAAAAGAAAAAGGGGGGGAGGAGGGGAACACAGAAAAGAACAAGGCAGAAATCCCTCTCATCATAAAGATAACAAATTGTGCTTATATTCCCTATCAGAAGCCCTAATCCTGCCCAAAGATGAAAAATATCTCCGTCGGTGCTGTCCTCACCGCTGCCTGGATGCTCTACACCGTACCGCGTGCCTTCGGCTGGATTAGTCCTCAGCCTAGCCATAATGTTTGGGTAACCTTAGCAAAAACATTAAAACAAGACAATATGTGCTTGTCTATGGGAAGCATAGATAATCCACTTTCTACATGTCTAGTAGGAATCCCCTTTATAGCAGACGATTGGCCGGTCCAGAACTCAGAGGTTCTCCGCACCACAGGTAAGAGACCCAATGGGGCTGATACTTGGGATGAGTGGACAAAAATTCTGCCAGATGCTCGAGAGGAACCCCAAGAATTGGATCTATTGGGATCCTCCAAGGCCACATATTGTGTCAAATTTTACTATAGGCGTCCGAAAAATGATTGGCCAGAAATTGACCAACACAAAAACACATATCGAAAAGATGTATCACCAGTAAACAAAGCCTATAACCCTCATGATTGGTGCAATTACACTGCACGTGTAATTTCTGTGTCCTCTCTCCATCCCAAAGTATTACCCAAGGGAATGTTTCTCATCTGTGGTGACAGAGTATGGGCAGGGATCCCCTCCCGACTCCAGGGAGGTCCCTGTACTCTGGGAAAACTTTCTACCCTTACTCCAAACATCACCCTATTACATAATTGGAAAAAAGAAAGAGAATCAAAACGTGAAAAAAGGTCATACACTGAATTCGATGAAAATTGTGATCCGAGATTATACGATTGGAACAGACAAAAAAAGATTGCAGTCTCTCTGTTTTTACCCTGGATAGCTGCAGCTAAAGCCCTCGGTGAAATCAGTCACCTTGGGTGCTGGCTCAGTAAACAAGCTAACGCCACATCAGCAGCCCTGAGTGATCTCTTAAAGGAAGAAGAAACCACAAGACAAGCTTCACTCCAAAACCGAGCAGCAATCGACTTCCTGCTGCTTGCCCACGGACATGGATGTGAGGACTTCGAAGGAATGTGTTGCTTCAACCTCTCTTCACGTTCGGAATCCATCCATGCGAACATCCAGAAACTGAAAGATCTTGTGAAGGACTTGAAAGTAGAAAGAATCCCAGATTGGGTCAATGAAATTTTCGGGCAATGGGGACTAACAGGATGGGCCGCATCTTTAGTTAAGGGATTTTTGTTGATTCTCCTTGTAATTTTTACAGTGTTAGTTATGTTCATGTGTCTTGTTCACTGTTTCAAAAGAACTCTCGCGAATGCATTTTTTGTAAAAACAGAAAGTGGAGTTGTAGTAAACCCCTCAGGTTTAGCCAGGGCCCCTTGGAGAATAGAATGCTGACACAGCAGCAAAGAAGTTTCCTGTCTCCAGGGACATCCGCCTTGTACCTTATCCCTATAGCCATGTAAGGCAATATTGTGTTAAACCCTACTATTGGTCACTTATGGTCACTCTAACACCTTTGCCATTGGTCAGGATTGGATCCAGGCCAAGGGTATAAAAGTAGCATACTGTACCCCTACTAACTCGGAAGAAGAAGAGCTGAGACCCTTCACGGACCCCTACAATAAAGCCATACTCGTGGAACAGCCAGCGTCTTCTGCTTCTCCTCTCTCTACCGTCTGCTGGAGCCTTAGGCCAAGGGAAAAGCTACCTAGCAAGCAAAGCTGAAATCACAAGAGCTGCCTAATCACTAAGAGCTGAATATCTCCCTGCTTGCTAGGGGCTAACCCACGGCCTTGGTCTGAGAGCGAGCTGGCTTCTAGCACCCAGTCCCCTTGGGGACTGAGCTCTGGAGCTGTAACAGCTTGCATAGGATAAGACCAAGCTAGGCTCATTTACAGGCCTATCCCCATATCTTTCCCTGAGAGCATTTGAATTTCTAAATGAGAATCATTTGAAGGGAGGGGATTTACATTTTCCATTCCAGAGAAGACTTCTGCCTTCCTTAGCAGACACCTCTCTCTTCAAACCAAGACAATTCTTTGTCATCTTGACGATGCGCAGTTGCTGGGAAGCCCCGATTTACTCCAGGGACCTTAAGAACCATTCCCAGCAACTGGGAAAATCCTAGGTGTTCCATCCACCCATAGATGAACTCTCCAAATTTGCCCCGAAAGTGGGTCCAGCTTTTATAGGCCAAAAAGAGCAAGTCCAAGTGACTCGATGATATTTTTTAGCCGGGATAGCCCTGCAGCTGATGGCACACTTCACAGTCAGCAGGGGACACAGCTAGGCCAAAGCCCAGACCTCTTCTGGGAAACTTTCTCTTCAAACACCCTTCAAACAAGCCTCCATGCAAGTCAGTTGGGAAAGTTTCTTCAAATGATCCATTTCTGGCACCTGACTACACAGGGTTATGTGAAAGATTCTAAAGCAGCCGCTCTGGAGTCAGAGAGGCAGCCCTGAGAGTCCTTGTCATCTATTTGTAGCTAAATCCCACTTTTGGGGAGTTGAAGGAGTTTGGAACGAGCTAGAGAGCGGACCTCTGAGTTTTTTAGATGATGCCATTGCTTTTTCTTCTCTTCTACATAGGCAGGAAGGGTGAGTTGGGCTCACATCTCCACCGCATGGCTCACAGGGCCGCAAGACTTGTAGTTACAAGAGCTTTGAAGGATTTCTTGGCCAAGAAGACACGGCCAACAAGGATTTTTATGTTTTGGACCCAATCTTCAAGATTTCATCTTACGGACTCATGCTCTCGGAGTGTCTAGCTGGTCAGAGTGACCGCGAGATAAGTTAGAAAGTCTCTTTTCCCAGCCCGGTGGTGGAAGAAGGAGTCAGAGCTCTTCATTTCTCAGTCTCAAGGTTGTTGATTGTATCTTATCTATAAAATTCTTTCTCCTGTCCTGCCGAGGTCCGCTCAGCAAGACAGTCTAAGGCACTCTGCCTCCTCTGGGGTGGTGTTATCTTTTTCTACTAAAAACTACCTGTACAACAGTTACAATTACTTTCCAATCCCTATCGTCTATGTCGGACAGCGAGCTTCTACTCTAGACCAATCTCAAATGCCAACATCACAGCAGAAGATGGAGGCCAAGAAGAAGGAGAAAGGCTGGACGTGCCCAGATTGCTCCATCTGGCCCCCTGAAGCCCCATTCTAAAAACCCTCAAAATCTAGTTTTCCACTCTGGGATAAATTCACTATCATTCTACTTCAACTTTTGTGGCTGGTCATTCTTCATACAAGGTTGGGGATTGTTTTTTCCAAGGGCTAAATCAAAGGCACAGGGGTCTTGGGCTCTGTGCCAAGCTCTCTGAGCCCTCTGACAGGGTCTCGAGTCCTGCAGGGCAGTCAGAGGAATTTCCTGGGTTCCCACATCATGCTGACAGTGTAAGCTTCCTTAGCCAGTCATGCTATGACACACAAATCTACAGCACTGCATCCTAAACTTCTTGTTTACCATTGTAACTACTTGGATTTTTTCCTAGATCTTGAACTCGAAAACTCTAAACTTTCCTCCACTTCAACTTTCCTCCCCGTGTCGCTGCTATAAACTAGAAATCCGCATTCTCGCTTCTATCACCTAAGTTTGGGAGCCCTTTGCAAGGTCTCAGATCAAACCCTGTGCTTAATTCTAAGCTTTGCTGGCAAGACCAAAGGTCTGAGATTTCTCTGCATTTGGGTTTCCAACAACACTGATGCTGTTAGTTGCAGAGTGCCCAGGATGCGTCTTGCAGGTCAACTCTGGCAGGAACAAGGCGGCTGCCAGGGGGCTGCTTGTGGCCTCTGACAGCCCATTGCCCACGGCTTGCCAGCGGCCCAGCCCCTCAGGGGCTGCCCCAGCCCAGCCAAGCTGCCCGGCAGCAGCGCCGCAGCCCCACAGCAGCTCCAGAGCAGCCCCATGCAGAGGCACCTGGGAGCCCTCAGCAAGGCAGCCGGCAGCACACGGGCAGGAGGACACGGCTGGCGCTTCCTGCCTGGCCCAGGGCTTGTGGCCATCTCCAGGCACCTCTCTGGCAGGGATCCCCGCAGCTCCGGCCCCTGCCCAGCCGCTCTGTGGGCAGCACAAAGGCTTCAGCAGAACCACCAAAGGCCGAGGGGTTTCTGGCCATTTCCACGGGCCCACTGCACGCCTGCGCAGCTGGCTGAGTGCGAGCATCCTTTTCCCCCTCCTCCCCTATGCCGTACGGACCCTGGGCAGCAAAAGAAAGATCCTGGGAGTCTGTGTATGTTAACATAATCTGTATTTACATGGAAAAAGAAAAAAAATAAATAAAATAAAATTCTTGAAGAAAAACAAAATAAAACTTGACTCAGGGGGCCCCAGCGAAAAAAGCTTCTGGGATCAATCCTCCACAGAGCTCTTGCAGGGCAGGCAGCCGAGCCATGACGGACGAGGAGGCCGTGTCTTCCACGCCCTGCGCAGGTGATTTTGGAGCCACTGGAACCTGGAGATGGGAGCCCGCTCTCCTGACCTGACGATGCACAGCGTTTGAATTGCCAGGCTTCCGACGGCGAGGCTGACGTCGTTCGTTTTGTCTTCAAGGGCTGCGAGAGAGAGGAACAGAGGCACGGTCAGAAGCTGGAGCTGCAGGGAGCCGAGGAAGAGCCCCCTGCCAGGGCCACAACAGCCGGCTCTTGCCATGGCCAGGAGGGAGAAGGGAGCAAGGGGATCAGCCCGAAGCTGCTGGCCACGAATGGCCCGCGTGGCCCTGAAATCTCCGTGTGCTCTGCCCACGGGAGCAGAGCCCTCCGCAGCCGGGGCAGGGCTTGCAGCTCCCCCCGGCAGCCCCCGCTGTCAGCCCGCTGCCCTCACTCACCAGCGCAGATCAGCTGCAGCTCTTGCTGCTGCCCCCTCAGGTGCCGCCCGGCCATGCCTGTGAACACAGAGCCTGTCATGGCCCCAGCGGCACAGCTCCCTGCCAGCGCCGCTGCGGCGCTGTGGCCACACGGGCTGCCGGCCCGGCAGGGCTCAGCTCAGCCCATGCGGCACGCTGTCGCCCCAGGGCACGGCTGTCAGAGGGCGGCAGCAGCAATGCCCAGGCCAGGCGGGGCTTCACGGCGCCGGGCGCGGCTGCCGCTGCCGGGGCAGCAGGCGGGGCCGGGGCCGAGCTGCGGCGGGCCGGGGAAGGGAGCCCGGGCTCGTAACTCACTCATGAAGCTGATGGCCGCCTCTCGCAGGGGCTCCTGTGGGCTCTCCAGGTAGCGCAGGGCTCGGCGCAGGTGCTCGGCTGCTCTGCTCCTGTCCTCTGCCAGCTGGAGAGAGCGGCAGGAGGGAAGGGTTGGCGCGGGCTCAGGCCCTGGGCCGGGCGCTGCCTGCGCCAAGCCCCGGCCTCCCCCGGCCACACAGCCCTGAGGCGCGGCCAGCAGCCGCTGGCGCCGGGCTCCCGAGAGGGGAGGGGGAGAGGGCCGGCTGCTGCCCGGGGAGCCGCGGTGCCGCCCCTGCCCCGCAGCTCCGCCGGGCCGGGCTTTCATGGGCACCCGGCTCGGGCCCACGGGAGCCTGGAGAGGAGCCCGCGCGGCCTCTGGCTGCAGCAGCGCGCAGGGGCACAGCTGCCCGGCCCGCACACTGAGCACCGCCCTCAGGGGCCTTCTCCTGGCTGAGGTGGGGATTCCAGGCCGTCCTTACCAGGCACTTGCTGAACTTCCACAGTTTCTGCTCCTTCAGCAGCTTTTTGAGATCCCTCCTCTTGATGAACTTGACCGCATAAAGCAGCGTTTCCCGAGAAGCCTGGAGAGCAGCAGAGACGCGGAGATGGCCCCGCAGCCCAGGGCTCGGGACCCGCCTCCCCCTGCCATGGCCTGCAGGAGGCTGCGGTCCAGCAGGCGCAGGGCAGGAGGCAGCCGAGCCCCGTGCCAGGCGGACAGCAGCAGCCCACGAGTCCTCACCTCTGCCACATGCTGATTCTCATCATTGCAGTGGAAGAAGAGTGGAAGCAGGCTCTGTTGCACAGGGCTTTCCAAAGGGTTTTCTCTCTCTTCCAAGTACTCCATCATGTCTCGGAAGAGTTTTATGGAGAGCAGCTGTACCTGGCTATTATCCTAGATGAAGAAAAAATGAAAAAACACCTCAGCATTGGCTCCTCCGGGCGCCCTGGGCACAGGGCTGGAAATGCACAGGGCACACAGTTTCCAGGCAGCACCCAGTGGCTGTAGCTGGGGGCACAGAGCCTTACGTGGTCAAAGAGCGGCAGGAGTGCCTCAGCCAGCTGCACGGCAATGGGGGTTGACATCAGCATGTGTTTGTGCAGGAGTATAAAGCTGAGTGTGATGAGTGTCATCCCAGCTGTCTCTGCATCTTTGTCCGCCAGTAGGCGCATGAGGCTTTCGGTCAAGCTCCACATTCTTTCGGCCTGTGCGCAACACAAGTCTGTGAAGTCCCACCCTGCTGCCACAGGGCCCAGAGGCCAAAGGACTGTCCTGAAGCACTGGGGTAGCTGAAGCAGGAGGCAGGAGAGCTGGCAGCAGCTGCCCCAGTGCCCAAAGGCCAGGCCAGGCCAAGCGACTGCGTTCCCAGTGCAGCTTCAGCCACCGCCCCCTTCTCACCATTGAGGGATCATCAATGAGCTCCAGAAGGGCCCTGAGCGCCAGGCGACGCCTCTCCCTGCACTCGCTCTGCAGGTACCTTGAAGAGACCTTCACAACACTGTCGCCACATTCACTAGAATCCAGGCACACGAGGACCTGAAAGGCACAGGCCAGTGATGGGGGAGCCGGCCGGCAGGAGCCCGCAGCCGCACAGGGCTGGGCCCAGGACGCAGCAGCAGCAGCAGCAGCAGCACAGGGTGCGGGCACCGTCCCAGGTGTCTGCGGCCACGAGAGGGCAGAGAGCTGGGAGGCAGCACAGCCAGGCAGCGCTGGACACCCGGCTCACCTCCACAAGGAATGCCAGGGCGGGCAGATCCCAGTGTGGCTCCTGTGTGCTGAGCAGCCAGAGGAGGTGGAGTGCAATACTGGAACACAAGCGATGACAAGCGTGGCGCATCTCCCTAGGAAGGCAAAAAAGGGACCAGGAAGCTGAGCAAATCTCTCCAAGGACAGGCTTACAGAGCCTGGTGGTCTTTTACCACCACTCTGCATGGGGACCTGGGCCCTTTAGGAGGTGTCTCCTCCTGTGCTCTCTCCCCTCGCAGCCTTTTCCAGTCTGCTTGGCCGTCCCTCAGTGTGTCCTTAGCTGTCCCTCAGTGTGTCCCAGGGTCTCGGGGAATGTGTGGGACGGCTCGGGCACAGAGCACAAATGGCAGGATCAATGGGGAGAAAGTGAGTCTCACCTGGCCAGCAGACCCATGGCATAGTGGCGGGTGTCAGCACAGAGCAGCGTGTCCCAGCCACGCTTGCCTTCCACTGACAACACCACATCCTTGTACTGCTTTTGGCAGAGCAGGGACTTCAGGGTCTGCACTGCAAACCTGTGTGCACAGCAAAGCCCAGGTCACTCTGGCAGCACTGGCTCCTTTGCAGGCCACGTGTCAGGCAGAGACAGGAGGAGTGGGATGGAGCACCTGTTGGGGCTGATGACAAGACCGTGCTCTTCCAGGCAATCCTTCCAGAAGGTTTGGACCTCCTCTGGCATCTCTTCTGTGCTGGAGAACACTTGGAAGAGCAGATGAACAAAAAGGCGGGGGAAATATGGCCTCACTACACGTGGGACAGAGGACTCTTGGAGGATCTTCCACATCACCACGGTCGCCTGCAAAGGACAAAGCCCCCCGAGAGAGCGCTCAGTGCCGAGGTGTCCGTGTGGCAGGGCCTGAGCGTGGCAGGGAGAGGCCCGGAGAGACCTTGGCAGGGGAGCACGGGGCCTGGTGGGGCTGAAGCTGGCCCTGGGCCAGGTTTCCGGCCAGCGCCTGAGGCAGGCAGATGCAGTGGGGGAAGGAGGATGGAGAGCTGCTGGAGAGGCGGCCTTGGGGCCAGCAAAGGCCAGTTGCGGAAACTCACAGCCAGGGCAAAGACAGCCGTTTTGTCCCCATCCGAGGTGCACGTGCTGTACTCTGGCCAGCTCCCCAGCACATCCAGGAGGATCAGCTGCACTGGCTCCGCGGTCCTGGACGAGCACATGATGGTCTTCCACATGGAGGTGGCAGCTCTGCGGGATTAGAGCTCTGTCTCAGGGGGGATCTCAGACACAGCAGCGTGGCCTGGGCATCCCTAGGGGCCTGGGCTGAGCGCCGGCTCTTCCTCTGCCCACTGGCCCTTGCCAGCAGCAGCCAGGCAGCCAAGCTGTGTGAGGACGGGCCCTGAGGGGCAGCAAGGCAGCATGGCAGCAGGCTAAGGGGCTGACGTGCCAGGGCTGGGAAAGGCAGCAGCCAGAGGGTTCTGGAACTCTCTAGCTCAGACACCTGGGCCAGGCGATACAGGGTGATGGGCTTGGGAGGCCTGAGCCCTCTGGGCAGGTGGGCCCCATACCTGTCACAGGACGGGGCCACACGCAGGAGCGTCACGACTGCGTCAGCCGGCTGTGCTTTGGTGAGTTTCAGCAGGGCCTTGTCCAGCCTGTGCTGGGCAGAATCATTGGCCAGGAGCCATCGGTGAATGTACCTCACCATGGCAGGCACCTGCGGGAGGCACGGGGAGACTTGGAAAGCTGCCAGAGAGAGCAATGTCCCCAGGCTCCCCAGAGAAGTGCTTTCCTTGCCAGCGCACTGCCATGGCCTCAAAGGCTCTGAGGGAGCAGCAGGCGTGGCTGGGGAAGCCACGTGACTCCTGGGGGAACTGAAGCCTGGCCCCAGGCTGCTTACTTGTTCTGGCCTGGCAACACCCTTCTCCAGGAGCAAATCCAGCAGGGCGGCACTGGTCTCATGCTTGAGGAGCTCGGAGTGAGCTGTGAGCCCAGTGCCCATGGTGCGGGTCTCTTCCTGCTGAATGCTCCGGATGAAGTGGCAGACGAGCTGTAGGAGAAGGGCAAGAAGCCGCGGATGTTGCATGGAGTGCTGCACACACGGTGCTGGGCTGAGCAGGGACAGCAGGCCCAGCCCGGGTGGGGGTGGCTGCAGGTACCTGCGCTGTTCGATGGAAGCGGCCACGGCTGGATTCCTGCTCATGTGTGCGCTCCACAGCTTCATCTGGCAAAGAGGGAGCGCAGCCAGAGCTGAGGGGCTGCGGGAGAGGCCGGAGAACACAGCCCAGCCCTGCACTCCCCAGGCAGGGAGAGCCCTGCGATGCCCCAGGGGGATGGAGCGAGGCCGCTGAGGGGTGTCTGCCTGGCGCCTCTTCCGGCCTGTCTGTGGGCATTTCCCCAGGGGATTGCATGGCATGGCATGGCATTGCATGGCATGGCATGGCATGGCATGGCATGGGGCCAAGTTGGCTGCAGGCTCCAGGCCTGCAGCCCAGTTCTGCCACTCACCCCCCTGTGGTGGATGGAAGGGCACCACCTCTTCAGTCTCCCGTGCTGGGGCTGCTCCAGGGCCTTCTTCCTCCTCCTCCACCCAGGCCATCTTGGGCACTCTCGGGGGTCTCTGCTCCATGTCTGTGGCTGGAGCTACTTGCAGGAGAGGTGCCCTGGGAAAGCTCCAGGGCACCAAGTCCCACGCTCTGCCCTTGGGGGCAGCTGCAGAATAGAAGGCTTGGAAGGCCACGGGTCACTGAGTCCTGTGCTCTGGCCTTGAGCTCAGCTGCAGGAAGAACGCTGCAGAAAAGCTCCTGGTCAGACGGGAACGAGTGCGCTGTGTGGGGGCTCCTCACAGCACTGCTCTGTCCCGTTGTGCCCCGCTGTTTGCTCCCAGCACCGGGCAAGCTTCTATTTCCCACGTGTCACAAAGGGGCCTTGGAGACCGGGTTCCGTTCCATGGCACGGTGACCGTGCTGCAGCGTGCCACCCAGGGCCCTTGCACACACTGCCTCCTGCCCTGGGGCCGGCCCCAGCCCTGCTAAAGTGGCCCAGCTTGGAAGGAATCCCTGGCCCCAGGTGTCTAAGACAGCCTGACAGAATCTTTAGGAAGGGCTCAGACCATAAGCAAAGGCCGCCCTGCTCTGCGGGCTCAGGCCTATCCCCATATCTTTCCCTGAGAGCATTTGAATTTCTAAATGAGAATCATTTGAAGGGAGGGGATTTACATTTTCCATTCCAGAGAAGACTTCTGCCTTCCTTAGCAGACACCTCTCTCTTCAAACCAAGACAATTCTTTGTCATCTTGACGATGCGCAGTTGCTGGGAAGCCCCGATTTACTCCAGGGACCTTAAGAACCATTCCCAGCAACTGGGAAAATCCTAGGTGTTCCATCCACCCATAGATGAACTCTCCAAATTTGCCCCGAAAGTGGGTCCAGCTTTTATAGGCCAAAAAGAGCAAGTCCAAGTGACTCGATGATATTTTTTAGCCGGGATAGCCCTGCAGCTGATGGCACACTTCACAGTCAGCAGGGGACACAGCTAGGCCAAAGCCCAGACCTCTTGTGGGAAACTTTCTCTTCAAACACCCTTCAAACACGCCTCCATGCAAGTCAGTTGGGAAAGTTTCTTCAAATGATCCATTTCTGGCACCTGACTACACAGGGTTATGTGAAAGATTCTAAAGCAGCCGCTCTGGAGTCAGAGAGGCAGCCCTGAGAGTCCTTGTCATCTATTTGTAGCTAAATCCCACTTTTGGGGAGTTGAAGGAGTTTGGAACGAGCTAGAGAGCGGACCTCTGAGTTTTTTAGATGATGCTATTGCTTTTTCTTCTCTTCTACATAGGCAGGAAGGGTGAGTTGGGCTCACATCTCCACCGCATGGCTCACAGGGCCGCAAGACTTGTAGTTACAAGAGCTTTGAAGGATTTCTTGGCCAAGAAGACACGGCCAACAAGGATTTTTATGTTTTGGACCCAATCTTCAAGATTTCATCTTACGGACTCATGCTCTCGGAGTGTCTAGCTGGTCAGAGTGACCGCGAGATAAGTTAGAAAGTCTCTTTTCCCAGCCCGGTGGTGGAAGAAGGAGTCAGAGCTCTTCATTTCTCAGTCTCAAGGTTGTTGATTGTATCTTATCTATAAAATTCTTTCTCCTGTCCTGCCGAGGTCCGCTCAGCAAGACAGTCTAAGGCACTCTGCCTCCTCTGGGGTGGTGTTATCTTTTTCTACTAAAAACTACCTGTACAACAGTTACAATTACTTTCCAATCCCTATCGTCTATGTCGGACAGCGAGCTTCTACTCTAGACCAATCTCAAATGCCAACATCACAGCAGAAGATGGAGGCCAAGAAGAAGGAGAAAGGCTGGACGTGCCCAGATTGCTCCATCTGGCCCCCTGAAGCCCCATTCTAAAAACCCTCAAAATCTAGTTTTCCACTCTGGGATAAATTCACTATCATTCTACTTCAACTTTTGTGGCTGGTCATTCTTCATACAAGGTTGGGGATTGTTTTTTCCAAGGGCTAAATCAAAGGCACAGGGGTCTTGGGCTCTGTGCCAAGCTCTCTGAGCCCTCTGACAGGGTCTCGAGTCCTGCAGGGCAGTCAGAGGAATTTCCTGGGTTCCCACATCATGCTGACAGTGTAAGCTTCCTTAGCCAGTCATGCTATGACACACAAATCTACAGCACTGCATCCTAAACTTCTTGTTTACCATTGTAACTACTTGGATTTTTTCCTAGATCTTGAACTCGAAAACTCTAAACTTTCCTCCACTTCAACTTTCCTCCCCGTGTCGCTGCTATAAACTAGAAATCCGCATTCTCGCTTCTATCACCTAAGTTTGGGAGCCCTTTGCAAGGTCTCAGATCAAACCCTGTGCTTAATTCTAAGCTTTGCTGGCAAGACCAAAGGTCTGAGATTTCTCTGCATTTGGGTTTCCAACAACACTGATGCTGTTAGTTGCAGAGTGCCCAGGATGCGTCTTGCAGGTCAACTCTGGCAGGAACAAGGCGGCTGCCAGGGGGCTGCTTGTGGCCTCTGACAGCCCATTGCCCACGGCTTGCCAGCGGCCCAGCCCCTCAGGGGCTGCCCCAGCCCGGCCAAGCTGCCCGGCAGCAGCGCCGCAGCCCCACAGCAGCTCCAGAGCAGCCCCATGCAGAGGCACCTGGGAGCCCTCAGCAAGGCAGCCGGCAGCACACGGGCAGGAGGACACGGCTGGCGCTTCCTGCCTGACCCAGGGCTTGTGGCCATCTCCAGGTACCTCTCTGGCAGGGATCCCCGCAGCTCCGGCCCCTGCCCAGCCGCTCTGTGGGCAGCACAAAGGCTTCAGCAGAACCACCAAAGGCCGAGGGGTTTCTGGCCATTTCCCCGGGCCCACTGCACGCCTGCGCAGCTGGCTGAGTGCGAGCATCCTTTTCCCCCTCCTCCCCTATGCCGTACGGACCCTGGGCAGCAAAAGAAAGATCCTGGGAGTCTGTGTATGTTAACATAATCTGTATTTACATGGAAAAAGAAAAAAAATAAATAAAATAAAATTCTTGAAGAAAAACAAAATAAAACTTGACTCAGGGGGCCCCAGCGAAAAGAGCTTCTGGGATCAATCCTCCACAGAGCTCTGGCAGGGCAGGCAGCCGAGCCATGACGGACGAGGAGGCCGTGTCTTCCACGCCCTGCGCAGGTGATTTTGGAGCCACTGGAACCTGGAGATGGGAGCCCGCTCTCCTGACCTGACGATGCACAGCGTTTGAATTGCCAGGCTTCCGACGGCGAGGCTGACGTCGTTCGTTTTGTCTTCAAGGGCTGCGAGAGAGAGGAACAGAGGCACGGTCAGAAGCTGGAGCTGCAGGGAGCCGAGGAAGAGCCCCCTGCCAGGGCCACAACAGCCGGCTCTTGCCATGGCCAGGAGGGAGAAGGGAGCAAGGGGATCAGCCCGAAGCTGCTGGCCACGAATGGCCCGCGTGGCCCTGAAATCTCCGTGTGCTCTGCCCACGGGAGCAGAGCCCTCCGCAGCCGGGGCAGGGCTTGCAGCTCCCCCCGGCAGCCCCCGCTGTCAGCCCGCTGCCCTCACTCACCAGCGCAGATCAGCTGCAGCTCTTGCTGCTGCCCCCTCAGGTGCCGCCCGGCCATGCCTGTGAACACAGAGCCTGTCATGGCCCCAGCGGCACAGCTCCCTGCCAGCGCCGCTGCGGCGCTGTGGCCACACGGGCTGCCGGCCCGGCAGGGCTCAGCTCAGCCCATGCGGCACGCTGTCGCCCCAGGGCACGGCTGTCAGAGGGCGGCAGCAGCAATGCCCAGGCCAGGCGGGGCTTCACGGCGCTGGGCGCGGCTGCCGCAGCCGGGGCAGCAGGCGGGGCCGGGGCCGAGCTGCGGCGGGCCGGGGAAGGGAGCCCGGGCTCGTAACTCACCCATGAAGCTGATGGCCGCCTCTCGCAGGGGCTCCTGTGGGCTCTCCAGGTAGCGCAGGGCTCGGCGCAGGTGCTCGGCTGCTCTGCTCCTGTCCTCTGCCAGCTGGAGAGAGCGGCAGGAGGGAAGGGTTGGCGCGGGCTCAGGCCCTGGGCCGGGCGCTGCCTGCGCCAAGCCCCGGCCTCCCCCGGCCACACAGCCCTGAGGCGCGGCCAGCAGCCGCTGGCGCCGGGCTCCCGAGAGGGGAGGGGGAGAGGGCCGGCTGCTGCCCGGGGAGCCGCGGTGCCGCCCCTGCCCCGCAGCTCCGCCGGGCCGGGCTTTCATGGGCACCCGGCTCGGGCCCACGGGAGCCTGGAGAGGAGCCCGCGCGGCCTCTGGCTGCAGCAGCGCGCAGGGGCACAGCTGCCCGGCCCGCACACTGAGCACCGCCCTCAGGGGCCTTCTCCTGGCTGAGGTGGGGATTCCAGGCCGTCCTTACCAGACACTTGCTGAACTTCCACAGTTTCTGCTCCTTCAGCAGCTTTTTGAGATCCCTCCTCTTGATGAACTTGACCGCATAAAGCAGCGTTTCCCGAGAAGCCTGGAGAGCAGCAGAGACGCGGAGATGGCCCCGCAGCCCAGGGCTCGGGACCCGCCTCCCCCTGCCATGGCCTGCGGGAGGCTGCGGTCCAGCAGGCGCAGGGCAGGAGGCAGCCGAGCCCCGTGCCAGGCGGACAGCAGCAGCCCACGAGTCCTCACCTCTGCCACATGCTGATTCTCATCATTGCAGTGGAAGAAGAGTGGAAGCAGGCTCTGTTGCACAGGGCTTTCCAAAGGGTTTTCTCTCTCTTCCAAGTACTCCATCATGTCTCGGAAGAGTTTTATGGAGAGCAGCTGTACCTGGCTATTATCCTAGATGAAAAAAAAATGAAAAAACACCTCAGCATTGGCTCCTCCGGGCGCCCTGGGCACAGGGCTGGAAATGCACAGGGCACACAGTTTCCAGGCAGCACCCAGTGGCTGTAGCTGGGGGCACAGAGCCTTACGTGGTCAAAGAGCGGCAGGAGTGCCTCAGCCAGCTGCACGGCAATGGGGGTTGACATCAGCATGTGTTTGTGCAGGAGTATAAAGCTGAGTGTGATGAGTGTCATCCCAGCTGTCTCTGCATCTTTGTCCGCCAGTAGGCGCATGAGGCTTTCGGTCAAGCTCCACATTCTTTCGGCCTGTGCGCAACACAAGTCTGTGAAGTCCCACCCTGCTGCCACAGGGCCCAGAGGCCAAAGGACTGTCCTGAAGCACTGGGGTAGCTGAAGCAGGAGGCAGGAGAGCTGGCAGCAGCTGCCCCAGTGCCCAAAGGCCAGGCCAGGCCAGGCGACTGCGTTCCCAGTGCAGCTTCAGCCACCGCCCCCTTCTCACCATTGAGGGATCATCAATGAGCTCCAGAAGGGCCCCCTGAGCGCCAGGCGACGCCTCTCCCTGCACTCGCTCTGCAGGTACCTTGAAGAGACCTTCACAACACTGTCGCCACATTCACTAGAATCCAGGCACACGAGGACCTGAAAGGCACAGGCCAGTGATGGGGGAGCCGGCCGGCAGGAGCCCGCAGCCGCACAGGGCTGGGCCCAGGACGCAGCAGCAGCAGCAGCAGCAGCACAGGGTGCGGGCACCGTCCCAGGTGTCTGCGGCCACGAGAGGGCAGAGAGCTGGGAGGCAGCACAGCCAGGCAGCGCTGGACACCCGGCTCACCTCCACAAGGAATGCCAGGGCGGGCAGATCCCAGTGTGGCTCCTGTGTGCTGAGCAGCCAGAGGAGGTGGAGTGCAATACTGGAACACAAGCGATGACAAGCGTGGCGCATCTCCCTAGGAGGGCAAAAAAGGGACCAGGAAGCTGAGCAAATCTCTCCAAGGACAGGCTTACAGAGCCTGGTGGTCTTTTACCACCACTCTGCATGGGGACCTGGGCCCTTTAGGAGGTGTCTCCTCCTGTGCTCTCTCCCCTCGCAGCCTTTTCCAGTCTGCTTGGCCGTCCCTCAGTGTGTCCTTAGCTGTCCCTCAGTGTGTCCCAGGGTCTCGGGGAATGTGTGGGACGGCTCGGGCACAGAGCACAAATGGCAGGATCAATGGGGAGAAAGTGAGTCTCACCTGGCCAGCAGACCCATGGCATAGTGGCGGGTGTCAGCACAGAGCAGCGTGTCCCAGCCACGCTTGCCTTCCACTGACAACACCACATCCTTGTACTGCTTTTGGCAGAGCAGGGACTTCAGGGTCTGCACTGCAAACCTGTGTGCACAGCAAAGCCCAGGTCACTCTGGCAGCACTGGCTCCTTTGCAGGCCACGTGTCAGGCAGGGACAGGAGGAGTGGGATGGAGCACCTGTTGGGGCTGATGACAAGACCGTGCTCTTCCAGGCAATCCTTCCAGAAGGTTTGGACCTCCTCTGGCATCTCTTCTGTGCTGGAGAACACTTGGAAGAGCAGATGAACAAAAAGGCGGGGGAAATATGGCCTCACTACACGTGGGACAGAGGACTCTTGGAGGATCTTCCACATCACCACGGTCGCCTGCAAAGGACAAAGCCCCCCGAGAGAGCGCTCAGTGCCGAGGTGTCCGTGTGGCAGGGCCCGAGCGTGGCAGGGAGAGGCCCGGAGAGACCTTGGCAGGGGAGCACGGGGCCTGGTGGGGCTGAAGCTGGCCCTGGGCCAGGTTTCCGGCCAGCGCCTGAGGCAGGCAGATGCAGTGGGGGAAGGAGGATGGAGAGCTGCTGGAGAGGCGGCCTTGGGGCCAGCAAAGGCCAGTTGCGGAAACTCACAGCCAGGGCAAAGACAGCCGTTTTGTCCCCATCCAAGGTGCACGTGCTGTACTCTGGCCAGCTCCCCAGCACATCCAGGAGGATCAGCTGCACTGGCTCCGCGGTCCTGGACGAGCACATGATGGTCTTCCACATGGAGGTGGCAGCTCTGCGGGATTAGAGCTCTGTCTCAGGGGGGATCTCAGACACAGCAGCGTGGCCTGGGCATCCCTAGGGGCCTGGGCTGAGCGCCGGCTCTTCCTCTGCCCACTGGCCCTTGCCAGCAGCAGCCAGGCAGCCAAGCTGTGTGAGGACGGGCCCTGAGGGGCAGCAAGGCAGCATGGCAGCAGGCTAAGGGGCTGACGTGCCAGGGCTGGGAAAGGCAGCAGCCAGAGGGTTCTGGAACTCTCTAGCTCAGACACCTGGGCCAGGCGATACAGGGTGATGGGCTTGGGAGGCCTGAGCCCTCTGGGCAGGTGGGCCCCATACCTGTCACAGGACGGGGCCACACGCAGGAGCGTCACGACTGCGTCAGCCGGCTGTGCTTTGGTGAGTTTCAGCAGGGCCTTGTCCAGCCTGTGCTGGGCAGAATCATTGGCCAGGAGCCATCGGTGAATGTACCTCACCATGGCAGGCACCTGCGGGAGGCACGGGGAGACTTGGAAAGCTGCCAGAGAGAGCAATGTCCCCAGGCTCCCCAGAGAAGTGCTTTCCTTGCCAGCGCACTGCCATGGCCTCAAAGGCTCTGAGGGAGCAGCAGGCGTGGCTGGGGAAGCCACGTGACTCCTGGGGGAACTGAAGCCTGGCCCCAGGCTGCTTACTTGTTCTGGCCTGGCAACACCCTTCTCCAGGAGCAAATCCAGCAGGGCGGCACTGGTCTCATGCTTGAGGAGCTCAGAGTGAGCTGTGAGCCCAGTGCCCATGGTGCGGGTCTCTTCCTGCTGAATGCTCCGGATGAAGTGGCAGACGAGCTGTAGGAGAAGGGCAAGAAGCCGCGGATGTTGCATGGAGTGCTGCACACACGGTGCTGGGCTGAGCAGGGACAGCAGGCCCAGCCCGGGTGGGGGTGGCTGCAGGTACCTGCGCTGTTCGATGGAAGCGGCCACGGCTGGATTCCTGCTCATGTGTGCGCTCCACAGCTTCATCTGGCAAAGAGGGAGTGCAGCCAGAGCTGAGGGGCTGCGGGAGAGGCCGGAGAACACAGCCCAGCCCTGCACTCCCCAGGCAGGGAGAGCCCTGCGATGCCCCAGGGGGATGGAGCGAGGCCGCTGAGGGGTGTCTGCCTGGCGCCTCTTCCGGCCTGTCGGTGGGCATTTCCCCAGGGGATTGCATGGCATGGCATGGCATTGCATGGCATGGCATGGCATGGCATGGCATGGGGCCAAGTTGGCTGCAGGCTCCAGGCCTGCAGCCCAGTTCTGCCACTCACCCCCCTGTGGTGGATGGAAGGGCACCACCTCTTCAGTCTCCCGTGCTGGGGCTGCTCCAGGGCCTTCTTCCTCCTCCTCCACCCAGGCCATCTTGGGCACTCTCGGGGGTCTCTGCTCCATGTCTGTGGCTGGAGCTACTTGCAGGAGAGGTGCCCTGGGAAAGCTCCAGGGCACCAAGTCCCACGCTCTGCCCTTGGGGGCAGCTGCAGAATAGAAGGCTTGGAAGGCCACGGGTCACCGAGTCCTGTGCTCTGGCCTTGAGCTCAGCTGCAGGAAGAACGCTGCAGAAAAGCTCCTGGTCAGACGGGAACGAGTGCGCTGTGTGGGGGCTCCTCACAGCACTGCTCTGTCCCGTTGTGCCCCGCTGCTTGCTCCCAGCACCGGGCAAGCTTCTATTTCCCACGTGTCACAAAGGGGCCTTGGAGACCGGGTTCCGTTCCATGGCACGGTGACCGTGCTGCAGCGTGCCACCCAGGGCCCTTGCACACACTGCCTCCTGCCCTGGGGCCGGCCCCAGCCCCGCTAAAGTGGCCCAGCTTGGAAGGAATCCCTGGTCCCAGGTGTCTAAGACAGCCTGACAGAATCTTTAGGAAGGGCTCAGACCATAAGCAAAGGCCGCCCTGCTCTGCGGGCTCAGGCCTATCCCCATATCTTTCCCTGAGAGCATTTGAATTTCTAAATGAGAATCATTTGAAGGGAGGGGATTTACATTTTCCATTCCAGAGAAGACTTCTGCCTTCCTTAGCAGACACCTCTCTCTTCAAACCAAGACAATTCTTTGTCATCTTGACGATGCGCAGTTGCTGGGAAGCCCCGATTTACTCCAGGGACCTTAAGAACCATTCCCAGCAACTGGGAAAATCCTAGGTGTTCCATCCACCCATAGATGAACTCTCCAAATTTGCCCCGAAAGTGGGTCCAGCTTTTATAGGCCAAAAAGAGCAAGTCCAAGTGACTCGATGATATTTTTTAGCCGGGATAGCCCTGCAGCTGATGGCACACTTCACAGTCAGCAGGGGACACAGCTAGGCCAAAGCCCAGACCTCTTCTGGGAAACTTTCTCTTCAAACACCCTTCAAACAAGCCTCCATGCAAGTCAGTTGGGAAAGTTTCTTCAAATGATCCATTTCTGGCACCTGACTACACAGGGTTATGTGAAAGATTCTAAAGCAGCCGCTCTGGAGTCAGAGAGGCAGCCCTGAGAGTCCTTGTCATCTATTTGTAGCTAAATCCCACTTTTGGGGAGTTGAAGGAGTTTGGAACGAGCTAGAGAGCGGACCTCTGAGTTTTTTAGATGATGCTATTGCTTTTTCTTCTCTTCTACATAGGCAGGAAGGGTGAGTTGGGCTCACATCTCCACCGCATGGCTGACAGGGCCACAAGACTTGTAGTTACAAGAGCTTTGAAGGATTTCTTGGCCAAGAAGACACGGCCAACAAGGATTTTTATGTTTTGGACCCAATCTTCAAGATTTCATCTTACGGACTCATGCTCTCGGAGTGTCTAGCTGGTCAGAGTGACCGCGAGATAAGTTAGAAAGTCTCTTTTCCCAGCCCGGTGGTGGAAGAAGGAGTCCGAGCTCTTCATTTCTCAGTCTCAAGGTTGTTGATTGTATCTTATCTATAAAATTCTTTCTCCTGTCCTGCCGAGGTCCGCTCAGCAAGACAGTCTAAGGCACTCTGCCTCCTCTGGGGTGGTGTTATCTTTTTCTACTAAAAACTACCTGTACAACAGTTACAATTACTTTCCAATCCCTATCGTCTATGTCGGACAGCGAGCTTCTACTCTAGACCAATCTCAAATGCCAACATCACAGCAGAAGATGGAGGCCAAGAAGAAGGAGAAAGGCTGGACGTGCCCAGATTGCTCCATCTGGCCCCATGAAGCCCCATTCTAAAAACCCTCAAAATCTAGTTTTCCACTCTGGGATAAATTCACTATCATTCTACTTCAACTTTTGTGGCTGGTCATTCTTCATACAAGGTTGGGGATTGTTTTTTCCAAGGGCTAAATCAAAGGCACAGGGGTCTTGGGCTCTGTGCCAAGCTCTCTGAGCCCTCTGACAGGGTCTCGAGTCCTGCAGGGCAGCCAGAGGAATTTCCTGGGTTCCCACATCATGCTGACAGTGTAAGCTTCCTTAGCCAGTCATGCTATGACACACAAATCTACAGCACTGCATCCTAAACTTCTTGTTTACCATTGTAACTACTTGGATTTTTTCCTAGATCTTGAACTCGAAAACTCTAAACTTTCCTCCACTTCAACTTTCCTCCCCGTGTCGCTGCTATAAACTAGAAATCCGCATTCTCGCTTCTATCACCTAAGTTTGGGAGCCCTTTGCAAGGTCTCAGATCAAACCCTGTGCTTAATTCTAAGCTTTGCTGACAAGACCAAAGGTCTGAGATTTCTCTGCATTTGGGTTTCCAGCTACACTGATGCTGTTAGTTGCAGAGTGCCCAGGATGTGTCTTGCAGGTAGACTCTGGCAGGAACAAGGCGGCTGCCAGGGGGCTGCTTGTGGCCTCTGACAGCCCATTGCCCACGGCTTGCCAGCGGCCCAGCCCCTCAGGGGCTGCCCCAGCCCGGCCAAGCTGCCCGGCAGCAGCGCCGCAGCCCCACAGCAGCTCCAGAGCAGCCCCATGCAGAGGCACCTGGGAGCCCTCAGCAAGGCAGCCGGCAGCACACGGGCAGGAGGACACGGCTGGCGCTTCCTGCCTGGCCCAGGGCTTGTGGCCATCTCCAGGCGCCTCTCTGGCAGGGATCCCCGCAGCTCCGGCCCCTGCCCAGCCGCTCTGTGGGCAGCACAAAGGCTTCAGCAGAACCACCAAAGGCCGAGGGGTTTCTGGCCATTTCCCCGGGCCCACTGCACGCCTGCGCAGCTGGCTGAGTGCGAGCATCCTTTTCCCCCTCCTCCCCTATGCCGTACGGACCCTGGGCAGCAAAAGAAAGATCGTGGGAGTCTGTGTATGTTAACATAATCTGTATTTACATGGAAAAAGAAAAAAAATAAATAAAATAAAATTCTTGAAGAAAAACAAAATAAAACTTGACTCAGGGGGCCCCAGCGAAAAGAGCTTCTGGGATCAATCCTCCACAGAGCTCTGGCAGGGCAGGCAGCCGAGCCATGACGGACGAGGAGGCCGTGTCTTCCACGCCCTGCGCAGGTGATTTTGGAGCCACTGGAACCTGGAGATGGGAGCCCGCTCTCCTGACCTGACGATGCACAGCGTTTGAATTGCCAGGCTTCCGACGGCGAGGCTGACGTCGTTCGTTTTGTCTTCAAGGGCTGCGAGAGAGAGGAACAGAGGCACGGTCAGAAGCTGGAGCTGCAGGGAGCCGAGGAAGAGCCCCCTGCCAGGGCCACAACAGCCGGCTCTTGCCATGGCCAGGAGGGAGAAGGGAGCAAGGGGATCAGCCCGAAGCTGCTGGCCACGAATGGCCCGCGTGGCCCTGAAATCTCCGTGTGCTCTGCCCACGGGAGCAGAGCCCTCCGCAGCCGGGGCAGGGCTTGCAGCTCCCCCCGGCAGCCCCCGCTGTCAGCCCGCTGCCCTCACTCACCAGCGCAGATCAGCTGCAGCTCTTGCTGCTGCCCCCTCAGGTGCCGCCCGGCCATGCCTGTGAACACAGAGCCTGTCATGGCCCCAGCGGCACAGCTCCCTGCCAGCGCCGCTGCGGCGCTGTGGCCACACGGGCTGCCGGCCCGGCAGGGCTCAGCTCAGCCCATGCGGCACGCTGTCGCCCCAGGGCACGGCTGTCAGAGGGCGGCAGCAGCAATGCCCAGGCCAGGCGGGGCTTCACGGCGCCGGGCGCGGCTGCCGCTGCCGGGGCAGCAGGCGGGGCCGGGGCCGAGCTGCGGCGGGCCGGGGAAGGGAGCCCGGGCTCGTAACTCACCCATGAAGCTGATGGCCGCCTCTCGCAGGGGCTCCTGTGGGCTCTCCAGGTAGCGCAGGGCTCGGCGCAGGTGCTCGGCTGCTCTGCTCCTGTCCTCTGCCAGCTGGAGAGAGCGGCAGGAGGGAAGGGTTGGCGCGGGCTCAGGCCCTGGGCCGGGCGCTGCCTGCGCCAAGCCCCGGCCTCCCCCGGCCACACAGCCCTGAGGCGCGGCCAGCAGCCGCTGGCGCCGGGCTCCCGAGAGGGGAGGGGGAGAGGGCCGGCTGCTGCCCGGGGAGCCGCGGTGCCGCCCCTGCCCCGCAGCTCCGCCGGGCCGGGCTTTCATGGGCACCCGGCTCGGGCCCACGGGAGCCTGGAGAGGAGCCCGCGCGGCCTCTGGCTGCAGCAGCGCGCAGGGGCACAGCTGCCCGGCCCGCACACTGAGCACCGCCCTCAGGGGCCTTCTCCTGGCTGAGGTGGGGATTCCAGGCCGTCCTTACCAGACACTTGCTGAACTTCCACAGTTTCTGCTCCTTCAGCAGCTTTTTGAGATCCCTCCTCTTGATGAACTTGACCGCATAAAGCAGCGTTTCCCGAGAAGCCTGGAGAGCAGCAGAGACGCGGAGATGGCCCCGCAGCCCAGGGCTCGGGACCCGCCTCCCCCTGCCATGGCCTGCGGGAGGCTGCGGTCCAGCAGGCGCAGGGCAGGAGGCAGCCGAGCCCCGTGCCAGGCGGACAGCAGCAGCCCACGAGTCCTCACCTCTGCCACATGCTGATTCTCATCATTGCAGTGGAAGAAGAGTGGAAGCAGGCTCTGTTGCACAGGGCTTTCCAAAGGGTTTTCTCTCTCTTCCAAGTACTCCATCATGTCTCGGAAGAGTTTTATGGAGAGCAGCTGTACCTGGCTATTATCCTAGATGAAAAAAAAATGAAAAAACACCTCAGCATTGGCTCCTCCGGGCGCCCTGGGCACAGGGCTGGAAATGCACAGGGCACACAGTTTCCAGGCAGCACCCAGTGGCTGTAGCTGGGGGCACAGAGCCTTACGTGGTCAAAGAGCGGCAGGAGTGCCTCAGCCAGCTGCACGGCAATGGGGGTTGACATCAGCATGTGTTTGTGCAGGAGTATAAAGCTGAGTGTGATGAGTGTCATCCCAGCTGTCTCTGCATCTTTGTCCGCCAGTAGACGCATGAGGCTTTCGGTCAAGCTCCACATTCTTTCGGCCTGTGCGCAACACAAGTCTGTGAAGTCCCACCCTGCTGCCACAGGGCCCAGAGGCCAAAGGACTGTCCTGAAGCACTGGGGTAGCTGAAGCAGGAGGCAGGAGAGCTGGCAGCAGCTGCCCCAGTGCCCAAAGGCCAGGCCAGGCCAGGCGACTGCGTTCCCAGTGCAGCTTCAGCCACCGCCCCCTTCTCACCATTGAGGGATCATCAATGAGCTCCAGAAGGGCCCTGAGCGCCAGGCGACGCCTCTCCCTGCACTCGCTCTGCAGGTACCTTGAAGAGACCTTCACAACACTGTCGCCACATTCACTAGAATCCAGGCACACGAGGACCTGAAAGGCACAGGCCAGTGATGGGGGAGCCGGCCGGCAGGAGCCCGCAGCCGCACAGGGCTGGGCCCAGGACGCAGCAGCAGCAGCAGCAGCAGCACAGGGTGCGGGCACCGTCCCAGGTGTCTGCGGCCACGAGAGGGCAGAGAGCTGGGAGGCAGCACAGCCAGGCAGCGCTGGACACCCGGCTCACCTCCACAAGGAATGCCAGGGCGGGCAGATCCCAGTGTGGCTCCTGTGTGCTGAGCAGCCAGAGGAGGTGGAGTGCAATACTGGAACACAAGCGATGACAAGCGTGGCGCATCTCCCTAGGAGGGCAAAAAAGGGACCAGGAAGCTGAGCAAATCTCTCCAAGGACAGGCTTACAGAGCCTGGTGGTCTTTTACCACCACTCTGCATGGGGACCTGGGCCCTTTAGGAGGTGTCTCCTCCTGTGCTCTCTCCCCTCGCAGCCTTTTCCAGTCTGCTTGGCCGTCCCTCAGTGTGTCCTTAGCTGTCCCTCAGTGTGTCCCAGGGTCTCGGGGAATGTGTGGGACGGCTCGGGCACAGAGCACAAATGGCAGGATCAATGGGGAGAAAGTGAGTCTCACCTGGCCAGCAGACCCATGGCATAGTGGCGGGTGTCAGCACAGAGCAGCGTGTCCCAGCCACGCTTGCCTTCCACTGACAACACCACATCCTTGTACTGCTTTTGGCAGAGCAGGGACTTCAGGGTCTGCACTGCAAACCTGTGTGCACAGCAAAGCCCAGGTCACTCTGGCAGCACTGGCTCCTTTGCAGGCCACGTGTCAGGCAGGGACAGGAGGAGTGGGATGGAGCACCTGTTGGGGCTGATGACAAGACCGTGCTCTTCCAGGCAATCCTTCCAGAAGGTTTGGACCTCCTCTGGCATCTCTTCTGTGCTGGAGAACACTTGGAAGAGCAGATGAACAAAAAGGCGGGGGAAATATGGCCTCACTACACGTGGGACAGAGGACTCTTGGAGGATCTTCCACATCACCACGGTCGCCTGCAAAGGACAAAGCCCCCCGAGAGAGCGCTCAGTGCCGAGGTGTCCGTGTGGCAGGGCCCGAGCGTGGCAGGGAGAGGCCCGGAGAGACCTTGGCAGGGGAGCACGGGGCCTGGTGGGGCTGAAGCTGGCCCTGGGCCAGGTTTCCGGCCAGCGCCTGAGGCAGGCAGATGCAGTGGGGGAAGGAGGATGGAGAGCTGCTGGAGAGGCGGCCTTGGGGCCAGCAAAGGCCAGTTGCGGAAACTCACAGCCAGGGCAAAGACAGCCGTTTTGTCCCCATCCGAGGTGCACGTGCTGTACTCTGGCCAGCTCCCCAGCACATCCAGGAGGATCAGCTGCACTGGCTCCGCGGTCCTGGACGAGCACATGATGGTCTTCCACATGGAGGTGGCAGCTCTGCGGGATTAGAGCTCTGTCTCAGGGGGGATCTCAGACACAGCAGCGTGGCCTGGGCATCCCTAGGGGCCTGGGCTGAGCGCCGGCTCTTCCTCTGCCCACTGGCCCTTGCCAGCAGCAGCCAGGCAGCCAAGCTGTGTGAGGACGGGCCCTGAGGGGCAGCAAGGCAGCATGGCAGCAGGCTAAGGGGCTGACGTGCCAGGGCTGGGAAAGGCAGCAGCCAGAGGGTTCTGGAACTCTCTAGCTCAGACACCTGGGCCAGGCGATACAGGGTGATGGGCTTGGGAGGCCTGAGCCCTCTGGGCAGGTGGGCCCCATACCTGTCACAGGACGGGGCCACACGCAGGAGCGTCACGACTGCGTCAGCCGGCTGTGCTTTGGTGAGTTTCAGCAGGGCCTTGTCCAGCCTGTGCTGGGCAGAATCATTGGCCAGGAGCCATCGGTGAATGTACCTCACCATGGCAGGCACCTGCGGGAGGCACGGGGAGACTTGGAAAGCTGCCAGAGAGAGCAATGTCCCCAGGCTCCCCAGAGAAGTGCTTTCCTTGCCAGCGCACTGCCATGGCCTCAAAGGCTCTGAGGGAGCAGCAGGCGTGGCTGGGGAAGCCACGTGACTCCTGGGGGAACTGAAGCCTGGCCCCAGGCTGCTTACTTGTTCTGGCCTGGCAACACCCTTCTCCAGGAGCAAATCCAGCAGGGCGGCACTGGTCTCATGCTTGAGGAGCTCGGAGTGAGCTGTGAGCCCAGTGCCCATGGTGCGGGTCTCTTCCTGCCGAATGCTCCGGATGAAGTGGCAGACGAGCTGTAGGAGAAGGGCAAGAAGCCGCGGATGTTGCATGGAGTGCTGCACACACGGTGCTGGGCTGAGCAGGGACAGCAGGCCCAGCTAGGGTGGGGGTGGCTGCAGGTACCTGCGCTGTTCGATGGAAGCGGCCACGGCTGGATTCCTGCTCATGTGTGCGCTCCACAGCTTCATCTGGCAAAGAGGGAGCGCAGCCAGAGCTGAGGGGCTGCGGGAGAGGCCGGAGAACACAGCCCAGCCCTGCACTCCCCAGGCAGGGAGAGCCCTGCGATGCCCCAGGGGGATGGAGCGAGGCCGCTGAGGGGTGTCTGCCTGGCGCCTCTTCCGGCCTGTCCGTGGGCTTTTCCCCAGGGGATTGCATGGCATGGCATGGCATGGCATGGCATGGCATGGCATGGCATGGCATGGGGCCAAGTTGGCTGCAGGCTCCAGGCCTGCAGCCCAGTTCTGCCACTCACCCCCCTGTGGTGGATGGAAGGGCACCACCTCTTCAGTCTCCCGTGCTGGGGCTGCTCCAGGGCCTTCTTCCTCCTCCTCCACCCAGGCCATCTTGGGCACTCTCGGGGGTCTCTGCTCCATGTCTGTGGCTGGAGCTACTTGCAGGAGAGGTGCCCTGGGAAAGCTCCAGGGCACCAAGTCCCACGCTCTGCCCTTGGGGGCAGCTGCAGAATAGAAGGCTTGGAAGGCCACGGGTCACCGAGTCCTGTGCTCTGGCCTTGAGCTCAGCTGCAGGAAGAACGCTGCAGAAAAGCTCCTGGTCAGACGGGAACGAGTGCGCTGTGTGGGGGCTCCTCACAGCACTGCTCTGTCCCGTTGTGCCCCGCTGTTTGCTCCCAGCACCGGGCAAGCTTCTATTTCCCACGTGTCACAAAGGGGCCTTGGAGACCGGGTTCCGTTCCATGGCACGGTGACCGTGCTGCAGCGTGCCACCCAGGGCCCTTGCACACACTGCCTCCTGCCCTGGGGCCGGCCCCAGCCCTGCTAAAGTGGCCCAGCTTGGAAGGAATCCCTGGCCCCAGGTGTCTAAGACAGCCTGACAGAATCTTTAGGAAGGGCTCAGACCATAAGCAAAGGCCGCCCTGCTCTGCGGGCTCAGGCCTGTAGTAAACCCCTCAGGTTTAGCCAGGGCCCCTTGGAGAATAGAATGCTGACACAGCAGCAAAGAAGTTTCCTGTCTCCAGGGACATCCGCCTTGTACCTTATCCCTATAGCCATGTAAGGCAATATTGTGTTAAACCCTACTATTGGTCACTTATGGTCACTCTAACACCTTTGCCATTGGTCAGGATTGGATCCAGGCCAAGGGTATAAAAGTAGCATACTGTACCCCTACTAACTCGGAAGAAGAAGAGCTGAGACCCTTCACGGACCCCTACAATAAAGCCATACTCGTGGAACAGCCAGCGTCTTCTGCTTCTCCTCTCTCTACCGTCTGCTGGAGCCTTAGGCCAAGGGAAAAGCTACCTAGCAAGCAAAGCTGAAATCACAAGAGCTGCCTAATCACTAAGAGCTGAATATCTCCCTGCTTGCTAGGGGCTAACCCACGGCCTTGGTCTGAGAGCGAGCTGGCTTCTAGCACCCAGTCCCCTTGGGGACTGAGCTCTGGAGCTGTAACAGCTTGCATAGGATAAGACCAAGCTAGGCTCATTTAAGTGGCCACCCAAACGTGTCGTCGGACCCTGGCCCCCAGGAGCGAAGCGTCACCAGAGCATCGGAGCCTTTCAGGGCCTCCAGTTATTGCCGGTTTGGGAAGCCTCTCCTTCTGCGAAAGGACTTTTCGTTTTAGAAAATCTTCTCTGCGGAAGGCTCAATTTTACCCTCAACAATACATCTGGACGAGATAAAGTCTGAGGAGAATTGAGGAGCAGACTCCCTTCCACAGACCCGTGACCCCAAAGGACGTAAGTATTAAGTTTGCGCGCATACCTTGGGTGCTCTAAAAATCTTTTTCGTTTTTTTTTCTTTTTTTTTCTCGTTTTTCTGTGGAAAGGGCTTGAAAATCATGGGTACTTGTTTAAGCACTCTAAGACTAACAACACGTGAGAGAGAGTTATATTTAACCATTGTAGAAACCTTATCTGTTAACAACTTCACTTTTTCTAAAGGTAGTCTGTCAAAAAAGACTCTTAAAAAATTTGTATCTTGGATGGTGCTGAATTTCCCTGAAACTGATAAGACCACAATTACTGAAAATTCCTTTTGGGATACAGTTGGAAACACCATTTATATGTCTCAAACAAAACAGGACTTTTCTGTTACTAACTTCTTACCTTTATTTCATATAATAACAAAAACGATTGAAAAATCGAACTCTGAAAAAAGTTCCAAACTAACAGATCTTTCCTCTTCATATGCTAATTGCGCTGATAAGATAACAGAGGAATGTGCCCTCCAGGCCACAGAGTCACTGGGCGCTGCAGAACTTACTGCAGAAACCACCTCGGAGGCAGAAGCCAAGCAGGCCGCCCCCACATTCCCCCCCCTCGCGGGACCCGCGCTGCCCAACTCCCCGTTTCCTGCAGCCCCCCATCTCCCCGGCTCCGTTTCCTTCCCGCGTCCGGCCTCGGGGGCCCCGTTCCCTGTCCCTGCCGCTGTACCCTCCGCTGCGACCACCCCTCCCCCCGCGCCCGTGCTGCCGTTGCCTACCCCCGCGCCGCCGTTCCCCGCCCCCGGTTGCTCCGTCGCGGTACCCCCCGCTCCCGCTGCTGTCCCCGCCCTGCCCCCCGCTCCCCCCGCCGCGCCCGCCGCGTTCCCCGGTCCCGTTATCGCCGCCGCCCCCCCCAACCCTGCGCTGCTATCCTCCACCCCCGCGACCGCCCTCCCATCCGTCACCGCCCCCGCTCCCGCTCCCACCGAGACCGCCCCGGCCCTCCCGCCCCCTCCTGCCACATTCCCGAGCCATGCCCACAACCTGTCCTCCTGCGCCGAGCCGCACACATGTGCAGTAACATCAGCTCACCCTACACCTGTCGTATCCCAAACCAGGGGCATTGCTAGCGCACCCCCAAATCCCCCAGGCGTGCATCCACAGCCCCCATACCCCCCCTGCCCCCACCCGTCCCTCCAACCCCTGACCCAACCCTCCTGCCACCCGAACGGATCAGAGACCACCTGTGGTGTCCCCCCCCCGACCCAATCCGGTCCCTGCTGCTCCAGGGCTACCCCTCACCCAACAACGCTAACTTCGGGCCAGTCACTGAAAAGGGTGAAAAATCCTTCTAAACGAAAGAAAAGGAATTCACGGGTAGCATGTGCCTCACAGTGTTCCTCATGCGATTAATATAGACCCATGGGCTCTTATTAAGATAGAAGCTACAAAGTCTGGGAACTGGGACCTAGCACAGAAAATCACAGCCTTTCCGGTCGAGTACAGGCAAGGAAGGAATGGTGGGGAATCTAATATCAAGGCATGGAAACCAATTTCTAATAAGGAACTGGTACAATTGAGAAATATAGCCAAGGAACATGGACGTAGTTCACATATCTTTAGAAATTTCCTAGAAGCCATGTTCTCTGCACATGTCTTGCTTCCTCACGATGTAAAAAATATTTCACAATGCCTTCTGTCACCGGCAGAATATTTGTTATGGGATAGGCATTGGAAGAAACACTTAAAAACGTTATCAGATTCATATACTGCCGATGCTACTAAGACCAACTTCACAGTAGAACAATTGGCTGGTGAAGGAGACTTTCAAAAGCCAGCAGAACAAATGGAAACTCTGAATAAAGAAGCGCTGCAGGATGTAGCAATTGCAGCAAAAACCTCCTTGCTTCTTATGCAGGATGAGTCAATGCCAACAATGCATTTTTCTACTATAAAACAAGGCATTGAAGAAAGCTTTATAAAATTTGTGGACAAACTTAAAGATGCTTTGGAGAAACAAATAGAGAGTACTGAGGCAAGAAAGGAACTCTTATGTAAGCTTGCTTTCAGCAACTCAAATGAGAAATGCAAGGCCATTTTGAGGTCTTTAACTGTGGATACAGACCCTACTATAGAGCAAATGTTAGAATGCTGTACACGTCACATGTCCACTGAAAATACAGTGGCGCAAGCAGTTGCTAAGGGTATTGCTGAAGGAGTTTCTGGTGCATATGCAGTGATAACCTCTAAAGAACAAGCTAAATGCTATCACTGTGGAGAGCTAGGACATTATATAAAGGACTGTCCTGAAAGAACACCCCCCCGATACCATCGGAATTATAATCAAAGACCCCAACAGCAGCAACACTATCAATCGCGTCCTTTAAACTCCTTGAGGCGCCCGTCCGACCTTCGGGCGCAGAATACAAATCAAAGGCCACCAAGACCCAATCACGCACAAACCCAGGCTGCTCCAGACCGAAAGGAGAAGCCCCAACCCACGGGACAACCCAGAGAGGTACCCGCCGACAACTGGTAACTGCTTTGTCCATTGACTTTAATGATAAGAATGTTCACCGTGTTCCTACAGGAAAATATGGACCTAAAGGGAGTCCTTCAGACATTTTAATTACAGGTGATTCGGTTAATACTCCGAAGGAAATCTTCGTTGTTCCGGAAGTGTTGACAGTGCAGCCGGGACAAGAGATCCTCGTGCAGGTATACTGCATAGACTTACCATTTTTTCTTTCTAAAGGAACTCCAATAGCACAGGCATTTTTACTCCCAAAAAATCACAGGGAACAGATTCCTCTCAACCCTACAGCAATGTGGGCACAAGTCATGGGACCATCCAAGCCTACCATCGAGTGCGGCCTCTCCCACAAAGGAGAGAAGACCCACCTGCCAGGGATGCTGGACACCGGTGCAGATGTGACCATCATCGCCCGTTCAGATTGGCCAGCACACTGGGATCTACAACCTGTTGCAGGCATGATTTCCGGGATTGGTGGAACTACAGTATCCATGAGGAGCAAGAACAACATCCTGGTTGAAGGGCCAGAAGGCAAGCTGGCAACCATCCGTCCATTTGTGGTAAGGGCCCCCATTACCCTTTGGGGACGTGACATTTTATCCCAGTGGGGTGCTTCCCTACGTATTCCCATTCAGGATTTCTGACTGGGGCCACTGAGTTGAGCGCGCTGCCAGAAATACCCTGTCTCACCTGGAAAAGCCACAAGCCAATCTGGACTGAGCAGTGGCCCCTAAAGAAAGCCAAGCTGCGCGCCCTAAACGTCCTCGTGGAAGAACAGCTCAAAAAAGGCCACATAGTGGAGTCCGACAGCCCTTGGAACTCTCCAGTCTTCGTTCTACCAAAGCCAGGTACAAACAAGTGGAGACTTCTCCATGACCTTCGCAGAATCAACGAAGTCATCGAGGACATGGGCCCTCTTCAGCCTGGCTTGCCCTCCCCATCGATGCTGCCTAGAGACTCGACACTTGCTATCATAGACATTAAGGACTGTTTCTTCAGTATACCACTACATCCAGAAGATGCTCCACGGTTTGCTTTTTCCGTTCCCTCTATTAACAAGGAAGCTCCGCTCAAAAGATATCATTGGCGTTATCTTCCTCAGGGATTGAAAAACTCGCCAACTATTTGCCAGTGGTACGTGTCTCACATCCTGTCTCCCATTCGGAAATCATTTCCAGACGCCATCATTTATCACTATATGGATGACATTCTGGTGTGTGCTTCAGACAAAGCTTACTTGGACAAAACAATCAAAAAGACTGTTGAAGCCATTGAAAAGGCAGGAATGGAAATTCGTGAGGACAAAATTCAGTACACCGAGCCATGGACTTACCTTGGAGTCCAGATCCGGGAAAGAACTATCCTACCTCAGCAGATCGTCATCAACGACGACCCAAAAACCCTCAGGGACTTACACAGCCTGTGTGGATCCATCAACTGGGTACGTCCACTGCTAGGAATTACATCAGAGGACCTTGCTCCCTTGTTCAATCTTCTTCGTGGACCCAAGGAACTGGACTCTCCCTGCACTCTCACAGAGGAAGCCAGAGGTGCCATCATCAAAGTCCAGGAAGCCCTGTCTTCACGCAAAGCCCATCGCTACGAGCCTAGTCTGCCTTTCCAGTTCATCATCCTGGGAAAAGCACCCAGATTCCATGGACTGATCTTCCAATGGGACCCTCAGCTGCGAGATCCTTTGTTGATACTGGAATGGGTTTTTACAAGTAGCCAGCCCACAAAGACACTTACCACCTACCAGGAGATTATAGCACACTTAATAAAAAAGGCTAGGACTCGCCTTTGCTCCCTTTCAGGGTGTGATTTTGAATGCATATATTTGCCAATAACCCTTAAAGACTTTGAGGATTTGATCAAGACCAATGCGAGTCTACAGTTTGCTCTGGACAGTTATACGGGTCAAACTTCATCAGACATCCCAGAACACCAGCTTTTCAACCAGAATGAAACTTTCCATTTGATTCCAAAACGAATCCAAAGTAGAAATCCTCTCAAGGCTCTAACTCTATTTACAGATGGCTCAGGGTCATCCCACAAGTCGGTGATTACTTGGAGAGACCCCCAAACACAAGAATGGCAATCTGACGTGGAAACAGTAGAAGGATCGCCACAAATTGCAGAATTAGCAGCTGTCGTCAGAGCCTTTGAAAAATTTAAAAACGAGCCGTTCAATCTGGTCACAGATTCAGCTTATGTTGCGGGAATAGCTATGAGAGCGGAACATGCTCTTCTCAAAGAGGTCTCTAACCCAAAGTTATACCAATTGCTCTCTAAATTAATACAATTGATATCCCACAGAAAACAACCTTATCACATAATGCATGTAAGGTCGCACACGGACCTCCCAGGTGTTGTTGCAGAAGGCAACAGGAAAGCAGATGCATTAGCTATGGCAGCAGAAACTGCTAATGTTCCTAACATCTTTGCTCAGGCAAAGCTGTCACATGCGTTCTTTCATCAAAATGTACCTGCCCTGATGAGAATGTTTAAGCTCTCGAAGGATCAGGCAAAAGCTATCGTGGCTACCTGTCCGAACTGTCAAAACTACCAGATACCATCAATGGGTACGGGAGTCAATCCCCGAGGTCTGAATAGCTGTCAGCTGTGGCAGACAGATGTAACTCACTTTGCACCTTTTGGAAGGTCAAAGTATGTGCATGTTTCGGTTGACACGTTCTCAGGAGCAGTGTTTGCATCATCACATGCAGGAGAAAAGACCATGCACACAATAAAACACTTTCTCCTCGCTTTTGCCACCCTGGGTGTACCAAAGGAGATTAAAACAGATAATGGGCCAGCCTATACCTCCCACAAGTTGAAGGAGTTCTTCAATGAATGGGGCATAGCACACAAGACGGGCATACCTGTAAACCCCACAGGACAATCCATCGTGGAAAGGACACATCAAACCCTCAAAAGAGTCCTCGAGCAACAGAACAGGAACACGAAAATCACATCTCCAGTGGAGAGACTTTGCAAGGCTCTCTATGTCATCAACTTCCTGAACTGCACAGTGTCAGAGCCTGACCCACCAATACTTCGCCACTTTGCGAATACCACAAAAGCAAAGCTCACGGAGAAACCACCCGTGCTCGTGAAAGATCCTGAAACACACCAAATCTCAGGGCCTCATCAGTTGATTACCTGGGGAAGAGGTTATGCATGCGTGCTACTACCATCAGGTCCAAGGTGGTACCCAGGAAAATACGTAAAACCATACTTAGGCACAGCGAACACTACTACAGACGAGGACAAGAATTCTCCTGAGGCAAACACAAGACCACCTCAAAACCAAACCAGCTCAGCCTGGAGACGAAGGCGTCGCCGAACACCCACAAACACAAGAACAGACCGCCCCATTACAAGGCAGCAGACAAAACAGAAAGTCAAATAACAGTCTACTGTAATAGGCCACAGATAGCCTTAACACAAAAGTGTTCTCTGAATTATGTGTTATTACACTGTGTATTGTATAGTAAAAAGTATTATTCCCTTTCCCTAACCTTAAAACCTCATAACCTTCTACCCGCTCCTCCTCCTGTAGTGCAGCTTAGAAATTAAAAGAAAAAGGGGGGGAGGAGGGGAACACAGAAAAGAACAAGGCAGAAATCCCTCTCATCATAAAGATAACAAATTGTGCTTATATTCCCTATCAGAAGCCCTAATCCTGCCCAAAGATGAAAAATATCTCCGTCGGTGCTGTCCTCACCGCTGCCTGGATGCTCTACACTGTACCGCGTGCCTTCGGCTGGATTAGTCCTCAGCCTAGCCATAATGTTTGGGTAACCTTAGCAAAAACATTAAAACAAGACAATATGTGCTTGTCTATGGGAAGCATAGATAATCCACTTTCTACATGTCTAGTAGGAATCCCCTTTATAGCAGACGATTGGCCGGTCCAGAACTCAGAGGTTCTCCGCACCACAGGTAAGAGACCCAATGGGGCTGATACTTGGGATGAGTGGACAAAAATTCTGCCAGATGCTCGAGAGGAACCCCAAGAATTGGATCTATTGGGATCCTCCAAGGCCACATATTGTGTCAAATTTTACTATAGGCGTCCGAAAAATGATTGGCCAGAAATTGACCAACACAAAAACACATATCGAAAAGATGTATCACCAGTAAACAAAGCCTATAACCCTCATGATTGGTGCAATTACACTGCACGTGTAATTTCTGTGTCCTCTCTCCATCCCAAAGTATTACCCAAGGGAATGTTTCTCATCTGTGGTGACAGAGTATGGGCAGGGATCCCCTCCCGACTCCAGGGAGGTCCCTGTACTCTGGGAAAACTTTCTACCCTTACTCCAAACATCACCCTATTACATAATTGGAAAAAAGAAAGAGAATCAAAACGTGAAAAAAGGTCATACACTGAATTCGATGAAAATTGTGATCCGAGATTATACGATTGGAACAGACAAAAAAAGATTGCAGTCTCTCTGTTTTTACCCTGGATAGCTGCAGCTAAAGCCCTCGGTGAAATCAGTCACCTTGGGTGCTGGCTCAGTAAACAAGCTAACGCCACATCAGCAGCCCTGAGTGATCTCTTAAAGGAAGAAGAAACCACAAGACAAGCTTCACTCCAAAACCGAGCAGCAATCGACTTCCTGCTGCTTGCCCACGGACATGGATGTGAGGACTTCGAAGGAATGTGTTGCTTCAACCTCTCTTCACGTTCGGAATCCATCCATGCGAACATCCAGAAACTGAAAGATCTTGTGAAGGACTTGAAAGTAGAAAGAATCCCAGATTGGGTCAATGAAATTTTCGGGCAATGGGGACTAACAGGATGGGCCGCATCTTTAGTTAAGGGATTTTTGTTGATTCTCCTTGTAATTTTTACAGTGTTAGTTATGTTCATGTGTCTTGTTCACTGTTTCAAAAGAACTCTCGCGAATGCATTTTTTGTAAAAACAGAAAGTGGAGTTGTAGTAAACCCCTCAGGTTTAGCCAGGGCCCCTTGGAGAATAGAATGCTGACACAGCAGCAAAGAAGTTTCCTGTCTCCAGGGACATCCGCCTTGTACCTTATCCCTATAGCCATGTAAGGCAATATTGTGTTAAACCCTACTATTGGTCACTTATGGTCACTCTAACACCTTTGCCATTGGTCAGGATTGGATCCAGGCCAAGGGTATAAAAGTAGCATACTGTACCCCTACTAACTCGGAAGAAGAAGAGCTGAGACCCTTCACGGACCCCTACAATAAAGCCATACTCGTGGAACAGCCAGCGTCTTCTGCTTCTCCTCTCTCTACCGTCTGCTGGAGCCTTAGGCCAAGGGAAAAGCTACCTAGCAAGCAAAGCTGAAATCACAAGAGCTGCCTAATCACTAAGAGCTGAATATCTCCCTGCTTGCTAGGGGCTAACCCACGGCCTTGGTCTGAGAGCGAGCTGGCTTCTAGCACCCAGTCCCCTTGGGGACTGAGCTCTGGAGCTGTAACAGCTTGCATAGGATAAGACCAAGCTAGGCTCATTTACAGGCCTATCCCCATATCTTTCCCTGAGAGCATTTGAATTTCTAAATGAGAATCATTTGAAGGGAGGGGATTTACATTTTCCATTCCAGAGAAGACTTCTGCCTTCCTTAGCAGACACCTCTCTCTTCAAACCAAGACAATTCTTTGTCATCTTGACGATGCGCAGTTGCTGGGAAGCCCCGATTTACTCCAGGGACCTTAAGAACCATTCCCAGCAACTGGGAAAATCCTAGGTGTTCCATCCACCCATAGATGAACTCTCCAAATTTGCCCCGAAAGTGGGTCCAGCTTTTATAGGCCAAAAAGAGCAAGTCCAAGTGACTCGATGATATTTTTTAGCCGGGATAGCCCTGCAGCTGATGGCACACTTCACAGTCAGCAGGGGACACAGCTAGGCCAAAGCCCAGACCTCTTCTGGGAAACTTTCTCTTCAAACACCCTTCAAACAAGCCTCCATGCAAGTCAGTTGGGAAAGTTTCTTCAAATGATCCATTTCTGGCACCTGACTACACAGGGTTATGTGAAAGATTCTAAAGCAGCCGCTCTGGAGTCAGAGAGGCAGCCCTGAGAGTCCTTGTCATCTATTTGTAGCTAAATCCCACTTTTGGGGAGTTGAAGGAGTTTGGAACGAGCTAGAGAGCGGACCTCTGAGTTTTTTAGATGATGCCATTGCTTTTTCTTCTCTTCTACATAGGCAGGAAGGGTGAGTTGGGCTCACATCTCCACCGCATGGCTCACAGGGCCGCAAGACTTGTAGTTACAAGAGCTTTGAAGGATTTCTTGGCCAAGAAGACACGGCCAACAAGGATTTTTATGTTTTGGACCCAATCTTCAAGATTTCATCTTACGGACTCATGCTCTCGGAGTGTCTAGCTGGTCAGAGTGACCGCGAGATAAGTTAGAAAGTCTCTTTTCCCAGCCCGGTGGTGGAAGAAGGAGTCAGAGCTCTTCATTTCTCAGTCTCAAGGTTGTTGATTGTATCTTATCTATAAAATTCTTTCTCCTGTCCTGCCGAGGTCCGCTCAGCAAGACAGTCTAAGGCACTCTGCCTCCTCTGGGGTGGTGTTATCTTTTTCTACTAAAAACTACCTGTACAACAGTTACAATTACTTTCCAATCCCTATCGTCTATGTCGGACAGCGAGCTTCTACTCTAGACCAATCTCAAATGCCAACATCACAGCAGAAGATGGAGGCCAAGAAGAAGGAGAAAGGCTGGACGTGCCCAGATTGCTCCATCTGGCCCCCTGAAGCCCCATTCTAAAAACCCTCAAAATCTAGTTTTCCACTCTGGGATAAATTCACTATCATTCTACTTCAACTTTTGTGGCTGGTCATTCTTCATACAAGGTTGGGGATTGTTTTTTCCAAGGGCTAAATCAAAGGCACAGGGGTCTTGGGCTCTGTGCCAAGCTCTCTGAGCCCTCTGACAGGGTCTCGAGTCCTGCAGGGCAGTCAGAGGAATTTCCTGGGTTCCCACATCATGCTGACAGTGTAAGCTTCCTTAGCCAGTCATGCTATGACACACAAATCTACAGCACTGCATCCTAAACTTCTTGTTTACCATTGTAACTACTTGGATTTTTTCCTAGATCTTGAACTCGAAAACTCTAAACTTTCCTCCACTTCAACTTTCCTCCCCGTGTCGCTGCTATAAACTAGAAATCCGCATTCTCGCTTCTATCACCTAAGTTTGGGAGCCCTTTGCAAGGTCTCAGATCAAACCCTGTGCTTAATTCTAAGCTTTGCTGACAAGACCAAAGGTCTGAGATTTCTCTGCATTTGGGTTTCCAACAACACTGATGCTGTTAGTTGCAGAGTGCCCAGGATGCGTCTTGCAGGTCAACTCTGGCAGGAACAAGGCGGCTGCCAGGGGGCTGCTTGTGGCCTCTGACAGCCCATTGCCCACGGCTTGCCAGCGGCCCAGCCCCTCAGGGGCTGCCCCAGCCCGGCCAAGCTGCCCGGCAGCAGCGCCGCAGCCCCACAGCAGCTCCAGAGCAGCCCCATGCAGAGGCACCTGGGAGCCCTCAGCAAGGCAGCCGGCAGCACACGGGCAGGAGGACACGGCTGGCGCTTCCTGCCTGACCCAGGGCTTGTGGCCATCTCCAGGCACCTCTCTGGCAGGGATCCCCGCAGCTCCGGCCCCTGCCCAGCCGCTCTGTGGGCAGCACAAAGGCTTCAGCAGAACCACCAAAGGCCGAGGGGTTTCTGGCCATTTCCCCGGGCCCACTGCACGCCTGCGCAGCTGGCTGAGTGCGAGCATCCTTTTCCCCCTCCTCCCCTATGCCGTACGGACCCTGGGCAGCAAAAGAAAGATCGTGGGAGTCTGTGTATGTTAACATAATCTGTATTTACATGGAAAAAGAAAAAAAATAAATAAAATAAAATTCTTGAAGAAAAACAAAATAAAACTTGACTCAGGGGGCCCCAGCGAAAAGAGCTTCTGGGATCAATCCTCCACAGAGCTCTGGCAGGGCAGGCAGCCGAGCCATGACGGACGAGGAGGCCGTGTCTTCCACGCCCTGCGCAGGTGATTTTTGAGCCACTGGAACCTGGAGATGGGAGCCCGCTCTCCTGACCTGACGATGCACAGCGTTTGAATTGCCAGGCTTCCGACGGCGAGGCTGACGTCGTTCGTTTTGTCTTCAAGGGCTGCGAGAGAGAGGAACAGAGGCACGGTCAGAAGCTGGAGCTGCAGGGAGCCGAGGAAGAGCCCCCTGCCAGGGCCACAACAGCCGGCTCTTGCCATGGCCAGGAGGGAGAAGGGAGCAAGGGGATCAGCCCGAAGCTGCTGGCCACGAATGGCCCGCGTGGCCCTGAAATCTCCGTGTGCTCTGCCCACGGGAGCAGAGCCCTCCGCAGCCGGGGCAGGGCTTGCAGCTCCCCCCGGCAGCCCCCGCTGTCAGCCCGCTGCCCTCACTCACCAGCGCAGATCAGCTGCAGCTCTTGCTGCTGCCCCCTCAGGTGCCGCCCGGCCATGCCTGTGAACACAGAGCCTGTCATGGCCCCAGCGGCACAGCTCCCTGCCAGCGCCGCTGCGGCGCTGTGGCCACACGGGCTGCCGGCCCGGCAGGGCTCAGCTCAGCCCATGCGGCACGCTGTCGCCCCAGGGCACGGCTGTCAGAGGGCGGCAGCAGCAATGCCCAGGCCAGGCGGGGCTTCACGGCGCCGGGCGCGGCTGCCGCTGCCGGGGCAGCAGGCGGGGCCGGGGCCGAGCTGCGGCGGGCCGGGGAAGGGAGCCCGGGCTCGTAACTCACCCATGAAGCTGATGGCCGCCTCTCGCAGGGGCTCCTGTGGGCTCTCCAGGTAGCGCAGGGCTCGGCGCAGGTGCTCGGCTGCTCTGCTCCTGTCCTCTGCCAGCTGGAGAGAGCGGCAGGAGGGAAGGGTTGGCGCGGGCTCAGGCCCTGGGCCGGGCGCTGCCTGCGCCAAGCCCCGGCCTCCCCCGGCCACACAGCCCTGAGGCGCGGCCAGCAGCCGCTGGCGCCGGGCTCCCGAGAGGGGAGGGGGAGAGGGCCGGCTGCTGCCCGGGGAGCCGCGGTGCCGCCCCTGCCCCGCAGCTCCGCCGGGCCGGGCTTTCATGGGCACCCGGCTCGGGCCCACGGGAGCCTGGAGAGGAGCCCGCGCGGCCTCTGGCTGCAGCAGCGCGCAGGGGCACAGCTGCCCGGCCCGCACACTGAGCACCGCCCTCAGGGGCCTTCTCCTGGCTGAGGTGGGGATTCCAGGCCGTCCTTACCAGGCACTTGCTGAACTTCCACAGTTTCTGCTCCTTCAGCAGCTTTTTGAGATCCCTCCTCTTGATGAACTTGACCGCATAAAGCAGCGTTTCCCGAGAAGCCTGGAGAGCAGCAGAGACGCGGAGATGGCCCCGCAGCCCAGGGCTCGGGACCCGCCTCCCCCTGCCATGGCCTGCGGGAGGCTGCGGTCCAGCAGGCGCAGGGCAGGAGGCAGCCGAGCCCCGTGCCAGGCGGACAGCAGCAGCCCACGAGTCCTCACCTCTGCCACATGCTGATTCTCATCATTGCAGTGGAAGAAGAGTGGAAGCAGGCTCTGTTGCACAGGGCTTTCCAAAGGGTTTTCTCTCTCTTCCAAGTACTCCATCATGTCTCGGAAGAGTTTTATGGAGAGCAGCTGTACCTGGCTATTATCCTAGATGAAAAAAAAATGAAAAAACACCTCAGCATTGGCTCCTCCGGGCGCCCTGAGCACAGGGCTGGAAATGCACAGGGCACACAGTTTCCAGGCAGCACCCAGTGGCTGTAGCTGGGGGCACAGAGCCTTACGTGGTCAAAGAGCGGCAGGAGTGCCTCAGCCAGCTGCACGGCAATGGGGGTTGACATCAGCATGTGTTTGTGCAGGAGTATAAAGCTGAGTGTGATGAGTGTCATCCCAGCTGTCTCTGCATCTTTGTCCGCCAGTAGGCGCATGAGGCTTTCGGTCAAGCTCCACATTCTTTTGGCCTGTGCGCAACACAAGTCTGTGAAGTCCCACCCTGCTGCCACAGGGCCCAGAGGCCAAAGGACTGTCCTGAAGCACTGGGGTAGCTGAAGCAGGAGGCAGGAGAGCTGGCAGCAGCTGCCCCAGTGCCCAAAGGCCAGGCCAGGCCAGGCGACTGGGTTCCCAGTGCAGCTTCAGCCACCGCCCCCTTCTCACCATTGAGGGATCATCAATGAGCTCCAGAAGGGCCCCCTGAGCGCCAGGCGACGCCTCTCCCTGCACTCGCTCTGCAGGTACCTTGAAGAGACCTTCACAACACTGTCGCCACATTCACTAGAATCCAGGCACACGAGGACCTGAAAGGCACAGGCCAGTGATGGGGGAGCCGGCCGGCAGGAGCCCGCAGCCGCACAGGGCTGGGCCCAGGACGCAGCAGCAGCAGCAGCAGCAGCACAGGGTGCGGGCACCGTCCCAGGTGTCTGCGGCCACGAGAGGGCAGAGAGCTGGGAGGCAGCACAGCCAGGCAGCGCTGGACACCCGGCTCACCTCCACAAGGAATGCCAGGGCGGGCAGATCCCAGTGTGGCTCCTGTGTGCTGAGCAGCCAGAGGAGGTGGAGTGCAATACTGGAACACAAGCGATGACAAGCGTGGCGCATCTCCCTAGGAAGGCAAAAAAGGGACCAGGAAGCTGAGCAAATCTCTCCAAGGACAGGCTTACAGAGCCTGGTGGTCTTTTACCACCACTCTGCATGGGGACCTGGGCCCTTTAGGAGGTGTCTCCTCCTGTGCTCTCTCCCCTCGCAGCCTTTTCCAGTCTGCTTGGCCGTCCCTCAGTGTGTCCTTAGCTGTCCCTCAGTGTGTCCCAGGGTCTCGGGGAATGTGTGGGACGGCTTGGGCACAGAGCACAAATGGCAGGATCAATGGGGAGAAAGTGAGTCTCACCTGGCCAGCAGACCCATGGCATAGTGGCGGGTGTCAGCACAGAGCAGCGTGTCCCAGCCACGCTTGCCTTCCACTGACAACACCACATCCTTGTACTGCTTTTGGCAGAGCAGGGACTTCAGGGTCTGCACTGCAAACCTGTGTGCACAGCAAAGCCCAGGTCACTCTGGCAGCACTGGCTCCTTTGCAGGCCACGTGTCAGGCAGGGACAGGAGGAGTGGGATGGAGCACCTGTTGGGGCTGATGACAAGACCGTGCTCTTCCAGGCAATCCTTCCAGAAGGTTTGGACCTCCTCTGGCATCTCTTCTGTGCTGGAGAACACTTGGAAGAGCAGATGAACAAAAAGGCGGGGGAAATATGGCCTCACTACACGTGGGACAGAGGACTCTTGGAGGATCTTCCACATCACCACGGTCGCCTGCAAAGGACAAAGCCCCCCGAGAGAGCGCTCAGTGCCGAGGTGTCCGTGTGGCAGGGCCCGAGCGTGGCAGGGAGAGGCCCGGAGAGACCTTGGCAGGGGAGCACGGGGCCTGGTGGGGCTGAAGCTGGCCCTGGGCCAGGTTTCCGGCCAGTGCCTGAGGCAGGCAGATGCAGTGGGGGAAGGAGGATGGAGAGCTGCTGGAGAGGCGGCCTTGGGGCCAGCAAAGGCCAGTTGCGGAAACTCACAGCCAGGGCAAAGACAGCCGTTTTGTCCCCATCCGAGGTGCACGTGCTGTACTCTGGCCAGCTCCCCAGCACATCCAGGAGGATCAGCTGCACTGGCTCCGCGGTCCTGGACGAGCACATGATGGTCTTCCACATGGAGGTGGCAGCTCTGCGGGATTAGAGCTCTGTCTCAGGGGGGATCTCAGACACAGCAGCGTGGCCTGGGCATCCCTAGGGGCCTGGGCTGAGCGCCGGCTCTTCCTCTGCCCACTGGCCCTTGCCAGCAGCAGCCAGGCAGCCAAGCTGTGTGAGGACGGGCCCTGAGGGGCAGCAAGGCAGCATGGCAGCAGGCTAAGGGGCTGACGTGCCAGGGCTGGGAAAGGCAGCAGGCAGAGGGTTCTGGAACTCTCTAGCTCAGACACCTGGGCCAGGCGATACAGGGTGATGGGCTTGGGAGGCCTGAGCCCTCTGGGCAGGTGGGCCCCATACCTGTCACAGGACGGGGCCACACGCAGGAGCGTCACGACTGCGTCAGCCGGCTGTGCTTTGGTGAGTTTCAGCAGGGCCTTGTCCAGCCTGTGCTGGGCAGAATCATTGGCCAGGAGCCATCGGTGAATGTACCTCACCATGGCAGGCACCTGCGGGAGGCACGGGGAGACTTGGAAAGCTGCCAGAGAGAGCAATGTCCCCAGGCTCCCCAGAGAAGTGCTTTCCTTGCCAGCGCACTGCCATGGCCTCAAAGGCTCTGAGGGAGCAGCAGGCGTGGCTGGGGAAGCCACGTGACTCCTGGGGGAACTGAAGCCTGGCCCCAGGCTGCTTACTTGTTCTGGCCTGGCAACACCCTTCTCCAGGAGCAAATCCAGCAGGGCGGCACTGGTCTCATGCTTGAGGAGCTCGGAGTGAGCTGTGAGCCCAGTGCCCATGGTGCGGGTCTCTTCCTGCTGAATGCTCCGGATGAAGTGGCAGACGAGCTGTAGGAGAAGGGCAAGAAGCCGCGGATGTTGCATGGAGTGCTGCACACACGGTGCTGGGCTGAGCAGGGACAGCAGGCCCAGCCCGGGTGGGGGTGGCTGCAGGTACCTGCGCTGTTCGATGGAAGCGGCCACGGCTGGATTCCTGCTCATGTGTGCGCTCCACAGCTTCATCTGGCAAAGAGGGAGCGCAGCCAGAGCTGAGGGGCTGCGGGAGAGGCCGGAGAACACAGCCCAGCCCTGCACTCCCCAGGCAGGGAGAGCCCTGCGATGCCCCAGGGGGATGGAGCGAGGCCGCTGAGGGGTGTCTGCCTGGCGCCTCTTCCGGCCTGTCCGTGGGCATTTCCCCAGGGGATTGCATGGCATGGCATGGCATGGCATGGCATGGCATGGCATGGGGCCAAGTTGGCTGCAGGCTCCAGGCCTGCAGCCCAGTTCTGCCACTCACCCCCCTGTGGTGGATGGAAGGGCACCACCTCTTCAGTCTCCCGTGCTGGGGCTGCTCCAGGGCCTTCTTCCTCCTCCTCCACCCAGGCCATCTTGGGCACTCTCGGGGGTCTCTGCTCCATGTCTGTGGCTGGAGCTACTTGCAGGAGAGGTGCCCTGGGAAAGCTCCAGGGCACCAAGTCCCACGCTCTGCCCTTGGGGGCAGCTGCAGAATAGAAGGCTTGGAAGGCCACGGGTCACCGAGTCCTGTGCTCTGGCCTTGAGCTCAGCTGCAGGAAGAACGCTGCAGAAAAGCTCCTGGTCAGACGGGAACGAGTGCGCTGTGTGGGGGCTCCTCACAGCACTGCTCTGTCCCGTTGTGCCCCGCTGTTTGCTCCCAGCACCGGGCAAGCTTCTATTTCCCACGTGTCACAAAGGGGCCTTGGAGACCGGGTTCCGTTCCATGGCACGGTGACCGTGCTGCAGCATGCCACCCAGGGCCCTTGCACACACTGCCTCCTGCCCTGGGGCCGGCCCCAGCCCCGCTAAAGTGGCCCAGCTTGGAAGGAATCCCTGGCCCCAGGTGTCTAAGACAGCCTGACAGAATCTTTAGGAAGGGCTCAGACCATAAGCAAAGGCCGCCCTGCTCTGCGGGCTCAGGCCTATCCCCATATCTTTCCCTGAGAGCATTTGAATTTCTAAATGAGAATCATTTGAAGGGAGGGGATTTACATTTTCCATTCCAGAGAAGACTTCTGCCTTCCTTAGCAGACACCTCTCTCTTCAAACCAAGACAATTCTTTGTCATCTTGACGATGTGCAGTTGCTGAGAAGCCCCGTTTTACTCCAGGGACCTTAAGAACCATTCCCAGCAACTGGGAAAATCCTAGGTGTTCCATCCACCCATAGATGAACTCTCCAAATTTGCCCCGAAAGTGGGTCCAGCTTTTATAGGCCAAAAAGAGCAAGTCCAAGTGACTCGATGATATTTTTTAGCCGGGATAGCCCTGCAGCTGATGGCACACTTCACAGTCAGCAGGGGACACAGCTAGGCCAAAGCCCAGACCTCTTCTGGGAAACTTTCTCTTCAAACACCCTTCAAACAAGCCTCCATGCAAGTCAGTTGGGAAAGTTTCTTCAAATGATCCATTTCTGGCACCTGACTACACAGGGTTATGTGAAAGATTCTAAAGCAGCCGCTCTGGAGTCAGAGAGGCAGCCCTGAGAGTCCTTGTCATCTATTTGTAGCTAAATCCCACTTTTGGGGAGTTGAAGGAGTTTGGAACGAGCTAGAGAGCGGACCTCTGAGTTTTTTAGATGATGCCATTGCTTTTTCTTCTCTTCTACATAGGCAGGAAGGGTGAGTTGGGCTCACATCTCCACCGCATGGCTCACAGGGCCACAAGACTTGTAGTTACAAGAGCTTTGAAGGATTTCTTGGCCAAGAAGACACGGCCAACAAGGATTTTTATGTTTTGGACCCAATCTTCAAGATTTCATCTTACGGACTCATGCTCTCGGAGTGTCTAGCTGGTCAGAGTGACCGCGAGATAAGTTAGAAAGTCTCTTTTCCCAGCCCGGTGGTGGAAGAAGGAGTCCGAGCTCTTCATTTCTCAGTCTCAAGGTTGTTGATTGTATCTTATCTATAAAATTCTTTCTCCTGTCCTGCCGAGGTCCGCTCAGCAAGACAGTCTAAGGCACTCTGCCTCCTCTGGGGTGGTGTTATCTTTTTCTACTAAAAACTACCTGTACAACAGTTACAATTACTTTCCAATCCCTATCGTCTATGTCGGACAGCGAGCTTCTACTCTAGACCAATCTCAAATGCCAACATCACAGCAGAAGATGGAGGCCAAGAAGAAGGAGAAAGGCTGGACGTGCCCAGATTGCTCCATCTGGCCCCCTGAAGCCCCATTCTAAAAACCCTCAAAATCTAGTTTTCCACTCTGGGATAAATTCACTATCATTCTACTTCAACTTTTGTGGCTGGTCATTCTTCATACAAGGTTGGGGATTGTTTTTTCCAAGGGCTAAATCAAAGGCACAGGGGTCTTGGGCTCTGTGCCAAGCTCTCTGAGCCCTCTGACAGGGTCTCGAGTCCTGCAGGGCAGCCAGAGGAATTTCCTGGGTTCCCACATCATGCTGACACTGTAAGCTTCCTTAGCCAGTCATGCTATGACACACAAATCTACAGCACTGCATCCTAAACTTCTTGTTTACCATTGTAACTACTTGGATTTTTTCCTAGATCTTGAACTCGAAAACTCTAAACTTTCCTCCACTTCAACTTTCCTCCCCGTGTCGCTGCTATAAACTAGAAATCCGCATTCTCGCTTCTATCACCTAAGTTTGGGAGCCCTTTGCAAGGTCTCAGATCAAACCCTGTGCTTAATTCTAAGCTTTGCTGACAAGACCAAAGGTCTGAGATTTCTCTGCATTTGGGTTTCCAGCTACACTGATGCTGTTAGTTGCAGAGTGCCCAGGATGCGTCTTGCAGGTAGACTCTGGCAGGAACAAGGCGGCTGCCAGGGGGCTGCTTGTGGCCTCTGACAGCCCATTGCCCACGGCTTGCCAGCGGCCCAGCCCCTCAGGGGCTGCCCCAGCCCGGCCAAGCTGCCCGGCAGCAGCGCCGCAGCCCCACAGCAGCTCCAGAGCAGCCCCATGCAGAGGCACCTGGGAGCCCTCAGCAAGGCAGCCGGCAGCACACGGGCAGGAGGACACGGCTGGCGCTTCCTGCCTGGCCCAGGGCTTGTGGCCATCTCCAGGCACCTCTCTGGCAGGGATCCCCGCAGCTCCGGCCCCTGCCCAGCCGCTCTGTGGGCAGCACAAAGGCTTCAGCAGAACCACCAAAGGCCGAGGGGTTTCTGGCCATTTCCCCGGGCCCACTGCACGCCTGCGCAGCTGGCTGAGTGCGAGCATCCTTTTCCCCCTCCTCCCCTATGCCGTACGGACCCTGGGCAGCAAAAGAAAGATCCTGGGAGTCTGTGTATGTTAACATAATCTGTATTTACATGGAAAAAGAAAAAAAATAAATAAAATAAAATTCTTGAAGAAAAACAAAATAAAACTTGACTCAGGGGGCCCCAGCGAAAAGAGCTTCTGGGATCAATCCTCCACAGAGCTCTGGCAGGGCAGGCAGCCGAGCCATGACGGACGAGGAGGCCGTGTCTTCCACGCCCTGCGCAGGTGATTTTGGAGCCACTGGAACCTGGAGATGGGAGCCCGCTCTCCTGACCTGACGATGCACAGCGTTTGAATTGCCAGGCTTCCGACGGCGAGGCTGACGTCGTTCGTTTTGTCTTCAAGGGCTGCGAGAGAGAGGAACAGAGGCACGGTCAGAAGCTGGAGCTGCAGGGAGCCGAGGAAGAGCCCCCTGCCAGGGCCACAACAGCCGGCTCTTGCCATGGCCAGGAGGGAGAAGGGAGCAAGGGGATCAGCCCGAAGCTGCTGGCCACGAATGGCCCGCGTGGCCCTGAAATCTCCGTGTGCTCTGCCCACGGGAGCAGAGCCCTCCGCAGCCGGGGCAGGGCTTGCAGCTCCCCCCGGCAGCCCCCGCTGTCAGCCCGCTGCCCTCACTCACCAGCGCAGATCAGCTGCAGCTCTTGCTGCTGCCCCCTCAGGTGCCGCCCGGCCATGCCTGTGAACACAGAGCCTGTCATGGCCCCAGCGGCACAGCTCCCTGCCAGCGCCGCTGCGGCGCTGTGGCCACACGGGCTGCCGGCCCGGCAGGGCTCAGCTCAGCCCATGCGGCACGCTGTCGCCCCAGGGCACGGCTGTCAGAGGGCGGCAGCAGCAATGCCCAGGCCAGGCGGGGCTTCACGGCGCTGGGCGCGGCTTCCGCTGCCGGGGCAGCAGGCGGGGCCGGGGCCGAGCTGCGGCGGGCCGGGGAAGGGAGCCCGGGCTCGTAACTCACCCATGAAGCTGATGGCCGCCTCTCGCAGGGGCTCCTGTGGGCTCTCCAGGTAGCGCAGGGCTCGGCGCAGGTGCTCGGCTGCTCTGCTCCTGTCCTCTGCCAGCTGGAGAGAGCGGCAGGAGGGAAGGGTTGGCGCGGGCTCAGGCCCTGGGCCGGGCGCTGCCTGCGCCAAGCCCCGGCCTCCCCCGGCCACACAGCCCTGAGGCGCGGCCAGCAGCCGCTGGCGCCGGGCTCCCGAGAGGGGAGGGGGAGAGGGCCGGCTGCTGCCCGGGGAGCCGCGGTGCCGCCCCTGCCCCGCAGCTCCGCCGGGCCGGGCTTTCATGGGCACCCGGCTCGGGCCCACGGGAGCCTGGAGAGGAGCCCGCGCGGCCTCTGGCTGCAGCAGCGCGCAGGGGCACAGCTGCCCGGCCCGCACACTGAGCACCGCCCTCAGGGGCCTTCTCCTGGCTGAGGTGGGGATTCCAGGCCGTCCTTACCAGACACTTGCTGAACTTCCACAGTTTCTGCTCCTTCAGCAGCTTTTTGAGATCCCTCCTCTTGATGAACTTGACCGCATAAAGCAGCGTTTCCCGAGAAGCCTGGAGAGCAGCAGAGACGCGGAGATGGCCCCGCAGCCCAGGGCTCGGGACCCGCCTCCCCCTGCCATGGCCTGCGGGAGGCTGCGGTCCAGCAGGCGCAGGGCAGGAGGCAGCCGAGCCCCGTGCCAGGCGGACAGCAGCAGCCCACGAGTCCTCACCTCTGCCACATGCTGATTCTCATCATTGCAGTGGAAGAAGAGTGGAAGCAGGCTCTGTTGCACAGGGCTTTCCAAAGGGTTTTCTCTCTCTTCCAAGTACTCCATCATGTCTCGGAAGAGTTTTATGGAGAGCAGCTGTACCTGGCTATTATCCTAGATGAAAAAAAAATGAAAAAACACCTCAGCATTGGCTCCTCCGGGCGCCCTGGGCACAGGGCTGGAAATGCACAGGGCACACAGTTTCCAGGCAGCACCCAGTGGCTGTAGCTGGGGGCACAGAGCCTTACGTGGTCAAAGAGCGGCAGGAGTGCCTCAGCCAGCTGCACGGCAATGGGGGTTGACATCAGCATGTGTTTGTGCAGGAGTATAAAGCTGAGTGTGATGAGTGTCATCCCAGCTGTCTCTGCATCTTTGTCCGCCAGTAGGCGCATGAGGCTTTCGGTCAAGCTCCACATTCTTTCGGCCTGTGCGCAACACAAGTCTGTGAAGTCCCACCCTGCTGCCACAGGGCCCAGAGGCCAAAGGACTGTCCTGAAGCACTGGGGTAGCTGAAGCAGGAGGCAGGAGAGCTGGCAGCAGCTGCCCCAGTGCCCAAAGGCCAGGCCAGGCCAGGCGACTGCGTTCCCAGTGCAGCTTCAGCCACCGCCCCCTTCTCACCATTGAGGGATCATCAATGAGCTCCAGAAGGGCCCCCTGAGCGCCAGGCGACGCCTCTCCCTGCACTCGCTCTGCAGGTACCTTGAAGAGACCTTCACAACACTGTCGCCACATTCACTAGAATCCAGGCACACGAGGACCTGAAAGGCACAGGCCAGTGATGGGGGAGCCGGCCGGCAGGAGCCCGCAGCCGCACAGGGCTGGGCCCAGGACGCAGCAGCAGCAGCAGCAGCAGCACAGGGTGCGGGCACCGTCCCAGGTGTCTGCGGCCACGAGAGGGCAGAGAGCTGGGAGGCAGCACAGCCAGGCAGCGCTGGACACCCGGCTCACCTCCACAAGGAATGCCAGGGCGGGCAGATCCCAGTGTGGCTCCTGTGTGCTGAGCAGCCAGAGGAGGTGGAGTGCAATACTGGAACACAAGCGATGACAAGCGTGGCGCATCTCCCTAGGAGGGCAAAAAAGGGACCAGGAAGCTGAGCAAATCTCTCCAAGGACAGGCTTACAGAGCCTGGTGGTCTTTTACCACCACTCTGCATGGGGACCTGGGCCCTTTAGGAGGTGTCTCCTCCTGTGCTCTCTCCCCTCGCAGCCTTTTCCAGTCTGCTTGGCCGTCCCTCAGTGTGTCCTTAGCTGTCCCTCAGTGTGTCCCAGGGTCTCGGGGAATGTGTGGGACGGCTCGGGCACAGAGCACAAATGGCAGGATCAATGGGGAGAAAGTGAGTCTCACCTGGCCAGCAGACCCATGGCATAGTGGCGGGTGTCAGCACAGAGCAGCGTGTCCCAGCCACGCTTGCCTTCCACTGACAACACCACATCCTTGTACTGCTTTTGGCAGAGCAGGGACTTCAGGGTCTGCACTGCAAACCTGTGTGCACAGCAAAGCCCAGGTCACTCTGGCAGCACTGGCTCCTTTGCAGGCCACGTGTCAGGCAGGGACAGGAGGAGTGGGATGGAGCACCTGTTGGGGCTGATGACAAGACCGTGCTCTTCCAGGCAATCCTTCCAGAAGGTTTGGACCTCCTCTGGCATCTCTTCTGTGCTGGAGAACACTTGGAAGAGCAGATGAACAAAAAGGCGGGGGAAATATGGCCTCACTACACGTGGGACAGAGGACTCTTGGAGGATCTTCCACATCACCACGGTCGCCTGCAAAGGACAAAGCCCCCCGAGAGAGCGCTCAGTGCCGAGGTGTCCGTGTGGCAGGGCCCGAGCGTGGCAGGGAGAGGCCCGGAGAGACCTTGGCAGGGGAGCACGGGGCCTGGTGGGGCTGAAGCTGGCCCTGGGCCAGGTTTCCGGCCAGCGCCTGAGGCAGGCAGATGCAGTGGGGGAAGGAGGATGGAGAGCTGCTGGAGAGGCGGCCTTGGGGCCAGCAAAGGCCAGTTGCGGAAACTCACAGCCAGGGCAAAGACAGCCGTTTTGTCCCCATCCAAGGTGCACGTGCTGTACTCTGGCCAGCTCCCCAGCACATCCAGGAGGATCAGCTGCACTGGCTCCGCGGTCCTGGACGAGCACATGATGGTCTTCCACATGGAGGTGGCAGCTCTGCGGGATTAGAGCTCTGTCTCAGGGGGGATCTCAGACACAGCAGCGTGGCCTGGGCATCCCTAGGGGCCTGGGCTGAGCGCCGGCTCTTCCTCTGCCCACTGGCCCTTGCCAGCAGCAGCCAGGCAGCCAAGCTGTGTGAGGACGGGCCCTGAGGGGCAGCAAGGCAGCATGGCAGCAGGCTAAGGGGCTGACGTGCCAGGGCTGGGAAAGGCAGCAGCCAGAGGGTTCTGGAACTCTCTAGCTCAGACACCTTGGGCCAGGCGATACAGGGTGATGGGCTTGGGAGGCCTGAGCCCTCTGGGCAGGTGGGCCCCATACCTGTCACAGGACGGGGCCACACGCAGGAGCGTCACGACTGCGTCAGCCGGCTGTGCTTTGGTGAGTTTCAGCAGGGCCTTGTCCAGCCTGTGCTGGGCAGAATCATTGGCCAGGAGCCATCGGTGAATGTACCTCACCATGGCAGGCACCTGCGGGAGGCACGGGGAGACTTGGAAAGCTGCCAGAGAGAGCAATGTCCCCAGGCTCCCCAGAGAAGTGCTTTCCTTGCCAGCGCACTGCCATGGCCTCAAAGGCTCTGAGGGAGCAGCAGGCGTGGCTGGGGAAGCCACGTGACTCCTGGGGGAACTGAAGCCTGGCCCCAGGCTGCTTACTTGTTCTGGCCTGGCAACACCCTTCTCCAGGAGCAAATCCAGCAGGGCGGCACTGGTCTCATGCTTGAGGAGCTCGGAGTGAGCTGTGAGCCCAGTGCCCATGGTGCGGGTCTCTTCCTGCTGAATGCTCCGGATGAAGTGGCAGACGAGCTGTAGGAGAAGGGCAAGAAGCCGCGGATGTTGCATGGAGTGCTGCACACACGGTGCTGGGCTGAGCAGGGACAGCAGGCCCAGCCCGGGTGGGGGTGGCTGCAGGTACCTGCGCTGTTCGATGGAAGCGGCCACGGCTGGATTCCTGCTCATGTGTGCGCTCCACAGCTTCATCTGGCAAAGAGGGAGCGCAGCCAGAGCTGAGGGGCTGCGGGAGAGGCCGGAGAACACAGCCCAGCCCTGCACTCCCCAGGCAGGGAGAGCCCTGCGATGCCCCAGGGGGATGGAGCGAGGCCGCTGAGGGGTGTCTGCCTGGCGCCTCTTCCGGCCTGTCGGTGGGCATTTCCCCAGGGGATTGCATGGCATGGCATGGCATTGCATGGCATGGCATGGCATGGCATGGCATGGGGCCAAGTTGGCTGCAGGCTCCAGGCCTGCAGCCCAGTTCTGCCACTCACCCCCCTGTGGTGGATGGAAGGGCACCACCTCTTCAGTCTCCTGTGCTGGGGCTGCTCCAGGGCCGCCTTCCTTCTCCTCCACCCAGGCCATCTTGGGCACTCTCGGGGGTCTCTGCTCCATGTCTGTGGCTGGAGCTACTTGCAGGAGAGGTGCCCTGGGAAAGCTCCAGGGCACCAAGTCCCACGCTCTGCCCTTGGGGGCAGCTGCAGAATAGAAGGCTTGGAAGGCCACGGGTCACCGAGTCCTGTGCTCTGGCCTTGAGCTCAGCTGCAGGAAGAACGCTGCAGAAAAGCTCCTGGTCAGACGGGAACGAGTGCGCTGTGTGGGGGCTCCTCACAGCACTGCTCTGTCCCGTTGTGCCCCGCTGCTTGCTCCCAGCACCGGGCAAGCTTCTATTTCCCACGTGTCACAAAGGGGCCTTGGAGACCGGGTTCCGTTCCATGGCACGGTGACCGTGCTGCAGCGTGCCACCCAGGGCCCTTGCACACACTGCCTCCTGCCCTGGGGCCGGCCCCAGCCCCGCTAAAGTGGCCCAGCTTGGAAGGAATCCCTGGCCCCAGGTGTCTAAGACAGCCTGACAGAATCTTTAGGAAGGGCTCAGACCATAAGCAAAGGCCGCCCTGCTCTGCGGGCTCAGGCCTATCCCCATATCTTTCCCTGAGAGCATTTGAATTTCTAAATGAGAATCATTTGAAGGGAGGGGATTTACATTTTCCATTCCAGAGAAGACTTCTGCCTTCCTTAGCAGACACCTCTCTCTTCAAACCAAGACAATTCTTTGTCATCTTGACGATGCGCAGTTGCTGGGAAGCCCCGATTTACTCCAGGGACCTTAAGAACCATTCCCAGCAACTGGGAAAATCCTAGGTGTTCCATCCACCCATAGATGAACTCTCCAAATTTGCCCCGAAAGTGGGTCCAGCTTTTATAGGCCAAAAAGAGCAAGTCCAAGTGACTCGATGATATTTTTTAGCCGGGATAGCCCTGCAGCTGATGGCACACTTCACAGTCAGCAGGGGACACAGCTAGGCCAAAGCCCAGACCTCTTCTGGGAAACTTTCTCTTCAAACACCCTTCAAACAAGCCTCCATGCAAGTCAGTTGGGAAAGTTTCTTCAAATGATCCATTTCTGGCACCTGACTACACAGGGTTATGTGAAAGATTCTAAAGCAGCCGCTCTGGAGTCAGAGAGGCAGCCCTGAGAGTCCTTGTCATCTATTTGTAGCTAAATCCCACTTTTGGGGAATTGAAGGAGTTTGGAACGAGCTAGAGAGCGGACCTCTGAGTTTTTTAGATGATGCCATTGCTTTTTCTTCTCTTCTACATAGGCAGGAAGGGTGAGTTGGGCTCACATCTCCACCGCATGGCTCACAGGGCCACAAGACTTGTAGTTACAAGAGCTTTGAAGGATTTCTTGGCCAAGAAGACACGGCCAACAAGGATTTTTATGTTTTGGACCCAATCTTCAAGATTTCATCTTACGGACTCATGCTCTCGGAGTGTCTAGCTGGTCAGAGTGACCGCGAGATAAGTTAGAAAGTCTCTTTTCCCAGCCCGGTGGTGGAAGAAGGAGTCCGAGCTCTTCATTTCTCAGTCTCAAGGTTGTTGATTGTATCTTATCTATAAAATTCTTTCTCCTGTCCTGCCGAGGTCCGCTCAGCAAGACAGTCTAAGGCACTCTGCCTCCTCTGGGGTGGTGTTATCTTTTTCTACTAAAAACTACCTGTACAACAGTTACAATTACTTTCCAATCCCTATCGTCTATGTCGGACAGCGAGCTTCTACTCTAGACCAATCTCAAATGCCAACATCACAGCAGAAGATGGAGGCCAAGAAGAAGGAGAAAGGCTGGACGTGCCCAGATTGCTCCATCTGGCCCCCTGAAGCCCCATTCTAAAAACCCTCAAAATCTAGTTTTCCACTCTGGGATAAATTCACTATCATTCTACTTCAACTTTTGTGGCTGGTCATTCTTCATACAAGGTTGGGGATTGTTTTTTCCAAGGGCTAAATCAAAGGCACAGGGGTCTTGGGCTCTGTGCCAAGCTCTCTGAGCCCTCTGACAGGGTCTCGAGTCCTGCAGGGCAGCCAGAGGAATTTCCTGGGTTCCCACATCATGCTGACAGTGTAAGCTTCCTTAGCCAGTCATGCTATGACACACAAATCTACAGCACTGCATCCTAAACTTCTTGTTTACCATTGTAACTACTTGGATTTTTTCCTAGATCTTGAACTCGAAAACTCTAAACTTTCCTCCACTTCAACTTTCCTCCCCGTGTCGCTGCTATAAACTAGAAATCCGCATTCTCGCTTCTATCACCTAAGTTTGGGAGCCCTTTGCAAGGTCTCAGATCAAACCCTGTGCTTAATTCTAAGCTTTGCTGACAAGACCAAAGGTCTGAGATTTCTCTGCATTTGGGTTTCCAGCTACACTGATGCTGTTAGTTGCAGAGTGCCCAGGATGCGTCTTGCAGGTAGACTCTGGCAGGAACAAGGCGGCTGCCAGGGGGCTGCTTGTGGCCTCTGACAGCCCATTGCCCACGGCTTGCCAGCGGCCCAGCCCCTCAGGGGCTGCCCCAGCCCGGCCAAGCTGCCCGGCAGCAGCGCCGCAGCCCCACAGCAGCTCCAGAGCAGCCCCATGCAGAGGCACCTGGGAGCCCTCAGCAAGGCAGCCGGCAGCACACGGGCAGGAGGACACGGCTGGCGCTTCCTGCCTGGCCCAGGGCTTGTGGCCATCTCCAGGCACCTCTCTGGCAGGGATCCCCGCAGCTCCGGCCCCTGCCCAGCCGCTCTGTGGGCAGCACAAAGGCTTCAGCAGAACCACCAAAGGCCGAGGGGTTTCTGGCCATTTCCCCGGGCCCACTGCACGCCTGCGCAGCTGGCTGAGTGCGAGCATCCTTTTCCCCCTCCTCCCCTATGCCGTACGGACCCTGGGCAGCAAAAGAAAGATCCTGGGAGTCTGTGTATGTTAACATAATCTGTATTTACATGGAAAAAGAAAAAAAATAAATAAAATAAAATTCTTGAAGAAAAACAAAATAAAACTTGACTCAGGGGGCCCCAGCGAAAAGAGCTTCTGGGATCAATCCTCCACAGAGCTCTGGCAGGGCAGGCAGCCGAGCCATGACGGACGAGGAGGCCGTGTCTTCCACGCCCTGCGCAGGTGATTTTGGAGCCACTGGAACCTGGAGATGGGAGCCCGCTCTCCTGACCTGACGATGCACAGCGTTTGAATTGCCAGGCTTCCGACGGCGAGGCTGACGTCGTTCGTTTTGTCTTCAAGGGCTGCGAGAGAGAGGAACAGAGGCACGGTCAGAAGCTGGAGCTGCAGGGAGCCGAGGAAGAGCCCCCTGCCAGGGCCACAACAGCCGGCTCTTGCCATGGCCAGGAGGGAGAAGGGAGCAAGGGGATCAGCCCGAAGCTGCTGGCCACGAATGGCCCGCGTGGCCCTGAAATCTCCGTGTGCTCTGCCCACGGGAGCAGAGCCCTCCGCAGCCGGGGCAGGGCTTGCAGCTCCCCCCGGCAGCCCCCGCTGTCAGCCCGCTGCCCTCACTCACCAGCGCAGATCAGCTGCAGCTCTTGCTGCTGCCCCCTCAGGTGCCGCCCGGCCATGCCTGTGAACACAGAGCCTGTCATGGCCCCAGCGGCACAGCTCCCTGCCAGCGCCGCTGCGGCGCTGTGGCCACACGGGCTGCCGGCCCGGCAGGGCTCAGCTCAGCCCATGCGGCACGCTGTCGCCCCAGGGCACGGCTGTCAGAGGGCGGCAGCAGCAATGCCCAGGCCAGGCGGGGCTTCACGGCGCCGGGCGCGGCTGCCGCTGCCGGGGCAGCAGGCGGGGCCGGGGCCGAGCTGCGGCGGGCCGGGGAAGGGAGCCCGGGCTCGTAACTCACCCATGAAGCTGATGGCCGCCTCTCGCAGGGGCTCCTGTGGGCTCTCCAGGTAGCGCAGGGCTCGGCGCAGGTGCTCGGCTGCTCTGCTCCTGTCCTCTGCCAGCTGGAGAGAGCGGCAGGAGGGAAGGGTTGGCGCGGGCTCAGGCCCTGGGCCGGGCGCTGCCTGCGCCAAGCCCCGGCCTCCCCCGGCCACACAGCCCTGAGGCGCGGCCAGCAGCCGCTGGCGCCGGGCTCCCGAGAGGGGAGGGGGAGAGGGCCGGCTGCTGCCCGGGGAGCCGCGGTGCCGCCCCTGCCCCGCAGCTCCGCCGGGCCGGGCTTTCATGGGCACCCGGCTCGGGCCCACGGGAGCCTGGAGAGGAGCCCGCGCGGCCTCTGGCTGCAGCAGCGCGCAGGGGCACAGCTGCCCGGCCCGCACACTGAGCACCGCCCTCAGGGGCCTTCTCCTGGCTGAGGTGGGGATTCCAGGCCGTCCTTACCAGACACTTGCTGAACTTCCACAGTTTCTGCTCCTTCAGCAGCTTTTTGAGATCCCTCCTCTTGATGAACTTGACCGCATAAAGCAGCGTTTCCCGAGAAGCCTGGAGAGCAGCAGAGACGCGGAGATGGCCCCGCAGCCCAGGGCTCGGGACCCGCCTCCCCCTGCCATGGCCTGCGGGAGGCTGCGGTCCAGCAGGCGCAGGGCAGGAGGCAGCCGAGCCCCGTGCCAGGCGGACAGCAGCAGCCCACGAGTCCTCACCTCTGCCACATGCTGATTCTCATCATTGCAGTGGAAGAAGAGTGGAAGCAGGCTCTGTTGCACAGGGCTTTCCAAAGGGTTTTCTCTCTCTTCCAAGTACTCCATCATGTCTCGGAAGAGTTTTATGGAGAGCAGCTGTACCTGGCTATTATCCTAGATGAAAAAAAAATGAAAAAACACCTCAGCATTGGCTCCTCCGGGCGCCCTGGGCACAGGGCTGGAAATGCACAGGGCACACAGTTTCCAGGCAGCACCCAGTGGCTGTAGCTGGGGGCACAGAGCCTTACGTGGTCAAAGAGCGGCAGGAGTGCCTCAGCCAGCTGCACGGCAATGGGGGTTGACATCAGCATGTGTTTGTGCAGGAGTATAAAGCTGAGTGTGATGAGTGTCATCCCAGCTGTCTCTGCATCTTTGTCCGCCAGTAGGCGCATGAGGCTTTCGGTCAAGCTCCACATTCTTTTGGCCTGTGCGCAACACAAGTCTGTGAAGTCCCACCCTGCTGCCACAGGGCCCAGAGGCCAAAGGACTGTCCTGAAGCACTGGGGTAGCTGAAGCAGGAGGCAGGAGAGCTGGCAGCAGCTGCCCCAGTGCCCAAAGGCCAGGCCAGGCCAGGCGACTGCGTTCCCAGTGCAGCTTCAGCCACCGCCCCCTTCTCACCATTGAGGGATCATCAATGAGCTCCAGAAGGGCCCCCTGAGCGCCAGGCGACGCCTCTCCCTGCACTCGCTCTGCAGGTACCTTGAAGAGACCTTCACAACACTGTCGCCACATTCACTAGAATCCAGGCACACGAGGACCTGAAAGGCACAGGCCAGTGATGGGGGAGCCGGCCGGCAGGAGCCCGCAGCCGCACAGGGCTGGGCCCAGGACGCAGCAGCAGCAGCAGCAGCAGCACAGGGTGCGGGCACCGTCCCAGGTGTCTGCGGCCACGAGAGGGCAGAGAGCTGGGAGGCAGCACAGCCAGGCAGCGCTGGACACCCGGCTCACCTCCACAAGGAATGCCAGGGCGGGCAGATCCCAGTGTGGCTCCTGTGTGCTGAGCAGCCAGAGGAGGTGGAGTGCAATACTGGAACACAAGCGATGACAAGCGTGGCGCATCTCCCTAGGAGGGCAAAAAAGGGACCAGGAAGCTGAGCAAATCTCTCCAAGGACAGGCTTACAGAGCCTGGTGGTCTTTTACCACCACTCTGCATGGGGACCTGGGCCCTTTAGGAGGTGTCTCCTCCTGTGCTCTCTCCCCTCGCAGCCTTTTCCAGTCTGCTTGGCCGTCCCTCAGTGTGTCCTTAGCTGTCCCTCAGTGTGTCCCAGGGTCTCGGGGAATGTGTGGGACGGCTCGGGCACAGAGCACAAATGGCAGGATCAATGGGGAGAAAGTGAGTCTCACCTGGCCAGCAGACCCATGGCATAGTGGCGGGTGTCAGCACAGAGCAGCGTGTCCCAGCCACGCTTGCCTTCCACTGACAACACCACATCCTTGTACTGCTTTTGGCAGAGCAGGGACTTCAGGGTCTGCACTGCAAACCTGTGTGCACAGCAAAGCCCAGGTCACTCTGGCAGCACTGGCTCCTTTGCAGGCCACGTGTCAGGCAGGGACAGGAGGAGTGGGATGGAGCACCTGTTGGGGCTGATGACAAGACCGTGCTCTTCCAGGCAATCCTTCCAGAAGGTTTGGACCTCCTCTGGCATCTCTTCTGTGCTGGAGAACACTTGGAAGAGCAGATGAACAAAAAGGCGGGGGAAATATGGCCTCACTACACGTGGGACAGAGGACTCTTGGAGGATCTTCCACATCACCACGGTCGCCTGCAAAGGACAAAGCCCCCCGAGAGAGCGCTCAGTGCCGAGGTGTCCGTGTGGCAGGGCCCGAGCGTGGCAGGGAGAGGCCCGGAGAGACCTTGGCAGGGGAGCACGGGGCCTGGTGGGGCTGAAGCTGGCCCTGGGCCAGGTTTCCGGCCAGCGCCTGAGGCAGGCAGATGCAGTGGGGGAAGGAGGATGGAGAGCTGCTGGAGAGGCGGCCTTGGGGCCAGCAAAGGCCAGTTGCGGAAACTCACAGCCAGGGCAAAGACAGCCGTTTTGTCCCCATCCGAGGTGCACGTGCTGTACTCTGGCCAGCTCCCCAGCACATCCAGGAGGATCAGCTGCACTGGCTCCGCGGTCCTGGACGAGCACATGATGGTCTTCCACATGGAGGTGGCAGCTCTGCGGGATTAGAGCTCTGTCTCAGGGGGGATCTCAGACACAGCAGCGTGGCCTGGGCATCCCTAGGGGCCTGGGCTGAGCGCCGGCTCTTCCTCTGCCCACTGGCCCTTGCCAGCAGCAGCCAGGCAGCCAAGCTGTGTGAGGACGGGCCCTGAGGGGCAGCAAGGCAGCATGGCAGCAGGCTAAGGGGCTGACGTGCCAGGGCTGGGAAAGGCAGCAGCCAGAGGGTTCTGGAACTCTCTAGCTCAGACACCTGGGCCAGGCGATACAGGGTGATGGGCTTGGGAGGCCTGAGCCCTCTGGGCAGGTGGGCCCCATACCTGTCACAGGACGGGGCCACACGCAGGAGCGTCACGACTGCGTCAGCCGGCTGTGCTTTGGTGAGTTTCAGCAGGGCCTTGTCCAGCCTGTGCTGGGCAGAATCATTGGCCAGGAGCCATCGGTGAATGTACCTCACCATGGCAGGCACCTGCGGGAGGCACGGGGAGACTTGGAAAGCTGCCAGAGAGAGCAATGTCCCCAGGCTCCCCAGAGAAGTGCTTTCCTTGCCAGCGCACTGCCATGGCCTCAAAGGCTCTGAGGGAGCAGCAGGCGTGGCTGGGGAAGCCACGTGACTCCTGGGGGAACTGAAGCCTGGCCCCAGGCTGCTTACTTGTTCTGGCCTGGCAACACCCTTCTCCAGGAGCAAATCCAGCAGGGCGGCACTGGTCTCATGCTTGAGGAGCTCGGAGTGAGCTGTGAGCCCAGTGCCCATGGTGCGGGTCTCTTCCTGCTGAATGCTCCGGATGAAGTGGCAGACGAGCTGTAGGAGAAGGGCAAGAAGCCGCGGATGTTGCATGGAGTGCTGCACACACGGTGCTGGGCTGAGCAGGGACAGCAGGCCCAGCCCGGGTGGGGGTGGCTGCAGGTACCTGCGCTGTTCGATGGAAGCGGCCACGGCTGGATTCCTGCTCATGTGTGCGCTCCACAGCTTCATCTGGCAAAGAGGGAGTGCAGCCAGAGCTGAGGGGCTGCGGGAGAGGCCGGAGAACACAGCCCAGCCCTGCACTCCCCAGGCAGGGAGAGCCCTGCGATGCCCCAGGGGGATGGAGCGAGGCCGCTGAGGGGTGTCTGCCTGGCGCCTCTTCCGGCCTGTCGGTGGGCATTTCCCCAGGGGATTGCATGGCATGGCATGGCATGGCATGGCATGGCATGGCATGGCATGGCATGGCATGGGGCCAAGTTGGCTGCAGGCTCCAGGCCTGCAGCCCAGTTCTGCCACTCACCCCCCTGTGGTGGATGGAAGGGCACCACCTCTTCAGTCTCCTGTGCTGGGGCTGCTCCAGGGCCGCCTTCCTCCTCCTCCACCCAGGCCATCTTGGGCACTCTCGGGGGTCTCTGCTCCATGTCTGTGGCTGGAGCTACTTGCAGGAGAGGTGCCCTGGGAAAGCTCCAGGGCACCAAGTCCCACGCTCTGCCCTTGGGGGCAGCTGCAGAATAGAAGGCTTGGAAGGCCACGGGTCACCGAGTCCTGTGCTCTGGCCTTGAGCTCAGCTGCAGGAAGAACGCTGCAGAAAAGCTCCTGGTCAGACGGGAACGAGTGCGCTGTGTGGGGGCTCCTCACAGCACTGCTCTGTCCCGTTGTGCCCCGCTGTTTGCTCCCAGCACCGGGCAAGCTTCTATTTCCCACGTGTCACAAAGGGGCCTTGGAGACCGGGTTCCGTTCCATGGCACGGTGACCGTGCTGCAGCGTGCCACCCAGGGCCCTTGCACACACTGCCTCCTGCCCTGGGGCCGGCCCCAGCCCTGCTAAAGTGGCCCAGCTTGGAAGGAATCCCTGGCCCCAGGTGTCTAAGACAGCCTGACAGAATCTTTAGGAAGGGCTCAGACCATAAGCAAAGGCCGCCCTGCTCTGCGGGCTCAGGCCTATCCCCATATCTTTCCCTGAGAGCATTTGAATTTCTAAATGAGAATCATTTGAAGGGAGGGGATTTACATTTTCCATTCCAGAGAAGACTTCTGCCTTCCTTAGCAGACACCTCTCTCTTCAAACCAAGACAATTCTTTGTCATCTTGACGATGCGCAGTTGCTGAGAAGCCCCGTTTTACTCCAGGGACCTTAAGAACCATTCCCAGCAACTGGGAAAATCCTAGGTGTTCCATCCACCCATAGATGAACTCTCCAAATTTGCCCCGAAAGTGGGTCCAGCTTTTATAGGCCAAAAAGAGCAAGTCCAAGTGACTCGATGATATTTTTTAGCCGGGATAGCCCTGCAGCTGATGGCACACTTCACAGTCAGCAGGGGACACAGCTAGGCCAAAGCCCAGACCTCTTCTGGGAAACTTTCTCTTCAAACACCCTTCAAACAAGCCTCCATGCAAGTCAGTTGGGAAAGTTTCTTCAAATGATCCATTTCTGGCACCTGACTACACAGGGTTATGTGAAAGATTCTAAAGCAGCCGCTCTGGAGTCAGAGAGGCAGCCCTGAGAGTCCTTGTCATCTATTTGTAGCTAAATCCCACTTTTGGGGAGTTGAAGGAGTTTGGAACGAGCTAGAGAGCGGACCTCTGAGTTTTTTAGATGATGCCATTGCTTTTTCTTCTCTTCTACATAGGCAGGAAGGGTGAGTTGGGCTCACATCTCCACCGCATGGCTCACAGGGCCACAAGACTTGTAGTTACAAGAGCTTTGAAGGATTTCTTGGCCAAGAAGACACGGCCAACAAGGATTTTTATGTTTTGGACCCAATCTTCAAGATTTCATCTTACGGACTCATGCTCTCGGAGTGTCTAGCTGGTCAGAGTGACCGCGAGATAAGTTCGAAAGTCTCTTTTCCCAGCCCGGTGGTGGAAGAAGGAGTCAGAGCTCTTCATTTCTCAGTCTCAAGGTTGTTGATTGTATCTTATCTATAAAATTCTTTCTCCTGTCCTGCCGAGGTCCGCTCAGCAAGACAGTCTAAGGCACTCTGCCTCCTCTGGGGTGGTGTTATCTTTTTCTACTAAAAACTACCTGTACAACAGTTACAATTACTTTCCAATCCCTATCGTCTATGTCGGACAGCGAGCTTCTACTCTAGACCAATCTCAAATGCCAACATCACAGCAGAAGATGGAGGCCAAGAAGAAGGAGAAAGGCTGGACGTGCCCAGATTGCTCCATCTGGCCCCCTGAAGCCCCATTCTAAAAACCCTCAAAATCTAGTTTTCCACTCTGGGATAAATTCACTATCATTCTACTTCAACTTTTGTGGCTGGTCATTCTTCATACAAGGTTGGGGATTGTTTTTTCCAAGGGCTAAATCAAAGGCACAGGGGTCTTGGGCTCTGTGCCAAGCTCTCTGAGCCCTCTGACAGGGTCTCGAGTCCTGCAGGGCAGCCAGAGGAATTTCCTGGGTTCCCACATCATGCTGACAGTGTAAGCTTCCTTAGCCAGTCATGCTATGACACACAAATCTACAGCACTGCATCCTAAACTTCTTGTTTACCATTGTAACTACTTGGATTTTTTCCTAGATCTTGAACTCGAAAACTAAACTTTCCTCCACTTCAACTTTCCTCCCCGTGTCGCTGCTATAAACTAGAAATCCGCATTCTCGCTTCTATCACCTAAGTTTGGGAGCCCTTTGCAAGGTCTCAGATCAAACCCTGTGCTTAATTCTAAGCTTTGCTGACAAGACCAAAGGTCTGAGATTTCTCTGCATTTGGGTTTCCAACAACACTGATGCTGTTAGTTGCAGAGTGCCCAGGATGCGTCTTGCAGGTCAACTCTGGCAGGAACAAGGCGGCTGCCAGGGGGCTGCTTGTGGCCTCTGACAGCCCATTGCCCACGGCTTGCCAGCGGCCCAGCCCCTCAGGGGCTGCCCCAGCCCGGCCAAGCTGCCCGGCAGCAGCGCCGCAGCCCCACAGCAGCTCCAGAGCAGCCCCATGCAGAGGCACCTGGGAGCCCTCAGCAAGGCAGCCGGCAGCACACGGGCAGGAGGACACGGCTGGCGCTTCCTGCCTGGCCCAGGGCTTGTGGCCATCTCCAGGCACCTCTCTGGCAGGGATCCCCGCAGCTCCGGCCCCTGCCCAGCCGCTCTGTGGGCAGCACAAAGGCTTCAGCAGAACCACCAAAGGCCGAGGGGTTTCTGGCCATTTCCCCGGGCCCACTGCACGCCTGCGCAGCTGGCTGAGTGCGAGCATCCTTTTCCCCCTCCTCCCCTATGCCGTACGGACCCTGGGCAGCAAAAGAAAGATCGTGGGAGTCTGTGTATGTTAACATAATCTGTATTTACATGGAAAAAGAAAAAAAATAAATAAAATAAAATTCTTGAAGAAAAACAAAATAAAACTTGACTCAGGGGGCCCCAGCGAAAAGAGCTTCTGGGATCAATCCTCCACAGAGCTCTGGCAGGGCAGGCAGCCGAGCCATGACGGACGAGGAGGCCGTGTCTTCCACGCCCTGCGCAGGTGATTTTGGAGCCACTGGAACCTGGAGATGGGAGCCCGCTCTCCTGACCTGACGATGCACAGCGTTTGAATTGCCAGGCTTCCGACGGCGAGGCTGACGTCGTTCGTTTTGTCTTCAAGGGCTGCGAGAGAGAGGAACAGAGGCACGGTCAGAAGCTGGAGCTGCAGGGAGCCGAGGAAGAGCCCCCTGCCAGGGCCACAACAGCCGGCTCTTGCCATGGCCAGGAGGGAGAAGGGAGCAAGGGGATCAGCCCGAAGCTGCTGGCCACGAATGGCCCGCGTGGCCCTGAAATCTCCGTGTGCTCTGCCCACGGGAGCAGAGCCCTCCGCAGCCGGGGCAGGGCTTGCAGCTCCCCCCGGCAGCCCCCGCTGTCAGCCCGCTGCCCTCACTCACCAGCGCAGATCAGCTGCAGCTCTTGCTGCTGCCCCCTCAGGTGCCGCCCGGCCATGCCTGTGAACACAGAGCCTGTCATGGCCCCAGCGGCACAGCTCCCTGCCAGCGCCGCTGCGGCGCTGTGGCCACACGGGCTGCCGGCCCGGCAGGGCTCAGCTCAGCCCATGCGGCACGCTGTCGCCCCAGGGCACGGCTGTCAGAGGGCGGCAGCAGCAATGCCCAGGCCAGGCGGGGCTCCACGGCGCCGGGCGCGGCTGCCGCTGCCGGGGCAGCAGGCGGGGCCGGGGCCGAGCTGCGGCGGGCCGGGGAAGGGAGCCCGGGCTCGTAACTCACCCATGAAGCTGATGGCCGCCTCTCGCAGGGGCTCCTGTGGGCTCTCCAGGTAGCGCAGGGCTCGGCGCAGGTGCTCGGCTGCTCTGCTCCTGTCCTCTGCCAGCTGGAGAGAGCGGCAGGAGGGAAGGGTTGGCGCGGGCTCAGGCCCTGGGCCGGGCGCTGCCTGCGCCAAGCCCCGGCCTCCCCCGGCCACACAGCCCTGAGGCGCGGCCAGCAGCCGCTGGCGCCGGGCTCCCGAGAGGGGAGGGGGAGAGGGCCGGCTGCTGCCCGGGGAGCCGCGGTGCCGCCCCTGCCCCGCAGCTCCGCCGGGCCGGGCTTTCATGGGCACCCGGCTCGGGCCCACGGGAGCCTGGAGAGGAGCCCGCGCGGCCTCTGGCTGCAGCAGCGCGCAGGGGCACAGCTGCCCGGCCCGCACACTGAGCACCGCCCTCAGGGGCCTTCTCCTGGCTGAGGTGGGGATTCCAGGCCGTCCTTACCAGGCACTTGCTGAACTTCCACAGTTTCTGCTCCTTCAGCAGCTTTTTGAGATCCCTCCTCTTGATGAACTTGACCGCATAAAGCAGCGTTTCCCGAGAAGCCTGGAGAGCAGCAGAGACGCGGAGATGGCCCCGCAGCCCAGGGCTCGGGACCCGCCTCCCCCTGCCATGGCCTGCGGGAGGCTGCGGTCCAGCAGGCGCAGGGCAGGAGGCAGCCGAGCCCCGTGCCAGGCGGACAGCAGCAGCCCACGAGTCCTCACCTCTGCCACATGCTGATTCTCATCATTGCAGTGGAAGAAGAGTGGAAGCAGGCTCTGTTGCACAGGGCTTTCCAAAGGGTTTTCTCTCTCTTCCAAGTACTCCATCATGTCTCGGAAGAGTTTTATGGAGAGCAGCTGTACCTGGCTATTATCCTAGACGAAAAAAAAATGAAAAAACACCTCAGCATTGGCTCCTCTGGGCACCCTGGGCACAGGGCTGGAAATGCACAGGGCACACAGTTTCCAGGCAGCACCCAGTGGCTGTAGCTGGGGGCACAGAGCCTTACGTGGTCAAAGAGCGGCAGGAGTGCCTCAGCCAGCTGCACGGCAATGGGGGTTGACATCAGCATGTGTTTGTGCAGGAGTATAAAGCTGAGTGTGATGAGTGTCATCCCAGCTGTCTCTGCATCTTTGTCCGCCAGTAGGCGCATGAGGCTTTCGGTCAAGCTCCACATTCTTTCGGCCTGTGCGCAACACAAGTCTGTGAAGTCCCACCCTGCTGCCACAGGGCCCAGAGGCCAAAGGACTGTCCTGAAGCACTGGGGTAGCTGAAGCAGGAGGCAGGAGAGCTGGCAGCAGCTGTCCCAGTGCCCAAAGGCCAGGCCAGGCCAAGCGACTGCGTTCCCAGTGCAGCTTCAGCCACCGCCCCCTTCTCACCATTGAGGGATCATCAATGAGCTCCAGAAGGGCCCTGAGCGCCAGGCGACGCCTCTCCCTGCACTCGCTCTGCAGGTACCTTGAAGAGACCTTCACAACACTGTCGCCACATTCACTCGAATCCAGGCACACGAGGACCTGAAAGGCACAGGCCAGTGATGGGGGAGCCGGCCGGCAGGAGCCCGCAGCCGCACAGGGCTGGGCCCAGGACGCAGCAGCAGCAGCAGCAGCAGCACAGGGTGCGGGCACCGTCCCAGGTGTCTGCGGCCACGAGAGGGCAGAGAGCTGGGAGGCAGCACAGCCAGGCAGCGCTGGACACCCGGCTCACCTCCACAAGGAATGCCAGGGCGGGCAGATCCCAGTGTGGCTCCTGTGTGCTGAGCAGCCAGAGGAGGTGGAGTGCAATACTGGAACACAAGCGATGACAAGCGTGGCGCATCTCCCTAGGAGGGCAAAAAAGGGACCAGGAAGCTGAGCAAATCTCTCCAAGGACAGGCTTACAGAGCCTGGTGGTCTTTTACCACCACTCTGCATGGGGACCTGGGCCCTTTAGGAGGTGTCTCCTCCTGTGCTCTCTCCCCTCGCAGCCTTTTCCAGTCTGCTTGGCCGTCCCTCAGTGTGTCCTTAGCTGTCCCTCAGTGTGTCCCAGGGTCTCGGGGAATGTGTGGGACGGCTCGGGCACAGAGCACAAATGGCAGGATCAATGGGGAGAAAGTGAGTCTCACCTGGCCAGCAGACCCATGGCATAGTGGCGGGTGTCAGCACAGAGCAGCGTGTCCCAGCCACGCTTGCCTTCCACTGACAACACCACATCCTTGTACTGCTTTTGGCAGAGCAGGGACTTCAGGGTCTGCACTGCAAACCTGTGTGCACAGCAAAGCCCAGGTCACTCTGGCAGCACTGGCTCCTTTGCAGGCCACGTGTCAGGCAGGGACAGGAGGAGTGGGATGGAGCACCTGTTGGGGCTGATGACAAGACCGTGCTCTTCCAGGCAATCCTTCCAGAAGGTTTGGACCTCCTCTGGCATCTCTTCTGTGCTGGAGAACACTTGGAAGAGCAGATGAACAAAAAGGCGGGGGAAATATGGCCTCACTACACGTGGGACAGAGGACTCTTGGAGGATCTTCCACATCACCACGGTCGCCTGCAAAGGACAAAGCCCCCCGAGAGAGCGCTCAGTGCCGAGGTGTCCGGGTGGCAGGGCCCGAGCGTGGCAGGGAGAGGCCCGGAGAGACCTTGGCAGGGGAGCACGGGGCCTGGTGGGGCTGAAGCTGGCCCTGGGCCAGGTTTCCGGCCAGCGCCTGAGGCAGGCAGATGCAGTGGGGGAAGGAGGATGGAGAGCTGCTGGAGAGGTGGCCTTGGGGCCAGCAAAGGCCAGTTGCGGAAACTCACAGCCAGGGCAAAGACAGCCGTTTTGTCCCCATCCGAGGTGCACGTGCTGTACTCTGGCCAGCTCCCCAGCACATCCAGGAGGATCAGCTGCACTGGCTCCGCGGTCCTGGACGAGCACATGATGGTCTTCCACATGGAGGTGGCAGCTCTGCGGGATTAGAGCTCTGTCTCAGGGGGGATCTCAGACACAGCAGCGTGGCCTGGGCATCCCTAGGGGCCTGGGCTGAGCGCCGGCTCTTCCTCTGCCCACTGGCCCTTGCCAGCAGCAGCCAGGCAGCCAAGCTGTGTGAGGACGGGCCCTGAGGGGCAGCAAGGCAGCATGGCAGCAGGCTAAGGGGCTGACGTGCCAGGGCTGGGAAAGGCAGCAGCCAGAGGGTTCTGGAACTCTCTAGCTCAGACACATGGGCCAGGCGATACAGGGTGATGGGCTTGGGAGGCCTGAGCCCTCTGGGCAGGTGGGCCCCATACCTGTCACAGGACGGGGCCACACGCAGGAGCGTCACGACTGCGTCAGCCGGCTGTGCTTTGGTGAGTTTCAGCAGGGCCTTGTCCAGCCTGTGCTGGGCAGAATCATTGGCCAGGAGCCATCGGTGAATGTACCTCACCATGGCAGGCACCTGCGGGAGGCACGGGGAGACTTGGAAAGCTGCCAGAGAGAGCAATGTCCCCAGGCTCCCCAGAGAAGTGCTTTCCTTGCCAGCGCACTGCCATGGCCTCAAAGGCTCTGAGGGAGCAGCAGGCGTGGCTGGGGAAGCCACGTGACTCCTGGGGGAACTGAAGCCTGGCCCCAGGCTGCTTACTTGTTCTGGCCTGGCAACACCCTTCTCCAGGAGCAAATCCAGCAGGGCGGCACTGGTCTCATGCTTGAGGAGCTCGGAGTGAGCTGTGAGCCCAGTGCCCATGGTGCGGGTCTCTTCCTGCCGAATGCTCCGGATGAAGTGGCAGACGAGCTGTAGGAGAAGGGCAAGAAGCCGCGGATGTTGCATGGAGTGCTGCACACACGGTGCTGGGCTGAGCAGGGACAGCAGGCCCAGCTAGGGTGGGGGTGGCTGCAGGTACCTGCGCTGTTCGATGGAAGCGGCCACGGCTGGATTCCTGCTCATGTGTGCGCTCCACAGCTTCATCTGGCAAAGAGGGAGCGCAGCCAGAGCTGAGGGGCTGCGGGAGAGGCCGGAGAACACAGCCCAGCCCTGCACTCCCCAGGCAGGGAGAGCCCTGCGATGCCCCAGGGGGATGGAGCGAGGCCGCTGAGGGGTGTCTGCCTGGCGCCTCTTCCGGCCTGTCTGTGGGCATTTCCCCAGGGGATTGCATGGCATGGCATGGCATGGCATGGCATGGCATGGCATGGCATGGCATGGCATGGCATGGGGCCAAGTTGGCTGCAGGCTCCAGGCCTGCAGCCCAGTTCTGCCACTCACCCCCCTGTGGTGGATGGAAGGGCACCACCTCTTCAGTCTCCCGTGCTGGGGCTGCTCCAGGGCCGCCTTCCTCCTCCTCCACCCAGGCCATCTTGGGCACTCTCGGGGGTCTCTGCTCCATGTCTGTGGCTGGAGCTACTTGCAGGAGAGGTGCCCTGGGAAAGCTCCAGGGCACCAAGTCCCACGCTCTGCCCTTGGGGGCAGCTGCAGAATAGAAGGCTTGGAAGGCCACGGGTCACCGAGTCCTGTGCTCTGGCCTTGAGCTCAGCTGCAGGAAGAACGCTGCAGAAAAGCTCCTGGTCAGACGGGAACGAGTGCGCTGTGTGGGGGCTCCTCACAGCACTGCTCTGTCCCGTTGTGCCCCGCTGTTTGCTCCCAGCACCGGGCAAGCTTCTATTTCCCACGTGTCACAAAGGGGCCTTGGAGACCGGGTTCCGTTCCATGGCACGGTGACCGTGCTGCAGCGTGCCACCCAGGGCCCTTGCACACACTGCCTCCTGCCCTGGGGCCGGCCCCAGCCCCGCTAAAGTGGCCCAGCTTGGAAGGAATCCCTGGCCCCAGGTGTCTAAGACAGCCTGACAGAATCTTTAGGAAGGGCTCAGACCATAAGCAAAGGCCGCCCTGCTCTGCGGGCTCAGGCCTATCCCCATATCTTTCCCTGAGAGCATTTGAATTTCTAAATGAGAATCATTTGAAGGGAGGGGATTTACATTTTCCATTCCAGAGAAGACTTCTGCCTTCCTTAGCAGACACCTCTCTCTTCAAACCAAGACAATTCTTTGTCATCTTGACGATGCGCAGTTGCTGGGAAGCCCCGATTTACTCCAGGGACCTTAAGAACCATTCCCAGCAACTGGGAAAATCCTAGGTGTTCCATCCACCCATAGATGAACTCTCCAAATTTGCCCCGAAAGTGGGTCCAGCTTTTATAGGCCAAAAAGAGCAAGTCCAAGTGACTCGATGATATTTTTTAGCCGGGATAGCCCTGCAGCTGATGGCACACTTCACAGTCAGCAGGGGACACAGCTAGGCCAAAGCCCAGACCTCTTCTGGGAAACTTTCTCTTCAAACACCCTTCAAACAAGCCTCCATGCAAGTCAGTTGGGAAAGTTTCTTCAAATGATCCATTTCTGGCACCTGACTACACAGGGTTATGTGAAAGATTCTAACGCAGCCGCTCTGGAGTCAGAGAGGCAGCCCTGAGAGTCCTTGTCATCTATTTGTAGCTAAATCCCACTTTTGGGGAGTTGAAGGAGTTTGGAACGAGCTAGAGAGCGGACCTCTGAGTTTTTTAGATGATGCCATTGCTTTTTCTTCTCTTCTACATAGGCAGGAAGGGTGAGTTGGGCTCACATCTCCACCGCATGGCTCACAGGGCCACAAGACTTGTAGTTACAAGAGCTTTGAAGGATTTCTTGGCCAAGAAGACACGGCCAACAAGGATTTTTATGTTTTGGACCCAATCTTCAAGATTTCATCTTACGGACTCATGCTCTCGGAGTGTCTAGCTGGTCAGAGTGACCGCGAGATAAGTTAGAAAGTCTCTTTTCCCAGCCCGGTGGTGGAAGAAGGAGTCAGAGCTCTTCATTTCTCAGTCTCAAGGTTGTTGATTGTATCTTATCTATAAAATTCTTTCTCCTGTCCTGCTGAGGTCCGCTCAGCAAGACAGTCTAAGGCACTCTGCCTCCTCTGGGGTGGTGTTATCTTTTTCTACTAAAAACTACCTGTACAACAGTTACAATTACTTTCCAATCCCTATCGTCTATGTCGGACAGCGAGCTTCTACTCTAGACCAATCTCAAATGCCAACATCACAGCAGAAGATGGAGGCCAAGAAGAAGGAGAAAGGCTGGACATGCCCAGATTGCTCCATCTGGCCCCCTGAAGCCCTATTCTAAAAACCCTCAAAATCTAGTTTTCCACTCTGGGATAAATTCACTATCATTCTACTTCAACTTTTGTGGCTGGTCATTCTTCATACAAGGTTGGGGATTGTTTTTTCCAAGGGCTAAATCAAAGGCACAGGGGTCTTGGGCTCTGTGTCAAGCTCTCTGAGCCCTCTGACAGGGTCTCGAGTCCTGCAGGGCAGCCAGAGGAATTTCCTGGGTTCCCACATCATGCTGACAGTGTAAGCTTCCTTAGCCAGTCATGCTATGACACACAAACCTACAGCACTGCATCCTAAACTTCTTGTTTACCATTGTAACTACTTGGATTTTTTCCTAGATCTTGAACTCGAAAACTCTAAACTTTCCTCCACTTCAACTTTCCTCCCCGTGTCGCTGCTATAAACTGGAAATCCGCATTCTCGCTCCTAGCACCTAAGTTTGGGAGCCCTTTGCAAGGTCTCAGATCAAACCCTGTGCTTAATTCTAAGCTTTGCTGACAAGACCAAAGGTCTGAGATTTCTCTGCATTTGGGTTTCCAGCAACACTGATGCTGTTAGTTGCAGAGTGCCCAGGATGCGTCTTGCAGGTCAACTCTGGCAGGAACAAGGCGGCTGCCAGGGGGCTGCTTGTGGCCTCTGACAGCCCATTGCCCACGGCTTGCCAGCGGCCCAGCCCCTCAGGGGCTGCCCCAGCCCGGCCAAGCTGCCCGGCAGCAGCGCCGCAGCCCCACAGCAGCTCCAGAGCAGCCCCATGCAGAGGCACCTGGGAGCCCTCAGCAAGGCAGCCGGCAGCACACGGGCAGGAGGACACGGCTGGCGCTTCCTGCCTGGCCCAGGGCTTGTGGCCATCTCCAGGCACCTCTCTGGCAGGGATCCCCGCAGCTCCGGCCCCTGCCCAGCCGCTCTGTGGGCAGCACAAAGGCTTCAGCAGAACCACCAAAGGCCGAGGGGTTTCTGGCCATTTCCCCGGGCCCACTGCACGCCTGCGCAGCTGACTGAGTGCGAGCATCCTTTTCCCCCTCCTCCCCTATGCCGTACGGACCCTGGGCAGCAAAAGAAAGATCCTGAGAGTCTGTGTATGTTACCTTAGTCTATATTTACATGGTAAAAAAAAAAAAAAAAAAAGAAACAAAAATTCTTGAAGAAACGGAAAATTCCACCTGACTCAGGTGGCCACAACAAAAACAGCTTCTGGGATCAGTTCTCCACAGAGCTCTGGCAGGGCAGGCAGCCGAGCCATGACGGACGAGGCCGTGTCTTCCACGCCCTGCGCAGGTGATTTTGGAGCCACTGGAACCTGGAGATGGGAGCCCGCTCTCCTGACCTGACGATGCACAGCGTTTGAATTGCCAGGCTTCCGACGGCGAGGCTGACGTCGTTCGTTTTGTCTTCAAGGGCTGCGAGAGAGAGGAACAGAGGCACGGTCAGAAGCTGGAGCTGCAGGGAGCCGAGGAAGAGCCCCCTGCCAGGGCCATCCCAGCCGGCTCTTGCCATGGCCAGGAGGGAGAAGGGAGCAAGGGGATCAACCCGAAGCTGCTGGCCACGAATGGCCCGCGTGGCCCTGAAATCTCCGTGTGCTCTGCCCACGGGAGCAGAGCCCTCCGCAGCCGGGGCAGGGCTTGCAGCTCCCCCCGGCAGCCCCCGCTGTCAGCCCGCTGCCCTCACTCACCAGCGCAGATCAGCTGCAGCTCTTGCTGCTGCCCCCTCAGGTGCCGCCCGGCCATGCCTGTGAACACAGAGCCTGTCATGGCCCCAGCGGCACAGCTCCCTGCCAGCGCCGCTGCGGCGCTGTGGCCACACGGGCTGCCGGCCCGGCAGGGCTCAGCTCAGCCCATGCGGCACGCTGTCGCCCCAGGGCACGGCTGTCAGAGGGCGGCAGCAGCAATGCCCAGGCCAGGCGGGGCTTCACGGCGCCGGGCGCGGCTGCCGCTGCCGGGGCAGCAGGCGGGGCCGGGGCCGAGCTGCGGCGGGCCGGGGAAGGGAGCCCGGGCTCGTAACTCACCCATGCTGATGGCCGCCTCTCGCAGGGGCTCCTGTGGGCTCTCCAGGTAGCGCAGGGCTCGGCGCAGGTGCTCGGCTGCTCTGCTCCTGTCCTCTGCCAGCTGGAGAGAGCGGCAGGAGGGAAGGGTTGGCGCGGGCTCAGGCCCTGGGCCGGGCGCTGCTTGCGCCAAGCCCCGGCCTCCCCCGGCCACACAGCCCTGAGGCGCGGCCAGCAGCCGCTGGCGCCGGGCTCCCGAGAGGGGAGGGGGAGAGGGCCGGCTGCTGCCCGGGGAGCCGCGGTGCCGCCCCTGCCCCGCAGCTCCACCGGGCCGGGCTTTCATGGGCACCCGGCTCGGGCCCACGGGAGCCTGGAGAGGAGCCCGCGCGGCCTCTGGCTGCAGCAGCGCGCAGGGGCACAGCTGCCCGGCCCGCACACTGAGCACCGCCCTCAGGGGCCTTCTCCTGGCTGAGGTGGGGATTCCAGGCCGTCCTTACCAGGCACTTGCTGAACTTCCACAGTTTCTGCTCCTTCAGCAGCTTTTTGAGATCCCTCCTCTTGATGAACTTGACCGCATAAAGCAGCGTTTCCCGAGAAGCCTGGAGAGCAGCAGAGACGCGGAGATGGCCCCGCAGCCCAGGGCTCGGGACCCGCCTCCCCCTGCCATGGCCTGCAGGAGGCTGCGGTCCAGCAGGCGCAGGGCAGGAGGCAGCCGAGCCCCGTGCCAGGCGGACAGCAGCAGCCCACGAGTCCTCACCTCTGCCACATGCTGATTCTCATCATTGCAGTGGAAGAAGAGTGGAAGCAGGCTCTGTTGCACAGGGCTTTCCAAAGGGTTTTCTCTCTCTTCCAAGTACTCCATCATGTCTCGGAAGAGTTTTATGGAGAGCAGCTGTACCTGGCTATTATCCTAGATGAAAAAAAAATGAAAAAACACCTAACATTGGCTCCTCCGGGCGCCCTGGGCACAGGGCTGGAAATGCACACGGCACACAGTTTCCAGGCAGCACCCAGTGGCTGTAGCTGGGGGCACAGAGCCTTACGTGGTCAAAGAGCGGCAGGAGTGCCTCAGCCAGCTGCACGGCAATGGGGGTTGACATCAGCATGTGTTTGTGCAGGAGTATAAAGCTGAGTGTGATGAGTGTCATCCCAGCTGTCTCTGCATCTTTGTCCGCCAGTAGGCGCATGAGGCTTTCGGTCAAGCTCCACATTCTTTCGGCCTGTGCGCAACACAAGTCTGTGAAGTCCCACCCTGCTGCCACAGGGCCCAGAGGCCAAAGGACTGTCCTGAAGCACTGGGGTAGCTGAAGCAGGAGGCAGGAGAGCTGGCAGCAGCTGCCCCAGTGCCCAAAGGCCAGGCCAGGCCAGGCGACTGGGTTCCCAGTGCAGCTTCAGCCACCGCCCCCTTCTCACCATTGAGGGATCATCAATGAGCTCCAGAAGGGCCCTGAGCGCCAGGCGACGCCTCTCCCTGCACTCGCTCTGCAGGTACCTTGAAGAGACCTTCACAACACTGTCGCCACATTCACTAGAATCCAGGCACACGAGGACCTGAAAGGCACAGGCCAGTGATGGGGGAGCCGGCCGGCAGGAGCCCGCAGCCGCACAGGGCTGGGCCCAGGACGCAGCAGCAGCAGCAGCACAGGGTGCGGGCACCGTCCCAGGTGTCTGCGGCCACGAGAGGGCAGAGAGCTGGGAGGCAGCACAGCCAGGCAGTGCTGGACACCCGGCTCACCTCCACAAGGAATGCCAGGGCGGGCAGATCCCAGTGTGGCTCCTGTGTGCTGAGCAGCCAGAGGAGGTGGAGTGCAATACTGGAACACAAGCGATGACAAGCGTGGCGCATCTCCCTAGGAGGGCAAAAAAGGGACCAGGAAGCTGAGCAAATCTCTCCAAGGACAGGCTTACAGAGCCTGGTGGTCTTTTACCACCACTCTGCATGGGGACCTGGGCCCTTTAGGAGGTGTCTCCTCCTGTGCTCTCTCCCCTCGCAGCCTTTTCCAGTCTGCTTGGCCGTCCCTCAGTGTGTCCTTAGCTGTCCCTCAGTGTGTCCCAGGGTCTCGGGGAATGTGTGGGACGGCTCGGGCACAGAGCACAAATGGCAGGATCAATGGGGAGAAAGTGAGTCTCACCTGGCCAGCAGACCCATGGCATAGTGGCGGGTGTCAGCACAGAGCAGCGTGTCCCAGCCACGCTTGCCTTCCACTGACAACACCACATCCTTGTACTGCTTTTGGCAGAGCAGGGACTTCAGGGTCTGCACTGCAAACCTGTGTGCACAGCAAAGCCCAGGTCACTCTGGCAGCACTGGCTCCTTTGCAGGCCACGTGTCAGGCAGGGACAGGAGGAGTGGGATGGAGCACCTGTTGGGGCTGATGACAAGACCGTGCTCTTCCAGGCAATCCTTCCAGAAGGTTTGGACCTCCTCTGGCATCTCTTCTGTGCTGGAGAACACTTGGAAGAGCAGATGAACAAAAAGGCGGGGGAAATATGGCCTCACTACACGTGGGACAGAGGACTCTTGGAGGATCTTCCACATCACCACGGTCGCCTGCAAAGGACAAAGCCCCCCGAGAGAGCGCTCAGTGCCGAGGTGTCCGGGTGGCAGGGCCCGAGCGTGGCAGGGAGAGGCCCGGAGAGACCTTGGCAGGGGAGCACGGGGCCTGGTGGGGCTGAAGCTGGCCCTGGGCCAGGTTTCCGGCCAGCGCCTGAGGCAGGCAGATGCAGTGGGGGAAGGAGGATGGAGAGCTGCTGGAGAGGCGGCCTTGGGGCCAGCAAAGGCCAGTTGCGGAAACTCACAGCCAGGGCAAAGACAGCCGTTTTGTCCCCATCCGAGGTGCACGTGCTGTACTCTGGCCAGCTCCCCAGCACATCCAGGAGGATCAGCTGCACTGGCTCCGCGGTCCTGGACGAGCACATGATGGTCTTCCACATGGAGGTGGCAGCTCTGCGGGATTAGAGCTCTGTCTCAGGGGGGATCTCAGACACAGCAGCGTGGCCTGGGCATCCCTAGGGGCCTGGGCTGAGCGCCGGCTCTTCCTCTGCCCACTGGCCCTTGCCAGCAGCAGCCAGGCAGCCAAGCTGTGTGAGGACGGGCCCTGAGGGGCAGCAAGGCAGCATGGCAGCAGGCTAAGGGGCTGACGTGCCAGGGCTGGGAAAGGCAGCAGCCAGAGGGTTCTGGAACTCTCTAGCTCAGACACCTGGGCCAGGCGATACAGGGTGATGGGCTTGGGAGGCCTGAGCCCTCTGGGCAGGTGGGCCCCATACCTGTCACAGGACGGGGCCACATGCAGGAGCGTCACGACTGCGTCAGCCGGCTGTGCTTTGGTGAGTTTCAGCAGGGCCTTGTCCAGCCTGTGCTGGGCAGAATCATTGGCCAGGAGCCATCGGTGAATGTACCTCACCATGGCAGGCACCTGCGGGAGGCACGGGGAGACTTGGAAAGCTGCCAGAGAGAGCAATGTTCCCAGGCTCCCCAGAGAAGTGCTTTCCTTGCCAGCGCACTGCCATGGCCTCAAAGGCTCTGAGGGAGCAGCAGGCGTGGCTGGGGAAGCCACGTGACTCCTGGGGGAACTGAAGCCTGGCCCCAGGCTGCTTACTTGTTCTGGCCTGGCAACACCCTTCTCCAGGAGCAAATCCAGCAGGGCGGCACTGGTCTCATGCTTGAGGAGCTCGGAGTGAGCTGTGAGCCCAGTGCCCATGGTGCGGGTCTCTTCCTGCCGAATGCTCCGGATGAAGTCGCAGACGAGCTGTAGGAGAAGGGCAAGAAGCCGCGGATGTTGCATGGAGTGCTGCACACACGGTGCTGGGCTGAGCAGGGACAGCAGGCCCAGCCCGGGTGGGGGTGGCTGCAGGTACCTGCGCTGTTCGATGGAAGCGGCCACGGCTGGATTCCTGCTCATGTGTGCGCTCCACAGCTTCATCTGGCAAAGAGGGAGCGCAGCCAGAGCTGAGGGGCTGCGGGAGAGGCCGGAGAACACAGCCCAGCCCTGCACTCCCCAGGCAGGGAGAGCCCTGCGATGCCCCAGGGGGATGGAGCGAGGCCGCTGAGGTGTGTCTGCCTGGCGCCTCTTCCGGCCTGTCCGTGGGCATTTCCCCAGGGGATTGCATGGCATGGCATGGCATGGCATGGCATGGCATGGCATGGCATGGCATGGCATGGCATGGCATGGGGCCAAGTTGGCTGCAGGCTCCAGGCCTGCAGCCCAGTTCTGCCACTCACCCCCCTGTGGTGGATGGAAGGGCACCACCTCTTCAGTCTCCCGTGCTGGGGCTGCTCCAGGGCCGCCTTCCTCCTCCTCCACCCAGGCCATCTTGGGCACTCTCGGGGGTCTCTGCTCCATGTCTGTGGCTGGAGCTACTTGCAGGAGAGGTGCCCTGGGAAAGCTCCAGGGCACCAAGTCCCACGCTCTGCCCTTGGGGGCAGCTGCAGAATAGAAGGCTTGGAAGGCCACGGGTCACCGAGTCCTGTGCTCTGGCCTTGAGCTCAGCTGCAGGAAGAACGCTGCAGAAAAGCTCCTGGTCAGACGGGAACGAGTGCGCTGTGTGGGGGCTCCTCACAGCACTGCTCTGTCCCGTTGTGCCCCGCTGTTTGCTCCCAGCACCGGGCAAGCTTCTATTTCCCACGTGTCACAAAGGGGCCTTGGAGACCGGGTTCCGTTCCATGGCACGGTGACCGTGCTGCAGCGTGCCACCCAGGGCCCTTGCACACACTGCCTCCTGCCCTGGGGCCGGCCCCAGCCCCGCTAAAGTGGCCCAGCTTGGAAGGAATCCCTGGCCCCAGGTGTCTAAGACAGCCTGACAGAATCTTTAGGAAGGGCTCAGACCATAAGCAAAGGCCGCCCTGCTCTGCGGGCTCAGGCCTATCCCCATATCTTTCCATGAGAGCATTTGAATTTCTAAATGAGAATCATTTGAAGGGAGGGGATTTACATTTTCCATTCCAGAGAAGACTTCTGCCTTCCTTAGCAGACACCTCTCTCTTCAAACCAAGACAATTCTTTGTCATCTTGACGATGCGCAGTTGCTGAGAAGCCCCGTTTTACTCCAGGGACCTTAAGAACCATTCCCAGCAACTGGGAAAATCCTAGGTGTTCCATCCACCCATAGATGAACTCTCCAAATTTGCCCCGAAAGTGGGTCCAGCTTTTATAGGCCAAAAAGAGCAAGTCCAAGTGACTCGATGATATTTTTTAGCCGGGATAGCCCTGCAGCTGATGGCACACTTCACAGTCAGCAGGGGACACAGCTAGGCCAAAGCCCAGACCTCTTCTGGGAAACTTTCTCTTCAAACACCCTTCAAACAAGCCTCCATGCAAGTCAGTTGGGAAAGTTTCTTCAAATGATCCATTTCTGGCACCTGACTACACAGGGTTATGTGAAAGATTCTAAAGCAGCCGCTCTGGAGTCAGAGAGGCAGCCCTGAGAGTCCTTGTCATCTATTTGTAGCTAAATCCCACTTTTGGGGAGTTGAAGGAGTTTGGAACGAGCTAGAGAGCGGACCTCTGAGTTTTTTAGATGATGCCATTGCTTTTTCTTCTCTTCTACATAGGCAGGAAGGGTGAGTTGGGCTCACATCTCCACCGCATGGCTCACAGGGCCACAAGACTTGTAGTTACAAGAGCTTTGAAGGATTTCTTGGCCAAGAAGACACGGCCAACAAGGATTTTTATGTTTTGGACCCAATCTTCAAGATTTCATCTTACGGACTCATGCTCTCGGAGTGTCTAGCTGGTCAGAGTGACCGCGAGATAAGTTAGAAAGTCTCTTTTCCCAGCCCGGTGGTGGAAGAAGGAGTCAGAGCTCTTCATTTCTCAGTCTCAAGGTTGTTGATTGTATCTTATCTATAAAATTCTTTCTCCTGTCCTGCCGAGGTCCGCTCAGCAAGACAGTCTAAGGCACTCTGCCTCCTCTGGGGTGGTGTTATCTTTTTCTACTAAAAACTACCTGTACAACAGTTACAATTACTTTCCAATCCCTATCGTCTATGTCGGACAGCGAGCTTCTACTCTAGACCAATCTCAAATGCCAACATCACAGCAGAAGATGGAGGCCAAGAAGAAGGAGAAAGGCTGGACGTGCCCAGATTGCTCCATCTGGCCCCCTGAAGCCCCATTCTAAAAACCCTCAAAATCTAGTTTTCCACTCTGGGATAAATTCACTATCATTCTACTTCAACTTTTGTGGCTGGTCATTCTTCATACAAGGTTGGGGATTGTTTTTTCCAAGGGCTAAATCAAAGGCACAGGGGTCTTGGGCTCTGTGCCAAGCTCTCTGAGCCCTCTGACAGGGTCTCGAGTCCTGCAGGGCAGCCAGAGGAATTTCCTGGGTTCCCACATCATGCTGACAGTGTAAGCTTCCTTAGCCAGTCATGTTATGACACACAAACCTACAGCACTGCATCCTAAACTTCTTGTTTACCATTGTAACTACTTGGATTTTTTCCTAGATCTTGAACTCGAAAACTCTAAACTTTCCTCCACTTCAACTTTCCTCCCCGTGTCGCTGCTATAAACTAGAAATCCGCATTCTCGCTTCTATCACCTAAGTTTGGGAGCCCTTTGCAAGGTCTCAGATCAAACCCTGTGCTTAATTCTAAGCTTTGCTGGCAAGACCAAAGGTCTGAGATTTCTCTGCATTTGGGTTTCCAACAACACTGATGCTGTTAGTTGCAGAGTGCCCAGGATGCGTCTTGCAGGTCAACTCTGGCAGGAACAAGGCGGCTGCCAGGGGGCTGCTTGTGGCCTCTGACAGCCCATTGCCCACGGCTTGCCAGCGGCCCAGCCCCTCAAGGGCTGCCCCAGCCCGGCCAAGCTGCCCGGCAGCAGCGCCGCTGCCCCACAGCAGCTCCAGAGCAGCCCCATGCAGAGGCACCTGGGAGCCCTCAGCAAGGCAGCCGGCAGCACACGGGCAGGAGGACACGGCTGGCGCTTCCTGCCTGGCCCAGGGCTTGTGGCCATCTCCAGGCACCTCTCTGGCAGGGATCCCCGCAGCTCCGGCCCCTGCCCAGCCGCTCTGTGGGCAGCACAAAGGCTTCAGCAGAACCACCAAAGGCCGAGGGGTTTCTGGCCATTTCCCCGGGCCCACTGCACGCCTGCGCAGCTGGCTGAGTGCGAGCATCCTTTTCCCCCTCCTCCCCTATGCCGTACGGACCCTGGGCAGCAAAAGAAAGATCCTGGGAGTCTGTGTATGTTAACTTAGTCTATATTTACATGGTAAAAAAAAAAAAAAAAAAAAGAAACAAAAATTCTTGAAGAAACGGAAAATTCCACCTGACTCAGGTGGCCACAACAAAAACAGCTTCTGGGATCAGTTCTCCACAGAGCTCTGGCAGGGCAGGCAGCCGAGCCATGACGGACGAGGAGGCCGTGTCTTCCACGCCCTGCGCAGGTGATTTTGGAGCCACTGGAACCTGGAGATGGGAGCCCGCTCTCCTGACCTGACGATGCACAGCGTTTGAATTGCCAGGCTTCCGACGGCGAGGCTGACGTCGTTCGTTTTGTCTTCAAGGGCTGCGAGAGAGAGGAACAGAGGTACGGTCAGAAGCTGGAGCTGCAGGGAGCCGAGGAAGAGCCCCCTGCCAGGGCCATCCCAGCCGGCTCTTGCCATGGCCAGGAGGGAGAAGGGAGCAAGGGGATCAACCCGAAGCTGCTGGCCACGAATGGCCCGCGTGGCCCTGAAATCTCCGTGTGCTCTGCCCACGGGAGCAGAGCCCTCCGCAGCCGGGGCAGGGCTTGCAGCTCCCCCCGGCAGCCCCCGCTGTCAGCCCGCTGCCCTCACTCACCAGCGCAGATCAGCTGCAGCTCTTGCTGCTGCCCCCTCAGGTGCCGCCCGGCCATGCCTGTGAACACAGAGCCTGTCATGGCCCCAGCGGCACAGCTCCCTGCCAGCGCCGCTGCGGCGCTGTGGCCACACGGGCTGCCGGCCCGGCAGGGCTCAGCTCAGCCCATGCGGCACGCTGTCGCCCCAGGGCACGGCTGTCAGAGGGCGGCAGCAGCAATGCCCAGGCCAGGCGGGGCTTCACGGCGCCGGGCGCGGCTGCCGCTGCCGGGGCAGCAGGCGGGGCCGGGGCCGAGCTGCGGCGGGCCGGGGAAGGGAGCCCGGGCTCGTAACTCACCCATGAAGCTGATGGCCGCCTCTCGCAGGGGCTCCTGTGGGCTCTCCAGGTAGCGCAGGGCTCGGCGCAGGTGCTCGGCTGCTCTGCTCCTGTCCTCTGCCAGCTGGAGAGAGCGGCAGGAGGGAAGGGTTGGCGCGGGCTCAGGCCCTGGGCCGGGCGCTGCCTGCGCCAAGCCCCGGCCTCCCCCGGCCACACAGCCCTGAGGCGCGGCCAGCAGCCGCTGGCGCCGGGCTCCCGAGAGGGGAGGGGGAGAGGGCCGGCTGCTGCCCGGGGAGCCGCGGTGCCGCCCCTGCCCCGCAGCTCCGCCGGGCCGGGCTTTCATGGGCACCCGGCTCGGGCCCACGGGAGCCTGGAGAGGAGCCCGCGCGGCCTCTGGCTGCAGCAGCGCGCAGGGGCACAGCTGCCTGGCCCGCACACTGAGCACCGCCCTCAGGGGCCTTCTCCTGGCTGAGGTGGGGATTCCAGGCCGTCCTTACCAGGCACTTGCTGAACTTCCACAGTTTCTGCTCCTTCAGCAGCTTTTTGAGATCCCTCCTCTTGATGAACTTGACCGCATAAAGCAGCGTTTCCCGAGAAGCCTGGAGAGCAGCAGAGACGCGGAGATGGCCCCGCAGCCCAGGGCTCGGGACCCGCCTCCCCCTGCCATGGCCTGCAGGAGGCTGCGGTCCAGCAGGCGCAGGGCAGGAGGCAGCCGAGCCCCGTGCCAGGCGGACAGCAGCAGCCCACGAGTCCTCACCTCTGCCACATGCTGATTCTCATCATTGCAGTGGAAGAAGAGTGGAAGCAGGCTCTGTTGCACAGGGCTTTCCAAAGGGTTTTCTCTCTCTTCCAAGTACTCCATCATGTCTCGGAAGAGTTTTATGGAGAGCAGCTGTACCTGGCTATTATCCTAGATGAAAAAAAAATGAAAAAACACCTCAGCATTGGCTCCTCCGGGCGCCCTGGGCACAGGGCTGGAAATGCACAGGGCACACAGTTTCCAGGCAGCACCCAGTGGCTGTAGCTGGGGGCACAGAGCCTTACGTGGTCAAAGAGCGGCAGGAGTGCCTCAGCCAGCTGCACGGCAATGGGGGTTGACATCAGCATGTGTTTGTGCAGGAGTATAAAGCTGAGTGTGATGAGTGTCATCCCAGCTGTCTCTGCATCTTTGTCCGCCAGTAGGCGCATGAGGCTTTCGGTCAAGCTCCACATTCTTTCGGCCTGTGCGCAACACAAGTCTGTGAAGTCCCACCCTGCTGCCACAGGGCCCAGAGGCCAAAGGACTGTCCTGAAGCACTGGGGTAGCTGAAGCAGGAGGCAGGAGAGCTGGGAGCAGCTGCCCCAGTGCCCAAAGGCCAGGCCAGGCCAAGCGACTGCGTTCCCAGTGCAGCTTCAGCCACCGCCCCCTTCTCACCATTGAGGGATCATCAATGAGCTCCAGAAGGGCCCTGAGCGCCAGGCGACGCCTCTCCCTGCACTCGCTCTGCAGGTACCTTGAAGAGACCTTCACAACACTGTCGCCACATTCACTAGAATCCAGGCACACGAGGACCTGAAAGGCACAGGCCAGTGATGGGGGAGCCGGCCGGCAGGAGCCCGCAGCCGCACAGGGCTGGGCCCAGGACGCAGCAGCAGCAGCAGCAGCAGCACAGGGTGCGGGCACCGTCCCAGGTGTCTGCGGCCACGAGAGGGCAGAGAGCTGGGAGGCAGCACAGCCAGGCAGTGCTGGACACCCGGCTCACCTCCACAAGGAATGCCAGGGCGGGCAGATCCCAGTGTGGCTCCTGTGTGCTGAGCAGCCAGAGGAGGTGGAGTGCAATACTGGAACACAAGCGATGACAAGCGTGGCGCATCTCCCTAGGAGGGCAAAAAAGGGACCAGGAAGCTGAGCAAATCTCTCCAAGGACAGGCTTACAGAGCCTGGTGGTCTTTTACCACCACTCTGCATGGGGACCTGGGCCCTTTAGGAGGTGTCTCCTCCTGTGCTCTCTCCCCTCGCAGCCTTTTCCAGTCTGCTTGGCCGTCCCTCAGTGTGTCCTTAGCTGTCCCTCAGTGTGTCCCTGGGTCTCGGGGAATGTGTGGGACGGCTCGGGCACAGAGCACAAATGGCAGGATCAATGGGGAGAAAGTGAGTCTCACCTGGCCAGCAGACCCATGGCATAGTGGCGGGTGTCAGCACAGAGCAGCGTGTCCCAGCCACGCTTGCCTTCCACTGACAACACCACATCCTTGTACTGCTTTTGGCAGAGCAGGGACTTCAGGGTCTGCACTGCAAACCTGTGTGCACAGCAAAGCCCAGGTCACTCTGGCAGCACTGGCTCCTTTGCAGGCCACGTGTCAGGCAGGGACAGGAGGAGTGGGATGGAGCACCTGTTGGGGCTGATGACAAGACCGTGCTCTTCCAGGCAATCCTTCCAGAAGGTTTGGACCTCCTCTGGCATCTCTTCTGTGCTGGAGAACACTTGGAAGAGCAGATGAACAAAAAGGCGGGGGAAATATGGCCTCACTACACGTGGGACAGAGGACTCTTGGAGGATCTTCCACATCACCACGGTCGCCTGCAAAGGACAAAGCCCCCCGAGACAGCGCTCAGTGCCGAGGTGTCCGTGTGGCAGGGCCCGAGCGTGGCAGGGAGAGGCCCGGAGAGACCTTGGCAGGGGAGCACGGGGCCTGGTGGGGCTGAAGCTGGCCCTGGGCCAGGTTTCCGGCCAGCGCCTGAGGCAGGCAGATGCAGTGGGGGAAGGAGGATGGAGAGCTGCTGGAGAGGCGGCCTTGGGGCCAGCAAAGGCCAGTTGCGGAAACTCACAGCCAGGGCAAAGACAGCCGTTTTTTCCCCATCCAAGGTGCACGTGCTGTACTCTGGCCAGCTCCCCAGCACATCCAGGAGGATCAGCTGCACTGGCTCCGCGGTCCTGGACGAGCACATGATGGTCTTCCACATGGAGGTGGCAGCTCTGCGGGATTAGAGCTCTGTCTCAGGGGGGATCTCAGACACAGCAGCGTGGCCTGGGCATCCCTAGGGGCCTGGGCTGAGCGCCGGCTCTTCCTCTGCCCACTGGCCCTTGCCAGCAGCAGCTAGGCAGCCAAGCTGTGTGAGGACGGGCCCTGAGGGGCAGCAAGGCAGCATGGCAGCAGGCTAAGGGGCTGACGTGCCAGGGCTGGGAAAGGCAGCAGCCAGAGGGTTCTGGAACTCTCTAGCTCAGACACCTGGGCCAGGCGATACAGGGTGATGGGCTTGGGAGGCCTGAGCCCTCTGGGCAGGTGGGCCCCATACCTGTCACAGGACGGGGCCACACGCAGGAGCGTCACGACTGCGTCAGCCGGCTGTGCTTTGGTGAGTTTCAGCAGGGCCTTGTCCAGCCTGTGCTGGGCAGAATCATTGGCCAGGAGCCATCGGTGAATGTACCTCACCATGGCAGGCACCTGCGGGAGGCACGGGGAGACTTGGAAAGCTGCCAGAGAGAGCAATGTCCCCAGGCTCCCCAGAGAAGTGCTTTCCTTGCCAGCGCACTGCCATGGCCTCAAAGGCTCTGAGGGAGCAGCAGGCGTGGCTGGGGAAGCCACGTGACTCCTGGGGGAACTGAAGCCTGGCCCCAGGCTGCTTACTTGTTCTGGCCTGGCAACACCCTTCTCCAGGAGCAAATCCAGCAGGGCGGCACTGGTCTCATGCTTGAGGAGCTCGGAGTGAGCTGTGAGCCCAGTGCCCATGGTGCGGGTCTCTTCCTGCCGAATGCTCCGGATGAAGTCGCAGACGAGCTGTAGGAGAAGGGCAAGAAGCCGCGGATGTTGCATGGAGTGCTGCACACACGGTGCTGGGCTGAGCAGGGACAGCAGGCCCAGCCCAGGTGGGGGTGGCTGCAGGTACCTGCGCTGTTCGATGGAAGCGGCCACGGCTGGATTCCTGCTCATGTGTGCGCTCCACAGCTTCATCTGGCAAAGAGGGAGCGCAGCCAGAGCTGAGGGGCTGCGGGAGAGGCCGGAGAACACAGCCCAGCCCTGCACTCCCCAGGCAGGGAGAGCCCTGCGATGCCCCAGGGGGATGGAGCGAGGCCGCTGAGGTGTGTCTGCCTGGCGCCTCTTCCGGCCTGTCCGTGGGCATTTCCCCAGGGGATTGCATGGCATGGCATGGCATGGCATGGCATGGCATGGCATGGCATGGCATGGCATGGCATGGGGCCAAGTTGGCTGCAGGCTCCAGGCCTGCAGCCCAGTTCTGCCACTCACCCCCTGTGGTGGATGGAAGGGCACCACCTCTTCAGTCTCCCGTGCTGGGGCTGCTCCAGGGCCGCCTTCCTCCTCCTCCACCCAGGCCATCTTGGGCACTCTCGGGGGTCTCTGCTCCATGTCTGTGGCTGGAGCTACTTGCAGGAGAGGTGCCCTGGGAAAGCTCCAGGGCACCAAGTCCCACGCTCTGCCCTTGGGGGCAGCTGCAGAATAGAAGGCTTGGAAGGCCACGGGTCACCGAGTCCTGTGCTCTGGCCTTGAGCTCAGCTGCAGGAAGAACGCTGCAGAAAAGCTCCTGGTCAGACGGGAACGAGTGCGCTGTGTGGGGGCTCCTCACAGCACTGCTCTGTCCCGTTGTGCCCCGCTGTTTGCTCCCAGCACCGGGCAAGCTTCTATTTCCCACGTGTCACAAAGGGGCCTTGGAGACCGGGTTCCGTTCCATGGCACGGTGACCGTGCTGCAGCGTGCCACCCAGGGCCCTTGCACACACTGCCTCCTGCCCTGGGGCCGGCCCCAGCCCCGCTAAAGTGGCCCAGCTTGGAAGGAATCCCTGGCCCCAGGTGTCTAAGACAGCCTGACAGAATCTTTAGGAAGGGCTCAGACCATAAGCAAAGGCCGCCCTGCTCTGCGGGCTCAGGCCTATCCCCATATCTTTCCATGAGAGCATTTGAATTTCTAAATGAGAATCATTTGAAGGGAGGGGATTTACATTTTCCATTCCAGAGAAGACTTCTGCCTTCCTTAGCAGACACCTCTCTCTTCAAACCAAGACAATTCTTTGTCATCTTGACGATGCGCAGTTGCTGAGAAGCCCCGTTTTACTCCAGGGACCTTAAGAACCATTCCCAGCAACTGGGAAAATCCTAGGTGTTCCATCCACCCATAGATGAACTCTCCAAATTTGCCCCGAAAGTGGGTCCAGCTTTTATAGGCCAAAAAGAGCAAGTCCAAGTGACTCGATGATATTTTTTAGCCGGGATAGCCCTGCAGCTGATGGCACACTTCACAGTCAGCAGGGGACACAGCTAGGCCAAAGCCCAGACCTCTTCTGGGAAACTTTCTCTTCAAACACCCTTCAAACAAGCCTCCATGCAAGTCAGTTGGGAAAGTTTCTTCAAATGATCCATTTCTGGCACCTGACTACACAGGGTTATGTGAAAGATTCTAAAGCAGCCGCTCTGGAGTCAGAGAGGCAGCCCTGAGAGTCCTTGTCATCTATTTGTAGCTAAATCCCACTTTTGGGGAGTTGAAGGAGTTTGGAACGAGCTAGAGAGCGGACCTCTGAGTTTTTTAGATGATGCCATTGCTTTTTCTTCTCTTCTACATAGGCAGGAAGGGTGAGTTGGGCTCACATCTCCACCGCATGGCTCACAGGGCCACAAGACTTGTAGTTACAAGAGCTTTGAAGGATTTCTTGGCCAAGAAGACACGGCCAACAAGGATTTTTATGTTTTGGACCCAATCTTCAAGATTTCATCTTACGGACTCATGCTCTCGGAGTGTCTAGCTGGTCAGAGTGACCGCGAGATAAGTTAGAAAGTCTCTTTTCCCAGCCCGGTGGTGGAAGAAGGAGTCAGAGCTCTTCATTTCTCAGTCTCAAGGTTGTTGATTGTATCTTATCTATAAAATTCTTTCTCCTGTCCTGCCGAGGTCCGCTCAGCAAGACAGTCTAAGGCACTCTGCCTCCTCTGGGGTGGTGTTATCTTTTTCTACTAAAAACTACCTGTACAACAGTTACAATTACTTTCCAATCCCTATCGTCTATGTCGGACAGCGAGCTTCTACTCTAGACCAATCTCAAATGCCAACATCACAGCAGAAGATGGAGGCCAAGAAGAAGGAGAAAGGCTGGACGTGCCCAGATTGCTCCATCTGGCCCCCTGAAGCCCCATTCTAAAAACCCTCAAAATCTAGTTTTCCACTCTGGGATAAATTCACTATCATTCTACTTCAACTTTTGTGGCTGGTCATTCTTCATACAAGGTTGGGGATTGTTTTTTCCAAGGGCTAAATCAAAGGCACAGGGGTCTTGGGCTCTGTGCCAAGCTCTCTGAGCCCTCTGACAGGGTCTCGAGTCCTGCAGGGCAGCCAGAGGAATTTCCTGGGTTCCCACATCATGCTGACAGTGTAAGCTTCCTTAGCCAGTCATGTTATGACACACAAACCTACAGCACTGCATCCTAAACTTCTTGTTTACCATTGTAACTACTTGGATTTTTTCCTAGATCTTGAACTCGAAAACTCTAAACTTTCCTCCACTTCAACTTTCCTCCCCGTGTCGCTGCTATAAACTAGAAATCCGCATTCTCGCTTCTATCACCTAAGTTTGGGAGCCCTTTGCAAGGTCTCAGATCAAACCCTGTGCTTAATTCTAAGCTTTGCTGGCAAGACCAAAGGTCTGAGATTTCTCTGCATTTGGGTTTCCAACAACACTGATGCTGTTAGTTGCAGAGTGCCCAGGATGCGTCTTGCAGGTCAACTCTGGCAGGAACAAGGCGGCTGCCAGGGGGCTGCTTGTGGCCTCTGACAGCCCATTGCCCACGGCTTGCCAGCGGCCCAGCCCCTCAAGGGCTGCCCCAGCCCGGCCAAGCTGCCCGGCAGCAGCGCCGCTGCCCCACAGCAGCTCCAGAGCAGCCCCATGCAGAGGCACCTGGGAGCCCTCAGCAAGGCAGCCGGCAGCACACGGGCAGGAGGACACGGCTGGCGCTTCCTGCCTGGCCCAGGGCTTGTGGCCATCTCCAGGCACCTCTCTGGCAGGGATCCCCGCAGCTCCGGCCCCTGCCCAGCCGCTCTGTGGGCAGCACAAAGGCTTCAGCAGAACCACCAAAGGCCGAGGGGTTTCTGGCCATTTCCCCGGGCCCACTGCACGCCTGCGCAGCTGGCTGAGTGCGAGCATCCTTTTCCCCCTCCTCCCCTATGCCGTACGGACCCTGGGCAGCAAAAGAAAGATCCTGGGAGTCTGTGTATGTTAACTTAGTCTATATTTACATGGTAAAAAAAAAAAAAAAAAAAAGAAACAAAAATTCTTGAAGAAACGGAAAATTCCACCTGACTCAGGTGGCCACAACAAAAACAGCTTCTGGGATCAGTTCTCCACAGAGCTCTGGCAGGGCAGGCAGCCGAGCCATGACGGACGAGGAGGCCGTGTCTTCCACGCCCTGCGCAGGTGATTTTGGAGCCACTGGAACCTGGAGATGGGAGCCCGCTCTCCTGACCTGACGATGCACAGCGTTTGAATTGCCAGGCTTCCGACGGCGAGGCTGACGTCGTTCGTTTTGTCTTCAAGGGCTGCGAGAGAGAGGAACAGAGGTACGGTCAGAAGCTGGAGCTGCAGGGAGCCGAGGAAGAGCCCCCTGCCAGGGCCATCCCAGCCGGCTCTTGCCATGGCCAGGAGGGAGAAGGGAGCAAGGGGATCAACCCGAAGCTGCTGGCCACGAATGGCCCGCGTGGCCCTGAAATCTCCGTGTGCTCTGCCCACGGGAGCAGAGCCCTCCGCAGCCGGGGCAGGGCTTGCAGCTCCCCCCGGCAGCCCCCGCTGTCAGCCCGCTGCCCTCACTCACCAGCGCAGATCAGCTGCAGCTCTTGCTGCTGCCCCCTCAGGTGCCGCCCGGCCATGCCTGTGAACACAGAGCCTGTCATGGCCCCAGCGGCACAGCTCCCTGCCAGCGCCGCTGCGGCGCTGTGGCCACACGGGCTGCCGGCCCGGCAGGGCTCAGCTCAGCCCATGCGGCACGCTGTCGCCCCAGGGCACGGCTGTCAGAGGGCGGCAGCAGCAATGCCCAGGCCAGGCGGGGCTTCACGGCGCCGGGCGCGGCTGCCGCTGCCGGGGCAGCAGGCGGGGCCGGGGCCGAGCTGCGGCGGGCCGGGGAAGGGAGCCCGGGCTCGTAACTCACCCATGAAGCTGATGGCCGCCTCTCGCAGGGGCTCCTGTGGGCTCTCCAGGTAGCGCAGGGCTCGGCGCAGGTGCTCGGCTGCTCTGCTCCTGTCCTCTGCCAGCTGGAGAGAGCGGCAGGAGGGAAGGGTTGGCGCGGGCTCAGGCCCTGGGCCGGGCGCTGCCTGCGCCAAGCCCCGGCCTCCCCCGGCCACACAGCCCTGAGGCGCGGCCAGCAGCCGCTGGCGCCGGGCTCCCGAGAGGGGAGGGGGAGAGGGCCGGCTGCTGCCCAGGGAGCCGCGGTGCCGCCCCTGCCCCGCAGCTCCGCCGGGCCGGGCTTTCTTGGGCACCCGGCTCGGGCCCACGGGAGCCTGGAGAGGAGCCCGCGCGGCCTCTGGCTGCAGCAGCGCGCAGGGGCACAGCTGCCCGGCCCGCACACTGAGCACCGCCCTCAGGGGCCTTCTCCTGGCTGAGGTGGGGATTCCAGGCCGTCCTTACCAGGCACTTGCTGAACTTCCACAGTTTCTGCTCCTTCAGCAGCTTTTTGAGATCCCTCCTCTTGATGAACTTGACCGCATAAAGCAGCGTTTCCCGAGAAGCCTGGAGAGCAGCAGAGACGCGGAGATGGCCCCGCAGCCCAGGGCTCGGGACCCGCCTCCCCCTGCCATGGCCTGCAGGAGGCTGCGGTCCAGCAGGCGCAGGGCAGGAGGCAGCCGAGCCCCGTGCCAGGCGGACAGCAGCAGCCCACGAGTCCTCACCTCTGCCACATGCTGATTCTCATCATTGCAGTGGAAGAAGAGTGGAAGCAGGCTCTGTTGCACAGGGCTTTCCAAAGGGTTTTCTCTCTCTTCCAAGTACTCCATCATGTCTCGGAAGAGTTTTATGGAGAGCAGCTGTACCTGGCTATTATCCTAGATGAAAAAAAAATGAAAAAACACCTAACATTGGCTCCTCCGGGCGCCCTGGGCACAGGGCTGGAAATGCACAGGGCACACAGTTTCCAGGCAGCACCCAGTGGCTGTAGCTGGGGGCACAGAGCCTTACGTGGTCAAAGAGCGGCAGGAGTGCCTCAGCCAGCTGCACGGCAATGGGGGTTGACATCAGCATGTGTTTGTGCAGGAGTATAAAGCTGAGTGTGATGAGTGTCATCCCAGCTGTCTCTGCATCTTTGTCCGCCAGTAGGCGCATGAGGCTTTCGGTCAAGCTCCACATTCTTTCGGCCTGTGCGCAACACAAGTCTGTGAAGTCCCACCCTGCTGCCACAGGGCCCAGAGGCCAAAGGACTGTCCTGAAGCACTGGGGTAGCTGAAGCAGGAGGCAGGAGAGCTGGCAGCAGCTGCCCCAGTGCCCAAAGGCCAGGCCAGGCCAAGCGACTGCGTTCCCAGTGCAGCTTCAGCCACCGCCCCCTTCTCACCATTGAGGGATCATCAATGAGCTCCAGAAGGGCCCTGAGCGCCAGGCGACGCCTCTCCCTGCACTCGCTCTGCAGGTACCTTGAAGAGACCTTCACAACACTGTCGCCACATTCACTAGAATCCAGGCACACGAGGACCTGAAAGGCACAGGCCAGTGATGGGGGAGCCGGCCGGCAGGAGCCCGCAGCCGCACAGGGCTGGGCCCAGGACGCAGCAGCAGCAGCAGCAGCAGCACAGGGTGCGGGCACCGTCCCAGGTGTCTGCGGCCACGAGAGGGCAGAGAGCTGGGAGGCAGCACAGCCAGGCAGTGCTGGACACCCGGCTCACCTCCACAAGGAATGCCAGGGCGGGCAGATCCCAGTGTGGCTCCTGTGTGCTGAGCAGCCAGAGGAGGTGGAGTGCAATACTGGAACACAAGCGATGACAAGCGTGGCGCATCTCCCTAGGAGGGCAAAAAAGGGACCAGGAAGCTGAGCAAATCTCTCCAAGGACAGGCTTACAGAGCCTGGTGGTCTTTTACCACCACTCTGCATGGGGACCTGGGCCCTTTAGGAGGTGTCTCCTCCTGTGCTCTCTCCCCTCGCAGCCTTTTCCAGTCTGCTTGGCCGTCCCTCAGTGTGTCCTTAGCTGTCCCTCAGTGTGTCCCAGGGTCTCGGGGAATGTGTGGGACGGCTCGGGCACAGAGCACAAATGGCAGGATCAACGGGGAGAAAGTGAGTCTCACCTGGCCAGCAGACCCATGGCATAGTGGCGGGTGTCAGCACAGAGCAGCGTGTCCCAGCCACGCTTGCCTTCCACTGACAACACCACATCCTTGTACTGCTTTTGGCAGAGCAGGGACTTCAGGGTCTGCACTGCAAACCTGTGTGCACAGCAAAGCCCAGGTCACTCTGGCAGCACTGGCTCCTTTGCAGGCCACGTGTCAGGCAGGGACAGGAGGAGTGGGATGGAGCACCTGTTGGGGCTGATGACAAGACCGTGCTCTTCCAGGCAATCCTTCCAGAAGGTTTGGACCTCCTCTGGCATCTCTTCTGTGCTGGAGAACACTTGGAAGAGCAGATGAACAAAAAGGCGGGGGAAATATGGCCTCACTACACGTGGGACAGAGGACTCTTGGAGGATCTTCCACATCACCACGGTCGCCTGCAAAGGACAAAGCCCCCCGAGACAGCGCTCAGTGCCGAGGTGTCCGTGTGGCAGGGCCCGAGCGTGGCAGGGAGAGGCCCGGAGAGACCTTGGCAGGGGAGCACGGGGCCTGGTGGGGCTGAAGCTGGCCCTGGGCCAGGTTTCCGGCCAGCGCCTGAGGCAGGCAGATGCAGTGGGGGAAGGAGGATGGAGAGCTGCTGGAGAGGCGGCCTTGGGGCCAGCAAAGGCCAGTTGCGGAAACTCACAGCCAGGGCAAAGACAGCCGTTTTGTCCCCATCCGAGGTGCACGTGCTGTACTCTGGCCAGCTCCCCAGCACATGCAGGAGGATCAGCTGCACTGGCTCCGCGGTCCTGGACGAGCACATGATGGTCTTCCACATGGAGGTGGCAGCTCTGCGGGATTAGAGCTCTGTCTCAGGGGGGATCTCAGACACAGCAGCGTGGCCTGGGCATCCCTAGGGGCCTGGGCTGAGCGCCGGCTCTTCCTCTGCCCACTGGCCCTTGCCAGCAGCAGCCAGGCAGCCAAGCTGTGTGAGGACGGGCCCTGAGGGGCAGCAAGGCAGCATGGCAGCAGGCTAAGGGGCTGACGTGCCAGGGCTGGGAAAGGCAGCAGCCAGAGGGTTCTGGAACTCTCTAGCTCAGACACCTGGGCCAGGCGATACAGGGTGATGGGCTTGGGAGGCCTGAGCCCTCTGGGCAGGTGGGCCCCATACCTGTCACAGGACGGGGCCACACGCAGGAGCGTCACGACTGCGTCAGCCGGCTGTGCTTTGGTGAGTTTCAGCAGGGCCTTGTCCAGCCTGTGCTGGGCAGAATCATTGGCCAGGAGCCATCGGTGAATGTACCTCACCATGGCAGGCACCTGCGGGAGGCACGGGGAGACTTGGAAAGCTGCCAGAGAGAGCAATGTCCCCAGGCTCCCCAGAGAAGTGCTTTCCTTGCCAGCGCACTGCCATGGCCTCAAAGGCTCTGAGGGAGCAGCAGGCGTGGCTGGGGAAGCCACGTGACTCCTGGGGGAACTGAAGCCTGGCCCCAGGCTGCTTACTTGTTCTGGCCTGGCAACACCCTTCTCCAGGAGCAAATCCAGCAGGGCGGCACTGGTCTCATGCTTGAGGAGCTCGGAGTGAGCTGTGAGCCCAGTGCCCATGGTGCGGGTCTCTTCCTGCCGAATGCTCCGGATGAAGTCGCAGACGAGCTGTAGGAGAAGGGCAAGAAGCCGCGGATGTTGCATGGAGTGCTGCACACACGGTGCTGGGCTGAGCAGGGACAGCAGGCCCAGCCCAGGTGGGGGTGGCTGCAGGTACCTGCGCTGTTCGATGGAAGCGGCCACGGCTGGATTCCTGCTCATGTGTGCGCTCCACAGCTTCATCTGGCAAAGAGGGAGCGGCAGCCAGAGCTGAGGGGCTGCGGGAGAGGCCGGAGAACACAGCCCAGCCCTGCACTCCCCAGGCAGGGAGAGCCCTGCGATGCCCCAGGGGGATGGAGCGAGGCCGCTGAGGTGTGTCTGCCTGGCGCCTCTTCCGGCCTGTCCGTGGGCATTTCCCCAGGGGATTGCATGGCATGGCATGGCATGGCATGGCATGGCATGGCATGGCATGGCATGGCATGGGGCCAAGTTGGCTGCAGGCTCCAGGCCTGCAGCCCAGTTCTGCCACTCACCCCCCTGTGGTGGATGGAAGGGCACCACCTCTTCAGTCTCCCGTGCTGGGGCTGCTCCAGGGCCGCCTTCCTCCTCCTCCACCCAGGCCATCTTGGGCACTCTCGGGGGTCTCTGCTCCATGTCTGTGGCTGGAGCTACTTGCAGGAGAGGTGCCCTGGGAAAGCTCCAGGGCACCAAGTCCCACGCTCTGCCCTTGGGGGCAGCTGCAGAATAGAAGGCTTGGAAGGCCACGGGTCACCGAGTCCTGTGCTCTGGCCTTGAGCTCAGCTGCAGGAAGAACGCTGCAGAAAAGCTCCTGGTCAGACGGGAACGAGTGCGCTGTGTGGGGGCTCCTCACAGCACTGCTCTGTCCCGTTGTGCCCCGCTGCTTGCTCCCAGCACCGGGCAAGCTTCTATTTCCCACGTGTCACAAAGGGGCCTTGGAGACCGGGTTCCGTTCCATGGCACGGTGACCGTGCTGCAGCGTGCCACCCAGGGCCCTTGCACACACTGCCTCCTGCCCTGGGGCCCGCCCCAGCCCCGCTAAAGTGGCCCAGCTTGGAAGGAATCCCTGGCCCCAGGTGTCTAAGACAGCCTGACAGAATCTTTAGGAAGGGCTCAGACCATAAGCAAAGGCCGCCCTGCTCTGCGGGCTCAGGCCTATCCCCATATCTTTCCATGAGAGCATTTGAATTTCTAAATGAGAATCATTTGAAGGGAGGGGATTTACATTTTCCATTCCAGAGAAGACTTCTGCCTTCCTTAGCAGACACCTCTCTCTTCAAACCAAGACAATTCTTTGTCATCTTGACGATGCGCAGTTGCTGAGAAGCCCCGTTTTACTCCAGGGACCTTAAGAACCATTCCCAGCAACTGGGAAAATCCTAGGTGTTCCATCCACCCATAGATGAACTCTCCAAATTTGCCCCGAAAGTGGGTCCAGCTTTTATAGGCCAAAAAGAGCAAGTCCAAGTGACTCGATGATATTTTTTAGCCGGGATAGCCCTGCAGCTGATGGCACACTTCACAGTCAGCAGGGGACACAGCTAGGCCAAAGCCCAGACCTCTTCTGGGAAACTTTCTCTTCAAACACCCTTCAAACAAGCCTCCATGCAAGTCAGTTGGGAAAGTTTCTTCAAATGATCCATTTCTGGCACCTGACTACACAGGGTTATGTGAAAGATTCTAAAGCAGCCGCTCTGGAGTCAGAGAGGCAGCCCTGAGAGTCCTTGTCATCTATTTGTAGCTAAATCCCACTTTTGGGGAGTTGAAGGAGTTTGGAACGAGCTAGAGAGCGGACCTCTGAGTTTTTTAGATGATGCCATTGCTTTTTCTTCTCTTCTACATAGGCAGGAAGGGTGAGTTGGGCTCACATCTCCACCGCATGGCTCACAGGGCCACAAGACTTGTAGTTACAAGAGCTTTGAAGGATTTCTTGGCCAAGAAGACACGGCCAACAAGGATTTTTATGTTTTGGACCCAATCTTCAAGATTTCATCTTACGGACTCATGCTCTCGGAGTGTCTAGCTGGTCAGAGTGACCGCGAGATAAGTTAGAAAGTCTCTTTTCCCAGCCCGGTGGTGGAAGAAGGAGTCAGAGCTCTTCATTTCTCAGTCTCAAGGTTGTTGATTGTATCTTATCTATAAAATTCTTTCTCCTGTCCTGCCGAGGTCCGCTCAGCAAGACAGTCTAAGGCACTCTGCCTCCTCTGGGGTGGTGTTATCTTTTTCTACTAAAAACTACCTGTACAACAGTTACAATTACTTTCCAATCCCTATCGTCTATGTCGGACAGCGAGCTTCTACTCTAGACCAATCTCAAATGCCAACATCACAGCAGAAGATGGAGGCCAAGAAGAAGGAGAAAGGCTGGACGTGCCCAGATTGCTCCATCTGGCCCCCTGAAGCCCCATTCTAAAAACCCTCAAAATCTAGTTTTCCACTCTGGGATAAATTCACTATCATTCTACTTCAACTTTTGTGGCTGGTCATTCTTCATACAAGGTTGGGGATTGTTTTTTCCAAGGGCTAAATCAAAGGCACAGGGGTCTTGGGCTCTGTGCCAAGCTCTCTGAGCCCTCTGACAGGGTCTCGAGTCCTGCAGGGCAGCCAGAGGAATTTCCTGGGTTCCCACATCATGCTGACAGTGTAAGCTTCCTTAGCCAGTCATGCTATGACACACAAACCTACAGCACTGCATCCTAAACTTCTTGTTTACCATTGTAACTACTTGGATTTTTTCCTAGATCTTGAACTCGAAAACTCTAAACTTTCCTCCACTTCAACTTTCCTCCCCGTGTCGCTGCTATAAACTAGAAATCCGCATTCTCGCTTCTATCACCTAAGTTTGGGAGCCCTTTGCAAGGTCTCAGATCAAACCCTGTGCTTAATTCTAAGCTTTGCTGGCAAGACCAAAGGTCTGAGATTTCTCTGCATTTGGGTTTCCAACAACACTGATGCTGTTAGTTGCAGAGTGCCCAGGATGCGTCTTGCAGGTCAACTCTGGCAGGAACAAGGCGGCTGCCAGGGGGCTGCTTGTGGCCTCTGACAGCCCATTGCCCACGGCTTGCCAGCGGCCCAGCCCCTCAGGGGCTGCCCCAGCCCGGCCAAGCTGCCCGGCAGCAGCGCCGCTGCCCCACAGCAGCTCCAGAGCAGCCCCATGCAGAGGCACCTGGGAGCCCTCAGCAAGGCAGCCGGCAGCACACGGGCAGGAGGACACGGCTGGCGCTTCCTGCCTGGCCCAGGGCTTGTGGCCATCTCCAGGCACCTCTCTGGCAGGGATCCCCGCAGCTCCGGCCCCTGCCCAGCCGCTCTGTGGGCAGCACAAAGGCTTCAGCAGAACCACCAAAGGCCGAGGGGTTTCTGGCCATTTCCCCGGGCCCACTGCACGCCTGCGCAGCTGGCTGAGTGCGAGCATCCTTTTCCCCCTCCTCCCCTATGCCGTACGGACCCTGGGCAGCAAAAGAAAGATCCTGGGAGTCTGTGTATGTTAACTTAGTCTATATTTACATGGTAAAAAAAAAAAAAAAAAAAAGAAACAAAAATTCTTGAAGAAACGGAAAATTCCACCTGACTCAGGTGGCCACAACAAAAACAGCTTCTGGGATCAGTTCTCCACAGAGCTCTGGCAGGGCAGGCAGCCGAGCCATGACGGACGAGGAGGCCGTGTCTTCCACGCCCTGCGCAGGTGATTTTGGAGCCACTGGAACCTGGAGATGGGAGCCCGCTCTCCTGACCTGACGATGCACAGCGTTTGAATTGCCAGGCTTCCGACGGCGAGGCTGACGTCGTTCGTTTTGTCTTCAAGGGCTGCGAGAGAGAGGAACAGAGGTACGGTCAGAAGCTGGAGCTGCAGGGAGCCGAGGAAGAGCCCCCTGCCAGGGCCATCCCAGCCGGCTCTTGCCATGGCCAGGAGGGAGAAGGGAGCAAGGGGATCAGCCCGAAGCTGCTGGCCACGAATGGCCCGCGTGGCCCTGAAATCTCCGTGTGCTCTGCCCACGGGAGCAGAGCCCTCCGCAGCCGGGGCAGGGCTTGCAGCTCCCCCCGGCAGCCCCCGCTGTCAGCCCGCTGCCCTCACTCACCAGCGCAGATCAGCTGCAGCTCTTGCTGCTGCCCCCTCAGGTGCCGCCCGGCCATGCCTGTGAACACAGAGCCTGTCATGGCCCCAGCGGCACAGCTCCCTGCCAGCGCCGCTGCGGCGCTGTGGCCACACGGGCTGCCGGCCCGGCAGGGCTCAGCTCAGCCCATGCGGCACGCTGTCGCCCCAGGGCACGGCTGTCAGAGGGCGGCAGCAGCAATGCCCAGGCCAGGCGGGGCTTCACGGCGCCGGGCGCGGCTGCCGCTGCCGGGGCAGCAGGCGGGGCCGGGGCCGAGCTGCGGCGGGCCGGGGAAGGGAGCCCGGGCTCGTAACTCACCCATGAAGCTGATGGCCGCCTCTCGCAGGGGCTCCTGTGGGCTCTCCAGGTAGCGCAGGGCTCGGCGCAGGTGCTCGGCTGCTCTGCTCCTGTCCTCTGCCAGCTGGAGAGAGCGGCAGGAGGGAAGGGTTGGCGCGGGCTCAGGCCCTGGGCCGGGCGCTGCCTGCGCCAAGCCCCGGCCTCCCCCGGCCACACAGCCCTGAGGCGCGGCCAGCAGCCGCTGGCGCCGGGCTCCCGAGAGGGGAGGGGGAGAGGGCCGGCTGCTGCCCGGGGAGCCGCGGTGCCGCCCCTGCCCCGCAGCTCCGCCGGGCCGGGCTTTCATGGGCACCCGGCTCGGGCCCACGGGAGCCTGGAGAGGAGCCCGCGCGGCCTCTGGCTGCAGCAGCGCGCAGGGGCACAGCTGCCCGGCCCGCACACTGAGCACCGCCCTCAGGGGCCTTCTCCTGGCTGAGGTGGGGATTCCAGGCCGTCCTTACCAGACACTTGCTGAACTTCCACAGTTTCTGCTCCTTCAGCAGCTTTTTGAGATCCCTCCTCTTGATGAACTTGACCGCATAAAGCAGCGTTTCCCGAGAAGCCTGGAGAGCAGCAGAGACGCGGAGATGGCCCCGCAGCCCAGGGCTCGGGACCCGCCTCCCCCTGCCATGGCCTGCAGGAGGCTGCGGTCCAGCAGGCGCAGGGCAGGAGGCAGCCGAGCCCCGTGCCAGGCGGACAGCAGCAGCCCACGAGTCCTCACCTCTGCCACATGCTGATTCTCATCATTGCAGTGGAAGAAGAGTGGAAGCAGGCTCTGTTGCACAGGGCTTTCCAAAGGGTTTTCTCTCTCTTCCAAGTACTCCATCATGTCTCGGAAGAGTTTTATGGAGAGCAGCTGTACCTGGCTATTATCCTAGATGAAAAAAAAATGAAAAAACACCTAACATTGGCTCCTCCGGGCGCCCTGGGCACAGGGCTGGAAATGCACAGGGCACACAGTTTCCAGGCAGCACCCAGTGGCTGTAGCTGGGGGCACAGAGCCTTACGTGGTCAAAGAGCGGCAGGAGTGCCTCAGCCAGCTGCACGGCAATGGGGGTTGACATCAGCATGTGTTTGTGCAGGAGTATAAAGCTGAGTGTGATGAGTGTCATCCCAGCTGTCTCTGCATCTTTGTCCGCCAGTAGGCGCATGAGGCTTTCGGTCAAGCTCCACATTCTTTTGGCCTGTGCGCAACACAAGTCTGTGAAGTCCCACCCTGCTGCCACAGGGCCCAGAGGCCAAAGGACTGTCCTGAAGCACTGGGGTAGCTGAAGCAGGAGGCAGGAGAGCTGGGAGCAGCTGCCCCAGTGCCCAAAGGCCAGGCCAGGCCAAGCGACTGCGTTCCCAGTGCAGCTTCAGCCACCGCCCCCTTCTCACCATTGAGGGATCATCAATGAGCTCCAGAAGGGCCCTGAGCGCCAGGCGACGCCTCTCACTGCACTCGCTCTGCAGGTACCTTGAAGAGACCTTCACAACACTGTCGCCACATTCACTAGAATCCAGGCACACGAGGACCTGAAAGGCACAGGCCAGTGATGGGGGAGCCGGCCGGCAGGAGCCCGCAGCCGCACAGGGCTGGGCCCAGGACGCAGCAGCAGCAGCAGCAGCAGCACAGGGTGCGGGCACCGTCCCAGGTGTCTGCGGCCACGAGAGGGCAGAGAGCTGGGAGGCAGCACAGCCAGGCAGTGCTGGACACCCGGCTCACCTCCACAAGGAATGCCAGGGCGGGCAGATCCCAGTGTGGCTCCTGTGTGCTGAGCAGCCAGAGGAGGTGGAGTGCAATACTGGAACACAAGCGATGACAAGCGTGGCGCATCTCCCTAGGAGGGCAAAAAAGGGACCAGGAAGCTGAGCAAATCTCTCCAAGGACAGGCTTACAGAGCCTGGTGGTCTTTTACCACCACTCTGCATGGGGACCTGGGCCCTTTAGGAGGTGTCTCCTCCTGTGCTCTCTCCCCTCGCAGCCTTTTCCAGTCTGCTTGGCCGTCCCTCAGTGTGTCCTTAGCTGTCCCTCAGTGTGTCCCAGGGTCTCGGGGAATGTGTGGGACGGCTCGGGCACAGAGCACAAATGGCAGGATCAACGGGGAGAAAGTGAGTCTCACCTGGCCAGCAGACCCATGGCATAGTGGCGGGTGTCAGCACAGAGCAGCGTGTCCCAGCCACGCTTGCCTTCCACTGACAACACCACATCCTTGTACTGCTTTTGGCAGAGCAGGGACTTCAGGGTCTGCACTGCAAACCTGTGTGCACAGCAAAGCCCAGGTCACTCTGGCAGCACTGGCTCCTTTGCAGGCCACGTGTCAGGCAGGGACAGGAGGAGTGGGATGGAGCACCTGTTGGGGCTGATGACAAGACCGTGCTCTTCCAGGCAATCCTTCCAGAAGGTTTGGACCTCCTCTGGCATCTCTTCTGTGCTGGAGAACACTTGGAAGAGCAGATGAACAAAAAGGCGGGGGAAATATGGCCTCACTACACGTGGGACAGAGGACTCTTGGAGGATCTTCCACATCACCACGGTCGCCTGCAAAGGACAAAGCCCCCCGAGAGAGCGCTCAGTGCCGAGGTGTCCGTGTGGCAGGGCCCGAGCGTGGCAGGGAGAGGCCCGGAGAGACCTTGGCAGGGGAGCACGGGGCCTGGTGGGGCTGAAGCTGGCCCTGGGCCAGGTTTCCGGCCAGCGCCTGAGGCAGGCAGATGCAGTGGGGGAAGGAGGATGGAGAGCTGCTGGAGAGGCGGCCTTGGGGCCAGCAAAGGCCAGTTGCGGAAACTCACAGCCAGGGCAAAGACAGCCGTTTTTTCCCCATCCAAGGTGCACGTGCTGTACTCTGGCCAGCTCCCCAGCACATCCAGGAGGATCAGCTGCACTGGCTCCGCGGTCCTGGACGAGCACATGATGGTCTTCCACATGGAGGTGGCAGCTCTGCGGGATTAGAGCTCTGTCTCAGGGGGGATCTCAGACACAGCAGCGTGGCCTGGGCATCCCTAGGGGCCTGGGCTGAGCGCCGGCTCTTCCTCTGCCCACTGGCCCTTGCCAGCAGCAGCCAGGCAGCCAAGCTGTGTGAGGACGGGCCCTGAGGGGCAGCAAGGCAGCATGGCAGCAGGCTAAGGGGCTGACGTGCCAGGGCTGGGAAAGGCAGCAGCCAGAGGGTTCTGGAACTCTCTAGCTCAGACACCTGGGCCAGGCGATACAGGGTGATGGGCTTGGGAGGCCTGAGCCCTCTGGGCAGGTGGGCCCCATACCTGTCACAGGACGGGGCCACACGCAGGAGCGTCACGACTGCGTCAGCCGGCTGTGCTTTGGTGAGTTTCAGCAGGGCCTTGTCCAGCCTGTGCTGGGCAGAATCATTGGCCAGGAGCCATCGGTGAATGTACCTCACCATGGCAGGCACCTGCGGGAGGCACGGGGAGACTTGGAAAGCTGCCAGAGAGAGCAATGTCCCCAGGCTCCCCAGAGAAGTGCTTTCCTTGCCAGCGCACTGCCATGGCCTCAAAGGCTCTGAGGGAGCAGCAGGCGTGGCTGGGGAAGCCACGTGACTCCTGGGGGAACTGAAGCCTGGCCCCAGGCTGCTTACTTGTTCTGGCCTGGCAACACCCTTCTCCAGGAGCAAATCCAGCAGGGCGGCACTGGTCTCATGCTTGAGGAGCTCGGAGTGAGCTGTGAGCCCAGTGCCCATGGTGCGGGTCTCTTCCTGCCGAATGCTCCGGATGAAGTGGCAGACGAGCTGTAGGAGAAGGGCAAGAAGCCGCGGATGTTGCATGGAGTGCTGCACACACGGTGCTGGGCTGAGCAGGGACAGCAGGCCCAGCCCAGGTGGGGGTGGCTGCAGGTACCTGCGCTGTTCGATGGAAGCGGCCACGGCTGGATTCCTGCTCATGTGTGCGCTCCACAGCTTCATCTGGCAAAGAGGGAGCGGCAGCCAGAGCTGAGGGGCTGCGGGAGAGGCCGGAGAACACAGCCCAGCCCTGCACTCCCCAGGCAGGGAGAGCCCTGCGATGCCCCAGGGGGATGGAGCGAGGCCGCTGAGGTGTGTCTGCCTGGCGCCTCTTCCGGCCTGTCCGTGGGCATTTCCCCAGGGGATTGCATGGCATGGCATGGCATGGCATGGCATGGCATGGCATGGCATGGCATGGCATGGGGCCAAGTTGGCTGCAGGCTCCAGGCCTGCAGCCCAGTTCTGCCACTCACCCCCCTGTGGTGGATGGAAGGGCACCACCTCTTCAGTCTCCCGTGCTGGGGCTGCTCCAGGGCCGCCTTCCTCCTCCTCCACCCAGGCCATCTTGGGCACTCTCGGGGGTCTCTGCTCCATGTCTGTGGCTGGAGCTACTTGCAGGAGAGGTGCCCTGGGAAAGCTCCAGGGCACCAAGTCCCACGCTCTGCCCTTGGGGGCAGCTGCAGAATAGAAGGCTTGGAAGGCCACGGGTCACCGAGTCCTGTGCTCTGGCCTTGAGCTCAGCTGCAGGAAGAACGCTGCAGAAAAGCTCCTGGTCAGACGGGAACGAGTGCGCTGTGTGGGGGCTCCTCACAGCACTGCTCTGTCCCGTTGTGCCCCGCTGCTTGCTCCCAGCACCGGGCAAGCTTCTATTTCCCACGTGTCACAAAGGGGCCTTGGAGACCGGGTTCCGTTCCATGGCACGGTGACCGTGCTGCAGCGTGCCACCCAGGGCCCTTGCACACACTGCCTCCTGCCCTGGGGCCGGCCCCAGCCCCGCTAAAGTGGCCCAGCTTGGAAGGAATCCCTGGCCCCAGGTGTCTAAGACAGCCTGACAGAATCTTTAGGAAGGGCTCAGACCATAAGCAAAGGCCGCCCTGCTCTGCGGGCTCAGGCCTATCCCCATATCTTTCCATGAGAGCATTTGAATTTCTAAATGAGAATCATTTGAAGGGAGGGGATTTACATTTTCCATTCCAGAGAAGACTTCTGCCTTCCTTAGCAGACACCTCTCTCTTCAAACCAAGACAATTCTTTGTCATCTTGACGATGCGCAGTTGCTGAGAAGCCCCGTTTTACTCCAGGGACCTTAAGAACCATTCCCAGCAACTGGGAAAATCCTAGGTGTTCCATCCACCCATAGATGAACTCTCCAAATTTGCCCCGAAAGTGGGTCCAGCTTTTATAGGCCAAAAAGAGCAAGTCCAAGTGACTCGATGATATTTTTTAGCCGGGATAGCCCTGCAGCTGATGGCACACTTCACAGTCAGCAGGGGACACAGCTAGGCCAAAGCCCAGACCTCTTCTGGGAAACTTTCTCTTCAAACACCCTTCAAACAAGCCTCCATGCAAGTCAGTTGGGAAAGTTTCTTCAAATGATCCATTTCTGGCACCTGACTACACAGGGTTATGTGAAAGATTCTAAAGCAGCCGCTCTGGAGTCAGAGAGGCAGCCCTGAGAGTCCTTGTCATCTATTTGTAGCTAAATCCCACTTTTGGGGAGTTGAAGGAGTTTGGAACGAGCTAGAGAGCGGACCTCTGAGTTTTTTAGATGATGCCATTGCTTTTTCTTCTCTTCTACATAGGCAGGAAGGGTGAGTTGGGCTCACATCTCCACCGCATGGCTCACAGGGCCACAAGACTTGTAGTTACAAGAGCTTTGAAGGATTTCTTGGCCAAGAAGACACGGCCAACAAGGATTTTTATGTTTTGGACCCAATCTTCAAGATTTCATCTTACGGACTCATGCTCTCGGAGTGTCTAGCTGGTCAGAGTGACCGCGAGATAAGTTAGAAAGTCTCTTTTCCCAGCCCGGTGGTGGAAGAAGGAGTCAGAGCTCTTCATTTCTCAGTCTCAAGGTTGTTGATTGTATCTTATCTATAAAATTCTTTCTCCTGTCCTGCCGAGGTCCGCTCAGCAAGACAGTCTAAGGCACTCTGCCTCCTCTGGGGTGGTGTTATCTTTTTCTACTAAAAACTACCTGTACAACAGTTACAATTACTTTCCAATCCCTATCGTCTATGTCGGACAGCGAGCTTCTACTCTAGACCAATCTCAAATGCCAACATCACAGCAGAAGATGGAGGCCAAGAAGAAGGAGAAAGGCTGGACGTGCCCAGATTGCTCCATCTGGCCCCCTGAAGCCCCATTCTAAAAACCCTCAAAATCTAGTTTTCCACTCTGGGATAAATTCACTATCATTCTACTTCAACTTTTGTGGCTGGTCATTCTTCATACAAGGTTGGGGATTGTTTTTTCCAAGGGCTAAATCAAAGGCACAGGGGTCTTGGGCTCTGTGCCAAGCTCTCTGAGCCCTCTGACAGGGTCTCGAGTCCTGCAGGGCAGCCAGAGGAATTTCCTGGGTTCCCACATCATGCTGACAGTGTAAGCTTCCTTAGCCAGTCATGCTATGACACACAAACCTACAGCACTGCATCCTAAACTTCTTGTTTACCATTGTAACTACTTGGATTTTTTCCTAGATCTTGAACTCGAAAACTCTAAACTTTCCTCCACTTCAACTTTCCTCCCCGTGTCGCTGCTATAAACTAGAAATCCGCATTCTCGCTTCTATCACCTAAGTTTGGGAGCCCTTTGCAAGGTCTCAGATCAAACCCTGTGCTTAATTCTAAGCTTTGCTGGCAAGACCAAAGGTCTGAGATTTCTCTGCATTTGGGTTTCCAACAACACTGATGCTGTTAGTTGCAGAGTGCCCAGGATGCGTCTTGCAGGTCAACTCTGGCAGGAACAAGGCAGCTGCCAGGGGGCTGCTTGTGGCCTCTGACAGCCCATTGCCCACGGCTTGCCAGCGGCCCAGCCCCTCAGGGGCTGCCCCAGCCCGGCCAAGCTGCCCGGCAGCAGCGCCGCTGCCCCACAGCAGCTCCAGAGCAGCCCCATGCAGAGGCACCTGGGAGCCCTCAGCAAGGCAGCCGGCAGCACACGGGCAGGAGGACACGGCTGGCGCTTCCTGCCTGGCCCAGGGCTTGTGGCCATCTCCAGGCACCTCTCTGGCAGGGATCCCCGCAGCTCCGGCCCCTGCCCAGCCGCTCTGTGGGCAGCACAAAGGCTTCAGCAGAACCACCAAAGGCCGAGGGGTTTCTGGCCATTTCCCCGGGCCCACTGCACGCCTGCGCAGCTGGCTGAGTGCGAGCATCCTTTTCCCCCTCCTCCCCTATGCCGTACGGACCCTGGGCAGCAAAAGAAAGATCCTGGGAGTCTGTGTATGTTAACTTAGTCTATATTTACATGGTAAAAAAAAAAAAAAAAAAAAGAAACAAAAATTCTTGAAGAAACGGAAAATTCCACCTGACTCAGGTGGCCACAACAAAAACAGCTTCTGGGATCAGTTCTCCACAGAGCTCTGGCAGGGCAGGCAGCCGAGCCATGACGGACGAGGAGGCCGTGTCTTCCACGCCCTGCGCAGGTGATTTTGGAGCCACTGGAACCTGGAGATGGGAGCCCGCTCTCCTGACCTGACGATGCACAGCGTTTGAATTGCCAGGCTTCCGACGGCGAGGCTGACGTCGTTCGTTTTGTCTTCAAGGGCTGCGAGAGAGAGGAACAGAGGTACGGTCAGAAGCTGGAGCTGCAGGGAGCCGAGGAAGAGCCCCCTGCCAGGGCCATCCCAGCCGGCTCTTGCCATGGCCAGGAGGGAGAAGGGAGCAAGGGGATCAACCCGAAGCTGCTGGCCACGAATGGCCCGCGTGGCCCTGAAATCTCCGTGTGCTCTGCCCACGGGAGCAGAGCCCTCCGCAGCCGGGGCAGGGCTTGCAGCTCCCCCCGGCAGCCCCCGCTGTCAGCCCGCTGCCCTCACTCACCAGCGCAGATCAGCTGCAGCTCTTGCTGCTGCCCCCTCAGGTGCCGCCCGGCCATGCCTGTGAACACAGAGCCTGTCATGGCCCCAGCGGCACAGCTCCCTGCCAGCGCCGCTGCGGCGCTGTGGCCACACGGGCTGCCGGCCCGGCAGGGCTCAGCTCAGCCCATGCGGCACGCTGTCGCCCCAGGGCACGGCTGTCAGAGGGCGGCAGCAGCAATGCCCAGGCCAGGCGGGGCTTCACGGCGCCGGGCGCGGCTGCCGCTGCCGGGGCAGCAGGCGGGGCCGGGGCCGAGCTGCGGCGGGCCGGGGAAGGGAGCCCGGGCTCGTAACTCACCCATGAAGCTGATGGCCGCCTCTCGCAGGGGCTCCTGTGGGCTCTCCAGGTAGCGCAGGGCTCGGCGCAGGTGCTCGGCTGCTCTGCTCCTGTCCTCTGCCAGCTGGAGAGAGCGGCAGGAGGGAAGGGTTGGCGCGGGCTCAGGCCCTGGGCCGGGCGCTGCCTGCGCCAAGCCCCGGCCTCCCCCGGCCACACAGCCCTGAGGCGCGGCCAGCAGCCGCTGGCGCCGGGCTCCCGAGAGGGGAGGGGGAGAGGGCCGGCTGCTGCCCGGGGAGCCGCGGTGCCGCCCCTGCCCCGCAGCTCCGCCGGGCCGGGCTTTCATGGGCACCCGGCTCGGGCCCACGGGAGCCTGGAGAGGAGCCCGCGCGGCCTCTGGCTGCAGCAGCGCGCAGGGGCACAGCTGCCCGGCCCGCACACTGAGCACCGCCCTCAGGGGCCTTCTCCTGGCTGAGGTGGGGATTCCAGGCCGTCCTTACCAGGCACTTGCTGAACTTCCACAGTTTCTGCTCCTTCAGCAGCTTTTTGAGATCCCTCCTCTTGATGAACTTGACCGCATAAAGCAGCGTTTCCTGAGAAGCCTGGAGAGCAGCAGAGACGCGGAGATGGCCCCGCAGCCCAGGGCTCGGGACCCGCCTCCCCCTGCCATGGCCTGCAGGAGGCTGCGGTCCAGCAGGCGCAGGGCAGGAGGCAGCCGAGCCCCGTGCCAGGCGGACAGCAGCAGCCCACGAGTCCTCACCTCTGCCACATGCTGATTCTCATCATTGCAGTGGAAGAAGAGTGGAAGCAGGCTCTGTTGCACAGGGCTTTCCAAAGGGTTTTCTCTCTCTTCCAAGTACTCCATCATGTCTCGGAAGAGTTTTATGGAGAGCAGCTGTACCTGGCTATTATCCTAGATGAAAAAAAAATGAAAAAACACCTAACATTGGCTCCTCCGGGCGCCCTGGGCACAGGGCTGGAAATGCACACGGCACACAGTTTCCAGGCAGCACCCAGTGGCTGTAGCTGGGGGCACAGAGCCTTACGTGGTCAAAGAGCGGCAGGAGTGCCTCAGCCAGCTGCACGGCAATGGGGGTTGACATCAGCATGTGTTTGTGCAGGAGTATAAAGCTGAGTGTGATGAGTGTCATCCCAGCTGTCTCTGCATCTTTGTCGGCCAGTAGGCGCATGAGGCTTTCGGTCAAGCTCCACATTCTTTCGGCCTGTGCGCAACACAAGTCTGTGAAGTCCCACCCTGCTGCCACAGGGCCCAGAGGCCAAAGGACTGTCCTGAAGCACTGGGGTAGCTGAAGCAGGAGGCAGGAGAGCTGGGAGCAGCTGCCCCAGTGCCCAAAGGCCAGGCCAGGCCATGCGACTGCGTTCCCAGTGCAGCTTCAGCCACCGCCCCCTTCTCACCATTGAGGGATCATCAATGAGCTCCAGAAGGGCCCTGAGCGCCAGGCGACGCCTCTCCCTGCACTCGCTCTGCAGGTACCTTGAAGAGACCTTCACAACACTGTCGCCACATTCACTAGAATCCAGGCACACGAGGACCTGAAAGGCACAGGCCAGTGATGGGGGAGCCGGCCGGCAGGAGCCCGCAGCCGCACAGGGCTGGGCCCAGGACGCAGCAGCAGCAGCAGCAGCAGCACAGGGTGCGGGCACCGTCCCAGGTGTCTGCGGCCACGAGAGGGCAGAGAGCTGGGAGGCAGCACAGCCAGGCAGCGCTGGACACCCGGCTCACCTCCACAAGGAATGCCAGGGCGGGCAGATCCCAGTGTGGCTCCTGTGTGCTGAGCAGCCAGAGGAGGTGGAGTGCAATACTGGAACACAAGCGATGACAAGCGTGGCGCATCTCCCTAGGAGGGCAAAAAAGGGACCAGGAAGCTGAGCAAATCTCTCCAAGGACAGGCTTACAGAGCCTGGTGGTCTTTTACCACCACTCTGCATGGGGACCTGGGCCCTTTAGGAGGTGTCTCCTCCTGTGCTCTCTCCCCTCGCAGCCTTTTCCAGTCTGCTTGGCCGTCCCTCAGTGTGTCCTTAGCTGTCCCTCAGTGTGTCCCAGGGTCTCGGGGAATGTGTGGGACGGCTCGGGCACAGAGCACAAATGGCAGGATCAATGGGGAGAAAGTGAGTCTCACCTGGCCAGCAGACCCATGGCATAGTGGCGGGTGTCAGCACAGAGCAGCGTGTCCCAGCCACGCTTGCCTTCCACTGACAACACCACATCCTTGTACTGCTTTTGGCAGAGCAGGGACTTCAGGGTCTGCACTGCAAACCTGTGTGCACAGCAAAGCCCAGGTCACTCTGGCAGCACTGGCTCCTTTGCAGGCCACGTGTCAGGCAGGGACAGGAGGAGTGGGATGGAGCACCTGTTGGGGCTGATGACAAGACCGTGCTCTTCCAGGCAATCCTTCCAGAAGGTTTGGACCTCCTCTGGCATCTCTTCTGTGCTGGAGAACACTTGGAAGAGCAGATGAACAAAAAGGCGGGGGAAATATGGCCTCACTACACGTGGGACAGAGGACTCTTGGAGGATCTTCCACATCACCACGGTCGCCTGCAAAGGACAAAGCCCCCCGAGAGAGCGCTCAGTGCCGAGGTGTCCGTGTGGCAGGGCCCGAGCGTGGCAGGGAGAGGCCCGGAGAGACCTTGGCAGGGGAGCACGGGGCCTGGTGGGGCTGAAGCTGGCCCTGGGCCAGGTTTCCGGCCAGCGCCTGAGGCAGGCAGATGCAGTGGGGGAAGGAGGATGGAGAGCTGCTGGAGAGGCGGCCTTGGGGCCAGCAAAGGCCAGTTGCGGAAACTCACAGCCAGGGCAAAGACAGCCGTTTTGTCCCCATCCGAGGTGCACGTGCTGTACTCTGGCCAGCTCCCCAGCACATCCAGGAGGATCAGCTGCACTGGCTCCGCGGTCCTGGACGAGCACATGATGGTCTTCCACATGGAGGTGGCAGCTCTGCGGGATTAGAGCTCTGTCTCAGGGGGGATCTCAGACACAGCAGCGTGGCCTGGGCATCCCTAGGGGCCTGGGCTGAGCGCCGGCTCTTCCTCTGCCCACTGGCCCTTGCCAGCAGCAGCCAGGCAGCCAAGCTGTGTGAGGACGGGCCCTGAGGGGCAGCAAGGCAGCATGGCAGCAGGCTAAGGGGCTGACGTGCCAGGGCTGGGAAAGGCAGCAGCCAGAGGGTTCTGGAACTCTCTAGCTCAGACACCTGGGCCAGGCGATACAGGGTGATGGGCTTGGGAGGCCTGAGCCCTCTGGGCAGGTGGGCTCCATACCTGTCACAGGACGGGGCCACACGCAGGAGCGTCACGACTGCGTCAGCCGGCTGTGCTTTGGTGAGTTTCAGCAGGGCCTTGTCCAGCCTGTGCTGGGCAGAATCATTGGCCAGGAGCCATCGGTGAATGTACCTCACCATGGCAGGCACCTGCGGGAGGCACGGGGAGACTTGGAAAGCTGCCAGAGAGAGCAATGTCCCCAGGCTCCCCAGAGAAGTGCTTTCCTTGCCAGCGCACTGCCATGGCCTCAAAGGCTCTGAGGGAGCAGCAGGCGTGGCTGGGGAAGCCACGTGACTCCTGGGGGAACTGAAGCCTGGCCCCAGGCTGCTTACTTGTTCTGGCCTGGCAACACCCTTCTCCAGGAGCAAATCCAGCAGGGCGGCACTGGTCTCATGCTTGAGGAGCTCGGAGTGAGCTGTGAGCCCAGTGCCCATGGTGCGGGTCTCTTCCTGCCGAATGCTCCGGATGAAGTCGCAGACGAGCTGTAGGAGAAGGGCAAGAAGCCGCGGATGTTGCATGGAGTGCTGCACACACGGTGCTGGGCTGAGCAGGGACAGCAGGCCCAGCCCAGGTGGGGGTGGCTGCAGGTACCTGCGCTGTTCGATGGAAGCGGCCACGGCTGGATTCCTGCTCATGTGTGCGCTCCACAGCTTCATCTGGCAAAGAGGGAGCGGCAGCCAGAGCTGAGGGGCTGCGGGAGAGGCCGGAGAACACAGCCCAGCCCTGCACTCCCCAGGCAGGGAGAGCCCTGCGATGCCCCAGGGGGATGGAGCGAGGCCGCTGAGGTGTGTCTGCCTGGCGCCTCTTCCGGCCTGTCCGTGGGCATTTCCCCAGGGGATTGCATGGCATGGCATGGCATGGCATGGCATGGCATGGCATGGCATGGCATGGCATGGGGCCAAGTTGGCTGCAGGCTCCAGGCCTGCAGCCCAGTTCTGCCACTCACCCCCCTGTGGTGGATGGAAGGGCACCACCTCTTCAGTCTCCCGTGCTGGGGCTGCTCCAGGGCCGCCTTCCTCCTCCTCCACCCAGGCCATCTTGGGCACTCTCGGGGGTCTCTGCTCCATGTCTGTGGCTGGAGCTACTTGCAGGAGAGGTGCCCTGGGAAAGCTCCAGGGCACCAAGTCCCACGCTCTGCCCTTGGGGGCAGCTGCAGAATAGAAGGCTTGGAAGGCCACGGGTCACCGAGTCCTGTGCTCTGGCCTTGAGCTCAGCTGCAGGAAGAACGCTGCAGAAAAGCTCCTGGTCAGACGGGAACGAGTGCGCTGTGTGGGGGCTCCTCACAGCACTGCTCTGTCCCGTTGTGCCCCGCTGCTTGCTCCCAGCACCGGGCAAGCTTCTATTTCCCACGTGTCACAAAGGGGCCTTGGAGACCGGGTTCCGTTCCATGGCACGGTGACCGTGCTGCAGCGTGCCACCCAGGGCCCTTGCACACACTGCCTCCTGCCCTGGGGCCGGCCCCAGCCCCGCTAAAGTGGCCCAGCTTGGAAGGAATCCCTGGCCCCAGGTGTCTAAGACAGCCTGACAGAATCTTTAGGAAGGGCTCAGACCATAAGCAAAGGCCGCCCTGCTCTGCGGGCTCAGGCCTATCCCCATATCTTTCCATGAGAGCATTTGAATTTCTAAATGAGAATCATTTGAAGGGAGGGGATTTACATTTTCCATTCCAGAGAAGACTTCTGCCTTCCTTAGCAGACACCTCTCTCTTCAAACCAAGACAATTCTTTGTCATCTTGACGATGCGCAGTTGCTGAGAAGCCCCGTTTTACTCCAGGGACCTTAAGAACCATTCCCAGCAACTGGGAAAATCCTAGGTGTTCCATCCACCCATAGATGAACTCTCCAAATTTGCCCCGAAAGTGGGTCCAGCTTTTATAGGCCAAAAAGAGCAAGTCCAAGTGACTCGATGATATTTTTTAGCCGGGATAGCCCTGCAGCTGATGGCACACTTCACAGTCAGCAGGGGACACAGCTAGGCCAAAGCCCAGACCTCTTCTGGGAAACTTTCTCTTCAAACACCCTTCAAACAAGCCTCCATGCAAGTCAGTTGGGAAAGTTTCTTCAAATGATCCATTTCTGGCACCTGACTACACAGGGTTATGTGAAAGATTCTAAAGCAGCCGCTCTGGAGTCAGAGAGGCAGCCCTGAGAGTCCTTGTCATCTATTTGTAGCTAAATCCCACTTTTGGGGAGTTGAAGGAGTTTGGAACGAGCTAGAGAGCGGACCTCTGAGTTTTTTAGATGATGCCATTGCTTTTTCTTCTCTTCTACATAGGCAGGAAGGGTGAGTTGGGCTCACATCTCCACCGCATGGCTCACAGGGCCACAAGACTTGTAGTTACAAGAGCTTTGAAGGATTTCTTGGCCAAGAAGACACGGCCAACAAGGATTTTTATGTTTTGGACCCAATCTTCAAGATTTCATCTTACGGACTCATGCTCTCGGAGTGTCTAGCTGGTCAGAGTGACCGCGAGATAAGTTAGAAAGTCTCTTTTCCCAGCCCGGTGGTGGAAGAAGGAGTCAGAGCTCTTCATTTCTCAGTCTCAAGGTTGTTGATTGTATCTTATCTATAAAATTCTTTCTCCTGTCCTGCCGAGGTCCGCTCAGCAAGACAGTCTAAGGCACTCTGCCTCCTCTGGGGTGGTGTTATCTTTTTCTACTAAAAACTACCTGTACAACAGTTACAATTACTTTCCAATCCCTATCGTCTATGTCGGACAGCGAGCTTCTACTCTAGACCAATCTCAAATGCCAACATCACAGCAGAAGATGGAGGCCAAGAAGAAGGAGAAAGGCTGGACGTGCCCAGATTGCTCCATCTGGCCCCCTGAAGCCCCATTCTAAAAACCCTCAAAATCTAGTTTTCCACTCTGGGATAAATTCACTATCATTCTACTTCAACTTTTGTGGCTGGTCATTCTTCATACAAGGTTGGGGATTGTTTTTTCCAAGGGCTAAATCAAAGGCACAGGGGTCTTGGGCTCTGTGCCAAGCTCTCTGAGCCCTCTGACAGGGTCTCGAGTCCTGCAGGGCAGCCAGAGGAATTTCCTGGGTTCCCACATCATGCTGACAGTGTAAGCTTCCTTAGCCAGTCATGCTATGACACACAAACCTACAGCACTGCATCCTAAACTTCTTGTTTACCATTGTAACTACTTGGATTTTTTCCTAGATCTTGAACTCGAAAACTCTAAACTTTCCTCCACTTCAACTTTCCTCCCCGTGTCGCTGCTATAAACTAGAAATCCGCATTCTCGCTTCTATCACCTAAGTTTGGGAGCCCTTTGCAAGGTCTCAGATCAAACCCTGTGCTTAATTCTAAGCTTTGCTGGCAAGACCAAAGGTCTGAGATTTCTCTGCATTTGGGTTTCCAACAACACTGATGCTGTTAGTTGCAGAGTGCCCAGGATGCGTCTTGCAGGTCAACTCTGGCAGGAACAAGGCAGCTGCCAGGGGGCTGCTTGTGGCCTCTGACAGCCCATTGCCCACGGCTTGCCAGCGGCCCAGCCCCTCAGGGGCTGCCCCAGCCCGGCCAAGCTGCCCGGCAGCAGCGCCGCTGCCCCACAGCAGCTCCAGAGCAGCCCCATGCAGAGGCACCTGGGAGCCCTCAGCAAGGCAGCCGGCAGCACACGGGCAGGAGGACACGGCTGGCGCTTCCTGCCTGGCCCAGGGCTTGTGGCCATCTCCAGGCACCTCTCTGGCAGGGATCCCCGCAGCTCCGGCCCCTGCCCAGCCGCTCTGTGGGCAGCACAAAGGCTTCAGCAGAACCACCAAAGGCCGAGGGGTTTCTGGCCATTTCCCCGGGCCCACTGCACGCCTGCGCAGCTGGCTGAGTGCGAGCATCCTTTTCCCCCTCCTCCCCTATGCCGTACGGACCCTGGGCAGCAAAAGAAAGATCCTGGGAGTCTGTGTATGTTAACTTAGTCTATATTTACATGGTAAAAAAAAAAAAAAAAAAAAGAAACAAAAATTTTTGAAGAAACGGAAAATTCCACCTGACTCAGGTGGCCACAACAAAAACAGCTTCTGGGATCAGTTCTCCACAGAGCTCTGGCAGGGCAGGCAGCCGAGCCATGACGGACGAGGAGGCCGTGTCTTCCACGCCCTGCGCAGGTGATTTTGGAGCCACTGGAACCTGGAGATGGGAGCCCGCTCTCCTGACCTGACGATGCACAGCGTTTGAATTGCCAGGCTTCCGACGGCGAGGCTGACGTCGTTCGTTTTGTCTTCAAGGGCTGCGAGAGAGAGGAACAGAGGCACGGTCAGAAGCTGGAGCTGCAGGGAGCCGAGGAAGAGCCCCCTGCCAGGGCCATCCCAGCCGGCTCTTGCCATGGCCAGGAGGGAGAAGGGAGCAAGGGGATCAACCCGAAGCTGCTGGCCACGAATGGCCCGCGTGGCCCTGAAATCTCCGTGTGCTCTGCCCACGGGAGCAGAGCCCTCCGCAGCCGGGGCAGGGCTTGCAGCTCCCCCCGGCAGCCCCCGCTGTCAGCCCGCTGCCCTCACTCACCAGCGCAGATCAGCTGCAGCTCTTGCTGCTGCCCCCTCAGGTGCCGCCCGGCCATGCCTGTGAACACAGAGCCTGTCATGGCCCCAGCGGCACAGCTCCCTGCCAGCGCCGCTGCGGCGCTGTGGCCACACGGGCTGCCGGCCCGGCAGGGCTCAGCTCAGCCCATGCGGCACGCTGTCGCCCCAGGGCACGGCTGTCAGAGGGCGGCAGCAGCAATGCCCAGGCCAGGCGGGGCTTCACGGCGCCGGGCGCGGCTGCCGCTGCCGGGGCAGCAGGCGGGGCCGGGGCCGAGCTGCGGCGGGCCGGGGAAGGGAGCCCGGGCTCGTAACTCACCCATGAAGCTGATGGCCGCCTCTCGCAGGGGCTCCTGTGGGCTCTCCAGGTAGCGCAGGGCTCGGCGCAGGTGCTCGGCTGCTCTGCTCCTGTCCTCTGCCAGCTGGAGAGAGCGGCAGGAGGGAAGGGTTGGCGCGGGCTCAGGCCCTGGGCCGGGCGCTGCCTGCGCCAAGCCCCGGCCTCCCCCGGCCACACAGCCCTGAGGCGCGGCCAGCAGCCGCTGGCGCCGGGCTCCCGAGAGGGGAGGGGGAGAGGGCCGGCTGCTGCCCGGGGAGCCGCGGTGCCGCCCCTGCCCCGCAGCTCCGCCGGGCCGGGCTTTCATGGGCACCCGGCTCGGGCCCACGGGAGCCTGGAGAGGAGCCCGCGCGGCCTCTGGCTGCAGCAGCGCGCAGGGGCACAGCTGCCCGGCCCGCACACTGAGCACCGCCCTCAGGGGCCTTCTCCTGGCTGAGGTGGGGATTCCAGGCCGTCCTTACCAGGCACTTGCTGAACTTCCACAGTTTCTGCTCCTTCAGCAGCTTTTTGAGATCCCTCCTCTTGATGAACTTGACCGCATAAAGCAGCGTTTCCTGAGAAGCCTGGAGAGCAGCAGAGACGCGGAGATGGCCCCGCAGCCCAGGGCTCGGGACCCGCCTCCCCCTGCCATGGCCTGCAGGAGGCTGCGGTCCAGCAGGCGCAGGGCAGGAGGCAGCCGAGCCCCGTGCCAGGCGGACAGCAGCAGCCCACGAGTCCTCACCTCTGCCACATGCTGATTCTCATCATTGCAGTGGAAGAAGAGTGGAAGCAGGCTCTGTTGCACAGGGCTTTCCAAAGGGTTTTCTCTCTCTTCCAAGTACTCCATCATGTCTCGGAAGAGTTTTATGGAGAGCAGCTGTACCTGGCTATTATCCTAGATGAAAAAAAAATGAAAAAACACCTAACATTGGCTCCTCCGGGCGCCCTGGGCACAGGGCTGGAAATGCACACGGCACACAGTTTCCAGGCAGCACCCAGTGGCTGTAGCTGGGGGCACAGAGCCTTACGTGGTCAAAGAGCGGCAGGAGTGCCTCAGCCAGCTGCACGGCAATGGGGGTTGACATCAGCATGTGTTTGTGCAGGAGTATAAAGCTGAGTGTGATGAGTGTCATCCCAGCTGTCTCTGCATCTTTGTCGGCCAGTAGGCGCATGAGGCTTTCGGTCAAGCTCCACATTCTTTCGGCCTGTGCGCAACACAAGTCTGTGAAGTCCCACCCTGCTGCCACAGGGCCCAGAGGCCAAAGGACTGTCCTGAAGCACTGGGGTAGCTGAAGCAGGAGGCAGGAGAGCTGGGAGCAGCTGCCCCAGTGCCCAAAGGCCAGGCCAGGCCATGCGACTGCGTTCCCAGTGCAGCTTCAGCCACCGCCCCCTTCTCACCATTGAGGGATCATCAATGAGCTCCAGAAGGGCCCTGAGCGCCAGGCGACGCCTCTCCCTGCACTCGCTCTGCAGGTACCTTGAAGAGACCTTCACAACACTGTCGCCACATTCACTAGAATCCAGGCACACGAGGACCTGAAAGGCACAGGCCAGTGATGGGGGAGCCGGCCGGCAGGAGCCCGCAGCCGCACAGGGCTGGGCCCAGGACGCAGCAGCAGCAGCAGCAGCAGCACAGGGTGCGGGCACCGTCCCAGGTGTCTGCGGCCACGAGAGGGCAGAGAGCTGGGAGGCAGCACAGCCAGGCAGCGCTGGACACCCGGCTCACCTCCACAAGGAATGCCAGGGCGGGCAGATCCCAGTGTGGCTCCTGTGTGCTGAGCAGCCAGAGGAGGTGGAGTGCAATACTGGAACACAAGCGATGACAAGCGTGGCGCATCTCCCTAGGAGGGCAAAAAAGGGACCAGGAAGCTGAGCAAATCTCTCCAAGGACAGGCTTACAGAGCCTGGTGGTCTTTTACCACCACTCTGCATGGGGACCTGGGCCCTTTAGGAGGTGTCTCCTCCTGTGCTCTCTCCCCTCGCAGCCTTTTCCAGTCTGCTTGGCCGTCCCTCAGTGTGTCCTTAGCTGTCCCTCAGTGTGTCCCAGGGTCTCGGGGAATGTGTGGGACGGCTCGGGCACAGAGCACAAATGGCAGGATCAATGGGGAGAAAGTGAGTCTCACCTGGCCAGCAGACCCATGGCATAGTGGCGGGTGTCAGCACAGAGCAGCGTGTCCCAGCCACGCTTGCCTTCCACTGACAACACCACATCCTTGTACTGCTTTTGGCAGAGCAGGGACTTCAGGGTCTGCACTGCAAACCTGTGTGCACAGCAAAGCCCAGGTCACTCTGGCAGCACTGGCTCCTTTGCAGGCCACGTGTCAGGCAGGGACAGGAGGAGTGGGATGGAGCACCTGTTGGGGCTGATGACAAGACCGTGCTCTTCCAGGCAATCCTTCCAGAAGGTTTGGACCTCCTCTGGCATCTCTTCTGTGCTGGAGAACACTTGGAAGAGCAGATGAACAAAAAGGCGGGGGAAATATGGCCTCACTACACGTGGGACAGAGGACTCTTGGAGGATCTTCCACATCACCACGGTCGCCTGCAAAGGACAAAGCCCCCCGAGAGAGCGCTCAGTGCCGAGGTGTCCGTGTGGCAGGGCCCGAGCGTGGCAGGGAGAGGCCCGGAGAGACCTTGGCAGGGGAGCACGGGGCCTGGTGGGGCTGAAGCTGGCCCTGGGCCAGGTTTCCGGCCAGCGCCTGAGGCAGGCAGATGCAGTGGGGGAAGGAGGATGGAGAGCTGCTGGAGAGGCGGCCTTGGGGCCAGCAAAGGCCAGTTGCGGAAACTCACAGCCAGGGCAAAGACAGCCGTTTTGTCCCCATCCGAGGTGCACGTGCTGTACTCTGGCCAGCTCCCCAGCACATCCAGGAGGATCAGCTGCACTGGCTCCGCGGTCCTGGACGAGCACATGATGGTCTTCCACATGGAGGTGGCAGCTCTGCGGGATTAGAGCTCTGTCTCAGGGGGGATCTCAGACACAGCAGCGTGGCCTGGGCATCCCTAGGGGCCTGGGCTGAGCGCCGGCTCTTCCTCTGCCCACTGGCCCTTGCCAGCAGCAGCCAGGCAGCCAAGCTGTGTGAGGACGGGCCCTGAGGGGCAGCAAGGCAGCATGGCAGCAGGCTAAGGGGCTGACGTGCCAGGGCTGGGAAAGGCAGCAGCCAGAGGGTTCTGGAACTCTCTAGCTCAGACACCTGGGCCAGGCGATACAGGGTGATGGGCTTGGGAGGCCTGAGCCCTCTGGGCAGGTGGGCCCCATACCTGTCACAGGACGGGGCCACACGCAGGAGCGTCACGACTGCGTCAGCCGGCTGTGCTTTGGTGAGTTTCAGCAGGGCCTTGTCCAGCCTGTGCTGGGCAGAATCATTGGCCAGGAGCCATCGGTGAATGTACCTCACCATGGCAGGCACCTGCGGGAGGCACGGGGAGACTTGGAAAGCTGCCAGAGAGAGCAATGTCCCCAGGCTCCCCAGAGAAGTGCTTTCCTTGCCAGCGCACTGCCATGGCCTCAAAGGCTCTGAGGGAGCAGCAGGCGTGGCTGGGGAAGCCACGTGACTCCTGGGGGAACTGAAGCCTGGCCCCAGGCTGCTTACTTGTTCTGGCCTGGCAACACCCTTCTCCAGGAGCAAATCCAGCAGGGCGGCACTGGTCTCATGCTTGAGGAGCTCGGAGTGAGCTGTGAGCCCAGTGCCCATGGTGCGGGTCTCTTCCTGCTGAATGCTCCGGATGAAGTGGCAGACGAGCTGTAGGAGAAGGGCAAGAAGCCGCGGATGTTGCATGGAGTGCTGCACACACGGTGCTGGGCTGAGCAGGGACAGCAGGCCCAGCCCGGGTGGGGGTGGCTGCAGGTACCTGCGCTGTTCGATGGAAGCGGCCACGGCTGGATTCCTGCTCATGTGTGCGCTCCACAGCTTCATCTGGCAAAGAGGGAGCGCAGCCAGAGCTGAGGGGCTGCGGGAGAGGCCGGAGAACACAGCCCAGCCCTGCACTCCCCAGGCAGGGAGAGCCCTGCGATGCCCCAGGGGGATGGAGCGAGGCCGCTGAGGGGTGTCTGCCTGGCGCCTCTTCCGGCCTGTCCGTGGGCATTTCCCCAGGGGATTGCATGGCATGGCATGGCATGGCATGGCATGGCATGGGGCCAAGTTGGCTGCAGGCTCCAGGCCTGCAGCCCAGTTCTGCCACTCACCCCCCTGTGGTGGATGGAAGGGCACCACCTCTTCAGTCTCCCGTGCTGGGGCTGCTCCAGGGCCTTCTTCCTCCTCCTCCACCCAGGCCATCTTGGGCACTCTCGGGGGTCTCTGCTCCATGTCTGTGGCTGGAGCTACTTGCAGGAGAGGTGCCCTGGGAAAGCTCCAGGGCACCAAGTCCCACGCTCTGCCCTTGGGGGCAGCTGCAGAATAGAAGGCTTGGAAGGCCACGGGTCACCGAGTCCTGTGCTCTGGCCTTGAGCTCAGCTGCAGGAAGAACGCTGCAGAAAAGCTCCTGGTCAGACGGGAACGAGTGCGCTGTGTGGGGGCTCCTCACAGCACTGCTCTGTCCCGTTGTGCCCCGCTGTTTGCTCCCAGCACCGGGCAAGCTTCTATTTCCCACGTGTCACAAAGGGGCCTTGGAGACCGGGTTCCGTTCCATGGCACGGTGACCGTGCTGCAGCGTGCCACCCAGGGCCCTTGCACACACTGCCTCCTGCCCTGGGGCCGGCCCCAGCCCCGCTAAAGTGGCCCAGCTTGGAAGGAATCCCTGGCCCCAGGTGTCTAAGACAGCCTGACAGAATCTTTAGGAAGGGCTCAGACCATAAGCAAAGGCCGCCCTGCTCTGCGGGCTCAGGCCTATCCCCATATCTTTCCCTGAGAGCATTTGAATTTCTAAATGAGAATCATTTGAAGGGAGGGGATTTACATTTTCCATTCCAGAGAAGACTTCTGCCTTCCTTAGCAGACACCTCTCTCTTCAAACCAAGACAATTCTTTGTCATCTTGACGATGCGCAGTTGCTGGGAAGCCCCGATTTACTCCAGGGACCTTAAGAACCATTCCCAGCAACTGGGAAAATCCTAGGTGTTCCATCCACCTATAGATGAACTCTCCAAATTTGCCCCGAAAGTGGGTCCAGCTTTTATAGGCCAAAAAGAGCAAGTCCAAGTGACTCGATGATATTTTTTAGCCGGGATAGCCCTGCAGCTGATGGCACACTTCACAGTCAGCAGGGGACACAGCTAGGCCAAAGCCCAGACCTCTTCTGGGAAACTTTCTCTTCAAACACCCTTCAAACAAGCCTCCATGCAAGTCAGTTGGGAAAGTTTCTTCAAATGATCCATTTCTGGCACCTGACTACACAGGGTTATGTGAAAGATTCTAAAGCAGCCGCTCTGGAGTCAGAGAGGCAGCCCTGAGAGTCCTTGTCATCTATTTGTAGCTAAATCCCACTTTTGGGGAGTTGAAGGAGTTTGGAACGAGCTAGAGAGCGGACCTCTGAGTTTTTTAGATGATGCCATTGCTTTTTCTTCTCTTCTACATAGGCAGGAAGGGTGAGTTGGGCTCACATCTCCACCGCATGGCTCACAGGGCCACAAGACTTGTAGTTACAAGAGCTTTGAAGGATTTCTTGGCCAAGAAGACACGGCCAACAAGGATTTTTATGTTTTGGACCCAATCTTCAAGATTTCATCTTACGGACTCATGCTCTCGGAGTGTCTAGCTGGTCAGAGTGACCGCGAGATAAGTTAGAAAGTCTCTTTTCCCAGCCCGGTGGTGGAAGAAGGAGTCAGAGCTCTTCATTTCTCAGTCTCAAGGTTGTTGATTGTATCTTATCTATAAAATTCTTTCTCCTGTCCTGCCGAGGTCCGCTCAGCAAGACAGTCTAAGGCACTCTGCCTCCTCTGGGGTGGTGTTATCTTTTTCTACTAAAAACTACCTGTACAACAGTTACAATTACTTTCCAATCCCTATCGTCTATGTCGGACAGCGAGCTTCTACTCTAGACCAATCTCAAATGCCAACATCACAGCAGAAGATGGAGGCCAAGAAGAAGGAGAAAGGCTGGACGTGCCCAGATTGCTCCATCTGGCCCCCTGAAGCCCCATTCTAAAAACCCTCAAAATCTAGTTTTCCACTCTGGGATAAATTCACTATCATTCTACTTCAACTTTTGTGGCTGGTCATTCTTCATACAAGGTTGGGGATTGTTTTTTCCAAGGGCTACATCAAAGGCACAGGGGTCTTGGGCTCTGTGCCAAGCTCTCTGAGCCCTCTGACAGGGTCTCGAGTCCTGCAGGGCAGCCAGAGGAATTTCCTGGGTTCCCACATCATGCTGACAGTGTAAGCTTCCTTAGCCAGTCATGCTATGACACACAAACCTACAGCACTGCATCCTAAACTTCTTGTTTACCATTGTAACTACTTGGATTTTTTCCTAGATCTTGAACTCGAAAACTCTAAACTTTCCTCCACTTCAACTTTCCTCCCCGTGTCGCTGCTATAAACTGGAAATCCGCATTCTCGCTCCTAGCACCTAAGTTTGGGAGCCCTTTGCAAGGTCTCAGATCAAACCCTGTGCTTAATTCTAAGCTTTGCAGACAAGACCAAAGGTCTGAGATTTCTCTGCATTTGGGTTTCCAACAACACTGATGCTGTTAGTTGCAGAGTGCCCAGGATGCGTCTTGCAGGTCAACTCTGGCAGGAACAAGGCGGCTGCCAGGGGGCTGCTTGTGGCCTCTGACAGCCCATTGCCCACGGCTTGCCAGCGGCCCAGCCCCTCAGGGGCTTCCCCAGCCCGGCCAAGCTGCCCGGCAGCAGCGCCGCTGCCCCACAGCAGCTCCAGAGCAGCCCCATGCAGAAGCACCTGGGAGCCCTCAGCAAGGCAGCCGGCAGCACACGGGCAGGAGGACACGGCTGGCGCTTCCTGCCTGGCCCAGGGCTTGTGGCCATCTCCAGGCACCTCTCTGGCAGGGATCCCCGCAGCTCCGGCCCCTGCCCAGCCGCTCTGTGGGCAGCACAAAGGCTTCAGCAGAACCACCAAAGGCCGAGGGGTTTCTGGCCATTTCCCCGGGCCCACTGCACGCCTGCGCAGCTGGCTGAGTGCGAGCATCCTTTTCCCCCTCCTCCCCTATGCCGTACGGACCCTGGGCAGCAAAAGAAAGATCCTGGGAGTCTGTGTATGTTAACTTAGTCTATATTTACATGGTAAAAAAAAAAAAAAAAAAAAAAAAGAAACAAAAATTCTTGAAGAAACGGAAAATTCCACCTGACTCAGGTGGCCACAACAAAAACAGCTTCTGGGATCAGTTCTCCACAGAGCTCTGGCAGGGCAGGCAGCCGAGCCATGACGGACGAGGCCGTGTCTTCCACGCCCTGCGCAGGTGATTTTGGAGCCACTGGAACCTGGAGATGGGAGCCCGCTCTCCTGACCTGACGATGCACAGCGTTTGAATTGCCAGGCTTCCGACGGCGAGGCTGACGTCGTTCGTTTTGTCTTCAAGGGCTGCGAGAGAGAGGAACAGAGGCACGGTCAGAAGCTGGAGCTGCAGGGAGCCGAGGAAGAGCCCCCTGCCAGGGCCATCCCAGCCGGCTCTTGCCATGGCCAGGAGGGAGAAGGGAGCAAGGGGATCAGCCCGAAGCTGCTGGCCACGAATGGCCCGCGTGGCCCTGAAATCTCCGTGTGCTCTGCCCACGGGAGCAGAGCCCTCCGCAGCCGGGGCAGGGCTTGCAGCTCCCCCCGGCAGCCCCCGCTGTCAGCCCGCTGCCCTCACTCACCAGCGCAGATCAGCTGCAGCTCTTGCTGCTGCCCCCTCAGGTGCCGCCCGGCCATGCCTGTGAACACAGAGCCTGTCATGGCCCCAGCGGCACAGCTCCCTGCCAGCGCCGCTGCGGCGCTGTGGCCACACGGGCTGCCGGCCCGGCAGGGCTCAGCTCAGCCCATGCGGCACGCTGTCGCCCCAGGGCACGGCTGTCAGAGGGCGGCAGCAGCAATGCCCAGGCCAGGCGGGGCTCCACGGCGCCGGGCGCGGCTGCCGCTGCCGGGGCAGCAGGCGGGGCCGGGGCCGAGCTGCGGCGGGCCGGGGAGGGAGCCCGGGCTCGTAACTCACCCATGAAGCTGATGGCCGCCTCTCGCAGGGGCTCCTGTGGGCTCTCCAGGTAGCGCAGGGCTCGGCGCAGGTGCTCGGCTGCTCTGCTCCTGTCCTCTGCCAGCTGGAGAGAGCGGCAGGAGGGAAGGGTTGGCGCGGGCTCAGGCCCTGGGCCGGGCGCTGCCTGCGCCAAGCCCCGGCCTCCCCCGGCCACACAGCCCTGAGGCGCGGCCAGCAGCCGCTGGCGCCGGGCTCCCGAGAGGGGAGGGGGAGAGGGCCGGCTGCTGCCCGGGGAGCCGCGGTGCCGCCCCTGCCCCGCAGCTCCGCCGGGCCGGGCTTTCATGGGCACCCGGCTCGGGCCCACGGGAGCCTGGAGAGGAGCCCGCGCGGCCTCTGGCTGCAGCAGCGCGCAGGGGCACAGCTGCCCGGCCCGCACACTGAGCACCGCCCTCAGGGGCCTTCTCCTGGCTGAGGTGGGGATTCCAGGCCGTCCTTACCAGGCACTTGCTGAACTTCCACAGTTTCTGCTCCTTCAGCAGCTTTTTGAGATCCCTCCTCTTGATGAACTTGACCGCATAAAGCAGCGTTTCCCGAGAAGCCTGGAGAGCAGCAGAGACGCGGAGATGGCCCCGCAGCCCAGGGCTCGGGACCCGCCTCCCCCTGCCATGGCCTGCAGGAGGCTGCGGTCCAGCAGGCGCAGGGCAGGAGGCAGCCGAGCCCCGTGCCAGGCGGACAGCAGCAGCCCACGAGTCCTCACCTCTGCCACATGCTGATTCTCATCATTGCAGTGGAAGAAGAGTGGAAGCAGGCTCTGTTGCACAGGGCTTTCCAAAGGGTTTTCTCTCTCTTCCAAGTACTCCATCATGTCTCGGAAGAGTTTTATGGAGAGCAGCTGTACCTGGCTATTATCCTAGATGAAAAAAAAATGAAAAAACACCTCAGCATTGGCTCCTCCGGGCGCCCTGGGCACAGGGCTGGAAATGCACACGGCACACAGTTTCCAGGCAAACCCAGTGGCTGTAGCTGGGGGCACAGAGCCTTACGTGGTCAAAGAGCGGCAGGAGTGCCTCAGCCAGCTGCACGGCAATGGGGGTTGACATCAGCATGTGTTTGTGCAGGAGTATAAAGCTGAGTGTGATGAGTGTCATCCCAGCTGTCTCTGCATCTTTGTCTGCCAGTAGGCGCATGAGGCTTTCGGTCAAGCTCCACATTCTTTTGGCCTGTGCGCAACACAAGTCTGTGAAGTCCCACCCTGCTGCCACAGGGCCCAGAGGCCAAAGGACTGTCCTGAAGCACTGGGGTAGCTGAAGCAGGAGGCAGGAGAGCTGGGAGCAGCTGCCCCAGTGCCCAAAGGCCAGGCCAGGCCAAGCGACTGCGTTCCCAGTGCAGCTTCAGCCACCGCCCCCTTCTCACCATTGAGGGATCATCAATGAGCTCCAGAAGGGCCCTGAGCGCCAGGCGACGCCTCTCCCTGCACTCGCTCTGCAGGTACCTTGAAGAGACCTTCACAACACTGTCGCCACATTCACTAGAATCCAGGCACACGAGGACCTGAAAGGCACAGGCCAGTGATGGGGGAGCCGGCCGGCAGGAGCCCGCAGCCGCACAGGGCTGGGCCCAGGACGCAGCAGCAGCAGCAGCAGCAGCACAGGGTGCGGGCACCGTCCCAGGTGTCTGCGGCCACGAGAGGGCAGAGAGCTGGGAGGCAGCACAGCCAGGCAGCGCTGGACACCCGGCTCACCTCCACAAGGAATGCCAGGGCGGGCAGATCCCAGTGTGGCTCCTGTGTGCTGAGCAGCCAGAGGAGGTGGAGTGCAATACTGGAACACAAGCGATGACAAGCGTGGCGCATCTCCCTAGGAGGGCAAAAAAGGGACCAGGAAGCTGAGCAAATCTCTCCAAGGACAGGCTTACAGAGCCTGGTGGTCTTTTACCACCACTCTGCATGGGGACCTGGGCCCTTTAGGAGGTGTCTCCTCCTGTGCTCTCTCCCCTCGCAGCCTTTTCCAGTCTGCTTGGCCGTCCCTCAGTGTGTCCTTAGCTGTCCCTCAGTGTGTCCCAGGGTCTCGGGGAATGTGTGGGACGGCTCGGGCACAGAGCACAAATGGCAGGATCAACGGGGAGAAAGTGAGTCTCACCTGGCCAGCAGACCCATGGCATAGTGGCGGGTGTCAGCACAGAGCAGCGTGTCCCAGCCACGCTTGCCTTCCACTGACAACACCACATCCTTGTACTGCTTTTGGCAGAGCAGGGACTTCAGGGTCTGCACTGCAAACCTGTGTGCACAGCAAAGCCCAGGTCACTCTGGCAGCACTGGCTCCTTTGCAGGCCACGTGTCAGGCAGGGACAGGAGGAGTGGGATGGAGCACCTGTTGGGGCTGATGACAAGACCGTGCTCTTCCAGGCAATCCTTCCAGAAGGTTTGGACCTCCTCTGGCATCTCTTCTGTGCTGGAGAACACTTGGAAGAGCAGATGAACAAAAAGGCGGGGGAAATATGGCCTCACTACACGTGGGACAGAGGACTCTTGGAGGATCTTCCACATCACCACGGTCGCCTGCAAAGGACAAAGCCCCCCGAGAGAGCGCTCAGTGCCGAGGTGTCCGTGTGGCAGGGCCCGAGCGTGGCAGGGAGAGGCCCGGAGAGACCTTGGCAGGGGAGCACGGGGCCTGGTGGGGCTGAAGCTGGCCCTGGGCCAGGTTTCCGGCCAGCGCCTGAGGCAGGCAGATGCAGTGGGGGAAGGAGGATGGAGAGCTGCTGGAGAGGCGGCCTTGGGGCCAGCAAAGGCCAGTTGCGGAAACTCACAGCCAGGGCAAAGACAGCCGTTTTGTCCCCATCCGAGGTGCACGTGCTGTACTCTGGCCAGCTCCCCAGCACATCCAGGAGGATCAGCTGCACTGGCTCCGCGGTCCTGGACGAGCACATGATGGTCTTCCACATGGAGGTGGCAGCTCTGCGGGATTAGAGCTCTGTCTCAGGGGGGATCTCAGACACAGCAGCGTGGCCTGGGCATCCCTAGGGGCCTGGGCTGAGCGCCGGCTCTTCCTCTGCCCACTGGCCCTTGCCAGCAGCAGCCAGGCAGCCAAGCTGTGTGAGGACGGGCCCTGAGGGGCAGCAAGGCAGCATGGCAGCAGGCTAAGGGGCTGACGTGCCAGGGCTGGGAAAGGCAGCAGCCAGAGGGTTCTGGAACTCTCTAGCTCAGACACCTGGGCCAGGCGATACAGGGTGATGGGCTTGGGAGGCCTGAGCCCTCTGGGCAGGTGGGCCCCATACCTGTCACAGGACGGGGCCACACGCAGGAGCGTCACGACTGCGTCAGCCGGCTGTGCTTTGGTGAGTTTCAGCAGGGCCTTGTCCAGCCTGTGCTGGGCAGAATCATTGGCCAGGAGCCATCGGTGAATGTACCTCACCATGGCAGGCACCTGCGGGAGGCACGGGGAGACTTGGAAAGCTGCCAGAGAGAGCAATGTCCCCAGGCTCCCCAGAGAAGTGCTTTCCTTGCCAGCGCACTGCCATGGCCTCAAAGGCTCTTAGGGAGCAGCAGGCGTGGCTGGGGAAGCCACGTGACTCCTGGGGGAACTGAAGCCTGGCCCCAGGCTGCTTACTTGTTCTGGCCTGGCAACACCCTTCTCCAGGAGCAAATCCAGCAGGGCGGCACTGGTCTCATGCTTGAGGAGCTCGGAGTGAGCTGTGAGCCCAGTGCCCATGGTGCGGGTCTCTTCCTGCCGAATGCTCCGGATGAAGTCGCAGACGAGCTGTAGGAGAAGGGCAAGAAGCCGCGGATGTTGCATGGAGTGCTGCACACACAGTGCTGGGCTGAGCAGGGACAGCAGGCCCAGCCCGGGTGGGGGTGGCTGCAGGTACCAGCGCTGTTCGATGGAAGCGGCCACGGCTGGATTCCTGCTCATGTGTGCGCTCCACAGCTTCATCTGGCAAAGAGGGAGCGCAGCCAGAGCTGAGGGGCTGCGGGAGAGGCCGGAGAACACAGCCCAGCCCTGCACTCCCCAGGCAGGGAGAGCCCTGCGATGCCCCAGGGGGATGGAGCGAGGCCGCTGAGGGGTGTCTGCCTGGCGCCTCTTCCGGCCTGTCCGTGGGCATTTCCCCAGGGGATTGCATGGCATGGCATGGCATGGCATTGCATGGCATGGCATGGCATGGCATGGCATGGGGCCAAGTTGGCTGCAGGCTCCAGGCCTGCAGCCCAGTTCTGCCACTCACCCCCCTGTGGTGGATGGAAGGGCACCACCTCTTCAGTCTCCTGTGCTGGGGCTGCTCCAGGGCCGCCTTCCTCCTCCTCCACCCAGGCCATCTTGGGCACTCTCGGGGGTCTCTGCTCCATGTCTGTGACTGGAGCTACTTGCAGGAGAGGTGCCCTGGGAAAGCTCCAGGGCACCAAGTCCCACGCTCTGCCCTTGAGGGCAGCTGCAGAATAGAAGGCTTGGAAGGCCACGGGTCACCGAGTCCTGTGCTCTGGCCTTGAGCTCAGCTGCAGGAAGAACGCTGCAGAAAAGCTCCTGGTCAGACGGGAACGAGTGCGCTGTGTGGGGGCTCCTCACAGCACTGCTCTGTCCCGTTGTGCCCCGCTGCTTGCTCCCAGCACCGGGCAAGCTTCTATTTCCCACGTGTCACAAAGGGGCCTTGGAGACCGGGTTCCGTTCCATGGCACGGTGACGACCGTGCTGCAGCGTGCCACCCAGGGCCCTTGCACACACTGCCTCCTGCCCTGGGGCCGGCCCCAGCCCCGCTAAAGTGGCCCAGCTTGGAAGGAATCCCTGGCCCCAGGTGTCTAAGACAGCCTGACAGAATCTTTAGGAAGGGCTCAGACCATAAGCAAAGGCCGCCCTGCTCTGCGGGCTCAGGCCTATCCCCATATCTTTCCCTGAGAGCATTTGAATTTCTAAATGAGAATCATTTGAAGGGAGGGGATTTACATTTTCCATTCCAGAGAAGACTTCTGCCTTCCTTAGCAGACACCTCTCTCTTCAAACCAAGACAATTCTTTGTCATCTTGACGATGCGCAGTTGCTGGGAAGCCCCGTTTTACTCCAGGGACCTTAAGAACCATTCCCAGCAACTGGGAAAATCCTAGGTGTTCCATCCACCCATAGATGAACTCTCCAAATTTGCCCCGAAAGTGGGTCCAGCTTTTATAGGCCAAAAAGAGCAAGTCCAAGTGACTCGATGATATTTTTTAGCCGGGATAGCCCTGCAGCTGATGGCACACTTCACAGTCAGCAGGGGACACAGCTAGGCCAAAGCCCAGACCTCTTCTGGGAAACTTTCTCTTCAAACACCCTTCAAACACGCCTCCATGCAAGTCAGTTGGGAAAGTTTCTTCAAATGATCCATTTCTGGCACCTGACTACACAGGGTTATGTGAAAGATTCTAAAGCAGCCGCTCTGGAGTCAGAGAGGCAGCCCTGAGAGTCCTTGTCATCTATTTGTAGCTAAATCCCACTTTTGGGGAGTTGAAGGAGTTTGGAACGAGCTAGAGAGCGGACCTCTGAGTTTTTTAGATGATGCCATTGCTTTTTCTTCTCTTCTACATAGGCAGGAAGGGTGAGTTGGGCTCACATCTCCACCGCATGGCTCACAGGGCCGCAAGACTTGTAGTTACAAGAGCTTTGAAGGATTTCTTGGCCAAGAAGACACGGCCAACAAGGATTTTTATGTTTTGGACCCAATCTTCAAGATTTCATCTTACGGACTCATGCTCTCGGAGTGTCTAGCTGGTCAGAGTGACCGCGAGATAAGTTAGAAAGTCTCTTTTCCCAGCCCGGTGGTGGAAGAAGGAGTCAGAGCTCTTCATTTCTCAGTCTCAAGGTTGTTGATTGTATCTTATCTATAAAATTCTTTCTCCTGTCCTGCCGAGGTCCGCTCAGCAAGACAGTCTAAGGCACTCTGCCTCCTCTGGGGTGGTGTTATCTTTTTCTACTAAAAACTACCTGTACAATATTTACAATTACTTTCCAATCCCTATCGTCTATGTCGGACAGCGAGCTTCTACTCTAGACCAATCTCAAATGCCAACATCACAGCAGAAGATGGAGGCCAAGAAGAAGGAGAAAGGCTGGACGTGCCCAGATTGCTCCATCTGGCCCCCTGAAGCCCCATTCTAAAAACCCTCAAAATCTAGTTTTCCACTCTGGGATAAATTCACTATCATTCTACTTCAACTTTTGTGGCTGGTCATTCTTCATACAAGGTTGGGGATTGTTTTTTCCAAGGGCTAAATCAAAGGCACAGGGGTCTTGGGCTCTGTGCCAAGCTCTCTGAGCCCTCTGACAGGGTCTCGAGTCCTGCAGGGCAGCCAGAGGAATTTCCTGGGTTCCCACATCATGCTGACAGTGTAAGCTTCCTTAGCCAGTCATGCTATGACACACAAACCTACAGCACTGCATCCTAAACTTCTTGTTTACCATTGTAACTACTTGGATTTTTTCCTAGATCTTGAACTCGAAAACTCTAAACTTTCCTCCACTTCAACTTTCCTCCCCGTGTCGCTGCTATAAACTGGAAATCCGCATTCTCGCTCCTAGCACCTAAGTTTGGGAGCCCTTTGCAAGGTCTCAGATCAAACCCTGTGCTTAATTCTAAGCTTTGCTGACAAGACCAAAGGTCTGAGATTTCTCTGCATTTGGGTTTCCAGCAACACTGATGCTGTTAGTTGCAGAGCGCCCAGGATGCGTCTTGCAGGTCAACTCTGGCAGGAACAAGGCGGCTGCCAGGGGGCTGCTTGTGGCCTCTGACAGCCCATTGCCCACGGCTTGCCAGCGGCCCAGCCCCTCAGGGGCTGCCCCAGCCCGGCCAAGCTGCCCGGCAGCAGCGCCGCTGCCCCACAGCAGCTCCAGAGCAGCCCCATGCAGAGGCACCTGGGAGCCCTCAGCAAGGCAGCCGGCAGCACACGGGCAGGAGGACACGGCTGGCGCTTCCTGCCTGGCCCAGGGCTTGTGGCCATCTCCAGGCACCTCTCTGGCAGGGATCCCCGCAGCTCCGGCCCCTGCCCAGCCGCTCTGTGGGCAGCACAAAGGCTTCAGCAGAACCACCAAAGGCCGAGGGGTTTCTGGCCATTTCCCCGGGCCCACTGCACGCCTGCGCAGCTGGCTGAGTGCGAGCATCCTTTTCCCCCTCCTCCCCTATGCCGTACGGACCCTGGGCAGCAAAAGAAAGATCCTGGGAGTCTGTGTATGTTAACTTAGTCTATATTTACATGGTAAAAAAAAAAAAAAAAAAAAAAAAGAAACAAAAATTCTTGAAGAAACGGAAAATTCCACCTGACTCAGGTGGCCACAACAAAAACAGCTTCTGGGATCAGTTCTCCACAGAGCTCTGGCAGGGCAGGCAGCCGAGCCATGACGGACGAGGCCGTGTCTTCCACGCCCTGCGCAGGTGATTTTGGAGCCACTGGAACCTGGAGATGGGAGCCCGCTCTCCTGACCTGACGATGCACAGCGTTTGAATTGCCAGGCTTCCGACGGCGAGGCTGACGTCGTTCGTTTTGTCTTCAAGGGCTGCGAGAGAGAGGAACAGAGGCACGGTCAGAAGCTGGAGCTGCAGGGAGCCGAGGAAGAGCCCCCTGCCAGGGCCATCCCAGCCGGCTCTTGCCATGGCCAGGAGGGAGAAGGGAGCAAGGGGATCAACCCGAAGCTGCTGGCCACGAATGGCCCGCGTGGCCCTGAAATCTTCGTGTGCTCTGCCCACGGGAGCAGAGCCCTCCGCAGCCGGGGCAGGGCTTGCAGCTCCCCCCGGCAGCTGTGGGATCCCAGGATTTGAATCCTGGGATGCAGGGCCCCCGGGACCACCCTTGGGGGGCCCGGGAGTCCTGGAATGTTGCCAGAAGTGTCTGGTGGCAGGACTTTGACCCTACACGGGAGACGACACCTTTATGAAGATAAGAGGGCTTCACCGGGGTGAAGGGTGGAAAGATTAGCTAATTAGAGGGTAAGAAACAGGGTTTAGGATTTATGTACAGGGGGGTTTAGAGGAGCAAGATGGAGGAATTGGGGTGTGTCCTGCCCTCCTTCTTCTTCCTCCTCTCCTCCATCTTCTTTGGTGATGGTGGCACCTTTCTATTGGTTATTACTAAGAGTACACCGAGTTATAAGAATAGATGGTATTGGGGAAAAATGATAAATATTGTATACGTAACTAGGGGTATAAAGATACGTGGCGGTCCGTGGGACGGCACAGTGTGCCCATGGCTGACTGCTGAGCGGATCTTTGTTAGACTGAAAGAACATTTTTTAGATAAACAATTAATAAACATAAAACCAGAAAGAAGAACTGAAGCCTCTTCTCGTCCTTTGATACGCGGGCTGTCTCAAGGCCACCTCCGGGCCACCTCCGGGCCACCCCCGGGCCTCCCAGGCCCCTCAAACAGCCGAGATAAACCGGACATTTGGCTTCCACTGGGTGAGCTCTGACCACTACAACCTTTCGGGGGGGGCACCACCACCACCTTCAAAGCCCTGAAGAAAAAGAGAGAGAAGAAGAAAACAAAAAGCTAACAGAGACTGAAAAAAAAAAAAAAAAAAAAAAAAAAAAAAAAAAAAACCAGCAGTCACTGAGAATTCCACCTCTCAGTTTCTGCCGAAGACAATCGTAGCAGAACAGCCCGGATTGGAACCAGAAGGCACCCTGGAACCACTTCTCCTGATCTGCTGGACAGTGATCGAGACGTCCAGACTGCTCTGTGGGCGACAGATTCGGTAAGAAAGCCTGAAAAATAACAACATGGGAGGCACACTTTCCCGGGAACAACGGGAAATTTTGTCCGCCCTACAGGGTGTGACTGAAACGTATACAGAGGGAATTCCAAAGAAAGAATTAAAACAATTATTACTATGGGCAAGGCTAAACTACCCACTGGCAGAAACGTGCCTGCTATTTGAAGTGGGGTTTTGGCAGGAAATAAATAGACACTTATATTTCTTAGCTATTAAAAAAGATGAGACAGCGTTGAAGCTGCTGTCTCCTGCAAGAATAATGCTGGAAGGGATTTCTATGCAAATGAAATTCCAGGGCCCCCGGGCGCAGCAGACGTCCGGGGGGGAAGCGTCTCTGAAAGAGACGGGGGGCAAAGCCCCGGGAAAGAAAAAATTAGCTCTGGCCTTAAAAGGCCAAGAGGAAAACGCTCTTGAAAAAAAAGAGCAAGAAATATTATTAAAATACCCGGTCCCAAAACCCAGAAACCCTGGGAAACCCCCAAAACGTCCAAAAACCCCGGAGAGCATGGGGGAGTCGGAAACAGAAGGGGGAAGGGAGCTGGGGGGAGAGAGGGGACCGGGGGGCGCGCTTTCTCGCAATGCCGCGGCAACGGAGCAGGGAAGCCAGGCTGCAGCAGAGCAGGCGGGGAGCGCGGGTGAAGAAAAAACAGAGAAGGCGTGTTTTCGCGCGGCTTTGCATGACTCGGGACCGGGGGCAGCGGCAGCGGCAGCCCCGACCGGCGGGGATGCGGGGGCGTGTGCGGCAGGCGGAGTTCGCGAGGGCTCGGAAAAGTCACGGACCGGGGCCGGGGCGTCTGACCCAGGCAGCGAAAAAGCTGCTATGCGGGGGCGTAGAAGGCGTGCGGTCGTGATATCAGAGCCCGTGCGCAGGTCCGCCAGGATTGCGGAACGCACGCGGCCGCCGGCGGGAGGGAGGCTGCTTGTGCCGGCAAAAGGGGAAATAGACACGGGAACGGAGGAGGAGGACACAGAGTCAGAGGCAGATCAAAGGGGAGATATCTCAGGGGTGGAACAAGATGGAGACAGTGAAAGTAGTTCGGGAGACACGGGGAGCGGCTCGGAGAGCCCACAGACGCAGACAGCGCAGCCCGGGCCGGAGCGGGACACACCCCCTGTGACATCCCGGGCGGGGAGGGGCCGCGTTAGGGAGTTCATATCCCGGGGCCCCCCGCCTTCTCCAGACCTGGTGCCCTTGATCAAAACCCTTGGAGTCCAAGACTCACCCCCTCAGGAGAGACGTTCTGGTGTTCAAACCCCAATTTCACTTGAATTAAAAGCCGAAAACATGCGGGCCGAGACAGGGAGGCGACCAACATGGCCGCGGGCAGGAAGTGAAGCGACAGAGTACGCTACGTCACCAGAGCCAGGGAAGCCGGTGACAGCGCCATCTGGTGGCTGGAAGACAGAAGTGCACGCCATCCCGGATTGGATCGGCGGAGCCACAGCGCCATCTCGTGGCGAGACCGCAACAATGCAACAATTTTTCCCAACATTATATAAAAAGAAAAGCATTTTAAAGAAAGCAATGCCGACACAACAAAGGGATTATCCATCGACTTCAAGGTTTCATGAAGATGATGAGAGCTCAGATGAAGAACAGCTACAAGAAGGAAATGTTATAAAGATCACAGCATCAGAAGGGGTTCCTATATGGATGCTGTCAGCAGCAGAAGCAACAAAGAGCTTCTTGCATTCAGTGGACACCACAAAAAAGAAATATCGACAGGATCCTCAAGCTTCCTTTTCGGATTTGGGAGCGAGGCCAAAAACCTCAAGGCGAAGAATGAGACGTGATGAACCAACCACATCAACAGCACCATTATTTATACAAATTCCAACGGAACCTGAAGAAGAAGAAGAATTTCAGGGGCCAGTGAAGACGATGGATTGGAAGCAAATTAGAAAAGCGTTGGCAAAAGAAAAGCATTTATTCCCGGGATCTGGGGATCTGACAATGCCAGTGACATATGATGCCCAGGGACAGAACCCGAGGTGGGAAAGGATGGGTCATGAAATACTCAAGGATTTAGGGAAGGCGGCTCAAACTTTTGGGCTGAATTCACAATACTTCAAACAGCTATTAAGAGGGACATTCGCTACATATGATCTCACACCATATGACATTCGAAGTATTGTGGCAATGATTCTCACTGACACTCAAAGCCTTGTCTGGGAAAAAAGATGGAGAAAATATCTCGCTGAATTACGGAACAGATACCAAGGCGGGCCAAATGCAAACCTCACAGAGGGGCAGTTAGCAGGAGATCCTCCAGATGACAACCCAGGGGAACAAGCAGCTAGGCTGCCACGTAGAGTATTAAGTGACATCAAGGAGGCAGCGAGGATGGCAATTATGCAGATCGCACCAACAGGAGCTCCAGAAGTCCCGTTCTCTTGCATCAAGCAAGGTCCCACAGAGCCATTCATGTCGTTCATCGATCGACTCACGCAAGCCGTGGATCGACAGGTGACGATAGAAGAAGCGAAGAGGCCTCTCTTGGAAAGCTTAGCCTTCGGCAATGCCAACCCGGATTGTCAACGGGTGATTAGCGCCATGCCAGGACGGCCATCCTTGGCAGAGATGGTGGAGGCATGCAGCAAGGTGGGAACACCTCAGCATGTCGCAGCGATTGTGAAGAATGAATTGAGAGAGGAATGGGAGAATCAATTAAAGGGACATTCAGAAAAACAAGCAGAGGACAAGACACTGGAAAAGATGCTGGAAAAAATACTGCATCAACAGAATGAGAACATCAACAAAGTTCTTGCAACGATGCAGAAAAAGAACAATCCCCCAAGAGGACAGTGCTATAGATGTGGGGAGCATGGGCACTTGAAAAGGAACTGTGCACAAACACATACGCCAGCGCCGATACAGAAGGTGGAAAGGCCAATTTGCGCACGGTGCGGGAGAGGAAGACATCCTGCGAAAGAATGTTATTCCCGAACAGACGTGGATGGAAATCCGTTACCGTATCCGGGAAACGCAAGGCGGAGCGCGGACCAGCGCGCTCAGACACAAGTACTGGCGGTGTCGCAAGAGCAGACGGGGCAATCATCAGTGAGCAACAAGCAGACGCCCTCAGCAAAACCCTCAGCCGATTCCACAGTGACCCAGACCTCCTCCCACCAGGGGCACAGTGCACATTGGCAGCTTCAAAATTAGTATGCTTTCTAGACGAAAGTCATGCGGAAATACCAACAGGTGTCCGCGGGGACTCATATAAGAAGCAAGATTTCCTGATAATCGGACAAGATAAATGCAGTATTCTTGGACTCATTGTCTATCCAACAGTTATCTCAGCGGACAAAAATACAGAATTGACAGTGTTGGCAAGAGCACTTCGTCCACCATTGACTGTACCAGAAAACACTGTGGTTGCGAGAGCCTTTGCACTGCCGCCGCACGCAGTTGGAGAGGTCATGTCAATCTTCGACGAAGAAGGTTTCCCTATGAAGGAACATGTTGAAGTACATACAACATGGGTGAAGCACATAGGTCGAGACCGACCCACGCTCACATGCCAATTGACATGCGGGAACGGAACAATAGCGATCACAGGCATGCTCGACACAGGGGCGGATGTAACAGTAATATCATACATCTTTTGGCCACGCAGCTGGAGCTTGGTCGCGCCACTGGGTTCTCTCTCAGGCATAGGAGGAGCATCTCTGTGTCTGCAAAGTGAGAATTCTGTCATTGTCACGGGACCAGGAGACAAGACGGCGGTCATTCGTCCTTTTATTGTCCAAAAGCCAATCACAGTCTGGGGTCGAGACCTTTTGGCACAATGGGGTGCGAAGATCGAAGTGGATTTTTAGTAGGGGTCACTGCAGCACTCCCCACACTGAAACTGACATGGAAAACCAATAAACCAGTTTGGGTGGATCAGTGGCCCCTTGAGCGGAAAAAGTTGAGTGCTTTGAGAAACCTGGTCCGAGAACAATTGCAGGCGGGACACATCAAGCCAACAGACAGCCCTTGGAATTCTCCAGTGTTTGTCATCAAGAAAAAACTATCGGGCAAATGGAGATTGCTACACGATCTCAGGAAGATCAACGACGTCATAGAAGACATGGGACCGCTTCAATTGGGACTTCCATCTGTCTCAATGATTCCCAGGGATTGGCAGCTTGTGGTCATTGACCTCAAGGATTGTTTTTTCAGTATCCCACTTCATCCAGATGACGCTCCGAGATTCGCCTTTTCAGTTCCAAGTATCAACAAGGAAACGACTCTGCAGCGGTACCATTGGGTCGTTCTTCCACAAGGTCTGAAAAATTCTCCGACGATCTGCCAATGGTACGTGGCACGAGCTTTGGCACCAGCACGGAAGAAATTTCCAAAGGTGAAGATCATTCATTATATGGATGATTTGCTCATTGCAGCATCAACACAACAGGAGCTGCAAGAAGCTCGTGACTGTGTGATCGCAGAGGTGCAAAAGGCAGGTCTAGAAATCAGCGTTTCGAAGATTCAAGAGGTTGCACCTTGGAAATATCTAGGGTGGAAAATTTCAGAAAGAACAATAAAGCCTCAAAAAGTGGAGATCAACACCAACATCACCAATCTGCACGATTTGCAACAGCTTCTGGGAGAAATCAACTGGATGAGGCCGGTTTTGGGAATCACAAACAGCGACATCCCAGCGTTGCTCGATCTTTTGAGAGGAGACACAGACATTCGGTCTCCCAGGACACTCACGCAAGAAGCAAAGAAGGAATTGGAGAAAGTTGCAGACGCGATACAGAAAAGGCAAGCACATCGATTTGTTCCAACGTTGCCTTTTCAGTTGGCAGTGCTGGGGAAGAAAACACAGTTCCATGGTTTGATCTTCCAATGGGACGAGTCGCAAAAGGACTCTTTGATAATCATAGAGTGGATTTTCCTACCACACAGGCCCGCAAAAACAATTCTTACAGACTTGGAGATGGCAGCACAGATCATCATAAAAGCGAGAACAAGGTTGCTGACGATGGCAGGAAGAGAATTTTCAACCATCAGGTTACCCTTGAAGCAAGACTATTTCGAGTGGGCGATGCAACAATCGAAAGACCTGTTAATCGCATTGCTGGCGTTCCCAGGAACTTGCACAATCCACTTTCCGCAACACAAGATACTGCAATCGCAAATATGTTATAAAACAAAACCAAGAATAAGTGAAGAACCTTTAGACGGGATCACAGTGTTCACGGATGGCTCAGGGAAGACACACAAGTCAGTGATCACGTGGAGAGACTCAATGACAGGGGATTGGGAATCTGATGTGAGGAAGGTTCAGGGCTCTCCACAAATTGTGGAGTTGGCAGCTGTTGTCCGAGCATTTCAGTTGTTCAAACAACCTCTCAATCTGGTGACAGACTCCGCATATGTTGCGGGTGTGGTCAAGAGATTGGAAGGTTCGCTCTTGAAAGAAGTCAGTAATGGGGTTTTATACTCCTATCTGACGAGCTTGAAGGCATTGCTAGAGGGCAGGGAAAGAGAGTATTTTATCACACACATTAGAGCGCACACGACACTTCCGGGATTTCTAGCGGAGGGAAATGCTCGAGCGGACAGGTTGACAATGCCCATTTCGCAAACACTGCCGGACATTTTTGAGCAAGCAAGGTTAAGTCATGCGTTTTTTCATCAGAATGCACAAGCGCTGATGGAGTCCTTTCGTCTCACAAAGACTCAGGCGAGGGAGATCATTAGTGCTTGTCCAGACTGTCAGTTTGTGCAGCCACCTTCTTCCACCGGAGCTATCAATCCGCGGGGGCTGCAAAGTCTTCAGTTGTGGCAAGCTGATGTCACGAAATACCCATCTTTTGGGAGGCTCAAAAATGTTCATGTTTCTGTAGATACATTCTCAGGTGCAGTCTTTGCTTCAGCACATGCAGGGGAAACAGCAGACCATGCTTGCCGACATTTTCTGCAAGCATTTGCAGCATTAGGTGTGCCTCAGGAGATAAAAACAGATAATGGTCCAACGTATACAGGCAGGGTGCTTGACAAATTCCTGAAAAAATGGGGTGTCAGACACACGTTCGGTATTCCACATTCACCCACAGGTCAAGCGATCATTGAAAGAACACATCACACCCTGAAATCCCTTCTGGACAGACAGAGAAGGGGTGAACCAGAGGCAACACCTCACATGAAATTAAATAAGGCACTGTATGTGTTGAATTTCCTAAATAGCTCATCCTCGGAACCTAATCCACCAATCGTGAGACACTTTCTAAATAGCACACAGGCAAAGCTAAGGGAAAACCCCTTGGTTTTGATCAGGAACCCAGAAACAGGACAAATAGAGGGTCCTTTCAGACTAATCACTTGGGGCAAGGGTTTCGCTTGTATCTCCACAGATCGAGGTCTAAAGTGGGTGTCGGCGCGGCACGTGAAGCCATTCCGGACGCGAGAACCCGAGAACGCTGATCCGAGAAACAAAGAGACGAGTACTCAGACAGAAGTCGAGACTCAGGCCGGAAAGAGCGATCCCGAAGAAAAATAAAAAGAAACTAAGGACTTTGGGGATTTCTGTATAAAAGTGTAATAATGAGTGTCATGATGCTTATATGCATCATTCTTTCATTCATTGCAGCAAGTAAGGGAGAAGATTTACCTGTAAATCAGCCAAGGCAAAATCTATGGGAGACTTTGGCTCAAGCAGCAAATCTAGATAGTATTTGCCTGACACATTCGAGGCCAGGAAAACCATTTTCTGCATGCATGGTTGGATTGCCAGTGGACGAATGGCCAGTTCCAGGGCATTCCGCAGTTAACATTTCGCAGGTCATTGAAAATCCTGTGAAAGAGTGGTGTGCTTGGACACATCTACTTCCTGTGGCTTCTACAGAACCTCAGGAATTGGAAATTTTTGGGTCCATGACAATGGGATTCTGCATGCAGTTTGAGGTTCCGGAGGCCACGAAGGCAAAAACTATCGATTTGACTCCCAATCATGAGTTTTATAAGAATGCATCGGCTTGGTGCAAATATACAAAAAGAACTGCCAAAGGATCAGTCCAAGTCCCAGTGCAATTGCCACGGGGTTTGTTTTTAATTTGCGGGGACAGAATTTGGCACGGCATTCCTGCTAATGCCACGGGAGGTCCATGCGGCATTGGGGAAATTTCAATGCTGTCGCCTGATTTGAACATGCTAAGAGAGAAAAGGCGCAGAGGAAAAAGATCAATCCAAAATTATGCGACAGATTGCAATGACGAAGTATTTTCTTGGGATAAGAAAACAAGCATTGCTACGGCGATTTTCTCACCTCAAACAGCATCAGGGGTGGCTTTAACTCAGATCGACCACATGGGTTGCTGGTTGAGCAAACATGCACGGTCTGTGTCTGTCGCATTAGGTGACATGTTAAAAGACGTTAGTGGTATAAGACAGGCGACTCTTCAAAACAGAGCTGCAATCGATTATTTATTGCTCGCCCATGGACATGGGTGTGAAGAGTTTGAAGGGATGTGCTGCATGAATCTCTCAGATCACTCAAAATCAATTCATGAAAGTATTAGAAACATAAAAGACAGCGTAAATAGGCTTGGCGAGATCACGGGATCATGGATTGATCAGCTGGCAGATTTCTTTGACATTTCTCCTATTTGGAGAAGAATCTTAAGGATAGGGTTTTATGTTTTAATAGTCCTACTAGTCCTCATGATTGTCGTCCCGTGCATTTTTGTATGTCTGAAGCGCGCCATGAATCGGGTGATAAAAGAGGTTTTCTTGGTGCAAACAGAAGGGGGAGATGTGGGATCCCAGGATTTGAATCCTGGGATGCAGGGCCCCCGGGACCACCCTTGGGGGGCCCGGGAGTCCTGGAATGTTGCCAGAAGTGTCTGGTGGCAGGACTTTGACCCTACACGGGAGACGACACCTTTATGAAGATAAGAGGGCTTCACCGGGGTGAAGGGTGGAAAGATTAGCTAATTAGAGGGTAAGAAACAGGGTTTAGGATTTATGTACAGGGGGGTTTAAAGGAGCAAGATAGAGGAATTGGGGTGTGTCCTGCCCTCCTTCTTCTTCCTCCTCTCCTCCATCTTCTTTGGTGATGGTGGCACCTTTCTATTGGTTATTACTAAGAGTACACCGAGTTATAAGAATAGATGGTATTGGGGAAAAATGATAAATATTGTATACGTAACTAGGGGTATAAAGATACGTGGCGGTCCGTGGGACGGCACAGTGTGCCCATGGCTGACTGCTGAGCGGATCTTTGTTAGACTGAAAGAACATTTTTTAGATAAACAATTAATAAACATAAAACCAGAAAGAAGAACTGAAGCCTCTTCTCGTCCTTTGATACGCGGGCTGTCTCAAGGCCACCTCCGGGCCACCTCCGGGCCACCCCCGGGCCTCCCAGGCCCCTCAAACAGCCGAGATAAACCGGACAGGCAGCCCCCGCTGTCAGCCCGCTGCCCTCACTCACCAGCGCAGATCAGCTGCAGCTCTTGCTGCTGCCCCCTCAGGTGCCGCCCGGCCATGCCTGTGAACACAGAGCCTGTCATGGCCCCAGCGGCACAGCTCCCTGCCAGCGCCGCTGCGGCGCTGTGGCCACACGGGCTGCCGGCCCGGCAGGGCTCAGCTCAGCCCATGCGGCACGCTGTCGCCCCAGGGCACGGCTGTCAGAGGGCGGCAGCAGCAATGCCCAGGCCAGGCGGGGCTCCACAGGGCCGGGCGCGGCTGCCGCTGCCGGGGCAGCAGGCGGGGCCGGGGCCGAGCTGCGGCGGGCTGGGGAGGGAGCCCGGGCTCGTAACTCACCCATGAAGCTGATGGCCGCCTCTCGCAGGGGCTCCTGTGGGCTCTCCAGGTAGCGCAGGGCTCGGCGCAGGTGCTCGGCTGCTCTGCTCCTGTCCTCTGCCAGCTGGAGAGAGCGGCAGGAGGGAAGGGTTGGCGCGGGCTCAGGCCCTGGGCCGGGCGCTGCCTGCGCCAAGCCCCGGCCTCCCCCGGCCACACAGCCCTGAGGCGCGGCCAGCAGCCGCTGGCGCCGGGCTCCCGAGAGGGGAGGGGGAGAGGGCCGGCTGCTGCCCGGGGAGCCGCGGTGCCGCCCCTGCCCCGCAGCTCCGCCGGGCCGGGCTTTCATGGGCACCCGGCTCGGGCCCACGGGAGCCTGGAGAGGAGCCCGCGCGGCCTCTGGCTGCAGCAGCGCGCAGGGGCACAGCTGCCCGGCCCGCACACTGAGCACCGCCCTCAGGGGCCTTCTCCTGGCTGAGGTGGGGATTCCAGGCCGTCCTTACCAGGCACTTGCTGAACTTCCACAGTTTCTGCTCCTTCAGCAGCTTTTTGAGATCCCTCCTCTTGATGAACTTGACCGCATAAAGCAGCGTTTCCCGAGAAGCCTGGAGAGCAGCAGAGACGCGGAGATGGCCCCGCAGCCCAGGGCTTGGGACCCGCCTCCCCCTGCCATGGCCTGCAGGAGGCTGCGGTCCAGCAGGCGCAGGGCAGGAGGCAGCCGAGCCCCGTGCCAGGCGGACAGCAGCAGCCCACGAGTCCTCACCTCTGCCACATGCTGATTCTCATCATTGCAGTGGAAGAAGAGTGGAAGCAGGCTCTGTTGCACAGGGCTTTCCAAAGGGTTTTCTCTCTCTTCCAAGTACTCCATCATGTCTCGGAAGAGTTTTATGGAGAGCAGCTGTACCTGGCTATTATCCTAGACGAAAAAAAAATGAAAAAACACCTCAGCATTGGCTCCTCCGGGCGCCCTGGGCACAGGGCTGGAAATGCACAGGGCACACAGTTTCCAGGCAAACCCAGTGGCTGTAGCTGGGGGCACAGAGCCTTACGTGGTCAAAGAGCGGCAGGAGTGCCTCAGCCAGCTGCACGGCAATGGGGGTTGACATCAGCATGTGTTTGTGCAGGAGTATAAAGCTGAGTGTGATGAGTGTCATCCCAGCTGTCTCTGCATCTTTGTCCGCCAGTAGGCGCATGAGGCTTTCGGTCAAGCTCCACATTCTTTTGGCCTGTGCGCAACACAAGTCTGTGAAGTCCCACCCTGCTGCCACAGGGCCCAGAGGCCAAAGGACTGTCCTGAAGCACTGGGGTAGCTGAAGCAGGAGGCAGGAGAGCTGGCAGCAGCTGCCCCAGTGCCCAAAGGCCAGGCCAGGCCAAGCGACTGCGTTCCCAGTGCAGCTTCAGCCACCGCCCCCTTCTCACCATTGAGGGATCATCAATGAGCTCCAGAAGGGCCCTGAGCGCCAGGCGACGCCTCTCCCTGCACTCGCTCTGCAGGTACCTTGAAGAGACCTTCACAACACTGTCGCCACATTCACTAGAATCCAGGCACACGAGGACCTGAAAGGCACAGGCCAGTGATGGGGGAGCCGGCCGGCAGGAGCCCGCAGCCGCACAGGGCTGGGCCCAGGACGCAGCAGCAGCAGCAGCAGCAGCACAGGGTGCGGGCACCGTCCCAGGTGTCTGCGGCCACGAGAGGGCAGAGAGCTGGGAGGCAGCACAGCCAGGCAGCGCTGGACACCCGGCTCACCTCCACAAGGAATGCCAGGGCGGGCAGATCCCAGTGTGGCTCCTGTGTGCTGAGCAGCCAGAGGAGGTGGAGTGCAATACTGGAACACAAGCGATGACAAGCGTGGCGCATCTCCCTAGGAGGGCAAAAAAGGGACCAGGAAGCTGAGCAAATCTCTCCAAGGACAGGCTTACAGAGCCTGGTGGTCTTTTACCACCACTCTGCATGGGGACCTGGGCCCTTTAGGAGGTGTCTCCTCCTGTGCTCTCTCCCCTCGCAGCCTTTTCCAGTCTGCTTGGCCGTCCCTCAGTGTGTCCTTAGCTGTCCCTCAGTGTGTCCCAGGGTCTCGGGGAATGTGTGGGACGGCTCGGGCACAGAGCACAAATGGCAGGATCAATGGGGAGAAAGTGAGTCTCACCTGGCCAGCAGACCCATGGCATAGTGGCGGGTGTCAGCACAGAGCAGCGTGTCCCAGCCACGCTTGCCTTCCACTGACAACACCACATCCTTGTACTGCTTTTGGCAGAGCAGGGACTTCAGGGTCTGCACTGCAAACCTGTGTGCACAGCAAAGCCCAGGTCACTCTGGCAGCACTGGCTCCTTTGCAGGCCACGTGTCAGGCAGGGACAGGAGGAGTGGGATGGAGCACCTGTTGGGGCTGATGACAAGACCGTGCTCTTCCAGGCAATCCTTCCAGAAGGTTTGGACCTCCTCTGGCATCTCTTCTGTGCTGGAGAACACTTGGAAGAGCAGATGAACAAAAAGGCGGGGGAAATATGGCCTCACTACACGTGGGACAGAGGACTCTTGGAGGATCTTCCACATCACCACGGTCGCCTGCAAAGGACAAAGCCCCCCGAGAGAGCGCTCAGTGCCGAGGTGTCCGTGTGGCAGGGCCCGAGCATGGCAGGGAGAGGCCCGGAGAGACCTTGGCAGGGGAGCACGGGGCCTGGTGGGGCTGAAGCTGGCCCTGGGCCAGGTTTCCGGCCAGCGCCTGAGGCAGGCAGATGCAGTGGGGGAAGGAGGATGGAGAGCTGCTGGAGAGGCGGCCTTGGGGCCAGCAAAGGCCAGTTGCGGAAACTCACAGCCAGGGCAAAGACAGCCGTTTTGTCCCCATCCGAGGTGCACGTGCTGTACTCTGGCCAGCTCCCCAGCACATCCAGGAGGATCAGCTGCACTGGCTCCGCGGTCCTGGACGAGCACATGATGGTCTTCCACATGGAGGTGGCAGCTCTGCGGGATTAGAGCTCTGTCTCAGGGGGGATCTCAGACACAGCAGCGTGGCCTGGGCATCCCTAGGGGCCTGGGCTGAGCGCCGGCTCTTCCTCTGCCCACTGGCCCTTGCCAGCAGCAGCCAGGCAGCCAAGCTGTGTGAGGACGGGCCCTGAGGGGCAGCAAGGCAGCATGGCAGCAGGCTAAGGGGCTGACGTGCCAGGGCTGGGAAAGGCAGCAGCCAGAGGGTTCTGGAACTCTCTAGCTCAGACACCTGGGCCAGGCGATACAGGGTGATGGGCTTGGGAGGCCTGAGCCCTCTGGGCAGGTGGGCCCCATACCTGTCACAGGACGGGGCCACACGCAGGAGCGTCACGACTGCGTCAGCCGGCTGTGCTTTGGTGAGTTTCAGCAGGGCCTTGTCCAGCCTGTGCTGGGCAGAATCATTGGCCAGGAGCCATCGGTGAATGTACCTCACCATGGCAGGCACCTGCGGGAGGCACGGGGAGACTTGGAAAGCTGCCAGAGAGAGCAATGTCCCCAGGCTCCCCAGAGAAGTGCTTTCCTTGCCAGCGCACTGCCATGGCCTCAAAGGCTCTGAGGGAGCAGCAGGCGTGGCTGGGGAAGCCACGTGACTCCTGGGGGAACTGAAGCCTGGCCCCAGGCTGCTTACTTGTTCTGGCCTGGCAACACCCTTCTCCAGGAGCAAATCCAGCAGGGCGGCACTGGTCTCATGCTTGAGGAGCTCGGAGTGAGCTGTGAGCCCAGTGCCCATGGTGCGGGTCTCTTCCTGCCGAATGCTCCGGATGAAGTGGCAGACGAGCTGTAGGAGAAGGGCAAGAAGCCGCGGATGTTGCATGGAGTGCTGCACACACAGTGCTGGGCTAAGCAGGGACAGCAGGCCCAGCCCGGGTGGGGGTGGCTGCAGGTACCTGCGCTGTTCGATGGAAGCGGCCACGGCTGGATTCCTGCTCATGTGTGCGCTCCACAGCTTCATCTGGCAAAGAGGGAGCGCAGCCAGAGCTGAGGGGCTGCGGGAGAGGCCGGAGAACACAGCCCAGCCCTGCACTCCCCAGGCAGGGAGAGCCCTGCGATGCCCCAGGGGGATGGAGCGAGGCCGCTGAGGGGTGTCTGCCTGGCGCCTCTTCCGGCCTGTCCGTGGGCATTTCCCCAGGGGATTGCATGGCATGGCATGGCATGGCATGGCATGGGGCCAAGTTGGCTGCAGGCTCCAGGCCTGCAGCCCAGTTCTGCCACTCACCCCCCTGTGGTGGATGGAAGGGCACCACCTCTTCAGTCTCCTGTGCTGGGGCTGCTCCAGGGCCGCCTTCCTCCTCCTCCACCCAGGCCATCTTGGGCACTCTCGGGGGTCTCTGCTCCATGTCTGTGGCTGGAGCTACTTGCAGGAGAGGTGCCCTGGGAAAGCTCCAGGGCACCAAGTCCCACGCTCTGCCCTTGAGGGCAGCTGCAGAATAGAAGGCTTGGAAGGCCACGGGTCACCGAGTCCTGTGCTCTGGCCTTGAGCTCAGCTGCAGGAAGAACGCTGCAGAAAAGCTCCTGGTCAGACGGGAACGAGTGCGCTGTGTGGGGGCTCCTCACAGCACTGCTCTGTCCCGTTGTGCCCCGCTGCTTGCTCCCAGCACCGGACAAGCTTCTATTTCCCACGTGTCACAAAGGGGCCTTGGAGACCGGGTTCCGTTCCATGGCACGGTGACGACCGTGCTGCAGCGTGCCACCCAGGGCCCTTGCACACACTGCCTCCTGCCCTGGGGCCGGCCCCAGCCCCGCTAAAGTGGCCCAGCTTGGAAGGAATCCCTGGCCCCAGGTGTCTAAGACAGCCTGACAGAATCTTTAGGAAGGGCTCAGACCATAAGCAAAGGCCGCCCTGCTCTGCGGGCTCAGGCCTATCCCCATATCTTTCCCTGAGAGCATTTGAATTTCTAAATGAGAATCATTTGAAGGGAGGGGATTTACATTTTCCATTCCAGAGAAGACTTCTGCCTTCCTTAGCAGACACCTCTCTCTTCAAACCAAGACAATTCTTTGTCATCTTGACGATGCGCAGTTGCTGGGAAGCCCCGTTTTACTCCAGGGACCTTAAAAACCATTCCCAGCAACTGGGAAAATCCTAGGTGTTCCATCCACCCATAGATGAACTCTCCAAATTTGCCCCGAAAGTGGGTCCAGCTTTTATAGGCCAAAAAGAGCAAGTCCAAGTGACTCGATGATATTTTTTAGCCGGGATAGCCCTGCAGCTGATGGCACACTTCACAGTCAGCAGGGGACACAGCTAGGCCAAAGCCCAGACCTCTTCTGGGAAACTTTCTCTTCAAACACCCTTCAAACACGCCTCCATGCAAGTCAGTTGGGAAAGTTTCTTCAAATGATCCATTTCTGGCACCTGACTACACAGGGTTATGTGAAAGATTCTAAAGCAGCCGCTCTGGAGTCAGAGAGGCAGCCCTGAGAGTCCTTGTCATCTATTTGTAGCTAAATCCCACTTTTGGGGAGTTGAAGGAGTTTGGAACGAGCTAGAGAGCGGACCTCTGAGTTTTTTAGATGATGCCATTGCTTTTTCTTCTCTTCTACATAGGCAGGAAGGGTGAGTTGGGCTCACATCTCCACCGCATGGCTCACAGGGCCGCAAGACTTGTAGTTACAAGAGCTTTGAAGGATTTCTTGGCCAAGAAGACACGGCCAACAAGGATTTTTATGTTTTGGACCCAGTCTTCAAGATTTCATCTTACGGACTCATGCTCTCGGAGTGTCTAGCTGGTCAGAGTGACCGCGAGATAAGTTAGAGAGTCTCTTTTCCCAGCCCGGTGGTGGAAGAAGGAGTCAGAGCTCTTCATTTCTCAGTCTCGAGGTTGTTGATTGTATCTTATCTATAAAATTCTTTCTCCTGTCCTGCCGAGGTCCGCTCAGCAAGACAGTCTAAGGCACTCTGCCTCCTCTGGGGTGGTGTTATCTTTTTCTACTAAAAACTACCTGTACAATAGTTACAATTACTTTCCAATCCCTATCGTCTATGTCGGACAGCGAGCTTCTACTCTAGACCAATCTCAAATGCCAACATCACAGCAGAAGATGGAGGCCAAGAAGAAGGAGAAAGGCTGGACGTGCCCAGATTGCTCCATCTGGCCCCCTGAAGCCCCATTCTAAAAACCCTCAAAATCTAGTTTTCCACTCTGGGATAAATTCACTATCATTCTACTTCAACTTTTGTGGCTGGTCATTCTTCATACAAGGTTGGGGATTGTTTTTTCCAAGGGCTAAATCAAAGGCACAGGGGTCTTGGGCTCTGTGCCAAGCTCTCTGAGCCCTCTGACAGGGTCTCGAGTCCTGCAGGGCAGCCAGAGGAATTTCCTGGGTTCCCACATCATGCTGACAGTGTAAGCTTCCTTAGCCAGTCATGCTATGACACACAAACCTACAGCACTGCATCCTAAACTTCTTGTTTACCATTGTAACTACTTGGATTTTTTCCTAGATCTTGAACTCGAAAACTCTAAACTTTCCTCCACTTCAACTTTCCTCCCCGTGTCGCTGCTATAAACTGGAAATCCGCATTCTCGCTCCTAGCACCTAAGTTTGGGAGCCCTTTGCAAGGTCTCAGATCAAACCCTGTGCTTAATTCTAAGCTTTGCTGACAAGACCAAAGGTCTGAGATTTCTCTGCATTTGGGTTTCCAACAACACTGATGCTGTTAGTTGCAGAGTGCCCAGGATGCGTCTTGCAGGTCAACTCTGGCAGGAACAAGGCGGCTGCCAGGGGGCTGCTTGTGGCCTCTGACAGCCCATTGCCCACGGCTTGCCAGCGGCCCAGCCCCTCAGGGGCTGCCCCAGCCCGGCCAAGCTGCCCGGCAGCAGCGCCGCAGCCCCACAGCAGCTCCAGAGCAGCCCCATGCAGAGGCACCTGGGAGCCCTCAGCAAGGCAGCCGGCAGCACACGGGCAGGAGGACACGGCTGGCGCTTCCTGCCTGGCCCAGGGCTTGTGGCCATCTCCAGGCACCTCTCTGGCAGGGATCCCCGCAGCTCCGGCCCCTGCCCAGCCGCTCTGTGGGCAGCACAAAGGCTTCAGCAGAACCACCAAAGGCCGAGGGGTTTCTGGCCATTTCCCCGGGCCCACTGCACGCCTGCGCAGCTGGCTGAGTGCGAGCATCCTTTTCCCCCTCCTCCCCTATGCCGTACGGACCCTGGGCAGCAAAAGAAAGATCCTGGGAGTCTGTGTATGTTAACTTAGTCTATATTTACATGGTAAAAAAAAAAAAAAAAAAAAAAAAAAGAAACAAAAATTCTTGAAGAAACGGAAAATTCCACCTGACTCAGGTGGCCACAACAAAAACAGCTTCTGGGATCAGTTCTCCACAGAGCTCTGGCAGGGCAGGCAGCCGAGCCATGACGGACGAGGCCGTGTCTTCCACGCCCTGCGCAGGTGATTTTGGAGCCACTGGAACCTGGAGATGGGAGCCCGCTCTCCTGACCTGACGATGCACAGCGTTTGAATTGCCAGGCTTCCGACGGCGAGGCTGACGTCGTTCGTTTTGTCTTCAAGGGCTGCGAGAGAGAGGAACAGAGGCACGGTCAGAAGCTGGAGCTGCAGGGAGCCGAGGAAGAGCCCCCTGCCAGGGCCATCCCAGCCGGCTCTTGCCATGGCCAGGAGGGAGAAGGGAGCAAGGGGATCAGCCCGAAGCTGCTGGCCACGAATGGCCCGCGTGGCCCTGAAATCTCCGTGTGCTCTGCCCACGGGAGCAGAGCCCTCCGCAGCCGGGGCAGGGCTTGCAGCTCCCCCCGGCAGCCCCCGCTGTCAGCCCGCTGCCCTCACTCACCAGCGCAGATCAGCTGCAGCTCTTGCTGCTGCCCCCTCAGGTGCCGCCCGGCCATGCCTGTGAACACAGAGCCTGTCATGGCCCCAGCAGCACAGCTCCCTGCCAGCGCCGCTGCGGCGCTGTGGCCACACGGGCTGCCGGCCCGGCAGGGCTCAGCTCAGCCCATGCGGCACGCTGTCGCCCCAGGGCACGGCTGTCAGAGGGCGGCAGCAGCAATGCCCAGGCCAGGCGGGGCTCCACGGCGCCGGGCGCGGCTGCCGCTGCCGGGGCAGCAGGCGGGGCCGGGGCCGAGCTGCGGCGGGCCGGGGAAGGGAGCCCGGGCTCGTAACTCACCCATGAAGCTGATGGCCGCCTCTCGCAGGGGCTCCTGTGGGCTCTCCAGGTAGCGCAGGGCTCGGCGCAGGTGCTCGGCTGCTCTGCTCCTGTCCTCTGCCAGCTGGAGAGAGCGGCAGGAGGGAAGGGTTGGCGCGGGCTCAGGCCCTGGGCCGGGCGCTGCCTGCGCCAAGCCCCGGCCTCCCCCGGCCACACAGCCCTGAGGCGCGGCCAGCAGCCGCTGGCGCCGGGCTCCCGAGAGGGGAGGGGGAGAGGGCCGGCTGCTGCCCGGGGAGCCGCGGTGCCGCCCCTGCCCCGCAGCTCCGCCGGGCCGGGCTTTCATGGGCACCCGGCTCGGGCCCACGGGAGCCTGGAGAGGAGCCCGCGCGGCCTCTGGCTGCAGCAGCGCGCAGGGGCACAGCTGCCCGGCCCGCACACTGAGCACCGCCCTCAGGGGCCTTCTCCTGGCTGAGGTGGGGATTCCAGGCCGTCCTTACCAGGCACTTGCTGAACTTCCACAGTTTCTGCTCCTTCAGCAGCTTTTTGAGATCCCTCCTCTTGATGAACTTGACCGCATAAAGCAGCGTTTCCCGAGAAGCCTGGAGAGCAGCAGAGACGCGGAGATGGCCCCGCAGCCCAGGGCTTGGGACCCGCCTCCCCCTGCCATGGCCTGCAGGAGGCTGCGGTCCAGCAGGCGCAGGGCAGGAGGCAGCCGAGCCCCGTGCCAGGCGGACAGCAGCAGCCCACGAGTCCTCACCTCTGCCACATGCTGATTCTCATCATTGCAGTGGAAGAAGAGTGGAAGCAGGCTCTGTTGCACAGGGCTTTCCAAAGGGTTTTCTCTCTCTTCCAAGTACTCCATCATGTCTCGGAAGAGTTTTATGGAGAGCAGCTGTACCTGGCTATTATCCTAGATGAAAAAAAAATGAAAAAACACCTCAGCATTGGCTCCTCCGGGCGCCCTGGGCACAGGGCTGGAAATGCACACGGCACACAGTTTCCAGGCAAACCCAGTGGCTGTAGCTGGGGGCACAGAGCCTTACGTGGTCAAAGAGCGGCAGGAGTGCCTCAGCCAGCTGCACGGCAATGGGGGTTGACATCAGCATGTGTTTGTGCAGGAGTATAAAGCTGAGTGTGATGAGTGTCATCCCAGCTGTCTCTGCATCTTTGTCTGCCAGTAGGCGCATGAGGCTTTCGGTCAAGCTCCACATTCTTTTGGCCTGTGCGCAACACAAGTCTGTGAAGTCCCACCCTGCTGCCACAGGGCCCAGAGGCCAAAGGACTGTCCTGAAGCACTGGGGTAGCTGAAGCAGGAGGCAGGAGAGCTGGGAGCAGCTGCCCCAGTGCCCAAAGGCCAGGCCAGGCCAAGCGACTGCGTTCCCAGTGCAGCTTCAGCCACCGCCCCCTTCTCACCATTGAGGGATCATCAATGAGCTCCAGAAGGGCCCTGAGCGCCAGGCGACGCCTCTCCCTGCACTCGCTCTGCAGGTACCTTGAAGAGACCTTCACAACACTGTCGCCACATTCACTAGAATCCAGGCACACGAGGACCTGAAAGGCACAGGCCAGTGATGGGGGAGCCGGCCGGCAGGAGCCCGCAGCCGCACAGGGCTGGGCCCAGGACGCAGCAGCAGCAGCAGCAGCAGCACAGGGTGCGGGCACCGTCCCAGGTGTCTGCGGCCACGAGAGGGCAGAGAGCTGGGAGGCAGCACAGCCAGGCAGCGCTGGACACCCGGCTCACCTCCACAAGGAATGCCAGGGCGGGCAGATCCCAGTGTGGCTCCTGTGTGCTGAGCAGCCAGAGGAGGTGGAGTGCAATACTGGAACACAAGCGATGACAAGCGTGGCGCATCTCCCTAGGAGGGCAAAAAAGGGACCAGGAAGCTGAGCAAATCTCTCCAAGGACAGGCTTACAGAGCCTGGTGGTCTTTTACCACCACTCTGCATGGGGACCTGGGCCCTTTAGGAGGTGTCTCCTCCTGTGCTCTCTCCCCTCGCAGCCTTTTCCAGTCTGCTTGGCCGTCCCTCAGTGTGTCCTTAGCTGTCCCTCAGTGTGTCCCAGGGTCTCGGGGAATGTGTGGGACGGCTCGGGCACAGAGCACAAATGGCAGGATCAACGGGGAGAAAGTGAGTCTCACCTGGCCAGCAGACCCATGGCATAGTGGCGGGTGTCAGCACAGAGCAGCGTGTCCCAGCCACGCTTGCCTTCCACTGACAACACCACATCCTTGTACTGCTTTTGGCAGAGCAGGGACTTCAGGGTCTGCACTGCAAACCTGTGTGCACAGCAAAGCCCAGGTCACTCTGGCAGCACTGGCTCCTTTGCAGGCCACGTGTCAGGCAGGGACAGGAGGAGTGGGATGGAGCACCTGTTGGGGCTGATGACAAGACCGTGCTCTTCCAGGCAATCCTTCCAGAAGGTTTGGACCTCCTCTGGCATCTCTTCTGTGCTGGAGAACACTTGGAAGAGCAGATGAACAAAAAGGCGGGGGAAATATGGCCTCACTACACGTGGGACAGAGGACTCTTGGAGGATCTTCCACATCACCACGGTCGCCTGCAAAGGACAAAGCCCCCCGAGAGAGCGCTCAGTGCCGAGGTGTCCGTGTGGCAGGGCCCGAGCGTGGCAGGGAGAGGCCCGGAGAGACCTTGGCAGGGGAGCACGGGGCCTGGTGGGGCTGAAGCTGGCCCTGGGCCAGGTTTCCGGCCAGCGCCTGAGGCAGGCAGATGCAGTGGGGGAAGGAGGATGGAGAGCTGCTGGAGAGGCGGCCTTGGGGCCAGCAAAGGCCAGTTGCGGAAACTCACAGCCAGGGCAAAGACAGCCGTTTTGTCCCCATCCGAGGTGCACGTGCTGTACTCTGGCCAGCTCCCCAGCACATCCAGGAGGATCAGCTGCACTGGCTCCGCGGTCCTGGACGAGCACATGATGGTCTTCCACATGGAGGTGGCAGCTCTGCGGGATTAGAGCTCTGTCTCAGGGGGGATCTCAGACACAGCAGCGTGGCCTGGGCATCCCTAGGGGCCTGGGCTGAGCGCCGGCTCTTCCTCTGCCCACTGGCCCTTGCCAGCAGCAGCCAGGCAGCCAAGCTGTGTGAGGACGGGCCCTGAGGGGCAGCAAGGCAGCATGGCAGCAGGCTAAGGGGCTGACGTGCCAGGGCTGGGAAAGGCAGCAGCCAGAGGGTTCTGGAACTCTCTAGCTCAGACACCTGGGCCAGGCGATACAGGGTGATGGGCTTGGGAGGCCTGAGCCCTCTGGGCAGGTGGGCCCCATACCTGTCACAGGACGGGGCCACACGCAGGAGCGTCACGACTGCGTCAGCCGGCTGTGCTTTGGTGAGTTTCAGCAGGGCCTTGTCCAGCCTGTGCTGGGCAGAATCATTGGCCAGGAGCCATCGGTGAATGTACCTCACCATGGCAGGCACCTGCGGGAGGCACGGGGAGACTTGGAAAGCTGCCAGAGAGAGCAATGTCCCCAGGCTCCCCAGAGAAGTGCTTTCCTTGCCAGCGCACTGCCATGGCCTCAAAGGCTCTTAGGGAGCAGCAGGCGTGGCTGGGGAAGCCACGTGACTCCTGGGGGAACTGAAGCCTGGCCCCAGGCTGCTTACTTGTTCTGGCCTGGCAACACCCTTCTCCAGGAGCAAATCCAGCAGGGCGGCACTGGTCTCATGCTTGAGGAGCTCGGAGTGAGCTGTGAGCCCAGTGCCCATGGTGCGGGTCTCTTCCTGCCGAATGCTCCGGATGAAGTCGCAGACGAGCTGTAGGAGAAGGGCAAGAAGCCGCGGATGTTGCATGGAGTGCTGCACACACAGTGCTGGGCTGAGCAGGGACAGCAGGCCCAGCCCGGGTGGGGGTGGCTGCAGGTACCAGCGCTGTTCGATGGAAGCGGCCACGGCTGGATTCCTGCTCATGTGTGCGCTCCACAGCTTCATCTGGCAAAGAGGGAGCGCAGCCAGAGCTGAGGGGCTGCGGGAGAGGCCGGAGAACACAGCCCAGCCCTGCACTCCCCAGGCAGGGAGAGCCCTGCGATGCCCCAGGGGGATGGAGCGAGGCCGCTGAGGGGTGTCTGCCTGGCGCCTCTTCCGGCCTGTCCGTGGGCATTTCCCCAGGGGATTGCATGGCATGGCATGGCATGGCATTGCATGGCATGGCATGGCATGGCATGGCATGGGGCCAAGTTGGCTGCAGGCTCCAGGCCTGCAGCCCAGTTCTGCCACTCACCCCCCTGTGGTGGATGGAAGGGCACCACCTCTTCAGTCTCCTGTGCTGGGGCTGCTCCAGGGCCGCCTTCCTCCTCCTCCACCCAGGCCATCTTGGGCACTCTCGGGGGTCTCTGCTCCATGTCTGTGACTGGAGCTACTTGCAGGAGAGGTGCCCTGGGAAAGCTCCAGGGCACCAAGTCCCATGCTCTGCCCTTGAGGGCAGCTGCAGAATAGAAGGCTTGGAAGGCCACGGGTCACCGAGTCCTGTGCTCTGGCCTTGAGCTCAGCTGCAGGAAGAACGCTGCAGAAAAGCTCCTGGTCAGACGGGAACGAGTGCGCTGTGTGGGGGCTCCTCACAGCACTGCTCTGTCCCGTTGTGCCCCGCTGCTTGCTCCCAGCACCGGGCAAGCTTCTATTTCCCACGTGTCACAAAGGGGCCTTGGAGACCGGGTTCCGTTCCATGGCACGGTGACGACCGTGCTGCAGCGTGCCACCCAGGGCCCTTGCACACACTGCCTCCTGCCCTGGGGCCGGCCCCAGCCCCGCTAAAGTGGCCCAGCTTGGAAGGAATCCCTGGCCCCAGGTGTCTAAGACAGCCTGACAGAATCTTTAGGAAGGGCTCAGACCATAAGCAAAGGCCGCCCTGCTCTGCGGGCTCAGGCCTATCCCCATATCTTTCCCTGAGAGCATTTGAATTTCTAAATGAGAATCATTTGAAGGGAGGGGATTTACATTTTCCATTCCAGAGAAGACTTCTGCCTTCCTTAGCAGACACCTCTCTCTTCAAACCAAGACAATTCTTTGTCATCTTGACGATGCGCAGTTGCTGGGAAGCCCCGTTTTACTCCAGGGACCTTAAGAACCATTCCCAGCAACTGGGAAAATCCTAGGTGTTCCATCCACCCATAGATGAACTCTCCAAATTTGCCCCGAAAGTGGGTCCAGCTTTTATAGGCCAAAAAGAGCAAGTCCAAGTGACTCGATGATATTTTTTAGCCGGGATAGCCCTGCAGCTGATGGCACACTTCACAGTCAGCAGGGGACACAGCTAGGCCAAAGCCCAGACCTCTTCTGGGAAACTTTCTCTTCAAACACCCTTCAAACACGCCTCCATGCAAGTCAGTTGGGAAAGTTTCTTCAAATGATCCATTTCTGGCACCTGACTACACAGGGTTATGTGAAAGATTCTAAAGCAGCCGCTCTGGAGTCAGAGAGGCAGCCCTGAGAGTCCTTGTCATCTATTTGTAGCTAAATCCCACTTTTGGGGAGTTGAAGGAGTTTGGAACGAGCTAGAGAGCGGACCTCTGAGTTTTTTAGATGATGCCATTGCTTTTTCTTCTCTTCTACATAGGCAGGAAGGGTGAGTTGGGCTCACATCTCCACCGCATGGCTCACAGGGCCGCAAGACTTGTAGTTACAAGAGCTTTGAAGGATTTCTTGGCCAAGAAGACACGGCCAACAAGGATTTTTATGTTTTGGACCCAATCTTCAAGATTTCATCTTACGGACTCATGCTCTCGGAGTGTCTAGCTGGTCAGAGTGACCGCGAGATAAGTTAGAAAGTCTCTTTTCCCAGCCCGGTGGTGGAAGAAGGAGTCCGAGCTCTTAATTTCTCAGTCTCAAGGTTGTTGATTGTATCTTATCTATAAAATTCTTTCTCCTGTCCTGCCGAGGTCCGCTCAGCAAGACAGTCTAAGGCACTCTGCCTCCTCTGGGGTGGTGTTATCTTTTTCTACTAAAAACTACCTGTACAATATTTACAATTACTTTCCAATCCCTATCGTCTATGTCGGACAGCGAGCTTCTACTCTAGACCAATCTCAAATGCCAACATCACAGCAGAAGATGGAGGCCAAGAAGAAGGAGAAAGGCTGGACGTGCCCAGATTGCTCCATCTGGCCCCCTGAAGCCCCATTCTAAAAACCCTCAAAATCTAGTTTTCCACTCTGGGATAAATTCACTATCATTCTACTTCAACTTTTGTGGCTGGTCATTCTTCATACAAGGTTGGGGATTGTTTTTTCCAAGGGCTAAATCAAAGGCACAGGGGTCTTGGGCTCTGTGCCAAGCTCTCTGAGCCCTCTGACAGGGTCTCGAGTCCTGCAGGGCAGCCAGAGGAATTTCCTGGGTTCCCACATCATGCTGACAGTGTAAGCTTCCTTAGCCAGTCATGCTATGACACACAAACCTACAGCACTGCATCCTAAACTTCTTGTTTACCATTGTAACTACTTGGATTTTTTCCTAGATCTTGAACTCGAAAACTCTAAACTTTCCTCCACTTCAACTTTCCTCCCCGTGTCGCTGCTATAAACTGGAAATCCGCATTCTCGCTCCTAGCACCTAAGTTTGGGAGCCCTTTGCAAGGTCTCAGATCAAACCCTGTGCTTAATTCTAAGCTTTGCTGACAAGACCAAAGGTCTGAGATTTCTCTGCATTTGGGTTTCCAGCAACACTGATGCTGTTAGTTGCAGAGCGCCCAGGATGCGTCTTGCAGGTCAACTCTGGCAGGAACAAGGCGGCTGCCAGGGGGCTGCTTGTGGCCTCTGACAGCCCATTGCCCACGGCTTGCCAGCGGCCCAGCCCCTCAGGGGCTGCCCCAGCCCGGCCAAGCTGCCCGGCAGCAGCGCCGCTGCCCCACAGCAGCTCCAGAGCAGCCCCATGCAGAGGCACCTGGGAGCCCTCAGCAAGGCAGCCGGCAGCACACGGGCAGGAGGACACGGCTGGCGCTTCCTGCCTGGCCCAGGGCTTGTGGCCATCTCCAGGCACCTCTCTGGCAGGGATCCCCGCAGCTCCGGCCCCTGCCCAGCCGCTCTGTGGGCAGCACAAAGGCTTCAGCAGAACCACCAAAGGCCGAGGGGTTTCTGGCCATTTCCCCGGGCCCACTGCACGCCTGCGCAGCTGGCTGAGTGCGAGCATCCTTTTCCCCCTCCTCCCCTATGCCGTACGGACCCTGGGCAGCAAAAGAAAGATCCTGGGAGTCTGTGTATGTTAACTTAGTCTATATTTACATGGTAAAAAAAAAAAAAAAAAAAAAAAAGAAACAAAAATTCTTGAAGAAACGGAAAATTCCACCTGACTCAGGTGGCCACAACAAAAACAGCTTCTGGGATCAGTTCTCCACAGAGCTCTGGCAGGGCAGGCAGCCGAGCCATGACGGACGAGGCCGTGTCTTCCACGCCCTGCGCAGGTGATTTTGGAGCCACTGGAACCTGGAGATGGGAGCCCGCTCTCCTGACCTGACGATGCACAGCGTTTGAATTGCCAGGCTTCCGACGGCGAGGCTGACGTCGTTCGTTTTGTCTTCAAGGGCTGCGAGAGAGAGGAACAGAGGCACGGTCAGAAGCTGGAGCTGCAGGGAGCCGAGGAAGAGCCCCCTGCCAGGGCCATCCCAGCCGGCTCTTGCCATGGCCAGGAGGGAGAAGGGAGCAAGGGGATCAACCCGAAGCTGCTGGCCACGAATGGCCCGCGTGGCCCTGAAATCTTCGTGTGCTCTGCCCACGGGAGCAGAGCCCTCCGCAGCCGGGGCAGGGCTTGCAGCTCCCCCCGGCAGCTGTGGGATCCCAGGATTTGAATCCTGGGATGCAGGGCCCCCGGGACCACCCTTGGGGGGCCCGGGAGTCCTGGAATGTTGCCAGAAGTGTCTGGTGGCAGGACTTTGACCCTACACGGGAGACGACACCTTTATGAAGATAAGAGGGCTTCACCGGGGTGAAGGGTGGAAAGATTAGCTAATTAGAGGGTAAGAAACAGGGTTTAGGATTTATGTACAGGGGGGTTTAGAGGAGCAAGATGGAGGAATTGGGGTGTGTCCTGCCCTCCTTCTTCTTCCTCCTCTCCTCCATCTTCTTTGGTGATGGTGGCACCTTTCTATTGGTTATTACTAAGAGTACACCGAGTTATAAGAATAGATGGTATTGGGGAAAAATGATAAATATTGTATACGTAACTAGGGGTATAAAGATACGTGGCGGTCCGTGGGACGGCACAGTGTGCCCATGGCTGACTGCTGAGCGGATCTTTGTTAGACTGAAAGAACATTTTTTAGATAAACAATTAATAAACATAAAACCAGAAAGAAGAACTGAAGCCTCTTCTCGTCCTTTGATACGCGGGCTGTCTCAAGGCCACCTCCGGGCCACCTCCGGGCCACCCCCGGGCCTCCCAGGCCCCTCAAACAGCCGAGATAAACCGGACATTTGGCTTCCACTGGGTGAGCTCTGACCACTACAACCTTTCGGGGGGGGCACCACCACCACCTTCAAAGCCCTGAAGAAAAAGAGAGAGAAGAAGAAAACAAAAAGCTAACAGAGACTGAAAAAAAAAAAAAAAAAAAAAAAAAAAAAAAAAAAAACCAGCAGTCACTGAGAATTCCACCTCTCAGTTTCTGCCGAAGACAATCGTAGCAGAACAGCCCGGATTGGAACCAGAAGGCACCCTGGAACCACTTCTCCTGATCTGCTGGACAGTGATCGAGACGTCCAGACTGCTCTGTGGGCGACAGATTCGGTAAGAAAGCCTGAAAAATAACAACATGGGAGGCACACTTTCCCGGGAACAACGGGAAATTTTGTCCGCCCTACAGGGTGTGACTGAAACGTATACAGAGGGAATTCCAAAGAAAGAATTAAAACAATTATTACTATGGGCAAGGCTAAACTACCCACTGGCAGAAACGTGCCTGCTATTTGAAGTGGGGTTTTGGCAGGAAATAAATAGACACTTATATTTCTTAGCTATTAAAAAAGATGAGACAGCGTTGAAGCTGCTGTCTCCTGCAAGAATAATGCTGGAAGGGATTTCTATGCAAATGAAATTCCAGGGCCCCCGGGCGCAGCAGACGTCCGGGGGGGAAGCGTCTCTGAAAGAGACGGGGGGCAAAGCCCCGGGAAAGAAAAAATTAGCTCTGGCCTTAAAAGGCCAAGAGGAAAACGCTCTTGAAAAAAAAGAGCAAGAAATATTATTAAAATACCCGGTCCCAAAACCCAGAAACCCTGGGAAACCCCCAAAACGTCCAAAAACCCCGGAGAGCATGGGGGAGTCGGAAACAGAAGGGGGAAGGGAGCTGGGGGGAGAGAGGGGACCGGGGGGCGCGCTTTCTCGCAATGCCGCGGCAACGGAGCAGGGAAGCCAGGCTGCAGCAGAGCAGGCGGGGAGCGCGGGTGAAGAAAAAACAGAGAAGGCGTGTTTTCGCGCGGCTTTGCATGACTCGGGACCGGGGGCAGCGGCAGCGGCAGCCCCGACCGGCGGGGATGCGGGGGCGTGTGCGGCAGGCGGAGTTCGCGAGGGCTCGGAAAAGTCACGGACCGGGGCCGGGGCGTCTGACCCAGGCAGCGAAAAAGCTGCTATGCGGGGGCGTAGAAGGCGTGCGGTCGTGATATCAGAGCCCGTGCGCAGGTCCGCCAGGATTGCGGAACGCACGCGGCCGCCGGCGGGAGGGAGGCTGCTTGTGCCGGCAAAAGGGGAAATAGACACGGGAACGGAGGAGGAGGACACAGAGTCAGAGGCAGATCAAAGGGGAGATATCTCAGGGGTGGAACAAGATGGAGACAGTGAAAGTAGTTCGGGAGACACGGGGAGCGGCTCGGAGAGCCCACAGACGCAGACAGCGCAGCCCGGGCGGGAGCGGGACACACCCCCTGTGACATCCCGGGCGGGGAGGGGCCGCGTTAGGGAGTTCATATCCCGGGGCCCCCCGCCTTCTCCAGACCTGGTGCCCTTGATCAAAACCCTTGGAGTCCAAGACTCACCCCCTCAGGAGAGACGTTCTGGTGTTCAAACCCCAATTTCACTTGAATTAAAAGCCGAAAACATGCGGGCCGAGACAGGGAGGCGACCAACATGGCCGCGGGCAGGAAGTGAAGCGACAGAGTACGCTACGTCACCAGAGCCAGGGAAGCCGGTGACAGCGCCATCTGGTGGCTGGAAGACAGAAGTGCACGCCATCCCGGATTGGATCGGCGGAGCCACAGCGCCATCTCGTGGCGAGACCGCAACAATGCAACAATTTTTCCCAACATTATATAAAAAGAAAAGCATTTTAAAGAAAGCAATGCCGACACAACAAAGGGATTATCCATCGACTTCAAGGTTTCATGAAGATGATGAGAGCTCAGATGAAGAACAGCTACAAGAAGGAAATGTTATAAAGATCACAGCATCAGAAGGGGTTCCTATATGGATGCTGTCAGCAGCAGAAGCAACAAAGAGCTTCTTGCATTCAGTGGACACCACAAAAAAGAAATATCGACAGGATCCTCAAGCTTCCTTTTCGGATTTGGGAGCGAGGCCAAAAACCTCAAGGCGAAGAATGAGACGTGATGAACCAACCACATCAACAGCACCATTATTTATACAAATTCCAACGGAACCTGAAGAAGAAGAAGAATTTCAGGGGCCAGTGAAGACGATGGATTGGAAGCAAATTAGAAAAGCGTTGGCAAAAGAAAAGCATTTATTCCCGGGATCTGGGGATCTGACAATGCCAGTGACATATGATGCCCAGGGACAGAACCCGAGGTGGGAAAGGATGGGTCATGAAATACTCAAGGATTTAGGGAAGGCGGCTCAAACTTTTGGGCTGAATTCACAATACTTCAAACAGCTATTAAGAGGGACATTCGCTACATATGATCTCACACCATATGACATTCGAAGTATTGTGGCAATGATTCTCACTGACACTCAAAGCCTTGTCTGGGAAAAAAGATGGAGAAAATATCTCGCTGAATTACGGAACAGATACCAAGGCGGGCCAAATGCAAACCTCACAGAGGGGCAGTTAGCAGGAGATCCTCCAGATGACAACCCAGGGGAACAAGCAGCTAGGCTGCCACGTAGAGTATTAAGTGACATCAAGGAGGCAGCGAGGATGGCAATTATGCAGATCGCACCAACAGGAGCTCCAGAAGTCCCGTTCTCTTGCATCAAGCAAGGTCCCACAGAGCCATTCATGTCGTTCATCGATCGACTCACGCAAGCCGTGGATCGACAGGTGACGATAGAAGAAGCGAAGAGGCCTCTCTTGGAAAGCTTAGCCTTCGGCAATGCCAACCCGGATTGTCAACGGGTGATTAGCGCCATGCCAGGACGGCCATCCTTGGCAGAGATGGTGGAGGCATGCAGCAAGGTGGGAACACCTCAGCATGTCGCAGCGATTGTGAAGAATGAATTGAGAGAGGAATGGGAGAATCAATTAAAGGGACATTCAGAAAAACAAGCAGAGGACAAGACACTGGAAAAGATGCTGGAAAAAATACTGCATCAACAGAATGAGAACATCAACAAAGTTCTTGCAACGATGCAGAAAAAGAACAATCCCCCAAGAGGACAGTGCTATAGATGTGGGGAGCATGGGCACTTGAAAAGGAACTGTGCACAAACACATACGCCAGCGCCGATACAGAAGGTGGAAAGGCCAATTTGCGCACGGTGCGGGAGAGGAAGACATCCTGCGAAAGAATGTTATTCCCGAACAGACGTGGATGGAAATCCGTTACCGTATCCGGGAAACGCAAGGCGGAGCGCGGACCAGCGCGCTCAGACACAAGTACTGGCGGTGTCGCAAGAGCAGACGGGGCAATCATCAGTGAGCAACAAGCAGACGCCCTCAGCAAAACCCTCAGCCGATTCCACAGTGACCCAGACCTCCTCCCACCAGGGGCACAGTGCACATTGGCAGCTTCAAAATTAGTATGCTTTCTAGACGAAAGTCATGCGGAAATACCAACAGGTGTCCGCGGGGACTCATATAAGAAGCAAGATTTCCTGATAATCGGACAAGATAAATGCAGTATTCTTGGACTCATTGTCTATCCAACAGTTATCTCAGCGGACAAAAATACAGAATTGACAGTGTTGGCAAGAGCACTTCGTCCACCATTGACTGTACCAGAAAACACTGTGGTTGCGAGAGCCTTTGCACTGCCGCCGCACGCAGTTGGAGAGGTCATGTCAATCTTCGACGAAGAAGGTTTCCCTATGAAGGAACATGTTGAAGTACATACAACATGGGTGAAGCACATAGGTCGAGACCGACCCACGCTCACATGCCAATTGACATGCGGGAACGGAACAATAGCGATCACAGGCATGCTCGACACAGGGGCGGATGTAACAGTAATATCATACATCTTTTGGCCACGCAGCTGGAGCTTGGTCGCGCCACTGGGTTCTCTCTCAGGCATAGGAGGAGCATCTCTGTGTCTGCAAAGTGAGAATTCTGTCATTGTCACGGGACCAGGAGACAAGACGGCGGTCATTCGTCCTTTTATTGTCCAAAAGCCAATCACAGTCTGGGGTCGAGACCTTTTGGCACAATGGGGTGCGAAGATCGAAGTGGATTTTTAGTAGGGGTCACTGCAGCACTCCCCACACTGAAACTGACATGGAAAACCAATAAACCAGTTTGGGTGGATCAGTGGCCCCTTGAGCGGAAAAAGTTGAGTGCTTTGAGAAACCTGGTCCGAGAACAATTGCAGGCGGGACACATCAAGCCAACAGACAGCCCTTGGAATTCTCCAGTGTTTGTCATCAAGAAAAAACTATCGGGCAAATGGAGATTGCTACACGATCTCAGGAAGATCAACGACGTCATAGAAGACATGGGACCGCTTCAATTGGGACTTCCATCTGTCTCAATGATTCCCAGGGATTGGCAGCTTGTGGTCATTGACCTCAAGGATTGTTTTTTCAGTATCCCACTTCATCCAGATGACGCTCCGAGATTCGCCTTTTCAGTTCCAAGTATCAACAAGGAAACGACTCTGCAGCGGTACCATTGGGTCGTTCTTCCACAAGGTCTGAAAAATTCTCCGACGATCTGCCAATGGTACGTGGCACGAGCTTTGGCACCAGCACGGAAGAAATTTCCAAAGGTGAAGATCATTCATTATATGGATGATTTGCTCATTGCAGCATCAACACAACAGGAGCTGCAAGAAGCTCGTGACTGTGTGATCGCAGAGGTGCAAAAGGCAGGTCTAGAAATCAGCGTTTCGAAGATTCAAGAGGTTGCACCTTGGAAATATCTAGGGTGGAAAATTTCAGAAAGAACAATAAAGCCTCAAAAAGTGGAGATCAACACCAACATCACCAATCTGCACGATTTGCAACAGCTTCTGGGAGAAATCAACTGGATGAGGCCGGTTTTGGGAATCACAAACAGCGACATCCCAGCGTTGCTCGATCTTTTGAGAGGAGACACAGACATTCGGTCTCCCAGGACACTCACGCAAGAAGCAAAGAAGGAATTGGAGAAAGTTGCAGACGCGATACAGAAAAGGCAAGCACATCGATTTGTTCCAACGTTGCCTTTTCAGTTGGCAGTGCTGGGGAAGAAAACACAGTTCCATGGTTTGATCTTCCAATGGGACGAGTCGCAAAAGGACTCTTTGATAATCATAGAGTGGATTTTCCTACCACACAGGCCCGCAAAAACAATTCTTACAGACTTGGAGATGGCAGCACAGATCATCATAAAAGCGAGAACAAGGTTGCTGACGATGGCAGGAAGAGAATTTTCAACCATCAGGTTACCCTTGAAGCAAGACTATTTCGAGTGGGCGATGCAACAATCGAAAGACCTGTTAATCGCATTGCTGGCGTTCCCAGGAACTTGCACAATCCACTTTCCGCAACACAAGATACTGCAATCGCAAATATGTTATAAAACAAAACCAAGAATAAGTGAAGAACCTTTAGACGGGATCACAGTGTTCACGGATGGCTCAGGGAAGACACACAAGTCAGTGATCACGTGGAGAGACTCAATGACAGGGGATTGGGAATCTGATGTGAGGAAGGTTCAGGGCTCTCCACAAATTGTGGAGTTGGCAGCTGTTGTCCGAGCATTTCAGTTGTTCAAACAACCTCTCAATCTGGTGACAGACTCCGCATATGTTGCGGGTGTGGTCAAGAGATTGGAAGGTTCGCTCTTGAAAGAAGTCAGTAATGGGGTTTTATACTCCTATCTGACGAGCTTGAAGGCATTGCTAGAGGGCAGGGAAAGAGAGTATTTTATCACACACATTAGAGCGCACACGACACTTCCGGGATTTCTAGCGGAGGGAAATGCTCGAGCGGACAGGTTGACAATGCCCATTTCGCAAACACTGCCGGACATTTTTGAGCAAGCAAGGTTAAGTCATGCGTTTTTTCATCAGAATGCACAAGCGCTGATGGAGTCCTTTCGTCTCACAAAGACTCAGGCGAGGGAGATCATTAGTGCTTGTCCAGACTGTCAGTTTGTGCAGCCACCTTCTTCCACCGGAGCTATCAATCCGCGGGGGCTGCAAAGTCTTCAGTTGTGGCAAGCTGATGTCACGAAATACCCATCTTTTGGGAGGCTCAAAAATGTTCATGTTTCTGTAGATACATTCTCAGGTGCAGTCTTTGCTTCAGCACATGCAGGGGAAACAGCAGACCATGCTTGCCGACATTTTCTGCAAGCATTTGCAGCATTAGGTGTGCCTCAGGAGATAAAAACAGATAATGGTCCAACGTATACAGGCAGGGTGCTTGACAAATTCCTGAAAAAATGGGGTGTCAGACACACGTTCGGTATTCCACATTCACCCACAGGTCAAGCGATCATTGAAAGAACACATCACACCCTGAAATCCCTTCTGGACAGACAGAGAAGGGGTGAACCAGAGGCAACACCTCACATGAAATTAAATAAGGCACTGTATGTGTTGAATTTCCTAAATAGCTCATCCTCGGAACCTAATCCACCAATCGTGAGACACTTTCTAAATAGCACACAGGCAAAGCTAAGGGAAAACCCCTTGGTTTTGATCAGGAACCCAGAAACAGGACAAATAGAGGGTCCTTTCAGACTAATCACTTGGGGCAAGGGTTTCGCTTGTATCTCCACAGATCAAGGTCTAAAGTGGGTGTCGGCGCGGCACGTGAAGCCATTCCGGACGCGAGAACCCGAGAACGCTGATCCGAGAAACAAAGAGACGAGTACTCAGACAGAAGTCGAGACTCAGGCCGGAAAGAGCGATCCCGAAGAAAAATAAAAAGAAACTAAGGACTTTGGGGATTTCTGTATAAAAGTGTAATAATGAGTGTCATGATGCTTATATGCATCATTCTTTCATTCATTGCAGCAAGTAAGGGAGAAGATTTACCTGTAAATCAGCCAAGGCAAAATCTATGGGAGACTTTGGCTCAAGCAGCAAATCTAGATAGTATTTGCCTGACACATTCGAGGCCAGGAAAACCATTTTCTGCATGCATGGTTGGATTGCCAGTGGACGAATGGCCAGTTCCAGGGCATTCCGCAGTTAACATTTCGCAGGTCATTGAAAATCCTGTGAAAGAGTGGTGTGCTTGGACACATCTACTTCCTGTGGCTTCTACAGAACCTCAGGAATTGGAAATTTTTGGGTCCATGACAATGGGATTCTGCATGCAGTTTGAGGTTCCGGAGGCCACGAAGGCAAAAACTATCGATTTGACTCCCAATCATGAGTTTTATAAGAATGCATCGGCTTGGTGCAAATATACAAAAAGAACTGCCAAAGGATCAGTCCAAGTCCCAGTGCAATTGCCACGGGGTTTGTTTTTAATTTGCGGGGACAGAATTTGGCACGGCATTCCTGCTAATGCCACGGGAGGTCCATGCGGCATTGGGGAAATTTCAATGCTGTCGCCTGATTTGAACATGCTAAGAGAGAAAAGGCGCAGAGGAAAAAGATCAATCCAAAATTATGCGACAGATTGCAATGACGAAGTATTTTCTTGGGATAAGAAAACAAGCATTGCTACGGCGATTTTCTCACCTCAAACAGCATCAGGGGTGGCTTTAACTCAGATCGACCACATGGGTTGCTGGTTGAGCAAACATGCACGGTCTGTGTCTGTCGCATTAGGTGACATGTTAAAAGACGTTAGTGGTATAAGACAGGCGACTCTTCAAAACAGAGCTGCAATCGATTATTTATTGCTCGCCCATGGACATGGGTGTGAAGAGTTTGAAGGGATGTGCTGCATGAATCTCTCAGATCACTCAAAATCAATTCATGAAAGTATTAGAAACATAAAAGACAGCGTAAATAGGCTTGGCGAGATCACGGGATCATGGATTGATCAGCTGGCAGATTTCTTTGACATTTCTCCTATTTGGAGAAGAATCTTAAGGATAGGGTTTTATGTTTTAATAGTCCTACTAGTCCTCATGATTGTCGTCCCGTGCATTTTTGTATGTCTGAAGCGCGCCATGAATCGGGTGATAAAAGAGGTTTTCTTGGTGCAAACAGAAGGGGGAGATGTGGGATCCCAGGATTTGAATCCTGGGATGCAGGGCCCCCGGGACCACCCTTGGGGGGCCCGGGAGTCCTGGAATGTTGCCAGAAGTGTCTGGTGGCAGGACTTTGACCCTACACGGGAGACGACACCTTTATGAAGATAAGAGGGCTTCACCGGGGTGAAGGGTGGAAAGATTAGCTAATTAGAGGGTAAGAAACAGGGTTTAGGATTTATGTACAGGGGGGTTTAAAGGAGCAAGATAGAGGAATTGGGGTGTGTCCTGCCCTCCTTCTTCTTCCTCCTCTCCTCCATCTTCTTTGGTGATGGTGGCACCTTTCTATTGGTTATTACTAAGAGTACACCGAGTTATAAGAATAGATGGTATTGGGGAAAAATGATAAATATTGTATACGTAACTAGGGGTATAAAGATACGTGGCGGTCCGTGGGACGGCACAGTGTGCCCATGGCTGACTGCTGAGCGGATCTTTGTTAGACTGAAAGAACATTTTTTAGATAAACAATTAATAAACATAAAACCAGAAAGAAGAACTGAAGCCTCTTCTCGTCCTTTGATACACGGGCTGTCTCAAGGCCACCTCCGGGCCACCTCCGGGCCACCCCCGGGCCTCCCAGGCCCCTCAAACAGCCGAGATAAACCGGACAGGCAGCCCCCGCTGTCAGCCCGCTGCCCTCACTCACCAGCGCAGATCAGCTGCAGCTCTTGCTGCTGCCCCCTCAGGTGCCGCCCGGCCATGCCTGTGAACACAGAGCCTGTCATGGCCCCAGCGGCACAGCTCCCTGCCAGCGCCGCTGCGGCGCTGTGGCCACACGGGCTGCCGGCCCGGCAGGGCTCAGCTCAGCCCATGCGGCACGCTGTCGCCCCAGGGCACGGCTGTCAGAGGGCGGCAGCAGCAATGCCCAGGCCAGGCGGGGCTCCACAGGGCCGGGCGCGGCTGCCGCTGCCGGGGCAGCAGGCGGGGCCGGGGCCGAGCTGCGGCGGGCTGGGGAGGGAGCCCGGGCTCGTAACTCACCCATGAAGCTGATGGCCGCCTCTCGCAGGGGCTCCTGTGGGCTCTCCAGGTAGCGCAGGGCTCGGCGCAGGTGCTCAGCTGCTCTGCTCCTGTCCTCTGCCAGCTGGAGAGAGCGGCAGGAGGGAAGGGTTGGCGCGGGCTCAGGCCCTGGGCCGGGCGCTGCCTGCGCCAAGCCCCGGCCTCCCCCGGCCACACAGCCCTGAGGCGCGGCCAGCAGCCGCTGGCGCCGGGCTCCCGAGAGGGGAGGGGGAGAGGGCCGGCTGCTGCCCGGGGAGCCGCGGTGCCGCCCCTGCCCCGCAGCTCCGCCGGGCCGGGCTTTCATGGGCACCCGGCTCGGGCCCACGGGAGCCTGGAGAGGAGCCCGCGCGGCCTCTGGCTGCAGCAGCGCGCAGGGGCACAGCTGCCCGGCCCGCACACTGAGCACCGCCCTCAGGGGCCTTCTCCTGGCTGAGGTGGGGATTCCAGGCCGTCCTTACCAGGCACTTGCTGAACTTCCACAGTTTCTGCTCCTTCAGCAGCTTTTTGAGATCCCTCCTCTTGATGAACTTGACCGCATAAAGCAGCGTTTCCCGAGAAGCCTGGAGAGCAGCAGAGACGCGGAGATGGCCCCGCAGCCCAGGGCTTGGGACCCGCCTCCCCCTGCCATGGCCTGCAGGAGGCTGCGGTCCAGCAGGCGCAGGGCAGGAGGCAGCCGAGCCCCGTGCCAGGCGGACAGCAGCAGCCCACGAGTCCTCACCTCTGCCACATGCTGATTCTCATCATTGCAGTGGAAGAAGAGTGGAAGCAGGCTCTGTTGCACAGGGCTTTCCAAAGGGTTTTCTCTCTCTTCCAAGTACTCCATCATGTCTCGGAAGAGTTTTATGGAGAGCAGCTGTACCTGGCTATTATCCTAGACGAAAAAAAAATGAAAAAACACCTCAGCATTGGCTCCTCCGGGCGCCCTGGGCACAGGGCTGGAAATGCACAGGGCACACAGTTTCCAGGCAAACCCAGTGGCTGTAGCTGGGGGCACAGAGCCTTACGTGGTCAAAGAGCGGCAGGAGTGCCTCAGCCAGCTGCACGGCAATGGGGGTTGACATCAGCATGTGTTTGTGCAGGAGTATAAAGCTGAGTGTGATGAGTGTCATCCCAGCTGTCTCTGCATCTTTGTCTGCCAGTAGGCGCATGAGGCTTTCGGTCAAGCTCCACATTCTTTTGGCCTGTGCGCAACACAAGTCTGTGAAGTCCCACCCTGCTGCCACAGGGCCCAGAGGCCAAAGGACTGTCCTGAAGCACTGGGGTAGCTGAAGCAGGAGGCAGGAGAGCTGGCAGCAGCTGCCCCAGTGCCCAAAGGCCAGGCCAGGCCAAGCGACTGCGTTCCCAGTGCAGCTTCAGCCACCGCCCCCTTCTCACCATTGAGGGATCATCAATGAGCTCCAGAAGGGCCCTGAGCGCCAGGCGACGCCTCTCCCTGCACTCGCTCTGCAGGTACCTTGAAGAGACCTTCACAACACTGTCGCCACATTCACTAGAATCCAGGCACACGAGGACCTGAAAGGCACAGGCCAGTGATGGGGGAGCCGGCCGGCAGGAGCCCGCAGCCGCACAGGGCTGGGCCCAGGACGCAGCAGCAGCAGCAGCAGCAGCACAGGGTGCGGGCACCGTCCCAGGTGTCTGCGGCCACGAGAGGGCAGAGAGCTGGGAGGCAGCACAGCCAGGCAGCGCTGGACACCCGGCTCACCTCCACAAGGAATGCCAGGGCGGGCAGATCCCAGTGTGGCTCCTGTGTGCTGAGCAGCCAGAGGAGGTGGAGTGCAATACTGGAACACAAGCGATGACAAGCGTGGCGCATCTCCCTAGGAGGGCAAAAAAGGGACCAGGAAGCTGAGCAAATCTCTCCAAGGACAGGCTTACAGAGCCTGGTGGTCTTTTACCACCACTCTGCATGGGGACCTGGGCCCTTTAGGAGGTGTCTCCTCCTGTGCTCTCTCCCCTCGCAGCCTTTTCCAGTCTGCTTGGCCGTCCCTCAGTGTGTCCTTAGCTGTCCCTCAGTGTGTCCCAGGGTCTCGGGGAATGTGTGGGACGGCTCGGGCACAGAGCACAAATGGCAGGATCAACGGGGAGAAAGTGAGTCTCACCTGGCCAGCAGACCCATGGCATAGTGGCGGGTGTCAGCACAGAGCAGCGTGTCCCAGCCACGCTTGCCTTCCACTGACAACACCACATCCTTGTACTGCTTTTGGCAGAGCAGGGACTTCAGGGTCTGCACTGCAAACCTGTGTGCACAGCAAAGCCCAGGTCACTCTGGCAGCACTGGCTCCTTTGCAGGCCACGTGTCAGGCAGGGACAGGAGGAGTGGGATGGAGCACCTGTTGGGGCTGATGACAAGACCGTGCTCTTCCAGGCAATCCTTCCAGAAGGTTTGGACCTCCTCTGGCATCTCTTCTGTGCTGGAGAACACTTGGAAGAGCAGATGAACAAAAAGGCGGGGGAAATATGGCCTCACTACACGTGGGACAGAGGACTCTTGGAGGATCTTCCACATCACCACGGTCGCCTGCAAAGGACAAAGCCCCCCGAGAGAGCGCTCAGTGCCGAGGTGTCCGTGTGGCAGGGCCCGAGCATGGCAGGGAGAGGCCCGGAGAGACCTTGGCAGGGGAGCACGGGGCCTGGTGGGGCTGAAGCTGGCCCTGGGCCAGGTTTCCGGCCAGCGCCTGAGGCAGGCAGATGCAGTGGGGGAAGGAGGATGGAGAGCTGCTGGAGAGGCGGCCTTGGGGCCAGCAAAGGCCAGTTGCGGAAACTCACAGCCAGGGCAAAGACAGCCGTTTTGTCCCCATCCGAGGTGCACGTGCTGTACTCTGGCCAGCTCCCCAGCACATCCAGGAGGATCAGCTGCACTGGCTCCGCGGTCCTGGACGAGCACATGATGGTCTTCCACATGGAGGTGGCAGCTCTGCGGGATTAGAGCTCTGTCTCAGGGGGGATCTCAGACACAGCAGCGTGGCCTGGGCATCCCTAGGGGCCTGGGCTGAGCGCCGGCTCTTCCTCTGCCCACTGGCCCTTGCCAGCAGCAGCCAGGCAGCCAAGCTGTGTGAGGACGGGCCCTGAGGGGCAGCAAGGCAGCATGGCAGCAGGCTAAGGGGCTGACGTGCCAGGGCTGGGAAAGGCAGCAGCCAGAGGGTTCTGGAACTCTCTAGCTCAGACACCTGGGCCAGGCGATACAGGGTGATGGGCTTGGGAGGCCTGAGCCCTCTGGGCAGGTGGGCCCCATACCTGTCACAGGACGGGGCCACACGCAGGAGCGTCACGACTGCGTCAGCCGGCTGTGCTTTGGTGAGTTTCAGCAGGGCCTTGTCCAGCCTGTGCTGGGCAGAATCATTGGCCAGGAGCCATCGGTGAATGTACCTCACCATGGCAGGCACCTGCGGGAGGCACGGGGAGACTTGGAAAGCTGCCAGAGAGAGCAATGTCCCCAGGCTCCCCAGAGAAGTGCTTTCCTTGCCAGCGCACTGCCATGGCCTCAAAGGCTCTGAGGGAGCAGCAGGCGTGGCTGGGGAAGCCACGTGACTCCTGGGGGAACTGAAGCCTGGCCCCAGGCTGCTTACTTGTTCTGGCCTGGCAACACCCTTCTCCAGGAGCAAATCCAGCAGGGCGGCACTGGTCTCATGCTTGAGGAGCTCGGAGTGAGCTGTGAGCCCAGTGCCCATGGTGCGGGTCTCTTCCTGCCGAATGCTCCGGATGAAGTGGCAGACGAGCTGTAGGAGAAGGGCAAGAAGCCGCGGATGTTGCATGGAGTGCTGCACACACAGTGCTGGGCTAAGCAGGGACAGCAGGCCCAGCCCGGGTGGGGGTGGCTGCAGGTACCTGCGCTGTTCGATGGAAGCGGCCACGGCTGGATTCCTGCTCATGTGTGCGCTCCACAGCTTCATCTGGCAAAGAGGGAGCGCAGCCAGAGCTGAGGGGCTGCGGGAGAGGCCGGAGAACACAGCCCAGCCCTGCACTCCCCAGGCAGGGAGAGCCCTGCGATGCCCCAGGGGGATGGAGCGAGGCCGCTGAGGGGTGTCTGCCTGGCGCCTCTTCCGGCCTGTCCGTGGGCATTTCCCCAGGGGATTGCATGGCATGGCATGGCATGGCATGGCATGGGGCCAAGTTGGCTGCAGGCTCCAGGCCTGCAGCCCAGTTCTGCCACTCACCCCCCTGTGGTGGATGGAAGGGCACCACCTCTTCAGTCTCCTGTGCTGGGGCTGCTCCAGGGCCGCCTTCCTCCTCCTCCACCCAGGCCATCTTGGGCACTCTCGGGGGTCTCTGCTCCATGTCTGTGGCTGGAGCTACTTGCAGGAGAGGTGCCCTGGGAAAGCTCCAGGGCACCAAGTCCCACGCTCTGCCCTTGAGGGCAGCTGCAGAATAGAAGGCTTGGAAGGCCACGGGTCACCGAGTCCTGTGCTCTGGCCTTGAGCTCAGCTGCAGGAAGAACGCTGCAGAAAAGCTCCTGGTCAGACGGGAACGAGTGCGCTGTGTGGGGGCTCCTCACAGCACTGCTCTGTCCCGTTGTGCCCCGCTGCTTGCTCCCAGCACCGGACAAGCTTCTATTTCCCACGTGTCACAAAGGGGCCTTGGAGACCGGGTTCCGTTCCATGGCACGGTGACGACCGTGCTGCAGCGTGCCACCCAGGGCCCTTGCACACACTGCCTCCTGCCCTGGGGCCGGCCCCAGCCCCGCTAAAGTGGCCCAGCTTGGAAGGAATCCCTGGCCCCAGGTGTCTAAGACAGCCTGACAGAATCTTTAGGAAGGGCTCAGACCATAAGCAAAGGCCGCCCTGCTCTGCGGGCTCAGGCCTATCCCCATATCTTTCCCTGAGAGCATTTGAATTTCTAAATGAGAATCATTTGAAGGGAGGGGATTTACATTTTCCATTCCAGAGAAGACTTCTGCCTTCCTTAGCAGACACCTCTCTCTTCAAACCAAGACAATTCTTTGTCATCTTGACGATGCGCAGTTGCTGGGAAGCCCCGTTTTACTCCAGGGACCTTAAAAACCATTCCCAGCAACTGGGAAAATCCTAGGTGTTCCATCCACCCATAGATGAACTCTCCAAATTTGCCCCGAAAGTGGGTCCAGCTTTTATAGGCCAAAAAGAGCAAGTCCAAGTGACTCGATGATATTTTTTAGCCGGGATAGCCCTGCAGCTGATGGCACACTTCACAGTCAGCAGGGGACACAGCTAGGCCAAAGCCCAGACCTCTTCTGGGAAACTTTCTCTTCAAACACCCTTCAAACACGCCTCCATGCAAGTCAGTTGGGAAAGTTTCTTCAAATGATCCATTTCTGGCACCTGACTACACAGGGTTATGTGAAAGATTCTAAAGCAGCCGCTCTGGAGTCAGAGAGGCAGCCCTGAGAGTCCTTGTCATCTATTTGTAGCTAAATCCCACTTTTGGGGAGTTGAAGGAGTTTGGAACGAGCTAGAGAGCGGACCTCTGAGTTTTTTAGATGATGCCATTGCTTTTTCTTCTCTTCTACATAGGCAGGAAGGGTGAGTTGGGCTCACATCTCCACCGCATGGCTCACAGGGCCGCAAGACTTGTAGTTACAAGAGCTTTGAAGGATTTCTTGGCCAAGAAGACACGGCCAACAAGGATTTTTATGTTTTGGACCCAGTCTTCAAGATTTCATCTTACGGACTCATGCTCTCGGAGTGTCTAGCTGGTCAGAGTGACCGCGAGATAAGTTAGAGAGTCTCTTTTCCCAGCCCGGTGGTGGAAGAAGGAGTCAGAGCTCTTCATTTCTCAGTCTCGAGGTTGTTGATTGTATCTTATCTATAAAATTCTTTCTCCTGTCCTGCCGAGGTCCGCTCAGCAAGACAGTCTAAGGCACTCTGCCTCCTCTGGGGTGGTGTTATCTTTTTCTACTAAAAACTACCTGTACAATAGTTACAATTACTTTCCAATCCCTATCGTCTATGTCGGACAGCGAGCTTCTACTCTAGACCAATCTCAAATGCCAACATCACAGCAGAAGATGGAGGCCAAGAAGAAGGAGAAAGGCTGGACGTGCCCAGATTGCTCCATCTGGCCCCCTGAAGCCCCATTCTAAAAACCCTCAAAATCTAGTTTTCCACTCTGGGATAAATTCACTATCATTCTACTTCAACTTTTGTGGCTGGTCATTCTTCATACAAGGTTGGGGATTGTTTTTTCCAAGGGCTAAATCAAAGGCACAGGGGTCTTGGGCTCTGTGCCAAGCTCTCTGAGCCCTCTGACAGGGTCTCGAGTCCTGCAGGGCAGCCAGAGGAATTTCCTGGGTTCCCACATCATGCTGACAGTGTAAGCTTCCTTAGCCAGTCATGCTATGACACACAAACCTACAGCACTGCATCCTAAACTTCTTGTTTACCATTGTAACTACTTGGATTTTTTCCTAGATCTTGAACTCGAAAACTCTAAACTTTCCTCCACTTCAACTTTCCTCCCCGTGTCGCTGCTATAAACTGGAAATCCGCATTCTCGCTCCTAGCACCTAAGTTTGGGAGCCCTTTGCAAGGTCTCAGATCAAACCCTGTGCTTAATTCTAAGCTTTGCTGACAAGACCAAAGGTCTGAGATTTCTCTGCATTTGGGTTTCCAACAACACTGATGCTGTTAGTTGCAGAGTGCCCAGGATGCGTCTTGCAGGTCAACTCTGGCAGGAACAAGGCGGCTGCCAGGGGGCTGCTTGTGGCCTCTGACAGCCCATTGCCCACGGCTTGCCAGCGGCCCAGCCCCTCAGGGGCTGCCCCAGCCCGGCCAAGCTGCCCGGCAGCAGCGCCGCAGCCCCACAGCAGCTCCAGAGCAGCCCCATGCAGAGGCACCTGGGAGCCCTCAGCAAGGCAGCCGGCAGCACACGGGCAGGAGGACACGGCTGGCGCTTCCTGCCTGGCCCAGGGCTTGTGGCCATCTCCAGGCACCTCTCTGGCAGGGATCCCCGCAGCTCCGGCCCCTGCCCAGCCGCTCTGTGGGCAGCACAAAGGCTTCAGCAGAACCACCAAAGGCCGAGGGGTTTCTGGCCATTTCCCCGGGCCCACTGCACGCCTGCGCAGCTGGCTGAGTGCGAGCATCCTTTTCCCCCTCCTCCCCTATGCCGTACGGACCCTGGGCAGCAAAAGAAAGATCCTGGGAGTCTGTGTATGTTAACTTAGTCTATATTTACATGGTAAAAAAAAAAAAAAAAAAAAAAAAAGAAACAAAAATTCTTGAAGAAACGGAAAATTCCACCTGACTCAGGTGGCCACAACAAAAACAGCTTCTGGGATCAGTTCTCCACAGAGCTCTGGCAGGGCAGGCAGCCGAGCCATGACGGACGAGGCCGTGTCTTCCACGCCCTGCGCAGGTGATTTTGGAGCCACTGGAACCTGGAGATGGGAGCCCGCTCTCCTGACCTGACGATGCACAGCGTTTGAATTGCCAGGCTTCCGACGGCGAGGCTGACGTCGTTCGTTTTGTCTTCAAGGGCTGCGAGAGAGAGGAACAGAGGCACGGTCAGAAGCTGGAGCTGCAGGGAGCCGAGGAAGAGCCCCCTGCCAGGGCCATCCCAGCCGGCTCTTGCCATGGCCAGGAGGGAGAAGGGAGCAAGGGGATCAGCCCGAAGCTGCTGGCCACGAATGGCCCGCGTGGCCCTGAAATCTCCGTGTGCTCTGCCCACGGGAGCAGAGCCCTCCGCAGCCGGGGCAGGGCTTGCAGCTCCCCCCGGCAGCCCCCGCTGTCAGCCCGCTGCCCTCACTCACCAGCGCAGATCAGCTGCAGCTCTTGCTGCTGCCCCCTCAGGTGCCGCCCGGCCATGCCTGTGAACACAGAGCCTGTCATGGCCCCAGCAGCACAGCTCCCTGCCAGCGCCGCTGCGGCGCTGTGGCCACACGGGCTGCCGGCCCGGCAGGGCTCAGCTCAGCCCATGCGGCACGCTGTCGCCCCAGGGCACGGCTGTCAGAGGGCGGCAGCAGCAATGCCCAGGCCAGGCGGGGCTCCACGGCGGCGGGCGCGGCTGCCGCTGCCGGGGCAGCAGGCGGGGCCGGGGCCGAGCTGCGGCGGGCCGGGGAAGGGAGCCCGGGCTCGTAACTCACCCATGAAGCTGATGGCCGCCTCTCGCAGGGGCTCCTGTGGGCTCTCCAGGTAGCGCAGGGCTCGGCGCAGGTGCTCGGCTGCTCTGCTCCTGTCCTCTGCCAGCTGGAGAGAGCGGCAGGAGGGAAGGGTTGGCGCGGGCTCAGGCCCTGGGCCGGGCGCTGCCTGCGCCAAGCCCCGGCCTCCCCCGGCCACACAGCCCTGAGGCGCGGCCAGCAGCCGCTGGCGCCGGGCTCCCGAGAGGGGAGGGGGAGAGGGCCGGCTGCTGCCCGGGGAGCCGCGGTGCCGCCCCTGCCCCGCAGCTCCGCCGGGCCGGGCTTTCATGGGCACCCGGCTCGGGCCCACGGGAGCCTGGAGAGGAGCCCGCGCGGCCTCTGGCTGCAGCAGCGCGCAGGGGCACAGCTGCCCGGCCCGCACACTGAGCACCGCCCTCAGGGGCCTTCTCCTGGCTGAGGTGGGGATTCCAGGCCGTCCTTACCAGGCACTTGCTGAACTTCCACAGTTTCTGCTCCTTCAGCAGCTTTTTGAGATCCCTCCTCTTGATGAACTTGACCGCATAAAGCAGCGTTTCCCGAGAAGCCTGGAGAGCAGCAGAGACGCGGAGATGGCCCCGCAGCCCAGGGCTTGGGACCCGCCTCCCCCTGCCATGGCCTGCAGGAGGCTGCGGTCCAGCAGGCGCAGGGCAGGAGGCAGCCGAGCCCCGTGCCAGGCGGACAGCAGCAGCCCACGAGTCCTCACCTCTGCCACATGCTGATTCTCATCATTGCAGTGGAAGAAGAGTGGAAGCAGGCTCTGTTGCACAGGGCTTTCCAAAGGGTTTTCTCTCTCTTCCAAGTACTCCATCATGTCTCGGAAGAGTTTTATGGAGAGCAGCTGTACCTGGCTATTATCCTAGACGAAAAAAAAATGAAAAAACACCTCAGCATTGGCTCCTCCGGGCGCCCTGGGCACAGGGCTGGAAATGCACAGGGCACACAGTTTCCAGGCAAACCCAGTGGCTGTAGCTGGGGGCACAGAGCCTTACGTGGTCAAAGAGCGGCAGGAGTGCCTCAGCCAGCTGCACGGCAATGGGGGTTGACATCAGCATGTGTTTGTGCAGGAGTATAAAGCTGAGTGTGATGAGTGTCATCCCAGCTGTCTCTGCATCTTTGTCTGCCAGTAGGCGCATGAGGCTTTCGGTCAAGCTCCACATTCTTTCGGCCTGTGCGCAACACAAGTCTGTGAAGTCCCACCCTGCTGCCACAGGGCCCAGAGGCCAAAGGACTGTCCTGAAGCACTGGGGTAGCTGAAGCAGGAGGCAGGAGAGCTGGCAGCAGCTGCCCCAGTGCCCAAAGGCCAGGCCAGGCCAAGCGACTGCGTTCCCAGTGCAGCTTCAGCCACCGCCCCCTTCTCACCATTGAGGGATCATCAATGAGCTCCAGAAGGGCCCTGAGCGCCAGGCGACGCCTCTCCCTGCACTCGCTCTGCAGGTACCTTGAAGAGACCTTCACAACACTGTCGCCACATTCACTAGAATCCAGGCACACGAGGACCTGAAAGGCACAGGCCAGTGATGGGGGAGCCGGCCGGCAGGAGCCCGCAGCCGCACAGGGCTGGGCCCAGGACGCAGCAGCAGCAGCAGCAGCAGCACAGGGTGCGGGCACCGTCCCAGGTGTCTGCGGCCACGAGAGGGCAGAGAGCTGGGAGGCAGCACAGCCAGGCAGCGCTGGACACCCGGCTCACCTCCACAAGGAATGCCAGGGCGGGCAGATCCCAGTGTGGCTCCTGTGTGCTGAGCAGCCAGAGGAGGTGGAGTGCAATACTGGAACACAAGCGATGACAAGCGTGGCGCATCTCCCTAGGAGGGCAAAAAAGGGACCAGGAAGCTGAGCAAATCTCTCCAAGGACAGGCTTACAGAGCCTGGTGGTCTTTTACCACCACTCTGCATGGGGACCTGGGCCCTTTAGGAGGTGTCTCCTCCTGTGCTCTCTCCCCTCGCAGCCTTTTCCAGTCTGCTTGGCCGTCCCTCAGTGTGTCCTTAGCTGTCCCTCAGTGTGTCCCAGGGTCTCGGGGAATGTGTGGGACGGCTCGGGCACAGAGCACAAATGGCAGGATCAATGGGGAGAAAGTGAGTCTCACCTGGCCAGCAGACCCATGGCATAGTGGCGGGTGTCAGCACAGAGCAGCGTGTCCCAGCCACGCTTGCCTTCCACTGACAACACCACATCCTTGTACTGCTTTTGGCAGAGCAGGGACTTCAGGGTCTGCACTGCAAACCTGTGTGCACAGCAAAGCCCAGGTCACTCTGGCAGCACTGGCTCCTTTGCAGGCCACGTGTCAGGCAGGGACAGGAGGAGTGGGATGGAGCACCTGTTGGGGCTGATGACAAGACCGTGCTCTTCCAGGCAATCCTTCCAGAAGGTTTGGACCTCCTCTGGCATCTCTTCTGTGCTGGAGAACACTTGGAAGAGCAGATGAACAAAAAGGCGGGGGAAATATGGCCTCACTACACGTGGGACAGAGGACTCTTGGAGGATCTTCCACATCACCACGGTCGCCTGCAAAGGACAAAGCCCCCCGAGAGAGCGCTCAGTGCCGAGGTGTCCGTGTGGCAGGGCCCGAGCATGGCAGGGAGAGGCCCGGAGAGACCTTGGCAGGGGAGCACGGGGCCTGGTGGGGCTGAAGCTGGCCCTGGGCCAGGTTTCCGGCCAGCGCCTGAGGCAGGCAGATGCAGTGGGGGAAGGAGGATGGAGAGCTGCTGGAGAGGCGGCCTTGGGGCCAGCAAAGGCCAGTTGCGGAAACTCACAGCCAGGGCAAAGACAGCCGTTTTGTCCCCATCCAAGGTGCACGTGCTGTACTCTGGCCAGCTCCCCAGCACATCCAGGAGGATCAGCTGCACTGGCTCCGCGGTCCTGGACGAGCACATGATGGTCTTCCACATGGAGGTGGCAGCTCTGCGGGATTAGAGCTCTGTCTCAGGGGGGATCTCAGACACAGCAGCGTGGCCTGGGCATCCCTAGGGGCCTGGGCTGAGCGCCGGCTCTTCCTCTGCCCACTGGCCCTTGCCAGCAGCAGCCAGGCAGCCAAGCTGTGTGAGGACGGGCCCTGAGGGGCAGCAAGGCAGCATGGCAGCAGGCTAAGGGGCTGACGTGCCAGGGCTGGGAAAGGCAGCAGCCAGAGGGTTCTGGAACTCTCTAGCTCAGACACCTGGGCCAGGCGATACAGGGTGATGGGCTTGGGAGGCCTGAGCCCTCTGGGCAGGTGGGCCCCATACCTGTCACAGGACGGGGCCACACGCAGGAGCGTCACGACTGCGTCAGCCGGCTGTGCTTTGGTGAGTTTCAGCAGGGCCTTGTCCAGCCTGTGCTGGGCAGAATCATTGGCCAGGAGCCATCGGTGAATGTACCTCACCATGGCAGGCACCTGCGGGAGGCACGGGGAGACTTGGAAAGCTGCCAGAGAGAGCAATGTCCCCAGGCTCCCCAGAGAAGTGCTTTCCTTGCCAGCGCACTGCCATGGCCTCAAAGGCTCTGAGGGAGCAGCAGGCGTGGCTGGGGAAGCCACGTGACTCCTGGGGGAACTGAAGCCTGGCCCCAGGCTGCTTACTTGTTCTGGCCTGGCAACACCCTTCTCCAGGAGCAAATCCAGCAGGGCGGCACTGGTCTCATGCTTGAGGAGCTCGGAGTGAGCTGTGAGCCCAGTGCCCATGGTGCGGGTCTCTTCCTGCCGAATGCTCCGGATGAAGTCGCAGACGAGCTGTAGGAGAAGGGCAAGAAGCCGCGGATGTTGCATGGAGTGCTGCACACACAGTGCTGGGCTAAGCAGGGACAGCAGGCCCAGCCCGGGTGGGGGTGGCTGCAGGTACCTGCGCTGTTCGATGGAAGCGGCCACGGCTGGATTCCTGCTCATGTGTGCGCTCCACAGCTTCATCTGGCAAAGAGGGAGCGCAGCCAGAGCTGAGGGGCTGCGGGAGAGGCCGGAGAACACAGCCCAGCCCTGCACTCCCCAGGCAGGGAGAGCCCTGCGATGCCCCAGGGGGATGGAGCGAGGCCGCTGAGGGGTGTCTGCCTGGCGCCTCTTCCGGCCTGTCCGTGGGCATTTCCCCAGGGGATTGCATGGCATGGCATGGCATGGCATGGCATGGCATGGGGCCAAGTTGGCTGCAGGCTCCAGGCCTGCAGCCCAGTTCTGCCACTCACCCCCCTGTGGTGGATGGAAGGGCACCACCTCTTCAGTCTCCTGTGCTGGGGCTGCTCCAGGGCCGCCTTCCTCCTCCTCCACCCAGGCCATCTTGGGCACTCTCGGGGGTCTCTGCTCCATGTCTGTGGCTGGAGCTACTTGCAGGAGAGGTGCCCTGGGAAAGCTCCAGGGCACCAAGTCCCACGCTCTGCCCTTGAGGGCAGCTGCAGAATAGAAGGCTTGGAAGGCCACGGGTCACCGAGTCCTGTGCTCTGGCCTTGAGCTCAGCTGCAGGAAGAACGCTGCAGAAAAGCTCCTGGTCAGACGGGAACGAGTGCGCTGTGTGGGGGCTCCTCACAGCACTGCTCTGTCCCGTTGTGCCCCGCTGCTTGCTCCCAGCACCGGACAAGCTTCTATTTCCCACGTGTCACAAAGGGGCCTTGGAGACCGGGTTCCGTTCCATGGCACGGTGACGACCGTGCTGCAGCGTGCCACCCAGGGCCCTTGCACACACTGCCTCCTGCCCTGGGGCCGGCCCCAGCCCCGCTAAAGTGGCCCAGCTTGGAAGGAATCCCTGGCCCCAGGTGTCTAAGACAGCCTGACAGAATCTTTAGGAAGGGCTCAGACCATAAGCAAAGGCCGCCCTGCTCTGCGGGCTCAGGCCTATCCCCATATCTTTCCCTGAGAGCATTTGAATTTCTAAATGAGAATCATTTGAAGGGAGGGGATTTACATTTTCCATTCCAGAGAAGACTTCTGCCTTCCTTAGCAGACACCTCTCTCTTCAAACCAAGACAATTCTTTGTCATCTTGACGATGCGCAGTTGCTGGGAAGCCCCGTTTTACTCCAGGGACCTTAAAAACCATTCCCAGCAACTGGGAAAATCCTAGGTGTTCCATCCACCCATAGATGAACTCTCCAAATTTGCCCCGAAAGTGGGTCCAGCTTTTATAGGCCAAAAAGAGCAAGTCCAAGTGACTCGATGATATTTTTTAGCCGGGATAGCCCTGCAGCTGATGGCACACTTCACAGTCAGCAGGGGACACAGCTAGGCCAAAGCCCAGACCTCTTCTGGGAAACTTTCTCTTCAAACACCCTTCAAACACGCCTCCATGCAAGTCAGTTGGGAAAGTTTCTTCAAATGATCCATTTCTGGCACCTGACTACACAGGGTTATGTGAAAGATTCTAAAGCAGCCGCTCTGGAGTCAGAGAGGCAGCCCTGAGAGTCCTTGTCATCTATTTGTAGCTAAATCCCACTTTTGGGGAGTTGAAGGAGTTTGGAACGAGCTAGAGAGCGGACCTCTGAGTTTTTTAGATGATGCCATTGCTTTTTCTTCTCTTCTACATAGGCAGGAAGGGTGAGTTGGGCTCACATCTCCACCGCATGGCTCACAGGGCCGCAAGACTTGTAGTTACAAGAGCTTTGAAGGATTTCTTGGCCAAGAAGACACGGCCAACAAGGATTTTTATGTTTTGGACCCAATCTTCAAGATTTCATCTTACGGACTCATGCTCTCGGCGTGTCTAGCTGGTCAGAGTGACCGCGAGATAAGTTAGAAAGTCTCTTTTCCCAGCCCGGTGGTGGAAGAAGGAGTCAGAGCTCTTCATTTCTCAGTCTCAAGGTTGTTGATTGTATCTTATCTATAAAATTCTTTCTCCTGTCCTGCCGAGGTCCGCTCAGCAAGACAGTCTAAGGCACTCTGCCTCCTCTGGGGTGGTGTTATCTTTTTCTACTAAAAACTACCTGTACAATAGTTACAATTACTTTCCAATCCCTATCGTCTATGTCGGACAGCGAGCTTCTACTCTAGACCAATCTCAAATGCCAACATCACAGCAGAAGATGGAGGCCAAGAAGAAGGAGAAAGGCTGGACGTGCCCAGATTGCTCCATCTGGCCCCCTGAAGCCCCATTCTAAAAACCCTCAAAATCTAGTTTTCCACTCTGGGATAAATTCACTATCATTCTACTTCAACTTTTGTGGCTGGTCATTCTTCATACAAGGTTGGGGATTGTTTTTTCCAAGGGCTAAATCAAAGGCACAGGGGTCTTGGGCTCTGTGCCAAGCTCTCTGAGCCCTCTGACAGGGTCTCGAGTCCTGCAGGGCAGCCAGAGGAATTTCCTGGGTTCCCACATCATGCTGACAGTGTAAGCTTCCTTAGCCAGTCATGCTATGACACACAAACCTACAGCACTGCATCCTAAACTTCTTGTTTACCATTGTAACTACTTGGATTTTTTCCTAGATCTTGAACTCGAAAACTCTAAACTTTCCTCCACTTCAACTTTCCTCCCCGTGTCGCTGCTATAAACTGGAAATCCGCATTCTCGCTCCTAGCACCTAAGTTTGGGAGCCCTTTGCAAGGTCTCAGATCAAACCCTGTGCTTAATTCTAAGCTTTGCTGACAAGACCAAAGGTCTGAGATTTCTCTGCATTTGGGTTTCCAGCAACACTGATGCTGTTAGTTGCAGAGTGCCCAGGATGCGTCTTGCAGGTCAACTCTGGCAGGAACAAGGCGGCTGCCAGGGGGCTGCTTGTGGCCTCTGACAGCCCATTGCCCACGGCTTGCCAGCGGCCCAGCCCCTCAGGGGCTGCCCCAGCCCGGCCAAGCTGCCCGGCAGCAGCGCCGCAGCCCCACAGCAGCTCCAGAGCAGCCCCATGCAGAGGCACCTGGGAGCCCTCAGCAAGGCAGCCGGCAGCACACGGGCAGGAGGACACGGCTGGCGCTTCCTGCCTGGCCCAGGGCTTGTGGCCATCTCCAGGCACCTCTCTGGCAGGGATCCCCGCAGCTCCGGCCCCTGCCCAGCCGCTCTGTGGGCAGCACAAAGGCTTCAGCAGAACCACCAAAGGCCGAGGGGTTTCTGGCCATTTCCCCGGGCCCACTGCACGCCTGCGCAGCTGGCTGAGTGCGAGCATCCTTTTCCCCCTCCTCCCCTATGCCGTACGGACCCTGGGCAGCAAAAGAAAGATCCTGGGAGTCTGTGTATGTTAACTTAGTCTATATTTACATGGTAAAAAAAAAAAAAAAAAAAAAAAAGAAACAAAAATTCTTGAAGAAACGGAAAATTCCACCTGACTCAGGTGGCCACAACAAAAACAGCTTCTGGGATCAGTTCTCCACAGAGCTCTGGCAGGGCAGGCAGCCGAGCCATGACGGACGAGGCCGTGTCTTCCACGCCCTGCGCAGGTGATTTTGGAGCCACTGGAACCTGGAGATGGGAGCCCGCTCTCCTGACCTGACGATGCACAGCGTTTGAATTGCCAGGCTTCCGACGGCGAGGCTGACGTCGTTCGTTTTGTCTTCAAGGGCTGCGAGAGAGAGGAACAGAGGCACGGTCAGAAGCTGGAGCTGCAGGGAGCCGAGGAAGAGCCCCCTGCCAGGGCCATCCCAGCCGGCTCTTGCCATGGCCAGGAGGGAGAAGGGAGCAAGGGGATCAGCCCGAAGCTGCTGGCCACGAATGGCCCGCGTGGCCCTGAAATCTCCGTGTGCTCTGCCCACGGGAGCAGAGCCCTCCGCAGCCGGGGCAGGGCTTGCAGCTCCCCCCGGCAGCCCCCGCTGTCAGCCCGCTGCCCTCACTCACCAGCGCAGATCAGCTGCAGCTCTTGCTGCTGCCCCCTCAGGTGCCGCCCGGCCATGCCTGTGAACACAGAGCCTGTCATGGCCCCAGCGGCACAGCTCCCTGCCAGCGCCGCTGCGGCGCTGTGGCCACACGGGCTGCCGGCCCGGCAGGGCTCAGCTCAGCCCATGCGGCACGCTGTCGCCCCAGGGCACGGCTGTCAGAGGGCGGCAGCAGCAATGCCCAGGCCAGGCGGGGCTCCACGGCGCCGGGCGCGGCTGCCGCTGCCGGGGCAGCAGGCGGGGCCGGGGCCGAGCTGCGGCGGGCCGGGGAGGGAGCCCGGGCTCGTAACTCACCCATGAAGCTGATGGCCGCCTCTCGCAGGGGCTCCTGTGGGCTCTCCAGGTAGCGCAGGGCTCGGCGCAGGTGCTCGGCTGCTCTGCTCCTGTCCTCTGCCAGCTGGAGAGAGCGGCAGGAGGGAAGGGTTGGCGCGGGCTCAGGCCCTGGGCCGGGCGCTGCCTGCGCCAAGCCCCGGCCTCCCCCGGCCACACAGCCCTGAGGCGCGGCCAGCAGCCGCTGGCGCCGGGCTCCCGAGAGGGGAGGGGGAGAGGGCCGGCTGCTGCCCGGGGAGCCGCGGTGCCGCCCCTGCCCCGCAGCTCCGCCGGGCCGGGCTTTCTTGGGCACCCGGCTCGGGCCCACGGGAGCCTGGAGAGGAGCCCGCGCGGCCTCTGGCTGCAGCAGCGCGCAGGGGCACAGCTGCCCGGCCCGCACACTGAGCACCGCCCTCAGGGGCCTTCTCCTGGCTGAGGTGGGGATTCCAGGCCGTCCTTACCAGGCACTTGCTGAACTTCCACAGTTTCTGCTCCTTCAGCAGCTTTTTGAGATCCCTCCTCTTGATGAACTTGACCGCATAAAGCAGCGTTTCCCGAGAAGCCTGGAGAGCAGCAGAGACGCGGAGATGGCCCCGCAGCCCAGGGCTCGGGACCCGCCTCCCCCTGCCATGGCCTGCGGGAGGCTGCGTACCAGCAGGCGCAGGGCAGGAGGCAGCCGAGCCCCGTGCCAGGCGGACAGCAGCAGCCCACGAGTCCTCACCTCTGCCACATGCTGATTCTCATCATTGCAGTGGAAGAAGAGTGGAAGCAGGCTCTGTTGCACAGGGCTTTCCAAAGGGTTTTCTCTCTCTTCCAAGTACTCCATCATGTCTCGGAAGAGTTTTATGGAGAGCAGCTGTACCTGGCTATTATCCTAGACGAAAAAAAAATGAAAAAACACCTCAGCATTGGCTCCCCCGGGCGCCCTGGGCACAGGGCTGGAAATGCACAGGGCACACAGTTTCCAGGCAGCACCCAGTGGCTGTAGCTGGGGGCACAGAGCCTTACGTGGTCAAAGAGCGGCAGGAGTGCCTCAGCCAGCTGCACGGCAATGGGGGTTGACATCAGCATGTGTTTGTGCAGGAGTATAAAGCTGAGTGTGATGAGTGTCATCCCAGCTGTCTCTGCATCTTTGTCTGCCAGTAGGCGCATGAGGCTTTCGGTCAAGCTCCACATTCTTTTGGCCTGTGCGCAACACAAGTCTGTGAAGTCCCACCCTGCTGCCACAGGGCCCAGAGGCCAAAGGACTGTCCTGAAGCACTGGGGTAGCTGAAGCAGGAGGCAGGAGAGCTGGCAGCAGCTGCCCCAGTGCCCAAAGGCCAGGCCAGGCCAAGCGACTGCGTTCCCAGTGCAGCTTCAGCCACCGCCCCCTTCTCACCATTGAGGGATCATCAATGAGCTCCAGAAGGGCCCTGAGCGCCAGGCGACGCCTCTCCCTGCACTCGCTCTGCAGGTACCTTGAAGAGACCTTCACAACACTGTCGCCACATTCACTAGAATCCAGGCACACGAGGACCTGAAAGGCACAGGCCAGTGATGGGGGAGCCGGCCGGCAGGAGCCCGCAGCCGCACAGGGCTGGGCCCAGGACGCAGCAGCAGCAGCAGCACAGGGTGCGGGCACCGTCCCAGGTGTCTGCGGCCACGAGAGGGCAGAGAGCTGGGAGGCAGCACAGCCAGGCAGCGCTGGACACCCGGCTCACCTCCACAAGGAATGCCAGGGCGGGCAGATCCCAGTGTGGCTCCTGTGTGCTGAGCAGCCAGAGGAGGTGGAGTGCAATACTGGAACACAAGCGATGACAAGCGTGGCGCATCTCCCTAGGAGGGCAAAAAAGGGACCAGGAAGCTGAGCAAATCTCTCCAAGGACAGGCTTACAGAGCCTGGTGGTCTTTTACCACCACTCTGCATGGGGACCTGGGCCCTTTAGGAGGTGTCTCCTCCTGTGCTCTCTCCCCTCGCAGCCTTTTCCAGTCTGCTTGGCCGTCCCTCAGTGTGTCCTTAGCTGTCCCTCAGTGTGTCCCAGGGTCTCGGGGAATGTGTGGGACGGCTCGGGCACAGAGCACAAATGGCAGGATCAACGGGGAGAAAGTGAGTCTCACCTGGCCAGCAGACCCATGGCATAGTGGCGGGTGTCAGCACAGAGCAGCGTGTCCCAGCCACGCTTGCCTTCCACTGACAACACCACATCCTTGTACTGCTTTTGGCAGAGCAGGGACTTCAGGGTCTGCACTGCAAACCTGTGTGCACAGCAAAGCCCAGGTCACTCTGGCAGCACTGGCTCCTTTGCAGGCCACGTGTCAGGCAGGGACAGGAGGAGTGGGATGGAGCACCTGTTGGGGCTGATGACAAGACCGTGCTCTTCCAGGCAATCCTTCCAGAAGGTTTGGACCTCCTCTGGCATCTCTTCTGTGCTGGAGAACACTTGGAAGAGCAGATGAACAAAAAGGCGGGGGAAATATGGCCTCACTACACGTGGGACAGAGGACTCTTGGAGGATCTTCCACATCACCACGGTCGCCTGCAAAGGACAAAGCCCCCCGAGAGAGCGCTCAGTGCCGAGGTGTCCGTGTGGCAGGGCCCGAGCGTGGCAGGGAGAGGCCCGGAGAGACCTTGGCAGGGGAGCACGGGGCCTGGTGGGGCTGAAGCTGGCCCTGGGCCAGGTTTCCGGCCAGCGCCTGAGGCAGGCAGATGCAGTGGGGGAAGGAGGATGGAGAGCTGCTGGAGAGGCGGCCTTGGGGCCAGCAAAGGCCAGTTGCGGAAACTCACAGCCAGGGCAAAGACAGCCGTTTTGTCCCCATCCGAGGTGCACGTGCTGTACTCTGGCCAGCTCCCCAGCACATCCAGGAGGATCAGCTGCACTGGCTCCGCGGTCCTGGACGAGCACATGATGGTCTTCCACATGGAGGTGGCAGCTCTGCGGGATTAGAGCTCTGTCTCAGGGGGGATCTCAGACACAGCAGCGTGGCCTGGGCATCCCTAGGGGCCTGGGCTGAGCGCCGGCTCTTCCTCTGCCCACTGGCCCTTGCCAGCAGCAGCCAGGCAGCCAAGCTGTGTGAGGACGGGCCCTGAGGGGCAGCAAGGCAGCATGGCAGCAGGCTAAGGGGCTGACGTGCCAGGGCTGGGAAAGGCAGCAGCCAGAGGGTTCTGGAACTCTCTAGCTCAGACACCTGGGCCAGGCGATACAGGGTGATGGGCTTGGGAGGCCTGAGCCTTCTGGGCAGGTGGGCCCCATACCTGTCACAGGACGGGGCCACACGCAGGAGCGTCACGACTGCGTCAGCCGGCTGTGCTTTGGTGAGTTTCATCAGGGCCTTGTCCAGCCTGTGCTGGGCAGAATCATTGGCCAGGAGCCATCGGTGAATGTACCTCACCATGGCAGGCACCTGCGGGAGGCACGGGGAGACTTGGAAAGCTGCCAGAGAGAGCAATGTCCCCAGGCTCCCCAGAGAAGTGCTTTCCTTGCCAGCGCACTGCCATGGCCTCAAAGGCTCTGAGGGAGCAGCAGGCGTGGCTGGGGAAGCCACGTGACTCCTGGGGGAACTGAAGCCTGGCCCCAGGCTGCTTACTTGTTCTGGCCTGGCAACACCCTTCTCCAGGAGCAAATCCAGCAGGGCGGTACTGGTCTCATGCTTGAGGAGCTCAGAGTGAGCTGTGAGCCCAGTGCCCATGGTGCGGGTCTCTTCCTGCTGAATGCTCCGGATGAAGTGGCAGACGAGCTGTAGGAGAAGGGCAAGAAGCCGCGGATGTTGCATGGAGTGCTGCACACACGGTGCTGGGCTGAGCAGGGACAGCAGGCCCAGCCCGGGTGGGGGTGGCTGCAGGTACCTGCGCTGTTCGATGGAAGCGGCCACGGCTGGATTCCTGCTCATGTGTGCGCTCCACAGCTTCATCTGGCAAAGAGGGAGCGCAGCCAGAGCTGAGGGGCTGCGGGAGAGGCCGGAGAACACAGCCCAGCCCTGCACTCCCCAGGCAGGGAGAGCCCTGCGATGCCCCAGGGGGATGGAGCGAGGCCGCTGAGGGGTGTCTGCCTGGCGCCTCTTCCGGCCTGTCCGTGGGCATTTCCCCAGGGGATTGCATGGCATGGCATGGCATGGCATGGCATGGCATGGCATGGCATGGCATGGCATGGCATGGCATGGCATGGGACCAAGTTGGCTGCAGGCTCCAGGCCTGCAGCCCAGTTCTGCCACTCACCCCCCTGAGGTGGATGGAAGGGCACCACCTCTTCAGTCTCCTGTGCTGGGGCTGCTCCAGGGCCTTCTTCCTCCTCCTCCACCCAGGCCATCTTGAGCACTCTCAGGGGTCTCTGCTCCATGTCTGTGGCTGGAGCTACTTGCAGGAGAGGTGCCCTGGGAAAGCTCCAGGGCACCAAGTCCCACGCTCTGCCCTTGAGGGCAGCTGCAGAATAGAAGGCTTGGAAGGCCACGGGTCACCGAGTCCTGTGCTCTGGCCTTGAGCTCAGCTGCAGGAAGAACGCTGCAGAAAAGCTCCTGGTCAGACGGGAACGAGTGCGCTGTGTGGGGGCTCCTCACAGCACTGCTCTGTCCCGTTGTGCCCCGCTGCTTGCTCCCAGCACCGGGCAAGCTTCTATTTCCCACGTGTCACAAAGGGGCCTTGGAGACCGGGTTCCGTTCCATGGCACGGTGACGACCGTGCTGCAGCGTGCCACCCAGGGCCCTTGCACACACTGCCTCCTGCCCTGGGGCCGGCCCCAGCCCCGCTAAAGTGGCCCAGCTTGGAAGGAATCCCTGGCCCCAGGTGTCTAAGACAGCCTGACAGAATCTTTAGGAAGGGCTCAGACCATAAGCAAAGGCCGCCCTGCTCTGCGGACTCAGGCCTATCCCCATATCTTTCCCCGAGAGCATTTGAATTTCTAAATGAGAATCATTTGAAGGGAGGGGATTTACATTTTCCATTCCAGAGAAGACTTCTGCCTTCCTTAGCAGACACCTCTCTCTTCAAACCAAGACAATTCTTTGTCATCTTGACGATGCGCAGTTGCTGGGAAGCCCCGTTTTACTCCAGGGACCTTAAGAACCATTCCCAGCAACTGGGAAAATCCTAGGTTTTCCATCCACCCATAGATGAGCTCTCCAAATTTGCCCCAAAAGTGGGTCCAGCTTTTATAGGCCAAAAAGAGCAAGTCCAAGTGACTCGATGATATTTTTTAGCCGGGATAGCCCTGCAGCTGATGGCACACTTCACAGTCAGCAGGGGACACAGCTAGGCCAAAGCCCAGACCTCTTCTGGGAAACTTTCTCTTCAAACACCCTTCAAACAAGCCTCCATGCAAGTCAGTTGGGAAAGTTTCTTCAAATGATCCATTTCTGGCACCTGACTACACAGGGTTATGTGAAAGATTCTAAAGCAGCCGCTCTGGAGTCAGAGAGGCAGCCCTGAGAGTCCTTGTCATCTATTTGTAGCTAAATCCCACTTTTGGGGAGTTGAAGGAGTTTGGAACGAGCTAGAGAGCGGACCTCTGAGTTTTTTAGATGATGCCATTGCTTTTTCTTCTCTTCTACATAGGCAGGAAGGGTGAGTTGGGCTCACATCTCCACCGCATGGCTCACAGGGCCACAAGACTTGTAGTTACAAGAGCTTTGAAGGATTTCTTGGCCAAGAAGACACGGCCAACAAGGATTTTTATGTTTTGGACCCAGTCTTCAAGATTTCATCTTACGGACTCATGCTCTCGGAGTGTCTAGCTGGTCAGAGTGACCGCGAGATAAGTTAGAGAGTCTCTTTTCCCAGCCCGGTGGTGGAAGAAGGAGTCAGAGCTCTTCATTTCTCAGTCTCGAGGTTGTTGATTGTATCTTATCTATAAAATTCTTTCTCCTGTCCTGCCGAGGTCCGCTCAGCAAGACAGTCTAAGGCACTCTGCCTCCTCTGGGGTGGTGTTATCTTTTTCTACTAAAAACTACCTGTACAATAGTTACAATTACTTTCCAATCCCTATCGTCTATGTCGGACAGCGAGCTTCTACTCTAGACCAATCTCAAATGCCAACATCACAGCAGAAGATGGAGGCCAAGAAGAAGGAGAAAGGCTGGACGTGCCCAGATTGCTCCATCTGGCCCCCTGAAGCCCCATTCTAAAAACCCTCAAAATCTAGTTTTCCACTCTGGGATAAATTCACTATCATTCTACTTCAACTTTTGTGGCTGGTCATTCTTCATACAAGGTTGGGGATTGTTTTTTCCAAGGGCTAAATCAAAGGCACAGGGGTCTTGGGCTCTGTGCCAAGCTCTCTGAGCCCTCTGACAGGGTCTCGAGTCCTGCAGGGCAGCCAGAGGAATTTCCTGGGTTCCCACATCATGCTGACAGTGTAAGCTTCCTTAGCCAGTCATGCTATGACACACAAACCTACAGCACTGCATCCTAAACTTCTTGTTTACCATTGTAACTACTTGGATTTTTTCCTAGATCTTGAACTCGAAAACTCTAAACTTTCCTCCACTTCAACTTTCCTCCCCGTGTCGCTGCTATAAACTGGAAATGCGCATTCTCGCTCCTAGCACCTAAGTTTGGGAGCCCTTTGCAAGGTCTCAGATCAAATCCTGTGTTTAATTCTAAGCTTTGCTGACAAGACCAAAGGTCTGAGATTTCTCTGCATTTGGGTTTCCAACAACACTGATGCTGTTAGTTGCAGAGCGCCCAGGATGCGTCTTGCAGGTCAACTCTGGCAGGAACAAGGCGGCTGCCAGGGGGCTGCTTGTGGCCTCTGACAGCCCATTGCCCACGGCTTGCCAGCGGCCCAGCCCCTCAGGGGCTGCCCCAGCCCGGCCAAGCTGCCCGGCAGCAGCGCCGCAGCCCCACAGCAGCTCCAGAGCAGCCCCATGCAGAGGCACCTGGGAGCCCTCAGCAAGGCAGCCGGCAGCACACGGGCAGGAGGACACGGCTGGCGCTTCCTGCCTGGCCCAGGGCTTGTGGCCATCTCCAGGCACCTCTCTGGCAGGGATCCCCGCAGCTCCGGCCCCTGCCCAGCCGCTCTGTGGGCAGCACAAAGGCTTCAGCAGAACCACCAAAGGCCGAGGGGTTTCTGGCCATTTCCCCGGGCCCACTGCACGCCTGCACAGCTGGCTGAGTGCGAGCATCCTTTTCCCCCTCCTCTCCTATGCCGTACGGACCCTGGGCAGCAAAAGAAAGATCCTGGGAGTCTGTGTATGTTAACATAGTCTATATTTACATGGTAAAAGAAAAAAAATAAATAAAATAAAATTCTTGAAGAAAACCAAAATAAAACTTGACTCAGGGGGCCCCAGCGAAAAGAGCTTCTGGGATCAATCCTCCACAGAGCTCTGGCAGGGCAGGCAGCCGAGCCATGACGGACGAGGAGGCCGTGTCTTCCACGCCCTGCGCAGGTGATTTTGGAGCCACTGGAACCTGGAGATGGGAGCCCGCTCTCCTGACCTGAGAATGCACAGCGTTTGAATTGCCAGGCTTCCGACGGCGAGGCTGACGTCGTTCGTTTTGTCTTCAAGGGCTGCGAGAGAGAGGAACAGAGGCACGGTCAGAAGCTGGAGCTGCAGGGAGCCGAGGAAGAGCCCCCTGCCAGGGCCATCCCAGCCGGCTCTTGCCATGGCCAGGAGGGAGAAGGGAGCAAGGGGATCAACCCGAAGCTGCTGGCCACGAATGGCCTGCGTGGCCCTGAAATCTCCGTGTGCTCTGCCCACGGGAGCAGAGCCCTCCGCAGCCGGGGCAGGGCTTGCAGCTCCCCCCGGCAGCCCCCGCTGTCAGCCCGCTGCCCTCACTCACCAGCGCAGATCAGCTGCAGCTCTTGCTGCTGCCCCCTCAGGTGCCGCCCGGCCATGCCTGTGAACACAGAGCCTGTCATGGCCCCAGCGGCACAGCTCCCTGCCAGCGCCGCTGCGGCGCTGTGGCCACACGGGCTGCCGGCCCGGCAGGGCTCAGCTCAGCCCATGCGGCACGCTGTCGCCCCAGGGCACGGCTGTCAGAGGGCGGCAGCAGCAATGCCCAGGCCAGGCGGGGCTTCACGGCGCCGGGCGCGGCTGCCGCTGCCGGGGCAGCAGGCGGGGCCGGGGCCGAGCTGCGGCGGGCCGGGGAAGGGAGCCCGGGCTCGTAACTCACCCATGAAGCTGATGGCCGCCTCTCGCAGGGGCTCCTGTGGGCTCTCCAGGTAGCGCAGGGCTCGGCGCAGGTGCTCGGCTGCTCTGCTCCTGTCCTCTGCCAGCTGGAGAGAGCGGCAGGAGGGAAGGGTTGGCGCGGGCTCAGGCCCTGGGCCGGGCGCTGCCTGCGCCAAGCCCCGGCCTCCCCCGGCCACACAGCCCTGAGGCGCGGCCAGCAGCCGCTGGCGCCGGGCTCCCGAGAGGGGAGGGGGAGAGGGCCGGCTGCTGCCCGGGGAGCCGCGGTGCCGCCCCTGCCCCGCAGCTCCGCCGGGCCGGGCTTTCTTGGGCACCTGGCTCGGGCCCACGGGAGCCTGGAGAGGAGCCCGCGCGGCCTCTGGCTGCAGCAGCGCGCAGGGGCACAGCTGCCCGGCCCGCACACTGAGCACCGCCCTCAGGGGCCTTCTCCTGGCTGAGGTGGGGATTCCAGGCCGTCCTTACCAGGCACTTGCTGAACTTCCACAGTTTCTGCTCCTTCAGCAGCTTTTTGAGATCCCTCCTCTTGATGAACTTGACCGCATAAAGCAGCGTTTCCCGAGAAGCCTGGAGAGCAGCAGAGACGCGGAGATGGCCCCGCAGCCCAGGGCTCGGGACCCGCCTCCCCCTGCCATGGCCTGCGGGAGGCTGCGGTCCAGCAGGCGCAGGGCAGGAGGCAGCCGAGCCCCGTGCCAGGCGGACAGCAGCAGCCCACGAGTCCTCACCTCTGCCACATGCTGATTCTCATCATTGCAGTGGAAGAAGAGTGGAAGCAGGCTCTGTTGCACAGGGCTTTCCAAAGGGTTTTCTCTCTCTTCCAAGTACTCCATCATGTCTCGGAAGAGTTTTATGGAGAGCAGCTGTACCTGGCTATTATCCTAGACGAAAAAAAAATGAAAAAACACCTCAGCATTGGCTCCTCCGGGCGCCCTGGGCACAGGGCTGGAAATGCACAGGGCACACAGTTTCCAGGCAGCACCCAGTGGCTGTAGCTGGGGGCACAGAGCCTTACGTGGTCAAAGAGCGGCAGGAGTGCCTCAGCCAGCTGCACGGCAATGGGGGTTGACATCAGCATGTGTTTGTGCAGGAGTATAAAGCTGAGTGTGATGAGTGTCATCCCAGCTGTCTCTGCATCTTTGTCGGCCAGTAGGCGCATGAGGCTTTCGGTCAAGCTCCACATTCTTTCGGCCTGTGCGCAACACAAGTCTGTGAAGTCCCACCCTGCTGCCACAGGGCCCAGAGGCCAAAGGACTGTCCTGAAGCACTGGGGTAGCTGAAGCAGGAGGCAGGAGAGCTGGGAGCAGCTGCCCCAGTGCCCAAAGGCCAGGCCAGGCCAAGCGACTGCGTTCCCAGTGCAGCTTCAGCCACCGCCCCCTTCTCACCATTGAGGGATCATCAATGAGCTCCAGAAGGGCCCTGAGCGCCAGGCGACGCCTCTCCCTGCACTCGCTCTGCAGGTACCTTGAAGAGACCTTCACAACACTGTCGCCACATTCACTAGAATCCAGGCACACGAGGACCTGAAAGGCACAGGCCAGTGATGGGGGAGCCGGCCGGCAGGAGCCCGCAGCCGCACAGGGCTGGGCCCAGGACGCAGCAGCAGCAGCAGCAGCAGCACAGGGTGCGGGCACCGTCCCAGGTGTCTGCGGCCACGAGAGGGCAGAGAGCTGGGAGGCAGCACAGCCAGGCAGCGCTGGACACCCGGCTCACCTCCACAAGGAATGCCAGGGCGGGCAGATCCCAGTGTGGCTCCTGTGTGCTGAGCAGCCAGAGGAGGTGGAGTGCAATACTGGAACACAAGCGATGACAAGCGTGGCGCATCTCCCTAGGAGGGCAAAAAAGGGACCAGGAAGCTGAGCAAATCTCTCCAAGGACAGGCTTACAGAGCCTGGTGGTCTTTTACCACCACTCTGCATGGGGACCTGGGCCCTTTAGGAAGTGTCTCCTCCTGTGCTCTCTCCCCTCGCAGCCTTTTCCAGTCTGCTTGGCCGTCCCTCAGTGTGTCCTTAGCTGTCCCTCAGTGTGTCCCAGGGTCTCGGGGAATGTGTGGGACGGCTCGGGCACAGAGCACAAATGGCAGGATCAATGGGGAGAAAGTGAGTCTCACCTGGCCAGCAGACCCATGGCATAGTGGCGGGTGTCAGCACAGAGCAGCGTGTCCCAGCCACGCTTGCCTTCCACTGACAACACCACATCCTTGTACTGCTTTTGGCAGAGCAGGGACTTCAGGGTCTGCACTGCAAACCTGTGTGCACAGCAAAGCCCAGGTCACTCTGGCAGCACTGGCTCCTTTGCAGGCCACGTGTCAGGCAGGGACAGGAGGAGTGGGATGGAGCACCTGTTGGGGCTGATGACAAGACCGTGCTCTTCCAGGCAATCCTTCCAGAAGGTTTGGACCTCCTCTGGCATCTCTTCTGTGCTGGAGAACACTTGGAAGAGCAGATGAACAAAAAGGCGGGGGAAATATGGCCTCACTACACGTGGGACAGAGGACTCTTGGAGGATCTTCCACATCACCACGGTCGCCTGCAAAGGACAAAGCCCCCCGAGAGAGCGCTCAGTGCCGAGGTGTCCGTGTGGCAGGGCCCGAGCGTGGCAGGGAGAGGCCCGGAGAGACCTTGGCAGGGGAGCACGGGGCCTGGTGGGGCTGAAGCTGGCCCTGGGCCAGGTTTCCGGCCAGCGCCTGAGGCAGGCAGATGCAGTGGGGGAAGGAGGATGGAGAGCTGCTGGAGAGGCGGCCTTGGGGCCAGCAAAGGCCAGTTGCGGAAACTCACAGCCAGGGCAAAGACAGCCGTTTTGTCCCCATCCGAGGTGCACGTGCTGTACTCTGGCCAGCTCCCCAGCACATCCAGGAGGATCAGCTGCACTGGCTCCGCGGTCCTGGACGAGCACATGATGGTCTTCCACATGGAGGTGGCAGCTCTGCGGGATTAGAGCTCTGTCTCAGGGGGGATCTCAGACACAGCAGCGTGGCCTGGGCATCCCTAGGGGCCTGGGCTGAGCGCCGGCTCTTCCTCTGCCCACTGGCCCTTGCCAGCAGCAGCCAGGCAGCCAAGCTGTGTGAGGACGGGCCCTGAGGGGCAGCAAGGCAGCATGGCAGCAGGCTAAGGGGCTGACGTGCCAGGGCTGGGAAAGGCAGCAGCCAGAGGGTTCTGGAACTCTCTAGCTCAGACACCTGGGCCAGGCGATACAGGGTGATGGGCTTGGGAGGCCTGAGCCCTCTGGGCAGGTGGGCCCCATACCTGTCACAGGACGGGGCCACACGCAGGAGCGTCACGACTGCGTCAGCCGGCTGTGCTTTGGTGAGTTTCAGCAGGGCCTTGTCCAGCCTGTGCTGGGCAGAATCATTGGCCAGGAGCCATCGGTGAATGTACCTCACCATGGCAGGCACCTGCGGGAGGCACGGGGAGACTTGGAAAGCTGCCAGAGAGAGCAATGTCCCCAGGCTCCCCAGAGAAGTGCTTTCCTTGCCAGCGCACTGCCATGGCCTCAAAGGCTCTGAGGGAGCAGCAGGCGTGGCTGGGGAAGCCACGTGACTCCTGGGGGAACTGAAGCCTGGCCCCAGGCTGCTTACTTGTTCTGGCCTGGCAACACCCTTCTCCAGGAGCAAATCCAGCAGGGCGGCACTGGTCTCATGCTTGAGGAGCTCGGAGTGAGCTGTGAGCCCAGTGCCCATGGTGCGGGTCTCTTCCTGCCGAATGCTCCGGATGAAGTGGCAGACGAGCTGTAGGAGAAGGGCAAGAAGCCGCGGATGTTGCATGGAGTGCTGCACACACGGTGCTGGGCTGAGCAGGGACAGCAGGCCCAGCCCGGGTGGGGGTGGCTGCAGGTACCTGCGCTGTTCGATGGAAGCGGCCACGGCTGGATTCCTGCTCATGTGTGCGCTCCACAGCTTCATCTGGCAAAGAGGGAGCGCAGCCAGAGCTGAGGGGCTGCGGGAGAGGCCGGAGAACACAGCCCAGCCCTGCACTCCCCAGGCAGGGAGAGCCCTGCGATGCCCCAGGGGGATGGAGCGAGGCCGCTGAGGGGTGTCTGCCTGGCGCCTCTTCCGGCCTGTCCGTGGGCATTTCCCCAGGGGATTGCATGGCATGGCATGGCATGGCATGGCATGGCATGGCATGGCATGGCATGGCATGGCATGGCATGGCATGGCATGGCATGGCATGGCATGGGGCCAAGTTGGCTGCAGGCTCCAGGCCTGCAGCCCAGTTCTGCCACTCACCCCCCTGTGGTGGATGGAAGGGCACCACCTCTTCAGTCTCCTGTGCTGGGGCTGCTCCAGGGCCGCCTTCCTCCTCCTCCACCCAGGCCATCTTGGGCACTCTCAGGGGTCTCTGCTCCATGTCTGTGACTGGAGCTACTTGCAGGAGAGGTGCCCTGGGAAAGCTCCAGGGCACCAAGTCCCACGCTCTGCCCTTGAGGGCAGCTGCAGAATAGAAGGCTTGGAAGGCCACGGGTCACCGAGTCCTGTGCTCTGGCCTTGAGCTCAGCTGCAGGAAGAACGCTGCAGAAAAGCTCCTGGTCAGACGGGAACGAGTGCGCTGTGTGGGGGCTCCTCACAGCACTGCTCTGTCCCGTTGTGCCCCGCTGCTTGCTCCCAGCACCGGGCAAGCTTCTATTTCCCACGTGTCACAAAGGGGCCTTGGAGACCGGGTTCCGTTCCATGGCACGGTGACCGTGCTGCAGCGTGCCACCCAGGGCCCTTGCACACACTGCCTCCTGCCCTGGGGCCGGCCCCAGCCCCGCTAAAGTGGCCCAGCTTGGAAGGAATCCCTGGCCCCAGGTGTCTAAGACAGCCTGACAGAATCTTTAGGAAGGGCTCAGACCATAAGCAAAGGCCGCCCTGCTCTGCGGGCTCAGGCCTATCCCCATATCTTTCCCTGAGAGCATTTGAATTTCTAAATGAGAATCATTTGAAGGGAGGGGATTTACATTTTCCATTCCAGAGAAGACTTCTGCCTTCCTTAGCAGACACCTCTCTCTTCAAACCAAGACAATTCTTTGTCATCTTGACGATGCGCAGTTGCTGGGAAGCCCCGTTTTACTCCAGGGACCTTAAAAACCATTCCCAGCAACTGGGAAAATCCTAGGTGTTCCATCCACCCATAGATGAACTCTCCAAATTTGCCCCGAAAGTGGGTCCAGCTTTTATAGGCCAAAAAGAGCAAGTCCAAGTGACTCGATGATATTTTTTAGCCGGGATAGCCCTGCAGCTGATGGCACACTTCACAGTCAGCAGGGGACACAGCTAGGCCAAAGCCCAGACCTCTTCTGGGAAACTTTCTCTTCAAACACCCTTCAAACACGCCTCCATGCAAGTCAGTTGGGAAAGTTTCTTCAAATGATCCATTTCTGGCACCTGACTACACAGGGTTATGTGAAAGATTCTAAAGCAGCCGCTCTGGAGTCAGAGAGGCAGCCCTGAGAGTCCTTGTCATCTATTTGTAGCTAAATCCCACTTTTGGGGAGTTGAAGGAGTTTGGAAAGAGCTAGAGAGCGGACCTCTGAGTTTTTTAGATGATGCCATTGCTTTTTCTTCTCTTCTACATAGGCAGGAAGGGTGAGTTGGGCTCACATCTCCACCGCATGGCTCACAGGGCCGCAAGACTTGTAGTTACAAGAGCTTTGAAGGATTTCTTGGCCAAGAAGACACGGCCAACAAGGATTTTTATGTTTTGGACCCAATCTTCAAGATTTCATCTTACGGACTCATGCTCTCGGCGTGTCTAGCTGGTCAGAGTGACCGCGAGATAAGTTAGAAAGTCTCTTTTCCCAGCCCGGTGGTGGAAGAAGGAGTCAGAGCTCTTCATTTCTCAGTCTCAAGGTTGTTGATTGTATCTTATCTATAAAATTCTTTCTCCTGTCCTGCCGAGGTCCGCTCAGCAAGACAGTCTAAGGCACTCTGCCTCCTCTGGGGTGGTGTTATCTTTTTCTACTAAAAACTACCTGTACAATAGTTACAATTACTTTCCAATCCCTATCATCTATGTCGGACAGCGAGCTTCTACTCTAGACCAATCTCAAATGCCAACATCACAGCAGAAGATGGAGGCCAAGAAGAAGGAGAAAGGCTGGACGTGCCCAGATTGCTCCATCTGGCCCCCTGAAGCCCCATTCTAAAAACCCTCAAAATCTAGTTTTCCACTCTGGGATAAATTCACTATCATTCTACTTCAACTTTTGTGGCTGGTCATTCTTCATACAAGGTTGGGGATTGTTTTTGCCAAGGGCTAAATCAAAGGCACAGGGGTCTTGGGCTCTGTGCCAAGCTCTCTGAGCCCTCTGACAGGGTCTCGAGTCCTGCAGGGCAGCCAGAGGAATTTCCTGGGTTCCCACATCATGCTGACAGTGTAAGCTTCCTTAGCCAGTCATGCTATGACACACAAACCTACAGCACTGCATCCTAAACTTCTTGTTTACCATTGTAACTACTTGGATTTTTTCCTAGATCTTGAACTCGAAAACTCTAAACTTTCCTCCACTTCAACTTTCCTCCCCGTGTCGCTGCTATAAACTGGAAATGCGCATTCTCGCTCCTAGCACCTAAGTTTGGGAGCCCTTTGCAAGGTCTCAGATCAAAGCCTGTGCTTAATTCTAAGCTTTGCTGACAAGACCAAAGGTCTGAGATTTCTCTGCATTTGGGTTTCCAGCAACACTGATGCTGTTAGTTGCAGAGTGCCCAGGATGCGTCTTGCAGGTCAACTCTGGCAGGAACAAGGCGGCTGCCAGGGGGCTGCTTGTGGCCTCTGACAGCCCATTGCCCACGGCTTGCCAGTGGCCCAGCCCCTCAGGGGCTGCCCCAGCCCGGCCAAGCTGCCCGGCAGCAGCGCCGCAGCCCCACAGCAGCTCCAGAGCAGCCCCATGCAGAGGCACCTGGGAGCCCTCAGCAAGGCAGCCGGCAGCACACGGGCAGGAGGACACGGCTGGCGCTTCCTGCCTGGCCCAGGGCTTGTGGCCATCTCCAGGCACCTCTCTGGCAGGGATCCCCGCAGCTCCGGCCCCTGCCCAGCCACTCTGTGGGCAGCACAAAGGCTTCAGCAGAACCACCAAAGGCCGAGGGGTTTCTGGCCATTTCCCCGGGCCCACTGCACGCCTGCGCAGCTGGCTGAGTGCGAGCATCCTTTTCCCCCTCCTCCCCTATGCCGTACGGACCCTGGGCAGCAAAAGAAAGATCCTGGGAGTCTGTGTATGTTAACATAGTCTATATTTACATGGTAAAAGAAAAAAAAAAAAAAAAAAGAAACAAAAATTCTTGAAGAAACGGAAAATTCCACCTGACTCAGGTGGCCACAACAAAAACAGCTTCTGGGATCAGTTCTCCACAGAGCCCTGGCAGGGCAGGCAGCCGAGCCATGACGGACGAGGCCGTGTCTTCCACGCCCTGCGCAGGTGATTTTGGAGCCACTGGAACCTGGAGATGTGAGCCCGCTCTCCTGACCTGACGATGCACAGCGTTTGAATTGCCAGGCTTCCGACGGCGAGGCTGACGTCGTTCGTTTTGTCTTCAAGGGCTGCGAGAGAGCGGAACAGAGGCACGGTCAGAAGCTGGAGCTGCAGGGAGCCGAGGAAGAGGGCCCTGCCAGGGCCATCCCAGCCGGCTCTTGCCATGGCCAGGAGGGAGAAGGGAGCAAGGGGATCAGCCCGAAGCTGCTGGCCACGAATGGCCCGCGTGGCCCTGAAATCTCCGTGTGCTCTGCCCACGGGAGCAGAGCCCTCCGCAGCCGGGGCAGGGCTTGCAGCTCCCCCCGGCAGCCCCCGCTGTCAGCCCGCTGCCCTCACTCACCAGCGCAGATCAGCTGCAGCTCTTGCTGCTGCCCCCTCAGGTGCCGCCCGGCCATGCCTGTGAACACAGAGCCTGTCATGGCCCCAGCGGCACAGCTCCCTGCCAGCGCCGCTGCGGCGCTGTGGCCACACGGGCTGCCGGCCCGGCAGGGCTCAGCTCAGCCCATGCGGCACGCTGTCGCCCCAGGGCACGGCTGTCAGAGGGCGGCAGCAGCAATGCCCAGGCCAGGCGGGGCTCCACGGCGCCGGGCGCGGCTGCCGCTGCCGGGGCAGCAGGCGGGGCCGGGGCCGAGCTGCGGCGGGCCGGGGAGGGAGCCCGGGCTCGTAACTCACCCATGAAGCTGATGGCCGCCTCTCGCAGGGGCTCCTGTGGGCTCTCCAGGTAGCGCAGGGCTCGGCGCAGGTGCTCGGCTGCTCTGCTCCTGTCCTCTGCCAGCTGGAGAGAGCGGCAGGAGGGAAGGGTTGGCGCGGGCTCAGGCCCTGGGCCGGGCGCTGCCTGCGCCAAGCCCCGGCCTCCCCCGGCCACACAGCCCTGAGGCGCGGCCAGCAGCCGCTGGCGCCGGGCTCCCGAGAGGGGAGGGGGAGAGGGCCGGCTGCTGCCCGGGGAGCCGCGGTGCCGCCCCTGCCCCGCAGCTCCGCCGGGCCGGGCTTTCTTGGGCACCCGGCTCGGGCCCACGGGAGCCTGGAGAGGAGCCCGCGCGGCCTCTGGCTGCAGCAGCGCGCAGGGGCACAGCTGCCCGGCCCGCACACTGAGCACCGCCCTCAGGGGCCTTCTCCTGGCTGAGGTGGGGATTCCAGGCCGTCCTTACCAGGCACTTGCTGAACTTCCACAGTTTCTGCTCCTTCAGCAGCTTTTTGAGATCCCTCCTCTTGATGAACTTGACCGCATAAAGCAGCGTTTCCCGAGAAGCCTGGAGAGCAGCAGAGACGCGGAGATGGCCCCGCAGCCCAGGGCTCGGGACCCGCCTCCCCCTGCCATGGCCTGCGGGAGGCTGCGGTCCAGCAGGCGCAGGGCAGGAGGCAGCCGAGCCCCGTGCCAGGCGGACAGCAGCAGCCCACGAGTCCTCACCTCTGCCACATGCTGATTCTCATCATTGCAGTGGAAGAAGAGTGGAAGCAGGCTCTGTTGCACAGGGCTTTCCAAAGGGTTTTCTCTCTCTTCCAAGTACTCCATCATGTCTCGGAAGAGTTTTATGGAGAGCAGCTGTACCTGGCTATTATCCTAGACGAAAAAAAAATGAAAAAACACCTCAGCATTGGCTCCTCCGGGCGCCCTGGGCACAGGGCTGGAAATGCACAGGGCACACAGTTTCCAGGCAGCACCCAGTGGCTGTAGCTGGGGGCACAGAGCCTTACGTGGTCAAAGAGCGGCAGGAGTGCCTCAGCCAGCTGCACGGCAATGGGGGTTGACATCAGCATGTGTTTGTGCAGGAGTATAAAGCTGAGTGTGATGAGTGTCATCCCAGCTGTCTCTGCATCTTTGTCTGCCAGTAGGCGCATGAGGCTTTCGGTCAAGCTCCACATTCTTTTGGCCTGTGCGCAACACAAGTCTGTGAAGTCCCACCCTGCTGCCACAGGGCCCAGAGGCCAAAGGACTGTCCTGAAGCACTGGGGTAGCTGAAGCAGGAGGCAGGAGAGCTGGCAGCAGCTGCCCCAGTGCCCAAAGGCCAGGCCAGGCCAAGCGACTGCGTTCCCAGTGCAGCTTCAGCCACCGCCCCCTTCTCACCATTGAGGGATCATCAATGAGCTCCAGAAGGGCCCTGAGCGCCAGGCGACGCCTCTCCCTGCACTCGCTCTGCAGGTACCTTGAAGAGACCTTCACAACACTGTCGCCACATTCACTAGAATCCAGGCACACGAGGACCTGAAAGGCACAGGCCAGTGATGGGGGAGCCGGCCGGCAGGAGCCCGCAGCCGCACAGGGCTGGGCCCAGGACGCAGCAGCAGCAGCAGCAGCAGCACAGGGTGCGGGCACCGTCCCAGGTGTCTGCGGCCACGAGAGGGCAGAGAGCTGGGAGGCAGCACAGCCAGGCAGCGCTGGACACCCGGCTCACCTCCACAAGGAATGCCAGGGTGGGCAGATCCCAGTGTGGCTCCTGTGTGCTGAGCAGCCAGAGGAGGTGGAGTGCAATACTGGAACACAAGCGATGACAAGCGTGGCGCATCTCCCTAGGAGGGCAAAAAAGGGACCAGGAAGCTGAGCAAATCTCTCCAAGGACAGGCTTACAGAGCCTGGTGGTCTTTTACCACCACTCTGCATGGGGACCTGGGCCCTTTAGGAGGTGTCTCCTCCTGTGCTCTCTCCCCTCGCAGCCTTTTCCAGTCTGCTTGGCCATCCCTCAGTGTGTCCTTAGCTGTCCCTCAGTGTGTCCCAGGGTCTCGGGGAATGTGTGGGACGGCTCGGGCACAGAGCACAAATGGCAGGATCAACGGGGAGGAAAGTGAGTCTCACCTGGCCAGCAGACCCATGGCATAGTGGCGGGTGTCAGTACAGAGCAGCGTGTCCCAGCCACGCTTGCCTTCCACTGACAACACCACATCCTTGTACTGCTTTTGGCAGAGCAGGGACTTCAGGGTCTGCACTGCAAACCTGTGTGCACAGCAAAGCCCAGGTCACTCTGGCAGCACTGGCTCCTTTGCAGGCCACGTGTCAGGCAGGGACAGGAGGAGTGGGATGGAGCACCTGTTGGGGCTGATGACAAGACCGTGCTCTTCCAGGCAATCCTTCCAGAAGGTTTGGACCTCCTCTGGCATCTCTTCTGTGCTGGAGAACACTTGGAAGAGCAGATGAACAAAAAGGCGGGGGAAATATGGCCTCACTACACGTGGGACAGAGGACTCTTGGAGGATCTTCCACATCACCACGGTCGCCTGCAAAGGACAAAGCCCCCCGAGAGAGCGCTCAGTGCCGAGGTGTCCGTGTGGCAGGGCCCGAGCGTGGCAGGGAGAGGCCCGGAGAGACCTTGGCAGGGGAGCACGGGGCCTGGTGGGGCTGAAGCTGGCCCTGGGCCAGGTTTCCGGCCAGCGCCTGAGGCAGGCAGATGCAGTGGGGGAAGGAGGATGGAGAGCTGCTGGAGAGGCGGCCTTGGGGCCAGCAAAGGCCAGTTGCGGAAACTCACAGCCAGGGCAAAGACAGCCGTTTTGTCCCCATCCGAGGTGCACGTGCTGTACTCTGGCCAGCTCCCCAGCACATCCAGGAGGATCAGCTGCACTGGCTCCGCGGTCCTGGATGAGCACATGATGGTCTTCCACATGGAGGTGGCAGCTCTGCGGGATTAGAGCTCTGTCTCAGGGGGGATCTCAGACACAGCAGCGTGGCCTGGGCATCCCTAGGGGCCTGGGCTGAGCGCCGGCTCTTCCTCTGCCCACTGGCCCTTGCCAGCAGCAGCCAGGCAGCCAAGCTGTGTGAGGACGGGCCCTGAGGGGCAGCAAGGCAGCATGGCAGCAGGCTAAGGGGCTGACGTGCCAGGGCTGGGAAAGGCAGCAGCCAGAGGGTTCTGGAACTCTCTAGCTCAGACACCTGGGCCAGGCGATACAGGGTGATGGGCTTGGGAGGCCTGAGCCCTCTGGGCAGGTGGGCCCCATACCTGTCACAGGACGGGGCCACACGCAGGAGCGTCACGACTGCGTCAGCCGGCTGTGCTTTGGTGAGTTTCAGCAGGGCCTTGTCCAGCCTGTGCTGGGCAGAATCATTGGCCAGGAGCCATCGGTGAATGTACCTCACCATGGCAGGCACCTGCGGGAGGCACGGGGAGACTTGGAAAGCTGCCAGAGAGAGCAATGTCCCCAGGCTCCCCAGAGAAGTGCTTTCCTTGCCAGCGCACTGCCATGGCCTCAAAGGCTCTGAGGGAGCAGCAGGCGTGGCTGGGGAAGCCACGTGACTCCTGGGGGAACTGAAGCCTGGCCCCAGGCTGCTTACTTGTTCTGGCCTGGCAACACCCTTCTCCAGGAGCAAATCCAGCAGGGCGGCACTGGTCTCATGCTTGAGGAGCTCGGAGTGAGCTGTGAGCCCAGTGCCCATGGTGCGGGTCTCTTCCTGCCGAATGCTCCGGATGAAGTGGCAGACGAGCTGTAGGAGAAGGGCAAGAAGCCGCGGATGTTGCATGGAGTGCTGCACACACGGTGCTGGGCTGAGCAGGGACAGCAGGCCCAGCCCGGGTGGGGGTGGCTGCAGGTACCTGCGCTGTTCGATGGAAGCGGCCACGGCTGGATTCCTGCTCATGTGTGCGCTCCACAGCTTCATCTGGCAAAGAGGGAGCGCAGCCAGAGCTGAGGGGCTGCGGGAGAGGCCGGAGAACACAGCCCAGCCCTGCACTCCCCAGGCAGGGAGAGCCCTGCGATGCCCCAGGGGGATGGAGCGAGGCCGCTGAGGGGTGTCTGCCTGGCGCCTCTTCCGGCCTGTCCGTGGGCATTTCCCCAGGGGATTGCATGGCATGGCATGGCATGGCATGGCATGGCATGGCATGGCATGGCATGGCATGGCATGGCATGGGGCCAAGTTGGCTGCAGGCTCCAGGCCTGCAGCCCAGTTCTGCCACTCACCCCCCTGTGGTGGATGGAAGGGCAGCACCTCTTCAGTCTCCTGTGCTGTGGCTGCTCCAGGGCCTTCTTCCTCCTCCTCCACCCAGGCCATCTTGAGCACTCTCAGGGGTCTCTGCTCCATGTCTGTGGCTAGAGCTACTTGCAGGAGAGGTGCCCTGGGAAAGCTCCAGGGCACCAAGTCCCACGCTCTGCCCTTGGGGGCAGCTGCAGAATAGAAGGCTTGGAAGGCCACGGGTCACCGAGTCCTGTGCTCTGGCCTTGAGCTCAGCTGCAGGAAGAACGCTGCAGAAAAGCTCCTGGTCAGACGGGAACGAGTGCGCTGTGTGGGGGCTCCTCACAGCACTGCTCTGTCCCGTTGTGCCCCGCTGTTTGCTCCCAGCACCGGGCAAGCTTCTATTTCCCACGTGTCACAAAGGGGCCTTGGAGACCGGGTTCCGTTCCATGGCACGGTGACGACCGTGCTGCAGCGTGCCACCCAGGGCCCTTGCACACACTGCCTCCTGCCCTGGGGCCGGCCCCAGCCCCGCTAAAGTGGCCCAGCTTGGAAGGAATCCCTGGCCCCAGGTGTCTAAGACAGCCTGACAGAATCTTTAGGAAGGGCTCAGACCATAAGCAAAGGCCGCCCTGCTCTGCGGGCTCAGGCCTATCCCCATATCTTTCCCCGAGAGCATTTGAATTTCTAAATGAGAATCATTTGAAGGGAGGGGATTTACATTTTCCATTCCAGAGAAGACTTCTGCCTTCCTTAGCAGACACCTCTCTCTTCAAACCAAGACAATTCTTTGTCATCTTGACGATGCGCAGTTGCTGGGAAGCCCCGTTTTACTCCAGGGACCTTTAGAACCATTCCCAGCAACTGGGAAAATCCTAGGTTTTCCATCCACCCATAGATGAGCTCTCCAAATTTGCCCCGAAATTGGGTCCAGCTTTTATAGGCCAAAAAGAGCAAGTCCAAGTGACTCGATGATATTTTTTAGCCGGGATAGCCCTGCAGCTGATGGCACACTTCACAGTCAGCAGGGGACACAGCTAGGCCAAAGCCCAGACCTCTTCTGGGAAACTTTCTCTTCAAACACCCTTCAAACAAGCCTCCATGCAAGTCAGTTGGGAAAGTTTCTTCAAATGATCCATTTCTGGCACCTGACTACACAGGGTTATGTGAAAGATTCTAAAGCAGCCGCTCTGGAGTCAGAGAGGCAGCCCTGAGAGTCCTTGTCATCTATTTGTAGCCAAATCCCACTTTTGGGGAGTTGAAGGAGTTTGGAACGAGCTAGAGAGCGGACCTCTGAGTTTTTTAGATGATGCCATTGCTTTTTCTTCTCTTCTACATAGGCAGGAAGGGTGAGTTGGGCTCACATCTCCACCGCATGGCTCACAGGGCCGCAAGACTTGTAGTTACAAGAGCTTTGAAGGATTTCTTGGCCAAGAAGACACGGCCAACAAGGATTTTTATGTTTTGGACCCAGTCTTCAAGATTTCATCTTACGGACTCATGCTCTCGGAGTGTCTAGCTGGTCAGAGTGACCGCGAGATAAGTTAGAGAGTCTCTTTTCCCAGCCCGGTGGTGGAAGAAGGAGTCAGAGCTCTTCATTTCTCAGTCTCGAGGTTGTTGATTGTATCTTATCTATAAAATTCTTTCTCCTGTCCTGCCGAGGTCCGCTCAGCAAGACAGTCTAAGGCACTCTGCCTCCTCTGGGGTGGTGTTATCTTTTTCTACTAAAAACTACCTGTACAACAGTTACAATTACTTTCCAATCCCTATCGTCTATGTCGGACAGCGAGCTTCTACTCTAGACCAATCTCAAATGCCAACATCACAGCAGAAGATGGAGGCCAAGAAGAAGGAGAAAGGCTGGACGTGCCCAGATTGCTCCATCTGGCCCCCTGAAGCCCCATTCTAAAAACCCTCAAAATCTAGTTTTCCACTCTGGGATAAATTCACTATCATTCTACTTCAACTTTTGTGGCTGGTCATTCTTCATACAAGGTTGGGGATTGTTTTTGCCAAGGGCTAAATCAAAGGCACAGGGGTCTTGGGCTCTGTGCCAAGCTCTCTGAGCCCTCTGACAGGGTCTCGAGTCCTGCAGGGCAGCCAGAGGAATTTCCTGGGTTCCCACATCATGCTGACAGTGTAAGCTTCCTTAGCCAGTCATGCTATGACACACAAACCTACAGCACTGCATCCTAAACTTCTTGTTTACCATTGTAACTACTTGGATTTTTTCCTAGATCTTGAACTCGAAAACTCTAAACTTTCCTCCACTTCAACTTTCCTCCCCGTGTCGCTGCTATAAACTGGAAATCCGCATTCTCGCTCCTAGCACCTAAGTTTGGGAGCCCTTTGCAAGGTCTCAGATCAAATCCTGTGTTTAATTCTAAGCTTTGCTGACAAGACCAAAGGTCTGAGATTTCTCTGCATTTGGGTTTCCAGCAACACTGATGCTGTTAGTTGCAGAGTGCCCAGGATGCGTCTTGCAGGTCAACTCTGGCAGGAACAAGGCGGCTGCCAGGGGGCTGCTTGTGGCCTCTGACAGCCCATTGCCCACGGCTTGCCAGCGGCCCAGCCCCTCAGGGGCTGCCCCAGCCCGGCCAAGCTGCTCGGCAGCAGCGCCGCAGCCCCACAGCAGCTCCAGAGCAGCCCCATGCAGAGGCACCTGGGAGCCCTCAGCAAGGCAGCCGGCAGCACACGGGCAGGAGGACACGGCTGGCGCTTCCTGCCTGGCCCAGGGCTTGTGGCCATCTCCAGGCACCTCTCTGGCAGGGATCCCCGCAGCTCCGGCCCCTGCCCAGCCGCTCTGTGGGCAGCACAAAGGCTTCAGCAGAACCACCAAAGGCCGAGGGGTTTCTGGCCATTTCCCCGGGCCCACTGCACGCCTGCGCAGCTGGCTGAGTGCGAGCATCCTTTTCCCCCTCCTCTCCTATGCCGTACGGACCCTGGGCAGCAAAAGAAAGATCCTGGGAGTCTGTGTATGTTAACATAGTCTATATTTACATGGTAAAAGAAAAAAAATAAATAAAATAAAATTCTTGAAGAAAACCAAAATAAAACTTGACTAAGGGGGCCCCAGCAAAAAGAGCTTCTGGGATCAATCCTCCACAGAGCTCTGGCAGGGCAGGCAGCCGAGCCATGACGGACGAGGCTGTGTCTTCCACGCCCTGCGCAGGTGATTTTGGAGCCACTGGAACCTGGAGATGGGAGCCCGCTCTCCTGACCTGACGATGCACAGCGTTTGAATTGCCAGGCTTCCGACGGCGAGGCTGACGTCGTTCGTTTTGTCTTCAAGGGCTGCGAGAGAGAGGAACAGAGGCACGGTCAGAAGCTGGAGCTGCAGGGAGCCGAGGAAGAGCCCCCTGCCAGGGCCATCCCAGCCGGCTCTTGCCATGGCCAGGAGGGAGAAGGGAGCAAGGGGATCAACCCGAAGCTGCTGGCCACGAATGGCCCGCGTGGCCCTGAAATCTCCGTGTGCTCTGCCCACGGGAGCAGAGCCCTCCGCAGCCGGGGCAGGGCTTGCAGCTCCCCCCGGCAGCCCCCGCTGTCAGCCCGCTGCCCTCACTCACCAGCGCAGATCAGCTGCAGCTCTTGCTGCTGCCCCCTCAGGTGCCGCCCGGCCATGCCTGTGAACACAGAGCCTGTCATGGCCCCAGCGGCACAGCTCCCTGCCAGCGCCGCTGCGGCGCTGTGGCCACACGGGCTGCCGGCCCGGCAGGGCTCAGCGCAGCCCATGCGGCACGCTGTCGCCCCAGGGCACGGCTGTCAGAGGGCGGCAGCAGCAATGCCCAGGCCAGGCGGGGCTTCACGGCGCCGGGCGCGGATGCCGCTGCCGGGGCAGCAGGCGGGGCCGGGGCCGAGCTGCGGCGGGCCGGGGAAGGGAGCCCGGGCTCGTAACTCACCCATGAAGCTGATGGCCGCCTCTCGCAGGGGCTCCTGTGGGCTCTCCAGGTAGCGCAGGGCTCGGCGCAGGTGCTCGGCTGCTCTGCTCCTGTCCTCTGCCAGCTGGAGAGAGCGGCAGGAGGGAAGGGTTGGCGCGGGCTCAGGCCCTGGGCCGGGCGCTGCCTGCGCCAAGCCCCGGCCTCCCCCGGCCACACAGCCCTGAGGCGCGGCCAGCAGCCGCTGGCGCCGGGCTCGCGAGAGGGGAGGGGGAGAGGGCCGGCTGCTGCCCGGGGAGCCGCGGTGCCGCCCCTGCCCCGCAGCTCCGCCGGGCCGGGCTTTCTTGGGCACCCGGCTCGGGCCCACGGGAGCCTGGAGAGGAGCCCGCGCGGCCTCTGGCTGCAGCAGCGCGCAGGGGCACAGCTGCCCGGCCCGCACACTGAGCACCGCCCTCAGGGGCCTTCTCCTGGCTGAGGTGGGGATTCCAGGCCGTCCTTACCAGGCACTTGCTGAACTTCCACAGTTTCTGCTCCTTCAGCAGCTTTTTGAGATCCCTCCTCTTGATGAACTTGACCGCATAAAGCAGCGTTTCCCGAGAAGCCTGGAGAGCAGCAGAGACGCGGAGATGGCCTCGCAGCCCAGGGCTCGGGACCCGCCTCCCCCTGCCATGGCCTGCAGGAGGCTGCGGTCCAGCAGGCGCAGGGCAGGAGTCAGCCGAGCCCCGTGCCAGGCGGACAGCAGCAGCCCACGAGTCCTCACCTCTGCCACATGCTGATTCTCATCATTGCAGTGGAAGAAGAGTGGAAGCAGGCTCTGTTGCACAGGGCTTTCCAAAGGGTTTTCTCTCTCTTCCAAGTACTCCATCATGTCTCGGAAGAGTTTTATGGAGAGCAGCTGTACCTGGCTATTATCCTAGACGAAAAAAAAATGAAAAAACACCTCAGCATTGGCTCCTCCGGGCGCCCTGGGCACAGGGCTGGAAATGCACAGGGCACACAGTTTCCAGGCAGCACCCAGTGGCTGTAGCTGGGGGCACAGAGCCTTACGTGGTCAAAGAGCGGCAGGAGTGCCTCAGCCAGCTGCACGGCAATGGGGGTTGACATCAGCATGTGTTTGTGCAGGAGTATAAAGCTGAGTGTGATGAGTGTCATCCCAGCTGTCTCTGCATCTTTGTCCGCCAGTAGGCGCATGAGGCTTTCGGTCAAGCTCCACATTCTTTCGGCCTGTGCGCAACACAAGTCTGTGAAGTCCCACCCTGCTGCCACAGGGCCCAGAGGCCAAAGGACTGTCCTGAAGCACTGGGGTAGCTGAAGCAGGAGGCAGGAGAGCTGGGAGCAGCTGCCCCAGTGCCCAAAGGCCAGGCCAGGCCAAGCGACTGCGTTCCCAGTGCAGCTTCAGCCACCGCCCCCTTCTCACCATTGAGGGATCATCAATGAGCTCCAGAAGGGCCCTGAGCGCCAGGCGACGCCTCTCCCTGCACTCGCTCTGCAGGTACCTTGAAGAGACCTTCACAACACTGTCGCCACATTCACTAGAATCCAGGCACACGAGGACCTGAAAGGCACAGGCCAGTGATGGGGGAGCCGGCCGGCAGGAGCCCGCAGCCGCACAGGGCTGGGCCCAGGACACAGCAGCAGCAGCAGCAGCAGCACAGGGTGCGGGCACCGTCCCAGGTGTCTGCGGCCACGAGAGGGCAGAGAGCTGGGAGGCAGCACAGCCAGGCAGCGCTGGACACCCGGCTCACCTCCACAAGAAATGCCAGGGCGGGCAGATCCCAGTGTGGCTCCTGTGTGCTGAGCAGCCAGAGGAGGTGGAGTGCAATACTGGAACACAAGCGATGACAAGCGTGGCGCATCTCCCTAGGAGGGCAAAAAAGGGACCAGGAAGCTGAGCAAATCTCTCCAAGGACAGGCTTACAGAGCCTGGTGGTCTTTTACCACCACTCTGCATGGGGACCTGGGCCCTTTAGGAGGTGTCTCCTCCTGTGCTCTCTCCCCTCGCAGCCTTTTCCAGTCTGCTTGGCCGTCCCTCAGTGTGTCCTTAGCTGTCCCTCAGTGTGTCCCAGGGTCTCGGGGAATGTGTGGGACGGCTCGGGCACAGAGCACAAATGGCAGGATCAATGGGGAGAAAGTGAGTCTCACCTGGCCAGCAGACCCATGGCATAGTGGCGGGTGTCAGCACAGAGCAGCGTGTCCCAGCCACGCTTGCCTTCCACTGACAACACCACATCCTTGTACTGCTTTTGGCAGAGCAGGGACTTCAGGGTCTGCACTGCAAACCTGTGTGCACAGCAAAGCCCAGGTCACTCTGGCAGCACTGGCTCCTTTGCAGGCCACGTGTCAGGCAGGGACAGGAGGAGTGGGATGGAGCACCTGTTGGGGCTGATGACAAGACCGTGCTCTTCCAGGCAATCCTTCCAGAAGGTTTGGACCTCCTCTGGCATCTCTTCTGTGCTGGAGAACACTTGGAAGAGCAGATGAACAAAAAGGCGGGGGAAATATGGCCTCACTACACGTGGGACAGAGGACTCTTGGAGGATCTTCCACATCACCACGGTCGCCTGCAAAGGACAAAGCCCCCCGAGAGAGCGCTCAGTGCCGAGGTGTCCGTGTGGCAGGGCCCGAGCGTGGCAGGGAGAGGCCCGGAGAGACCTTGGCAGGGGAGCACGGGGCCTGGTGGGGCTGAAGCTGGCCCTGGGCCAGGTTTCCGGCCAGCGCCTGAGGCAGGCAGATGCAGTGGGGGAAGGAGGATGGAGAGCTGCTGGAGAGGCGGCCTTGGGGCCAGCAAAGGCCAGTTGCGGAAACTCACAGCCAGGGCAAAGACAGCCGTTTTGTCCCCATCCGAGGTGCACGTGCTGTACTCTGGCCAGCTCCCCAGCACATCCAGGAGGATCAGCTGCACTGGCTCCGCGGTCCTGGACGAGCACATGATGGTCTTCCACATGGAGGTGGCAGCTCTGCGGGATTAGAGCTCTGTCTCAGGGGGGATCTCAGACACAGCAGTGTGGCCTGGGCATCCCTAGGGGCCTGGGCTGAGCGCCGGCTCTTCCTCTGCCCACTGGCCCTTGCCAGCAGCAGCCAGGCAGCCAAGCTGTGTGAGGACGGGCCCTGAGGGGCAGCAAGGCAGCATGGCAGCAGGCTAAGGGGCTGACGTGCCAGGGCTGGGAAAGGCAGCAGCCAGAGGGTTCTGGAACTCTCTAGCTCAGACACCTGGGCCAGGCGATACAGGGTGATGGGCTTGGGAGGCCTGAGCCCTCTGGGCAGGTGGGCCCCATACCTGTCACAGGACGGGGCCACACGCAGGAGCGTCACGACTGCGTCAGCCGGCTGTGCTTTGGTGAGTTTCAGCAGGGCCTTGTCCAGCCTGTGCTGGGCAGAATCATTGGCCAGGAGCCATCGGTGAATGTACCTCACCATGGCAGGCACCTGCGGGAGGCACGGGGAGACTTGGAAAGCTGCCAGAGAGAGCAATGTCCCCAGGCTCCCCAGAGAAGTGCTTTCCTTGCCAGCGCACTGCCATGGCCTCAAAGGCTCTGAGGGAGCAGCAGGCGTGGCTGGGGAAGCCACGTGACTCCTGGGGGAACTGAAGCCTGGCCCCAGGCTGCTTACTTGTTCTGGCCTGGCAACACCCTTCTCCAGGAGCAAATCCAGCAGGGCGGCACTGGTCTCATGCTTGAGGAGCTCGGAGTGAGCTGTGAGCCCAGTGCCCATGGTGCGGGTCTCTTCCTGCTGAATGCTCCGGATGAAGTGGCAGACGAGCTGTAGGAGAAGGGCAAGAAGCCGCGGATGTTGCATGGAGTGCTGCACACACGGTGCTGGGCTGAGCAGGGACAGCAGGCCCAGCCCGGGTGGGGGTGGCTGCAGGTACCTGCGCTGTTCGATGGAAGCGGGCACGGCTGGATTCCTGCTCATGTGTGCGCTCCACAGCTTCATCTGGCAAAGAGGGAGCGCAGCCAGAGCTGAGGGGCTGCGGGAGAGGCCGGAGAACACAGCCCAGCCCTGCACTCCCCAGGCAGGGAGAGCCCTGCGATGCCCCAGGGGGATGGAGCGAGGCCGCTGAGGGGTGTCTGCCTGGCGCCTCTTCCGGCCTGTCCGTGGGCATTTCCCCAGGGGATTGCATGGCATGGCATGGCATGGCATGGCATGGCATGGGGCCAAGTTGGCTGCAGGCTCCAGGCCTGCAGCCCAGTTCTGCCACTCACCCCCCTGTGGTGGATGGAAGGGCACCACCTCTTCAGTCTCCTGTGCTGGGGCTGCTCCAGGGCCTTCTTCCTCCTCCTCCACCCAGGCCATCTTGGGCACTCTCGGGGGTCTCTGCTCCATGTCTGTGGCTGGAGCTACTTGCAGGAGAGGTGCCCTGGGAAAGCTCCAGGGCACCAAGTCCCACGCTCTGCCCTTGGGGGCAGCTGCAGAATAGAAGGCTTGGAAGGCCACGGGTCACCGAGTCCTGTGCTCTGGCCTTGAGCTCAGCTGCAGGAAGAACGCTGCAGAAAAGCTCCTGGTCAGACGGGAACGAGTGCGCTGTGTGGGGGCTCCTCACAGCACTGCTCTGTCCCGTTGTGCCCCGCTGCTTGCTCCCAGCACCGGGCAAGCTTCTATTTCCCACGTGTCACAAAGGGGCCTTGGAGACCGGGTTCCGTTCCATGGCACGGTGACCGTGCTGCAGCGTGCCACCCAGGGCCCTTGCACACACTGCCTCCTGCCCTGGGGCCGGCCCCAGCCCCGCTAAAGTGGCCCAGCTTGGAAGGAATCCCTGGCCCCAGGTGTCTAAGACAGCCTGACAGAATCTTTAGGAAGGGCTCAGACCATAAGCAAAGGCCGCCCTGCTCTGCGGGCTCAGGCCTATCCCCATATCTTTCCCTGAGAGCATTTGAATTTCTAAATGAGAATCATTTGAAGGGAGGGGATTTACATTTTCCATTCCAGAGAAGACTTCTGCCTTCCTTAGCAGACACCTCTCTCTTCAAACCAAGACAATTCTTTGTCATCTTGACGATGCGCAGTTGCTTAGAAGCCCCGTTTTACTCCAGGGACCTTAAGAACCATTCCCAGCAACTGGGAAAATCCTAGGTTTTCCATCCACCCATAGATGAACTCTCCAAATTTGCCCCGAAAGTGGGTCCAGCTTTTATAGGCCAAAAAGAGCAAGTCCAAGTGACTCGATGATATTTTTTAGCCGGGATAGCCCTGCAGCTGATGGCACACTTCACAGTCAGCAGGGGACACAGCTAGGCCAAAGCCCAGACCTCTTCTGGGAAACTTTCTCTTCAAACACCCTTCAAACAAGCCTCCATGCAAGTCAGTTGGGAAAGTTTCTTCAAATGATCCATTTCTGGCACCTGACTACACAGGGTTATGTGAAAGATTCTAAAGCAGCCGCTCTGGAGTCAGAGAGGCAGCCCTGAGAGTCCTTGTCATCTATTTGTAGCTAAATCCCACTTTTGGGGAGTTGAAGGAGTTTGGAACGAGCTAGAGAGCGGACCTCTGAGTTTTTTAGATGATGCCATTGCTTTTTCTTCTCTTCTACATAGGCAGGAAGGGTGAGTTGGGCTCACATCTCCACCGCATGGCTCACAGGGCCGCAAGACTTGTAGTTACAAGAGCTTTGAAGGATTTCTTGGCCAAGAAGACACGGCCAACAAGGATTTTTATGTTTTGGACCCAATCTTCAAGATTTCATTATACGGACTCATGCTCTCGGAGTGTCTAGCTGGTCAGAGTGACCGCGAGATAAGTTAGAAAGTCTCTTTTCCCAGCCCAGTGGTGGAAGAAGGAGTCAGAGCTCTTCATTTCTCAGTCTCAAGGTTGTTGATTGTATCTTATCTATAAAATTCTTTCTCCTGTCCTGCCGAGGTCCGCTCAGCAAGACAGTCTAAGGCACTCTGCCTCCTCTGGGGTGGTGTTATCTTTTTCTACTAAAAACTACCTGTACAACAGTTACAATTACTTTCCAATCCCTATCGTCTATGTCGGACAGCGAGCTTCTACTCTAGACCAATCTCAAATGCCAATATCACAGCAGAAGATGGAGGCCAAGAAGAAGGAGAAAGGCTGGACGTGCCCAGATTGCTCTATCTGGCCCCCTGAAGCCCCATTCTAAAAACCCTCAAAATCTAGTTTTCCACTCTGGGATAAATTCACTATCATTCTACTTCAACTTTTGTGGCTGGTCATTCTTCATACAAGGTTGGGGATTGTTTTTTCCAAGGGCTAAATCAAAGGCACAGGGGTCTTGGGCTCTGTGCCAAGCTCTCTGAGCCCTCTGACAGGGTCTCGAGTCCTGCAGGGCAGCCAGAGGAATTTCCTGGGTTCCCACATCATGCTGACAGTGTAAGCTTCCTTAGCCAGTCATGCTATGACACACAAACCTACAGCACTGCATCCTAAACTTCTTGTTTACCATTGTAACTACTTGGATTTTTTCCTAGATCTTGAACTCGAAAACTCTAAACTTTCCTCCACTTCAACTTTCCTCCCCGTGTCGCTGCTATAAACTAGAAATCCGCATTCTCGCTTCTATCACCTAAGTTTGGGAGCCCTTTGCAAGGTCTCAGATCAAACCCTGTGCTTAATTCTAAGCTTTGCTGACAAGACCAAAGGTCTGAGATTTCTCTGCATTTGGGTTTCCAGCAACACTGATGCTGTTAGTTGCAGAGTGCCCAGGATGCGTCTTGCAGGTCAACTCTGGCAGGAACAAGGCGGCTGCCAGGGGGCTGCTTGTGGCCTCTGACAGCCCATTGCCCACGGCTTGCCAGCGGCCCAGCCCCTCAGGGGCTGCCCCAGCCCGGCCAAGCTGCCCGGCAGCAGCGCCGCAGCCCCACAGCAGCTCCAGAGCAGCCCCATGCAGAGGCACCTGGGAGCCCTCAGCAAGGCAGCCGGCAGCACACGGGCAGGAGGACACGGCTGGCGCTTCCTGCCTGGCCCAGGGCTTGTGGCCATCTCCAGGCACCTCTCTGGCAGGGATCCCCGCAGCTCCGGCCCCTGCCCAGCCGCTCTGTGGGCAGCACAAAGGCTTCAGCAGAACCACCAAAGGCCGAGGGGTTTCTGGCCATTTCCCCGGGCCCACTGCACGCCTGCGCAGCTGGCTGAGTGCGAGCATCCTTTTCCCCCTCCTCCCCTATGCCGTACGGACCCTGGGCAGCAAAAGAAAGATCCTGGGAGTCTGTGTATGTTAACATAGTCTATATTTACATGGTAAAAGAAAAAAAAAAAAAAAAAAGAAACAAAAATTCTTGAAGAAACGGAAAATTCCACCTGACTCAGGTGGCCACAACAAAAACAGCTTCTGGGATCAGTTCTCCACAGAGCCCTGGCAGGGCAGGCAGCCGAGCCATGACGGACGAGGAGGCCGTGTCTTCCACGCCCTGCGCAGGTGATTTTGGAGCCACTGGAACCTGGAGATGGGAGCCCGCTCTCCTGACCTGACGATGCACAGCGTTTGAATTGCCAGGCTTCCGACGGCGAGGCTGACGTCGTTCGTTTTGTCTTCAAGGGCTGCGAGAGAGAGGAACAGAGGCACGGTCAGAAGCTGGAGCTGCAGGGAGCCGTGGAAGAGCCCCCTGCCAGGGCCACAACAGCCGGCTCTTGCCATGGCCAGGAGGGAGAAGGGAGCAAGGGGATCAGCCCGAAGCTGCTGGCCACGAATGGCCCGCGTGGCCCTGAAATCTCCGTGTGCTCTGCCCACGGGAGCAGAGCCCTCCGCAGCCGGGGCAGGGCTTGCAGCTCCCCCCGGCAGCCCCCGCTGTCAGCCCGCTGCCCTCACTCACCAGCGCAGATCAGCTGCAGCTCTTGCTGCTGCCCCCTCAGGTGCCGCCCGGCCATGCCTGTGAACACAGAGCCTGTCATGGCCCCAGCGGCACAGCTCCCTGCCAGCGCCGCTGCGGCGCTGTGGCCACACGGGCTGCCGGCCCGGCAGGGCTCAGCTCAGCCCATGCGGCACGCTGTCGCCCCAGGGCACGGCTGTCAGAGGGCGGCAGCAGCAATGCCCAGGCCAGGCGGGGCTCCACGGCGCCGGGCGCGGCTGCCGCTGCCGGGGCAGCAGGCGGGGCCGGGGCCGAGCTGCGGCGGGCCGGGGAAGGGAGCCCGGGCTCGTAACTCACCCATGAAGCTGATGGCCGCCTCTCGCAGGGGCTCCTGTGGGCTCTCCAGGTAGCGCAGGGCTCGGCGCAGGTGCTCGGCTGCTCTGCTCCTGTCCTCTGCCAGCTGGAGAGAGCGGCAGGAGGGAAGGGTTGGCGCGGGCTCAGGCCCTGGGCCGGGCGCTGCCTGCGCCAAGCCCCGGCCTCCCCCGGCCACACAGCCCTGAGGCGCGGCCAGCAGCCGCTGGCGCCGGGCTCCCGAGAGGGGAGGGGGAGAGGGCCGGCTGCTGCCCGGGGAGCCGCGGTGCCGCCCCTGCCCCGCAGCTCCGCCGGGCCGGGCTTTCATGGGCACCCGGCTCGGGCCCACGGGAGCCTGGAGAGGAGCCCGCGCGGCCTCTGGCTGCAGCAGCGCGCAGGGGCACAGCTGCCCGGCCCGCACACTGAGCACCGCCCTCAGGGGCCTTCTCCTGGCTGAGGTGGGGATTCCAGGCCGTCCTTACCAGGCACTTGCTGAACTTCCACAGTTTCTGCTCCTTCAGCAGCTTTTTGAGATCCCTCCTCTTGATGAACTTGACCGCATAAAGCAGCGTTTCCCGAGAAGCCTGGAGAGCAGCAGAGACGCGGAGATGGCCCCGCAGCCCAGGGCTCGGGACCCGCCTCCCCCTGCCATGGCCTGCGGGAGGCTGCGGTCCAGCAGGCGCAGGGCAGGAGGCAGCCGAGCCCCGTGCCAGGCGGACAGCAGCAGCCCACGAGTCCTCACCTCTGCCACATGCTGATTCTCATCATTGCAGTGGAAGAAGAGTGGAAGCAGGCTCTGTTGCACAGGGCTTTCCAAAGGGTTTTCTCTCTCTTCCAAGTACTCCATCATGTCTCGGAAGAGTTTTATGGAGAGCAGCTGTACCTGGCTATTATCCTAGATGAAGAAAAAATGAAAAAACACCTCAGCATTGGCTCCTCCGGGCACCCTGGGCACAGGGCTGGAAATGCACAGGGCACACAGTTTCCAGGCAGCACCCAGTGGCTGTAGCTGGGGGCACAGAGCCTTACGTGGTCAAAGAGCGGCAGGAGTGCCTCAGCCAGCTGCACGGCAATGGGGGTTGACATCAGCATGTGTTTGTGCAGGAGTATAAAGCTGAGTGTGATGAGTGTCATCCCAGCTGTCTCTGCATCTTTGTCCGCCAGTAGGCGCATGAGGATTTCGGTCAAGCTCCACATTCTTTCGGCCTGTGCGCAACACAAGTCTGTGAAGTCCCACCCTGCTGCCACAGGGCCCAGAGGCCAAAGGACTGTCCTGAAGCACTGGGGTAGCTGAAGCAGGAGGCAGGAGAGCTGGCAGCAGCTGCCCCAGTGCCCAAAGGCCAGGCCAGGCCATGCGACTGCATTCCCAGTGCAGCTTCAGCCACCGCCCCCTTCTCACCATTGAGGGATCATCAATGAGCTCCAGAAGGGCCCTGAGCGCCAGGCGACGCCTCTCCCTGCACTCGCTCTGCAGGTACCTTGAAGAGACCTTCACAACACTGTCGCCACATTCACTAGAATCCAGGCACACGAGGACCTGAAAGGCACAGGCCAGTGATGGGGGAGCCGGCCGGCAGGAGCCCGCAGCCGCACAGGGCTGGGCCCAGGACGCAGCAGCAGCAGCAGCACAGGGTGCGGGCACCGTCCCAGGTGTCTGCGGCCACGAGAGGGCAGAGAGCTGGGAGGCAGCACAGCCAGGCAGCGCTGGACACCCGGCTCACCTCCACAAGGAATGCCAGGGCGGGCAGATCCCAGTGTGGCTCCTGTGTGCTGAGCAGCCAGAGGAGGTGGAGTGCAATACTGGAACACAAGCGATGACAAGCGTGGCGCATCTCCCTAGGAGGGCAAAAAAGGGACCAGGAAGCTGAGCAAATCTCTCCAAGGACAGGCTTACAGAGCCTGGTGGTCTTTTACCACCACTCTGCATGGGGACCTGGGCCCTTTAGGAGGTGTCTCCTCCTGTGCTCTCTCCCCTCGCAGCCTTTTCCAGTCTGCTTGGCCGTCCCTCAGTGTGTCCTTAGCTGTCCCTCAGTGTGTCCCAGGGTCTCGGGGAATGTGTGGGACGGCTCGGGCACAGAGCACAAATGGCAGGATCAACGGGGAGAAAGTGAGTCTCACCTGGCCAGCAGACCCATGGCATAGTGGCGGGTGTCAGCACAGAGCAGCGTGTCCCAGCCACGCTTGCCTTCCACTGACAACACCACATCCTTGTACTGCTTTTGGCAGAGCAGGGACTTCAGGGTCTGCACTGCAAACCTGTGTGCACAGCAAAGCCCAGGTCACTCTGGCAGCACTGGCTCCTTTGCAGGCCACGTGTCAGGCAGGGACAGGAGGAGTGGGATGGAGCACCTGTTGGGGCTGATGACAAGACCGTGCTCTTCCAGGCAATCCTTCCAGAAGGTTTGGACCTCCTCTGGCATCTCTTCTGTGCTGGAGAACACTTGGAAGAGCAGATGAACAAAAAGGCGGGGGAAATATGGCCTCACTACACGTGGGACAGAGGACTCTTGGAGGATCTTCCACATCACCACGGTCGCCTGCAAAGGACAAAGCCCCCCGAGAGAGCGCTCAGTGCCGAGGTGTCCGTGTGGCAGGGCCCGAGCGTGGCAGGGAGAGGCCCGGAGAGACCTTGGCAGGGGAGCACGGGGCCTGGTGGGGCTGAAGCTGGCCCTGGGCCAGGTTTCCGGCCAGCGCCTGAGGCAGGCAGATGCAGTGGGGGAAGGAGGATGGAGAGCTGCTGGAGAGGCGGCCTTGGGGCCAGCAAAGGCCAGTTGCGGAAACTCACAGCCAGGGCAAAGACAGCCGTTTTGTCCCCATCCGAGGTGCACGTGCTGTACTCTGGCCAGCTCCCCAGCACATCCAGGAGGATCAGCTGCACTGGCTCCGCGGTCCTGGACGAGCACATGATGGTCTTCCACATGGAGGTGGCAGCTCTGCGGGATTAGAGCTCTGTCTCAGGGGGGATCTCAGACACAGCAGCGTGGCCTGGGCATCCCTAGGGGCCTGGGCTGAGCGCCGGCTCTTCCTCTGCCCACTGGCCCTTGCCAGCAGCAGCCAGGCAGCCAAGCTGTGTGAGGACGGGCCCTGAGGGGCAGCAAGGCAGCATGGCAGCAGGCTAAGGGGCTGACGTGCCAGGGCTGGGAAAGGCAGCAGCCAGAGGGTTCTGGAACTCTCTAGCTCAGACACCTGGGCCAGGCGATACAGGGTGATGGGCTTGGGAGGCCTGAGCCCTCTGGGCAGGTGGGCCCCATACCTGTCACAGGACGGGGCCACACGCAGGAGCGTCACGACTGCGTCAGCCGGCTGTGCTTTGGTGAGTTTCAGCAGGGCCTTGTCCAGCCTGTGCTGGGCAGAATCATTGGCCAGGAGCCATCGGTGAATGTACCTCACCATGGCAGGCACCTGCGGGAGGCACGGGGAGACTTGGAAAGCTGCCAGAGAGAGCAATGTCCCCAGGCTCCCCAGAGAAGTGCTTTCCTTGCCAGCGCACTGCCATGGCCTCAAAGGCTCTGAGGGAGCAGCAGGCGTGGCTGGGGAAGCCACGTGACTCCTGGGGGAACTGAAGCCTGGCCCCAGGCTGCTTACTTGTTCTGGCCTGGCAACACCCTTCTCTAGGAGCAAATCCAGCAGGGCGGCACTGGTCTCATGCTTGAGGAGCTCGGAGTGAGCTGTGAGCCCAGTGCCCATGGTGCGGGTCTCTTCCTGCCGAATGCTCCGGATGAAGTGGCAGACGAGCTGTAGGAGAAGGGCAAGAAGCCGCGGATGTTGCATGGAGTGCTGCACACACGGTGCTGGGCTGAGCAGGGACAGCAGGCCCAGCCCGGGTGGGGGTGGCTGCAGGTACCTGCGCTGTTCGATGGAAGCGGCCACGGCTGGATTCCTGCTCATGTGTGCGCTCCACAGCTTCATCTGGCAAAGAGGGAGCGCAGCCAGAGCTGAGGGGCTGCGGGAGAGGCCGGAGAACACAGCCCAGCCCTGCACTCCCCAGGCAGGGAGAGCCCTGCGATGCCCCAGGGGGATGGAGCGAGGCCGCTGAGGGGTGTCTGCCTGGCGCCTCTTCCGGCCTGTCTGTGGGCATTTCCCCAGGGGATTGCATGGCATGGCATGGCATTGCATGGCATGGCATGGCATGGCATGGCATGGGGCCAAGTTGGCTGCAGGCTCCAGGCCTGCAGCCCAGTTCTGCCACTCACCCCCCTGTGGTGGATGGAAGGGCACCACCTCTTCAGTCTCCTGTGCTGGGGCTGCTCCAGGGCCGCCTTCCTTCTCCTCCACCCAGGCCATCTTGGGCACTCTCGGGGGTCTCTGCTCCATGTCTGTGGCTGGAGCTACTTGCAGGAGAGGTGCCCTGGGAAAGCTCCAGGGCACCAAGTCCCATGCTCTGCCCTTGGGGGCAGCTGCAGAATAGAAGGCTTGGAAGGCCACGGGTCACCGAGTCCTGTGCTCTGGCCTTGAGCTCAGCTGCAGGAAGAACGCTGCAGAAAAGCTCCTGGTCAGACGGGAACGAGTGCGCTGTGTGGGGGCTCCTCACAGCACTGCTCTGTCCCGTTGTGCCCCGCTGCTTGCTCCCAGCACCGGGCAAGCTTCTATTTCCCACGTGTCACAAAGGGGCCTTGGAGACCGGGTTCCGTTCCATGGCACGGTGACCGTGCTGCAGCGTGCCACCCAGGGCCCTTGCACACACTGCCTCCTGCCCTGGGGCCGGCCCCAGCCCCGCTAAAGTGGCCCAGCTTGGAAGGAATCCCTGGCCCCAGGTGTCTAAGACAGCCTGACAGAATCTTTAGGAAGGGCTCAGACCATAAGCAAAGGCCGCCCTGCTCTGCGGGCTCAGGCCTATCCCCATATCTTTCCCTGAGAGCATTTGAATTTCTAAATGAGAATCATTTGAAGGGAGGGGATTTACATTTTCCATTCCAGAGAAGACTTCTGCCTTCCTTAGCAGACACCTCTCTCTTCAAACCAAGACAATTCTTTGTCATCTTGACGATGCGCAGTTGCTGGGAAGCCCTGTTTTACTCCAGGGACCTTAAGAACCATTCCCAGCAACTGGGAAAATCCTAGGTTTTCCATCCACCCATAGATGAGCTCTCCAAATTTGCCTCGAAAGTGGGTCCAGCTTTTATAGGCCAAAAAGAGCAAGTCCAAGTGACTCGATGATATTTTTTAGCCGGGATAGCCCTGCAGCTGATGGCACACTTCACAGTCAGCAGGGGACACAGCTAGGCCAAAGCCCAGACCTCTTCTGGGAAACTTTCTCTTCAAACACCCTTCAAACACGCCTCCATGCAAGTCAGTTGGGAAAGTTTCTTCAAATGATCCATTTCTGGCACCTGACTACACAGGGTTATGTGAAAGATTCTAAAGCAGCCGCTCTGGAGTCAGAGAGGCAGCCCTGAGAGTCCTTGTCATCTATTTGTAGCTAAATCCCACTTTTGGGGAGTTGAAGGAGTTTGGAACGAGCTAGAGAGCGGACCTCTGAGTTTTTTAGATGATGCCATTGCTTTTTCTTCTCTTCTACATAGGCAGGAAGGGTGAGTTGGGCTCACATCTCCACCGCATGGCTCACAGGGCCACAAGACTTGTAGTTACAAGAGCTTTGAAGGATTTCTTGGCCAAGAAGACACGGCCAACAAGGATTTTTATGTTTTGGACCCAATCTTCAAGATTTCATCTTACGGACTCATGCTCTCGGAGTGTCTAGCTGGTCAGAGTGACCGCGAGATAAGTTAGAAAGTCTCTTTTCCCAGCCCGGTGGTGGAAGAAGGAGTCAGAGCTCTTCATTTCTCAGTCTCAAGGTTGTTGATTGTATCTTATCTATAAAATTCTTTCTCCTGTCCTGCCGAGGTCCGCTCAGCAAGACAGTCTAAGGCACTCTGCCTCCTCTGGGGTGGTGTTATCTTTTTCTACTAAAAACTACCTGTACAACAGTTACAATTACTTTCCAATCCCTATCGTCTATGTCGGACAGCGAGCTTCTACTCTAGACCAATCTCAAATGCCAACATCACAGCAGAAGATGGAGGCCAAGAAGAAGGAGAAAGGCTGGACGTGCCCAGATTGCTCCATCTGGCCCCCTGAAGCCCCATTCTAAAAACCCTCAAAATCTAGTTTTCCACTCTGGGATAAATTCACTATCATTCTACTTCAACTTTTGTGGCTGGTCATTCTTCATACAAGGTTGGGGATTGTTTTTTCCAAGGGCTAAATCAAAGGCACAGGGGTCTTGGGCTCTGTGCCAAGCTCTCTGAGCCCTCTGACAGGGTCTCGAGTCCTGCAGGGCAGCCAGAGGAATTTCCTGGGTTCCCACATCATGCTGACAGTGTAAGCTTCCTTAGCCAGTCATGCTATGACACACAAACCTACAGCACTGCATCCTAAACTTCTTGTTTACCATTGTAACTACTTGGATTTTTTCCTAGATCTTGAACTCGAAAACTCTAAACTTTCCTCCACTTCAACTTTCCTCCCCGTGTCGCTGCTATAAACTGGAAATCCGCATTCTCGCTCCTAGCACCTAAGTTTGGGAGCCCTTTGCAAGGTCTCAGATCAAACCCTGTGCTTAATTCTAAGCTTTGCTGACAAGACCAAAGGTCTGAGATTTCTCTGCATTTGGGTTTCCAGCAACACTGATGCTGTTAGTTGCAGAGTGCCCAGGATGCGTCTTGCAGGTCAACTCTGGCAGGAACAAGGCGGCTGCCAGGGGGCTGCTTGTGGCCTCTGACAGCCCATTGCCCACGGCTTGCCAGCGGCCCAGCCCCTCAGGGGCTGCCCCAGCCCGGCCAAGCTGCCCGGCAGCAGCGCCGCAGCCCCACAGCAGCTCCAGAGCAGCCCCATGCAGAGGCACCTGGGAGCCCTCAGCAAGGCAGCCGGCAGCACACGGGCAGGAGGACACGGCTGGCGCTTCCTGCCTGGCCCAGGGCTTGTGGCCATCTCCAGGCACCTCTCTGGCAGGGATCCCCGCAGCTCCGGCCCCTGCCCAGCCGCTCTGTGGGCAGCACAAAGGCTTCAGCAGAACCACCAAAGGCCGAGGGGTTTCTGGCCATTTCCCCGGGCCCACTGCACGCCTGCGCAGCTGGCTGAGTGCGAGCATCCTTTTCCCCCTCCTCCCCTATGCCGTACGGACCCTGGGCAGCAAAAGAAAGATCCTGGGAGTCTGTGTATGTTAACATAATCTGTATTTACATGGAAAAAGAAAAAAAATAAATAAAATAAAATTCTTGAAGAAAAACAAAATAAAACTTGACTCAGGGGGCCCCAGCGAAAAGAGCTTCTGGGATCAATCCTCCACAGAGCTCTGGCAGGGCAGGCAGCCGAGCCATGACGGACGAGGAGGCCGTGTCTTCCACGCCCTGCGCAGGTGATTTTGGAGCCACTGGAACCTGGAGATGGGAGCCCGCTCTCCTGACCTGACGATGCACAGCGTTTGAATTGCCAGGCTTCCGACGGCGAGGCTGACGTCGTTCGTTTTGTCTTCAAGGGCTGCGAGAGAGAGGAACAGAGGCACGGTCAGAAGCTGGAGCTGCAGGGAGCCGAGGAAGAGCCCCCTGCCAGGGCCACAACAGCCGGCTCTTGCCATGGCCAGGAGGGAGAAGGGAGCAAGGGGATCAGCCCGAAGCTGCTGGCCACGAATGGCCCGCGTGGCCCTGAAATCTCCGTGTGCTCTGCCCACGGGAGCAGAGCCCTCCGCAGCCGGGGCAGGGCTTGCAGCTCCCCCCGGCAGCCCCCGCTGTCAGCCCGCTGCCCTCACTCACCAGCGCAGATCAGCTGCAGCTCTTGCTGCTGCCCCCTCAGGTGCCGCCCGGCCATGCCTGTGAACACAGAGCCTGTCATGGCCCCAGCGGCACAGCTCCCTGCCAGCGCCGCTGCGGCGCTGTGGCCACACGGGCTGCCGGCCCGGCAGGGCTCAGCTCAGCCCATGCGGCACGCTGTCGCCCCAGGGCACGGCTGTCAGAGGGCGGCAGCAGCAATGCCCAGGCCAGGCGGGGCTCCACGGCGCCGGGCGCGGCTGCCGCTGCCGGGGCAGCAGGCGGGGCCGGGGCCGAGCTGCGGCGGGCCGGGGAAGGGAGCCCGGGCTCGTAACTCACCCATGAAGCTGATGGCCGCCTCTCGCAGGGGCTCCTGTGGGCTCTCCAGGTAGCGCAGGGCTCGGCGCAGGTGCTCGGCTGCTCTGCTCCTGTCCTCTGCCAGCTGGAGAGAGCGGCAGGAGGGAAGGGTTGGCGCGGGCTCAGGCCCTGGGCCGGGCGCTGCCTGCGCCAAGCCCCGGCCTCCCCCGGCCACACAGCCCTGAGGCGCGGCCAGCAGCCGCTGGCGCCGGGCTCCCGAGAGGGGAGGGGGAGAGGGCCGGCTGCTGCCCAGGGAGCCGCGGTGCCGCCCCTGCCCCGCAGCTCCGCCGGGCCGGGCTTTCATGGGCACCCGGCTCGGGCCCACGGGAGCCTGGAGAGGAGCCCGCGCGGCCTCTGGCTGCAGCAGCGCGCAGGGGCACAGCTGCCCGGCCCGCACACTGAGCACCGCCCTCAGGGGCCTTCTGCTGGCTGAGGTGGGGATTCCAGGCCGTCCTTACCAGGCACTTGCTGAACTTCCACAGTTTCTGCTCCTTCAGCAGCTTTTTGAGATCCCTCCTCTTGATGAACTTGACCGCATAAAGCAGCGTTTCCCGAGAAGCCTGGAGAGCAGCAGAGACGCGGAGATGGCCCCGCAGCCCAGGGCTCGGGACCCGCCTCCCCCTGCCATGGCCTGCGGGAGGCTGCGGTCCAGCAGGCGCAGGGCAGGAGGCAGCCGAGCCCCGTGCCAGGCGGACAGCAGCAGCCCACGAGTCCTCACCTCTGCCACATGCTGATTCTCATCATTGCAGTGGAAGAAGAGTGGAAGCAGGCTCTGTTGCACAGGGCTTTCCAAAGGGTTTTCTCTCTCTTCCAAGTACTCCATCATGTCTCGGAAGAGTTTTATGGAGAGCAGCTGTACCTGGCTATTATCCTAGATGAAGAAAAAATGAAAAAACACCTCAGCATTGGCTCCTCCGGGCACCCTGGGCACAGGGCTGGAAATGCACAGGGCACACAGTTTCCAGGCAGCACCCAGTGGCTGTAGCTGGGGGCACAGAGCCTTACGTGGTCAAAGAGCGGCAGGAGTGCCTCAGCCAGCTGCACGGCAATGGGGGTTGACATCAGCATGTGTTTGTGCAGGAGTATAAAGCTGAGTGTGATGAGTGTCATCCCAGCTGTCTCTGCATCTTTGTCCGCCAGTAGGCGCATGAGGATTTCGGTCAAGCTCCACATTCTTTCGGCCTGTGCGCAACACAAGTCTGTGAAGTCCCACCCTGCTGCCACAGGGCCCAGAGGCCAAAGGACTGTCCTGAAGCACTGGGGTAGCTGAAGCAGGAGGCAGGAGAGCTGGCAGCAGCTGCCCCAGTGCCCAAAGGCCAGGCCAGGCCATGCGACTGCATTCCCAGTGCAGCTTCAGCCACCGCCCCCTTCTCACCATTGAGGGATCATCAATGAGCTCCAGAAGGGCCCTGAGCGCCAGGCGACGCCTCTCCCTGCACTCGCTCTGCAGGTACCTTGAAGAGACCTTCACAACACTGTCGCCACATTCACTAGAATCCAGGCACACGAGGACCTGAAAGGCACAGGCCAGTGATGGGGGAGCCGGCCGGCAGGAGCCCGCAGCCGCACAGGGCTGGGCCCAGGACGCAGCAGCAGCAGCAGCAGCAGCACAGGGTGCGGGCACCGTCCCAGGTGTCTGCGGCCACGAGAGGGCAGAGAGCTGGGAGGCAGCACAGCCAGGCAGCGCTGGACACCCGGCTCACCTCCACAAGGAATGCCAGGGCGGGCAGATCCCAGTGTGGCTCCTGTGTGCTGAGCAGCCAGAGGAGGTGGAGTGCAATACTGGAACACAAGCGATGACAAGCGTGGCGCATCTCCCTAGGAGGGCAAAAAAGGGACCAGGAAGCTGAGCAAATCTCTCCAAGGACAGGCTTACAGAGCCTGGTGGTCTTTTACCACCACTCTGCATGGGGACCTGGGCCCTTTAGGAGGTGTCTCCTCCTGTGCTCTCTCCCCTCGCAGCCTTTTCCAGTCTGCTTGGCCGTCCCTCAGTGTGTCCTTAGCTGTCCCTCAGTGTGTCCCAGGGTCTCGGGGAATGTGTGGGATGGCTCGGGCACAGAGCACAAATGGCAGGATCAACGGGGAGAAAGTGAGTCTCACCTGGCCAGCAGACCCATGGCATAGTGGCGGGTGTCAGCACAGAGCAGCGTGTCCCAGCCACGCTTGCCTTCCACTGACAACACCACATCCTTGTACTGCTTTTGGCAGAGCAGGGACTTCAGGGTCTGCACTGCAAACCTGTGTGCACAGCAAAGCCCAGGTCACTCTGGCAGCACTGGCTCCTTTGCAGGCCACGTGTCAGGCAGGGACAGGAGGAGTGGGATGGAGCACCTGTTGGGGCTGATGACAAGACCGTGCTCTTCCAGGCAATCCTTCCAGAAGGTTTGGACCTCCTCTGGCATCTCTTCTGTGCTGGAGAACACTTGGAAGAGCAGATGAACAAAAAGGCGGGGGAAATATGGCCTCACTACACGTGGGACAGAGGACTCTTGGAGGATCTTCCACATCACCACGGTCGCCTGCAAAGGACAAAGCCCCCCGAGAGAGCGCTCAGTGCCGAGGTGTCCGTGTGGCAGGGCCCGAGCGTGGCAGGGAGAGGCCCGGAGAGACCTTGGCAGGGGAGCACGGGGCCTGGTGGGGCTGAAGCTGGCCCTGGGCCAGGTTTCCGGCCAGCGCCTGAGGCAGGCAGATGCAGTGGGGGAAGGAGGATGGAGAGCTGCTGGAGAGGCGGCCTTGGGGCCAGCAAAGGCCAGTTGCGGAAACTCACAGCCAGGGCAAAGACAGCCGTTTTGTCCCCATCCGAGGTGCACGTGCTGTACTCTGGCCAGCTCCCCAGCACATCCAGGAGGATCAGCTGCACTGGCTCCGCGGTCCTGGACGAGCACATGATGGTCTTCCACATGGAGGTGGCAGCTCTGCGGGATTAGAGCTCTGTCTCAGGGGGGATCTCAGACACAGCAGCGTGGCCTGGGCATCCCTAGGGGCCTGGGCTGAGCGCCGGCTCTTCCTCTGCCCACTGGCCCTTGCCAGCAGCAGCCAGGCAGCCAAGCTGTGTGAGGACGGGCCCTGAGGGGCAGCAAGGCAGCATGGCAGCAGGCTAAGGGGCTGACGTGCCAGGGCTGGGAAAGGCAGCAGCCAGAGGGTTCTGGAACTCTCTAGCTCAGACACCTGGGCCAGGCGATACAGGGTGATGGGCTTGGGAGGCCTGAGCCCTCTGGGCAGGTGGGCCCCATACCTGTCACAGGACGGGGCCACACGCAGGAGCGTCACGACTGCGTCAGCCGGCTGTGCTTTGGTGAGTTTCAGCAGGGCCTTGTCCAGCCTGTGCTGGGCAGAATCATTGGCCAGGAGCCATCGGTGAATGTACCTCACCATGGCAGGCACCTGCGGGAGGCACGGGGAGACTTGGAAAGCTGCCAGAGAGAGCAATGTCCCCAGGCTCCCCAGAGAAGTGCTTTCCTTGCCAGCGCACTGCCATGGCCTCAAAGGCTCTGAGGGAGCAGCAGGCGTGGCTGGGGAAGCCACGTGACTCCTGGGGGAACTGAAGCCTGGCCCCAGGCTGCTTACTTGTTCTGGCCTGGCAACACCCTTCTCCAGGAGCAAATCCAGCAGGGCGGCACTGGTCTCATGCTTGAGGAGCTCGGAGTGAGCTGGGAGCCCAGTGCCCATGGTGCGGGTCTCTTCCTGCCGAATGCTCCGGATGAAGTGGCAGACGAGCTGTAGGAGAAGGGCAAGAAGCCGCGGATGTTGCATGGAGTGCTGCACACACGGTGCTGGGCTGAGCAGGGACAGCAGGCCCAGCCCGGGTGGGGGTGGCTGCAGGTACCTGCGCTGTTCGATGGAAGCGGCCACGGCTGGATTCCTGCTCATGTGTGCGCTCCACAGCTTCATCTGGCAAAGAGGGAGCGCAGCCAGAGCTGAGGGGCTGCGGGAGAGGCCGGAGAACACAGCCCAGCCCTGCACTCCCCAGGCAGGGAGAGCCCTGCGATGCCCCAGGGGGATGGAGCGAGGCCGCTGAGGGGTGTCTGCCTGGCGCCTCTTCCGGCCTGTCTGTGGGCATTTCCCCAGGGGATTGCATGGCATGGCATGGCATTGCATGGCATGGCATGGCATGGCATGGCATGGGGCCAAGTTGGCTGCAGGCTCCAGGCCTGCAGCCCAGTTCTGCCACTCACCCCCCTGTGGTGGATGGAAGGGCACCACCTCTTCAGTCTCCTGTGCTGGGGCTGCTCCAGGGCCGCCTTCCTCCTCCTCCACCCAGGCCATCTTGGGCACTCTCGGGGGTCTCTGCTCCATGTCTGTGGCTGGAGCTACTTGCAGGAGAGGTGCCCTGGGAAAGCTCCAGGGCACCAAGTCCCACGCTCTGCCCTTGGGGGCAGCTGCAGAATAGAAGGCTTGGAAGGCCACGGGTCACCGAGTCCTGTGCTCTGGCCTTGAGCTCAGCTGCAGGAAGAACGCTGCAGAAAAGCTCCTGGTCAGACGGGAACGAGTGCGCTGTGTGGGGGCTCCTCACAGCACTGCTCTGTCCCGTTGTGCCCCGCTGCTTGCTCCCAGCACCGGGCAAGCTTCTATTTCCCACGTGTCACAAAGGGGCCTTGGAGACCGGGTTCCGTTCCATGGCACGGTGACCGTGCTGCAGCGTGCCACCCAGGGCCCTTGCACACACTGCCTCCTGCCCTGGGGCCGGCCCCAGCCCCGCTAAAGTGGCCCAGCTTGGAAGGAATCCCTGGCCCCAGGTGTCTAAGACAGCCTGACAGAATCTTTAGGAAGGGCTCAGACCATAAGCAAAGGCTGCCCTGCTCTGCGGGCTCAGGCCTATCCCCATATCTTTCCCTGAGAGCATTTGAATTTCTAAATGAGAATCATTTGAAGGGAGGGGATTTACATTTTCCATTCCAGAGAAGACTTCTGCCTTCCTTAGCAGACACCTCTCTCTTCAAACCAAGACAATTCTTTGTCATCTTGACGATGCGCAGTTGCTGGGAAGCCCTGTTTTACTCCAGGGACCTTAAGAACCATTCCCAGCAACTGGGAAAATCCTAGGTTTTCCATCCACCCATAGATGAGCTCTCCAAATTTGCCTCGAAAGTGGGTCCAGCTTTTATAGGCCAAAAAGAGCAAGTCCAAGTGACTCGATGATATTTTTTAGCCGGGATAGCCCTGCAGCTGATGGCACACTTCACAGTCAGCAGGGGACACAGCTAGGCCAAAGCCCAGACCTCTTCTGGGAAACTTTCTCTTCAAACACCCTTCAAACACGCCTCCATGCAAGTCAGTTGGGAAAGTTTCTTCAAATGATCCATTTCTGGCACCTGACTACACAGGGTTATGTGAAAGATTCTAAAGCAGCCGCTCTGGAGTCAGAGAGGCAGCCCTGAGAGTCCTTGTCATCTATTTGTAGCTAAATCCCACTTTTGGGGAGTTGAAGGAGTTTGGAACGAGCTAGAGAGCGGACCTCTGAGTTTTTTAGATGATGCCATTGCTTTTTCTTCTCTTCTACATAGGCAGGAAGGGTGAGTTGGGCTCACATCTCCACCGCATGGCTCACAGGGCCGCAAGACTTGTAGTTACAAGAGCTTTGAAGGATTTCTTGGCCAAGAAGACACGGCCAACAAGGATTTTTATGTTTTGGACCCAATCTTCAAGATTTCATCTTACGGACTCATGCTCTCGGAGTGTCTAGCTGGTCAGAGTGACCGCGAGATAAGTTAGAAAGTCTCTTTTCCCAGCCCGGTGGTGGAAGAAGGAGTCCGAGCTCTTCATTTCTCAGTCTCAAGGTTGTTGATTGTATCTTATCTATAAAATTCTTTCTCCTGTCCTGCCGAGGTCCGCTCAGCAAGACAGTCTAAGGCACTCTGCCTCCTCTGGGGTGGTGTTATCTTTTTCTACTAAAAACTACCTGTACAACAGTTACAATTACTTTCCAATCCCTATCGTCTATGTCGGACAGCGAGCTTCTACTCTAGACCAATCTCAAATGCCAACATCACAGCAGAAGATGGAGGCCAAGAAGAAGGAGAAAGGCTGGACGTGCCCAGATTGCTCCATCTGGCCCCCTGAAGCCCCATTCTAAAAACCCTCAAAATCTAGTTTTCCACTCTGGGATAAATTCACTATCATTCTACTTCAACTTTTGTGGCTGGTCATTCTTCATACAAGGTTGGGGATTGTTTTTTCCAAGGGCTAAATCAAAGGCACAGGGGTCTTGGGCTCTGTGCCAAGCTCTCTGAGCCCTCTGACAGGGTCTCGAGTCCTGCAGGGCAGCCAGAGGAATTTCCTGGGTTCCCACATCATGCTGACAGTGTAAGCTTCCTTAGCCAGTCATGCTATGACACACAAACCTACAGCACTGCATCCTAAACTTCTTGTTTACCATTGTAACTACTTGGATTTTTTCCTAGATCTTGAACTCGAAAACTCTAAACTTTCCTCCACTTCAACTTTCCTCCCCGTGTCGCTGCTATAAACTGGAAATCCGCATTCTCGCTCCTATCACCTAAGTTTGGGAGCCCTTTGCAAGGTCTCAGATCAAACCCTGTGCTTAATTCTAAGCTTTGCTGACAAGACCAAAGGTCTGAGATTTCTCTGCATTTGGGTTTCCAGCAACACTGATGCTGTTAGTTGCAGAGTGCCCAGGATGCGTCTTGCAGGTCAACTCTGGCAGGAACAAGGCGGCTGCCAGGGGGCTGCTTGTGGCCTCTGACAGCCCATTGCCCACGGCTTGCCAGCGGCCCAGCCCCTCAGGGGCTGCCCCAGCCCGGCCAAGCTGCCCGGCAGCAGCGCCGCAGCCCCACAGCAGCTCCAGAGCAGCCCCATGCAGAGGCACCTGGGAGCCCTCAGCAAGGCAGCCGGCAGCACACGGGCAGGAGGACACGGCTGGCGCTTCCTGCCTGGCCCAGGGCTTGTGGCCATCTCCAGGCACCTCTCTGGCAGGGATCCCCGCAGCTCCGGCCCCTGCCCAGCCGCTCTGTGGGCAGCACAAAGGCTTCAGCAGAACCACCAAAGGCCGAGGGGTTTCTGGCCATTTCCCCGGGCCCACTGCACGCCTGCGCAGCTGGCTGAGTGCGAGCATCCTTTTCCCCCTCCTCCCCTATGCCGTACGGACCCTGGGCAGCAAAAGAAAGATCCTGGGAGTCTGTGTATGTTAACATAATCTGTATTTACATGGAAAAAGAAAAAAAATAAATAAAATAAAATTCTTGAAGAAAAACAAAATAAAACTTGACTCAGGGGGCCCCAGCGAAAAGAGCTTCTGGGATCAATCCTCCACAGAGCTCTGGCAGGGCAGGCAGCCGAGCCATGACGGACGAGGAGGCCGTGTCTTCCACGCCCTGCGCAGGTGATTTTGGAGCCACTGGAACCTGGAGATGGGAGCCCGCTCTCCTGACCTGACGATGCACAGCGTTTGAATTGCCAGGCTTCCGACGGCGAGGCTGACGTCGTTCGTTTTGTCTTCAAGGGCTGCGAGAGAGAGGAACAGAGGCACGGTCAGAAGCTGGAGCTGCAGGGAGCCGAGGAAGAGCCCCCTGCCAGGGCCACAACAGCCGGCTCTTGCCATGGCCAGGAGGGAGAAGGGAGCAAGGGGATCAGCCCGAAGCTGCTGGCCACGAATGGCCCGCGTGGCCCTGAAATCTCCGTGTGCTCTGCCCACGGGAGCAGAGCCCTCCGCAGCCGGGGCAGGGCTTGCAGCTCCCCCCGGCAGCCCCCGCTGTCAGCCCGCTGCCCTCACTCACCAGCGCAGATCAGCTGCAGCTCTTGCTGCTGCCCCCTCAGGTGCCGCCCGGCCATGCCTGTGAACACAGAGCCTGTCATGGCCCCAGCGGCACAGCTCCCTGCCAGCGCCGCTGCGGCGCTGTGGCCACACGGGCTGCCGGCCCGGCAGGGCTCAGCTCAGCCCATGCGGCACGCTGTCGCCCCAGGGCACGGCTGTCAGAGGGCGGCAGCAGCAATGCCCAGGCCAGGCGGGGCTCCACGGCGCCGGGCGCGGCTGCCGCTGCCGGGGCAGCAGGCGGGGCCGGGGCCGAGCTGCGGCGGGCCGGGGAAGGGAGCCCGGGCTCGTAACTCACCCATGAAGCTGATGGCCGCCTCTCGCAGGGGCTCCTGTGGGCTCTCCAGGTAGCGCAGGGCTCGGCGCAGGTGCTCGGCTGCTCTGCTCCTGTCCTCTGCCAGCTGGAGAGAGCGGCAGGAGGGAAGGGTTGGCGCGGGCTCAGGCCCTGGGCCGGGCGCTGCCTGCGCCAAGCCCCGGCCTCCCCCGGCCACACAGCCCTGAGGCGCGGCCAGCAGCCGCTGGCGCCGGGCTCCCGAGAGGGGAGGGGGAGAGGGCCGGCTGCTGCCCAGGGAGCCGCGGTGCCGCCCCTGCCCCGCAGCTCCGCCGGGCCGGGCTTTCATGGGCACCCGGCTCGGGCCCACGGGAGCCTGGAGAGGAGCCCGCGCGGCCTCTGGCTGCAGCAGCGCGCAGGGGCACAGCTGCCCGGCCCGCACACTGAGCACCGCCCTCAGGGGCCTTCTCCTGGCTGAGGTGGGGATTCCAGGCCGTCCTTACCAGGCACTTGCTGAACTTCCACAGTTTCTGCTCCTTCAGCAGCTTTTTGAGATCCCTCCTCTTGATGAACTTGACCGCATAAAGCAGCGTTTCCCGAGAAGCCTGGAGAGCAGCAGAGACGCGGAGATGGCCCCGCAGCCCAGGGCTCGGGACCCGCCTCCCCCTGCCATGGCCTGCGGGAGGCTGCGGTCCAGCAGGCGCAGGGCAGGAGGCAGCCGAGCCCCGTGCCAGGCGGACAGCAGCAGCCCACGAGTCCTCACCTCTGCCACATGCTGATTCTCATCATTGCAGTGGAAGAAGAGTGGAAGCAGGCTCTGTTGCACAGGGCTTTCCAAAGGGTTTTCTCTCTCTTCCAAGTACTCCATCATGTCTCGGAAGAGTTTTATGGAGAGCAGCTGTACCTGGCTATTATCCTAGACGAAAAAAAAATGAAAAAACACCTCAGCATTGGCTCCTCCGGGCGCCCTGGGCACAGGGCTGGAAATGCACAGGGCACACAGTTTCCAGGCAGCACCCAGTGGCTGTAGCTGGGGGCACAGAGCCTTACGTGGTCAAAGAGCGGCAGGAGTGCCTCAGCCAGCTGCACGGCAATGGGGGTTGACATCAGCATGTGTTTGTGCAGGAGTATAAAGCTGAGTGTGATGAGTGTCATCCCAGCTGTCTCTGCATCTTTGTCGGCCAGTAGGCGCATGAGGCTTTCGGTCAAGCTCCACATTCTTTCGGCCTGTGCGCAACACAAGTCTGTGAAGTCCCACCCTGCTGCCACAGGGCCCAGAGGCCAAAGGACTGTCCTGAAGCACTGGGGTAGCTGAAGCAGGAGGCAGGAGAGCTGGGAGCAGCTGCCCCAGTGCCCAAAGGCCAGGCCAGGCCAGGCGACTGCGTTCCCAGTGCAGCTTCAGCCACCGCCCCCTTCTCACCATTGAGGGATCATCAATGAGCTCCAGAAGGGCCCTGAGCGCCAAGCGACGCCTCTCCCTGCACTCACTCTGCAGGTACCTTGAAGAGACCTTCACAACACTGTCGCCACATTCACTAGAATCCAGGCACACGAGGACCTGAAAGGCACAGGCCAGTGATGGGGGAGCCGGCCGGCAGGAGCCCGCAGCCGCACAGGGCTGGGCCCAGGACGCAGCAGCAGCAGCAGCACAGGGTGCGGGCACCGTCCCAGGTGTCTGCGGCCACGAGAGGGCAGAGAGCTGGGAGGCAGCACAGCCAGGCAGCGCTGGACACCCGGCTCACCTCCACAAGGAATGCCAGGGCGGGCAGATCCCAGTGTGGCTCCTGTGTGCTGAGCAGCCAGAGGAGGTGGAGTGCAATACTGGAACACAAGCGATGACAAGCGTGGCGCATCTCCCTAGGAGGGCAAAAAAGGGACCAGGAAGCTGAGCAAATCTCTCCAAGGACAGGCTTACAGAGCCTGGTGGTCTTTTACCACCACTCTGCATGGGGACCTGGGCCCTTTAGGAGGTGTCTCCTCCTGTGCTCTCTCCCCTCGCAGCCTTTTCCAGTCTGCTTGGCCGTCCCTCAGTGTGTCCTTAGCTGTCCCTCAGTGTGTCCCAGGGTCTCGGGGAATGTGTGGGACGGCTCGGGCACAGAGCACAAATGGCAGGATCAACGGGGAGAAAGTGAGTCTCACCTGGCCAGCAGACCCATGGCATAGTGGCGGGTGTCAGCACAGAGCAGCGTGTCCCAGCCACGCTTGCCTTCCACTGACAACACCACATCCTTGTACTGCTTTTGGCAGAGCAGGGACTTCAGGGTCTGCACTGCAAACCTGTGTGCACAGCAAAGCCCAGGTCACTCTGGCAGCACTGGCTCCTTTGCAGGCCACGTGTCAGGCAGGGACAGGAGGAGTGGGATGGAGCACCTGTTGGGGCTGATGACAAGACCGTGCTCTTCCAGGCAATCCTTCCAGAAGGTTTGGACCTCCTCTGGCATCTCTTCTGTGCTGGAGAACACTTGGAAGAGCAGATGAACAAAAAGGCGGGGGAAATATGGCCTCACTACACGTGGGACAGAGGACTCTTGGAGGATCTTCCACATCACCACGGTCGCCTGCAAAGGACAAAGCCCCCCGAGAGAGCGCTCAGTGCCGAGGTGTCCGTGTGGCAGGGCCCGAGCGTGGCAGGGAGAGGCCCGGAGAGACCTTGGCAGGGGAGCACGGGGCCTGGTGGGGCTGAAGCTGGCCCTGGGCCAGGTTTCCGGCCAGCGCCTGAGGCAGGCAGATGCAGTGGGGGAAGGAGGATGGAGAGCTGCTGGAGAGGCGGCCTTGGGGCCAGCAAAGGCCAGTTGCGGAAACTCACAGCCAGGGCAAAGACAGCCGTTTTGTCCCCATCCGAGGTGCACGTGCTGTACTCTGGCCAGCTCCCCAGCACATCCAGGAGGATCAGCTGCACTGGCTCCGCGGTCCTGGACGAGCACATGATGGTCTTCCACATGGAGGTGGCAGCTCTGCGGGATTAGAGCTCTGTCTCAGGGGGGATCTCAGACACAGCAGCGTGGCCTGGGCATCCCTAGGGGCCTGGGCTGAGCGCCGGCTCTTCCTCTGCCCACTGGCCCTTGCCAGCAGCAGCCAGGCAGCCAAGCTGTGTGAGGACGGGCCCTGAGGGGCAGCAAGGCAGCATGGCAGCAGGCTAAGGGGCTGACGTGCCAGGGCTGGGAAAGGCAGCAGCCAGAGGGTTCTGGAACTCTCTAGCTCAGACACCTGGGCCAGGCGATACAGGGTGATGGGCTTGGGAGGCCTGAGCCCTCTGGGCAGGTGGGCCCCATACCTGTCACAGGACGGGGCCACACGCAGGAGCGTCACGACTGCGTCAGCCGGCTGTGCTTTGGTGAGTTTCAGCAGGGCCTTGTCCAGCCTGTGCTGGGCAGAATCATTGGCCAGGAGCCATCGGTGAATGTACCTCACCATGGCAGGCACCTGCGGGAGGCACGGGGAGACTTGGAAAGCTGCCAGAGAGAGCAATGTCCCCAGGCTCCCCAGAGAAGTGCTTTCCTTGCCAGCGCACTGCCATGGCCTCAAAGGCTCTGAGGGAGCAGCAGGCGTGGCTGGGGAAGCCACGTGACTCCTGGGGGAACTGAAGCCTGGCCCCAGGCTGCTTACTTGTTCTGGCCTGGCAACACCCTTCTCCAGGAGCAAATCCAGCAGGGCGGCACTGGTCTCATGCTTGAGGAGCTCGGAGTGAGCTGTGAGCCCAGTGCCCATGGTGCGGGTCTCTTCCTGCCGAATGCTCCGGATGAAGTGGCAGACGAGCTGTAGGAGAAGGGCAAGAAGCCGCGGATGTTGCATGGAGTGCTGCACACACGGTGCTGGGCTGAGCAGGGACAGCAGGCCCAGCCCGGGTGGGGGTGGCTGCAGGTACCTGCGCTGTTCGATGGAAGCGGCCACGGCTGGATTCCTGCTCATGTGTGCGCTCCACAGCTTCATCTGGCAAAGAGGGAGCGCAGCCAGAGCTGAGGGGCTGCGGGAGAGGCCGGAGAACACAGCCCAGCCCTGCACTCCCCAGGCAGGGAGAGCCCTGCGATGCCCCAGGGGGATGGAGCGAGGCCGCTGAGGGGTGTCTGCCTGGCGCCTCTTCCGGCCTGTCCGTGGGCATTTCCCCAGGGGATTGCATGGCATGGCATGGCATGGCATGGCATGGCATGGCATGGCATGGCATGGCATGGCATGGGGCCAAGTTGGCTGCAGGCTCCAGGCCTGCAGCCCAGTTCTGCCACTCACCCCCCTGTGGTGGATGGAAGGGCACCACCTCTTCAGTCTCCCGTGCTGGGGCTGCTCCAGGGCCGCCTTCCTCCTCCTCCACCCAGGCCATCTTGGGCACTCTCGGGGGTCTCTGCTCCATGTCTGTGGCTGGAGCTACTTGCAGGAGAGGTGCCCTGGGAAAGCTCCAGGGCACCAAGTCCCACGCTCTGCCCTTGGGGGCAGCTGCAGAATAGAAGGCTTGGAAGGCCACGGGTCACCGAGTCCTGTGCTCTGGCCTTGAGCTCAGCTGCAGGAAGAACGCTGCAGAAAAGCTCCTGGTCAGACGGGAACGAGTGCGCTGTGTGGGGGCTCCTCACAGCACTGCTCTGTCCCGTTGTGCCCCGCTGCTTGCTCCCAGCACCGGACAAGCTTCTATTTCCCACGTGTCACAAAGGGGCCTTGGAGACCGGGTTCCGTTCCATGGCACGGTGACGACCGTGCTGCAGCGTGCCACCCAGGGCCCTTGCACACACTGCCTCCTGCCCTGGGGCCGGCCCCAGCCCCGCTAAAGTGGCCCAGCTTGGAAGGAATCCCTGGCCCCAGGTGTCTAAGACAGCCTGACAGAATCTTTAGGAAGGGCTCAGACCATAAGCAAAGGCCGCCCTGCTCTGCGGGCTCAGGCCTATCCCCATATCTTTCCCTGAGAGCATTTGAATTTCTAAATGAGAATCATTTGAAGGGAGGGGATTTACATTTTCCATTCCAGAGAAGACTTCTGCCTTCCTTAGCAGACACCTCTCTCTTCAAACCAAGACAATTCTTTGTCATCTTGACGATGCGCAGTTGCTGGGAAGCCCCGTTTTACTCCAGGGACCTTAAGAACCATTCCCAGCAACTGGGAAAATCCTAGGTGTTCCATCCACCCATAGATGAACTCTCCAAATTTGCCCCGAAAGTGGGTCCAGCTTTTATAGGCCAAAAAGAGCAAGTCCAAGTGACTCGATGATATTTTTTAGCCGGGATAGCCCTGCAGCTGATGGCACACTTCACAGTCAGCAGGGGACACAGCTAGGCCAAAGCCCAGACCTCTTCTGGGAAACTTTCTCTTCAAACACCCTTCAAACAAGCCTCCATGCAAGTCAGTTGGGAAAGTTTCTTCAAATGATCCATTTCTGGCACCTGACTACACAGGGTTATGTGAAAGATTCTAAAGCAGCCGCTCTGGAGTCAGAGAGGCAGCCCTGAGAGTCCTTGTCATCTATTTGTAGCTAAATCCCACTTTTGGGGAGTTGAAGGAGTTTGGAACGAGCTAGAGAGCGGACCTCTGAGTTTTTTAGATGATGCCATTGCTTTTTCTTCTCTTCTACATAGGCAGGAAGGGTGAGTTGGGCTCACATCTCCACCGCATGGCTCACAGGGCCACAAGACTTGTAGTTACAAGAGCTTTGAAGGATTTCTTGGCCAAGAAGACACGGCCAACAAGGATTTTTATGTTTTGGACCCAATCTTCAAGATTTCATCTTACGGACTCATGCTCTCGGAGTGTCTAGCTGGTCAGAGTGACCGCGAGATAAGTTAGAAAGTCTCTTTTCCCAGCCCGGTGGTGGAAGAAGGAGTCCGAGCTCTTAATTTCTCAGTCTCAAGGTTGTTGATTGTATCTTATCTATAAAATTCTTTCTCCTGTCCTGCCGAGGTCCGCTCAGCAAGACAGTCTAAGGCACTCTGCCTCCTCTGGGGTGGTGTTATCTTTTTCTACTAAAAACTACCTGTACAACAGTTACAATTACTTTCCAATCCCTATCGTCTATGTCGGACAGCGAGCTTCTACTCTAGACCAATCTCAAATGCCAACATCACAGCAGAAGATGGAGGCCAAGAAGAAGGAGAAAGGCTGGACGTGCCCAGATTGCTCCATCTGGCCCCCTGAAGCCCCATTCTAAAAACCCTCAAAATCTAGTTTTCCACTCTGGGATAAATTCACTATCATTCTACTTCAACTTTTGTGGCTGGTCATTCTTCATACAAGGTTGGGGATTGTTTTTTCCAAGGGCTAAATCAAAGGCACAGGGGTCTTGGGCTCTGTGCCAAGCTCTCTGAGCCCTCTGACAGGGTCTCGAGTCCTGCAGGGCAGCCAGAGGTATTTCCTGGGTTCCCACATCATGCTGACAGTGTAAGCTTCCTTAGCCAGTCATGCTATGACACACAAACCTACAGCACTGCATCCTAAACTTCTTGTTTACCATTGTAACTACTTGGATTTTTTCCTAGATCTTGAACTCGAAAACTCTAAACTTTCCTCCACTTCAACTTTCCTCCCCGTGTCGCTGCTATAAACTGGAAATCCGCATTCTCGCTCCTATCACCTAAGTTTGGGAGCCCTTTGCAAGGTCTCAGATCAAACCCTGTGCTTAATTCTAAGCTTTGCTGACAAGACCAAAGGTCTGAGATTTCTCTGCATTTGGGTTTCCAGCAACACTGATGCTGTTAGTTGCAGAGCGCCCAGGATGCGTCTTGCAGGTCAACTCTGGCAGGAACAAGGCGGCTGCCAGGGGGCTGCTTGTGGCCTCTGACAGCCCATTGCCCACGGCTTGCCAGCGGCCCAGCCCCTCAGGGGCTGCCCCAGCCCGGCCAAGCTGCCCGGCAGCAGCGCCGCAGCCCCACAGCAGCTCCAGAGCAGCCCCATGCAGAGGCACCTGGGAGCCCTCAGCAAGGCAGCCGGCAGCACACGGGCAGGAGGACACGGCTGGCGCTTCCTGCCTGGCCCAGGGCTTGTGGCCATCTCCAGGCGCCTCTCTGGCAGGGATCCCCGCAGCTCCGGCCCCTGCCCAGCCGCTCTGTGGGCAGCACAAAGGCTTCAGCAGAACCACCAAAGGCCGAGGGGTTTCTGGCCATTTCCCCGGGCCCACTGCACGCCTGCGCAGCTGGCTGAGTGCGAGCATCCTTTTCCCCCTCCTCCCCTATGCCGTACGGACCCTGGGCAGCAAAAGAAAGATCCTGGGAGTCTGTGTATGTTAACATAATCTGTATTTACATGGAAAAAGAAAAAAAATAAATAAAATAAAATTCTTGAAGAAAAACAAAATAAAACTTGACTCAGGGGGCCCCAGCGAAAAGAGCTTCTGGGATCAATCCTCCACAGAGCTCTGGCAGGGCAGGCAGCCGAGCCATGACGGACGAGGAGGCCGTGTCTTCCACGCCCTGCGCAGGTGATTTTGGAGCCACTGGAACCTGGAGATGGGAGCCCGCTCTCCTGACCTGACGATGCACAGCGTTTGAATTGCCAGGCTTCCGACGGCGAGGCTGACGTCGTTCGTTTTGTCTTCAAGGGCTGCGAGAGAGAGGAACAGAGGCACGGTCAGAAGCTGGAGCTGCAGGGAGCCGAGGAAGAGCCCCCTGCCAGGGCCACAACAGCCGGCTCTTGCCATGGCCAGGAGGGAGAAGGGAGCAAGGGGATCAGCCCGAAGCTGCTGGCCACGAATGGCCCGCGTGGCCCTGAAATCTCCGTGTGCTCTGCCCACGGGAGCAGAGCCCTCCGCAGCCGGGGCAGGGCTTGCAGCTCCCCCCGGCAGCCCCCGCTGTCAGCCCGCTGCCCTCACTCACCAGCGCAGATCAGCTGCAGCTCTTGCTGCTGCCCCCTCAGGTGCCGCCCGGCCATGCCTGTGAACACAGAGCCTGTCATGGCCCCAGCGGCACAGCTCCCTGCCAGCGCCGCTGCGGCGCTGTGGCCACACGGGCTGCCGGCCCGGCAGGGCTCAGCTCAGCCCATGCGGCACGCTGTCGCCCCAGGGCACGGCTGTCAGAGGGCGGCAGCAGCAATGCCCAGGCCAGGCGGGGCTCCACGGCGCCGGGCGCGGCTGCCGCTGCCGGGGCAGCAGGCGGGGCCGGGGCCGAGCTGCGGCGGGCCGGGGAAGGGAGCCCGGGCTCGTAACTCACCCATGAAGCTGATGGCCGCCTCTCGCAGGGGCTCCTGTGGGCTCTCCAGGTAGCGCAGGGCTCGGCGCAGGTGCTCGGCTGCTCTGCTCCTGTCCTCTGCCAGCTGGAGAGAGCGGCAGGAGGGAAGGGTTGGCGCGGGCTCAGGCCCTGGGCCGGGCGCTGCCTGCGCCAAGCCCCGGCCTCCCCCGGCCACACAGCCCTGAGGCGCGGCCAGCAGCCGCTGGCGCCGGGCTCCCGAGAGGGGAGGGGGAGAGGGCCGGCTGCTGCCCAGGGAGCCGCGGTGCCGCCCCTGCCCCGCAGCTCCGCCGGGCCGGGCTTTCATGGGCACCCGGCTCGGGCCCACGGGAGCCTGGAGAGGAGCCCGCGCGGCCTCTGGCTGCAGCAGCGCGCAGGGGCACAGCTGCCCGGCCCGCACACTGAGCACCGCCCTCAGGGGCCTTCTCCTGGCTGAGGTGGGGATTCCAGGCCGTCCTTACCAGGCACTTGCTGAACTTCCACAGTTTCTGCTCCTTCAGCAGCTTTTTGAGATCCCTCCTCTTGATGAACTTGACCGCATAAAGCAGCGTTTCCCGAGAAGCCTGGAGAGCAGCAGAGACGCGGAGATGGCCCCGCAGCCCAGGGCTCGGGACCCGCCTCCCCCTGCCATGGCCTGCGGGAGGCTGCGGTCCAGCAGGCGCAGGGCAGGAGGCAGCCGAGCCCCGTGCCAGGCGGACAGCAGCAGCCCACGAGTCCTCACCTCTGCCACATGCTGATTCTCATCATTGCAGTGGAAGAAGAGTGGAAGCAGGCTCTGTTGCACAGGGCTTTCCAAAGGGTTTTCTCTCTCTTCCAAGTACTCCATCATGTCTCGGAAGAGTTTTATGGAGAGCAGCTGTACCTGGCTATTATCCTAGACGAAAAAAAAATGAAAAAACACCTCAGCATTGGCTCCTCCGGGCGCCCTGGGCACAGGGCTGGAAATGCACAGGGCACACAGTTTCCAGGCAGCACCCAGTGGCTGTAGCTGGGGGCACAGAGCCTTACGTGGTCAAAGAGCGGCAGGAGTGCCTCAGCCAGCTGCACGGCAATGGGGGTTGACATCAGCATGTGTTTGTGCAGGAGTATAAAGCTGAGTGTGATGAGTGTCATCCCAGCTGTCTCTGCATCTTTGTCGGCCAGTAGGCGCATGAGGCTTTCGGTCAAGCTCCACATTCTTTCGGCCTGTGCGCAACACAAGTCTGTGAAGTCCCACCCTGCTGCCACAGGGCCCAGAGGCCAAAGGACTGTCCTGAAGCACTGGGGTAGCTGAAGCAGGAGGCAGGAGAGCTGGGAGCAGCTGCCCCAGTGCCCAAAGGCCAGGCCAGGCCAGGCGACTGCGTTCCCAGTGCAGCTTCAGCCACCGCCCCCTTCTCACCATTGAGGGATCATCAATGAGCTCCAGAAGGGCCCTGAGCGCCAGGCGACGCCTCTCCCTGCACTCGCTCTGCAGGTACCTTGAAGAGACCTTCACAACACTGTCGCCACATTCACTAGAATCCAGGCACACGAGGACCTGAAAGGCACAGGCCAGTGATGGGGGAGCCGGCCGGCAGGAGCCCGCAGCCGCACAGGGCTGGGCCCAGGACGCAGCAGCAGCAGCAGCAGCAGCACAGGGTGCGGGCACCGTCCCAGGTGTCTGCGGCCACGAGAGGGCAGAGAGCTGGGAGGCAGCACAGCCAGGCAGCGCTGGACACCCGGCTCACCTCCACAAGGAATGCCAGGGCGGGCAGATCCCAGTGTGGCTCCTGTGTGCTGAGCAGCCAGAGGAGGTGGAGTGCAATACTGGAACACAAGCGATGACAAGCGTGGCGCATCTCCCTAGGAGGGCAAAAAAGGGACCAGGAAGCTGAGCAAATCTCTCCAAGGACAGGCTTACAGAGCCTGGTGGTCTTTTACCACCACTCTGCATGGGGACCTGGGCCCTTTAGGAGGTGTCTCCTCCTGTGCTCTCTCCCCTCGCAGCCTTTTCCAGTCTGCTTGGCCGTCCCTCAGTGTGTCCTTAGCTGTCCCTCAGTGTGTCCCAGGGTCTCGGGGAATGTGTGGGACGGCTCGGGCACAGAGCACAAATGGCAGGATCAACGGGGAGAAAGTGAGTCTCACCTGGCCAGCAGACCCATGGCATAGTGGCGGGTGTCAGCACAGAGCAGCGTGTCCCAGCCACGCTTGCCTTCCACTGACAACACCACATCCTTGTACTGCTTTTGGCAGAGCAGGGACTTCAGGGTCTGCACTGCAAACCTGTGTGCACAGCAAAGCCCAGGTCACTCTGGCAGCACTGGCTCCTTTGCAGGCCACGTGTCAGGCAGGGACAGGAGGAGTGGGATGGAGCACCTGTTGGGGCTGATGACAAGACCGTGCTCTTCCAGGCAATCCTTCCAGAAGGTTTGGACCTCCTCTGGCATCTCTTCTGTGCTGGAGAACACTTGGAAGAGCAGATGAACAAAAAGGCGGGGGAAATATGGCCTCACTACACGTGGGACAGAGGACTCTTGGAGGATCTTCCACATCACCACGGTCGCCTGCAAAGGACAAAGCCCCCCGAGAGAGCGCTCAGTGCCGAGGTGTCCGTGTGGCAGGGCCCGAGCGTGGCAGGGAGAGGCCCGGAGAGACCTTGGCAGGGGAGCACGGGGCCTGGTGGGGCTGAAGCTGGCCCTGGGCCAGGTTTCCGGCCAGCGCCTGAGGCAGGCAGATGCAGTGGGGGAAGGAGGATGGAGAGCTGCTGGAGAGGCGGCCTTGGGGCCAGCAAAGGCCAGTTGCGGAAACTCACAGCCAGGGCAAAGACAGCCGTTTTGTCCCCATCCGAGGTGCACGTGCTGTACTCTGGCCAGCTCCCCAGCACATCCAGGAGGATCAGCTGCACTGGCTCCGCGGTCCTGGACGAGCACATGATGGTCTTCCACATGGAGGTGGCAGCTCTGCGGGATTAGAGCTCTGTCTCAGGGGGGATCTCAGACACAGCAGCGTGGCCTGGGCATCCCTAGGGGCCTGGGCTGAGCGCCGGCTCTTCCTCTGCCCACTGGCCCTTGCCAGCAGCAGCCAGGCAGCCAAGCTGTGTGAGGACGGGCCCTGAGGGGCAGCAAGGCAGCATGGCAGCAGGCTAAGGGGCTGACGTGCCAGGGCTGGGAAAGGCAGCAGCCAGAGGGTTCTGGAACTCTCTAGCTCAGACACCTGGGCCAGGCGATACAGGGTGATGGGCTTGGGAGGCCTGAGCCCTCTGGGCAGGTGGGCCCCATACCTGTCACAGGACGGGGCCACACGCAGGAGCGTCACGACTGCGTCAGCCGGCTGTGCTTTGGTGAGTTTCAGCAGGGCCTTGTCCAGCCTGTGCTGGGCAGAATCATTGGCCAGGAGCCATCGGTGAATGTACCTCACCATGGCAGGCACCTGCGGGAGGCACGGGGAGACTTGGAAAGCTGCCAGAGAGAGCAATGTCCCCAGGCTCCCCAGAGAAGTGCTTTCCTTGCCAGCGCACTGCCATGGCCTCAAAGGCTCTGAGGGAGCAGCAGGCGTGGCTGGGGAAGCCACGTGACTCCTGGGGGAACTGAAGCCTGGCCCCAGGCTGCTTACTTGTTCTGGCCTGGCAACACCCTTCTCCAGGAGCAAATCCAGCAGGGCGGCACTGGTCTCATGCTTGAGGAGCTCGGAGTGAGCTGTGAGCCCAGTGCCCATGGTGCGGGTCTCTTCCTGCCGAATGCTCCGGATGAAGTGGCAGACGAGCTGTAGGAGAAGGGCAAGAAGCCGCGGATGTTGCATGGAGTGCTGCACACACGGTGCTGGGCTGAGCAGGGACAGCAGGCCCAGCCCGGGTGGGGGTGGCTGCAGGTACCTGCGCTGTTCGATGGAAGCGGCCACGGCTGGATTCCTGCTCATGTGTGCGCTCCACAGCTTCATCTGGCAAAGAGGGAGCGCAGCCAGAGCTGAGGGGCTGCGGGAGAGGCCGGAGAACACAGCCCAGCCCTGCACTCCCCAGGCAGGGAGAGCCCTGCGATGCCCCAGGGGGATGGAGCGAGGCCGCTGAGGGGTGTCTGCCTGGCGCCTCTTCCGGCCTGTCCGTGGGCATTTCCCCAGGGGATTGCATGGCATGGCATGGCATGGCATGGCATGGCATGGCATGGCATGGCATGGCATGGCATGGCATGGCATGGCATGGGGCCAAGTTGGCTGCAGGCTCCAGGCCTGCAGCCCAGTTCTGCCACTCACCCCCCTGTGGTGGATGGAAGGGCACCACCTCTTCAGTCTCCCGTGCTGGGGCTGCTCCAGGGCCGCCTTCCTCCTCCTCCACCCAGGCCATCTTGGGCACTCTCGGGGGTCTCTGCTCCATGTCTGTGGCTGGAGCTACTTGCAGGAGAGGTGCCCTGGGAAAGCTCCAGGGCACCAAGTCCCACGCTCTGCCCTTGGGGGCAGCTGCAGAATAGAAGGCTTGGAAGGCCACGGGTCACCGAGTCCTGTGCTCTGGCCTTGAGCTCAGCTGCAGGAAGAACGCTGCAGAAAAGCTCCTGGTCAGACGGGAACGAGTGCGCTGTGTGGGGGCTCCTCACAGCACTGCTCTGTCCCGTTGTGCCCCGCTGTTTGCTCCCAGCACCGGGCAAGCTTCTATTTCCCACGTGTCACAAAGGGGCCTTGGAGACCGGGTTCCGTTCCATGGCACGGTGACCGTGCTGCAGCGTGCCACCCAGGGCCCTTGCACACACTGCCTCCTGCCCTGGGGCCGGCCCCAGCCCCGCTAAAGTGGCCCAGCTTGGAAGGAATCCCTGGCCCCAGGTGTCTAAGACAGCCTGACAGAATCTTTAGGAAGGGCTCAGACCATAAGCAAAGGCCGCCCTGCTCTGCGGGCTCAGGCCTATCCCCATATCTTTCCCTGAGAGCATTTGAATTTCTAAATGAGAATCATTTGAAGGGAGGGGATTTACATTTTCCATTCCAGAGAAGACTTCTGCCTTCCTTAGCAGACACCTCTCTCTTCAAACCAAGACAATTCTTTGTCATCTTGACGATGCGCAGTTGCTGGGAAGCCCCGTTTTACTCCAGGGACCTTAAGAACCATTCCCAGCAACTGGGAAAATCCTAGGTGTTCCATCCACCCATAGATGAACTCTCCAAATTTGCCCCGAAAGTGGGTCCAGCTTTTATAGGCCAAAAAGAGCAAGTCCAAGTGACTCGATGATATTTTTTAGCCGGGATAGCCCTGCAGCTGATGGCACACTTCACAGTCAGCAGGGGACACAGCTAGGCCAAAGCCCAGACCTCTTCTGGGAAACTTTCTCTTCAAACACCCTTCAAACAAGCCTCCATGCAAGTCAGTTGGGAAAGTTTCTTCAAATGATCCATTTCTGGCACCTGACTACACAGGGTTATGTGAAAGATTCTAAAGCAGCCGCTCTGGAGTCAGAGAGGCAGCCCTGAGAGTCCTTGTCATCTATTTGTAGCTAAATCCCACTTTTGGGGAGTTGAAGGAGTTTGGAACGAGCTAGAGAGCGGACCTCTGAGTTTTTTAGATGATGCCATTGCTTTTTCTTCTCTTCTACATAGGCAGGAAGGGTGAGTTGGGCTCACATCTCCACCGCATGGCTCACAGGGCCACAAGACTTGTAGTTACAAGAGCTTTGAAGGATTTCTTGGCCAAGAAGACACGGCCAACAAGGATTTTTATGTTTTGGACCCAATCTTCAAGATTTCATCTTACGGACTCATGCTCTCGGAGTGTCTAGCTGGTCAGAGTGACCGCGAGATAAGTTAGAAAGTCTCTTTTCCCAGCCCGGTGGTGGAAGAAGGAGTCCGAGCTCTTAATTTCTCAGTCTCAAGGTTGTTGATTGTATCTTATCTATAAAATTCTTTCTCCTGTCCTGCCGAGGTCCGCTCAGCAAGACAGTCTAAGGCACTCTGCCTCCTCTGGGGTGGTGTTATCTTTTTCTACTAAAAACTACCTGTACAACAGTTACAATTACTTTCCAATCCCTATCGTCTATGTCGGACAGCGAGCTTCTACTCTAGACCAATCTCAAATGCCAACATCACAGCAGAAGATGGAGGCCAAGAAGAAGGAGAAAGGCTGGACGTGCCCAGATTGCTCCATCTGGCCCCCTGAAGCCCCATTCTAAAAACCCTCAAAATCTAGTTTTCCACTCTGGGATAAATTCACTATCATTCTACTTCAACTTTTGTGGCTGGTCATTCTTCATACAAGGTTGGGGATTGTTTTTTCCAAGGGCTAAATCAAAGGCACAGGGGTCTTGGGCTCTGTGCCAAGCTCTCTGAGCCCTCTGACAGGGTCTCGAGTCCTGCAGGGCAGCCAGAGGTATTTCCTGGGTTCCCACATCATGCTGACAGTGTAAGCTTCCTTAGCCAGTCATGCTATGACACACAAACCTACAGCACTGCATCCTAAACTTCTTGTTTACCATTGTAACTACTTGGATTTTTTCCTAGATCTTGAACTCGAAAACTCTAAACTTTCCTCCACTTCAACTTTCCTCCCCGTGTCGCTGCTATAAACTGGAAATCCGCATTCTCGCTCCTATCACCTAAGTTTGGGAGCCCTTTGCAAGGTCTCAGATCAAACCCTGTGCTTAATTCTAAGCTTTGCTGACAAGACCAAAGGTCTGAGATTTCTCTGCATTTGGGTTTCCAGCAACACTGATGCTGTTAGTTGCAGAGCGCCCAGGATGCGTCTTGCAGGTCAACTCTGGCAGGAACAAGGCGGCTGCCAGGGGGCTGCTTGTGGCCTCTGACAGCCCATTGCCCACGGCTTGCCAGCGGCCCAGCCCCTCAGGGGCTGCCCCAGCCCGGCCAAGCTGCCCGGCAGCAGCGCCGCAGCCCCACAGCAGCTCCAGAGCAGCCCCATGCAGAGGCACCTGGGAGCCCTCAGCAAGGCAGCCGGCAGCACACGGGCAGGAGGACACGGCTGGCGCTTCCTGCCTGGCCCAGGGCTTGTGGCCATCTCCAGGCGCCTCTCTGGCAGGGATCCCCGCAGCTCCGGCCCCTGCCCAGCCGCTCTGTGGGCAGCACAAAGGCTTCAGCAGAACCACCAAAGGCCGAGGGGTTTCTGGCCATTTCCCCGGGCCCACTGCACGCCTGCGCAGCTGGCTGAGTGCGAGCATCCTTTTCCCCCTCCTCCCCTATGCCGTACGGACCCTGGGCAGCAAAAGAAAGATCCTGGGAGTCTGTGTATGTTAACATAATCTGTATTTACATGGAAAAAGAAAAAAAATAAATAAAATAAAATTCTTGAAGAAAAACAAAATAAAACTTGACTCAGGGGGCCCCAGCGAAAAGAGCTTCTGGGATCAATCCTCCACAGAGCTCTGGCAGGGCAGGCAGCCGAGCCATGACGGACGAGGAGGCCGTGTCTTCCACGCCCTGCGCAGGTGATTTTGGAGCCACTGGAACCTGGAGATGGGAGCCCGCTCTCCTGACCTGACGATGCACAGCGTTTGAATTGCCAGGCTTCCGACGGCGAGGCTGACGTCGTTCGTTTTGTCTTCAAGGGCTGCGAGAGAGAGGAACAGAGGCACGGTCAGAAGCTGGAGCTGCAGGGAGCCGAGGAAGAGCCCCCTGCCAGGGCCACAACAGCCGGCTCTTGCCATGGCCAGGAGGGAGAAGGGAGCAAGAGGATCAGCCCGAAGCTGCTGGCCACGAATGGCCCGCGTGGCCCTGAAATCTCCGTGTGCTCTGCCCACGGGAGCAGAGCCCTCCGCAGCCGGGGCAGGGCTTGCAGCTCCCCCCGGCAGCCCCCGCTGTCAGCCCGCTGCCCTCACTCACCAGCGCAGATCAGCTGCAGCTCTTGCTGCTGCCCCCTCAGGTGCCGCCCGGCCATGCCTGTGAACACAGAGCCTGTCATGGCCCCAGCGGCACAGCTCCCTGCCAGCGCCGCTGCGGCGCTGTGGCCACACGGGCTGCCGGCCCGGCAGGGCTCAGCTCAGCCCATGCGGCACGCTGTCGCCCCAGGGCACGGCTGTCAGAGGGCGGCAGCAGCAATGCCCAGGCCAGGCGGGGCTCCACGGCGCCGGGCGCGGCTGCCGCTGCCGGGGCAGCAGGCGGGGCCGGGGCCGAGCTGCGGCGGGCCGGGGAAGGGAGCCCGGGCTCGTAACTCACCCATGAAGCTGATGGCCGCCTCTCGCAGGGGCTCCTGTGGGCTCTCCAGGTAGCGCAGGGCTCGGCGCAGGTGCTCGGCTGCTCTGCTCCTGTCCTCTGCCAGCTGGAGAGAGCGGCAGGAGGGAAGGGTTGGCGCGGGCTCAGGCCCTGGGCCGGGCGCTGCCTGCGCCAAGCCCCGGCCTCCCCCGGCCACACAGCCCTGAGGCGCGGCCAGCAGCCGCTGGCGCCGGGCTCCCGAGAGGGGAGGGGGAGAGGGCCGGCTGCTGCCCGGGGAGCCGCGGTGCCGCCCCTGCCCCGCAGCTCCGCCGGGCCGGGCTTTCATGGGCACCCGGCTCGGGCCCACGGGAGCCTGGAGAGGAGCCCGCGCGGCCTCTGGCTGCAGCAGCGCGCAGGGGCACAGCTGCCCGGCCCGCACACTGAGCACCGCCCTCAGGGGCCTTCTCCTGGCTGAGGTGGGGATTCCAGGCCGTCCTTACCAGGCACTTGCTGAACTTCCACAGTTTCTGCTCCTTCAGCAGCTTTTTGAGATCCCTCCTCTTGATGAACTTGACCGCATAAAGCAGCGTTTCCCGAGAAGCCTGGAGAGCAGCAGAGACGCGGAGATGGCCCCGCAGCCCAGGGCTCGGGACCCGCCTCCCCCTGCCATGGCCTGCGGGAGGCTGCGGTCCAGCAGGCGCAGGGCAGGAGGCAGCCGAGCCCCGTGCCAGGCGGACAGCAGCAGCCCACGAGTCCTCACCTCTGCCACATGCTGATTCTCATCATTGCAGTGGAAGAAGAGTGGAAGCAGGCTCTGTTGCACAGGGCTTTCCAAAGGGTTTTCTCTCTCTTCCAAGTACTCCATCATGTCTCGGAAGAGTTTTATGGAGAGCAGCTGTACCTGGCTATTATCCTAGACGAAAAAAAAATGAAAAAACACCTCAGCATTGGCTCCTCCGGGCGCCCTGGGCACAGGGCTGGAAATGCACAGGGCACACAGTTTCCAGGCAGCACCCAGTGGCTGTAGCTGGGGGCACAGAGCCTTACGTGGTCAAAGAGCGGCAGGAGTGCCTCAGCCAGCTGCACGGCAATGGGGGTTGACATCAGCATGTGTTTGTGCAGGAGTATAAAGCTGAGTGTGATGAGTGTCATCCCAGCTGTCTCTGCATCTTTGTCGGCCAGTAGGCGCATGAGGCTTTCGGTCAAGCTCCACATTCTTTCGGCCTGTGCGCAACACAAGTCTGTGAAGTCCCACCCTGCTGCCACAGGGCCCAGAGGCCAAAGGACTGTCCTGAAGCACTGGGGTAGCTGAAGCAGGAGGCAGGAGAGCTGGGAGCAGCTGCCCCAGTGCCCAAAGGCCAGGCCAGGCCAGGCGACTGCGTTCCCAGTGCAGCTTCAGCCACCGCCCCCTTCTCACCATTGAGGGATCATCAATGAGCTCCAGAAGGGCCCTGAGCGCCAAGCGACGCCTCTCCCTGCACTCACTCTGCAGGTACCTTGAAGAGACCTTCACAACACTGTCGCCACATTCACTAGAATCCAGGCACACGAGGACCTGAAAGGCACAGGCCAGTGATGGGGGAGCCGGCCGGCAGGAGCCCGCAGCCGCACAGGGCTGGGCCCAGGACGCAGCAGCAGCAGCAGCACAGGGTGCGGGCACCGTCCCAGGTGTCTGCGGCCACGAGAGGGCAGAGAGCTGGGAGGCAGCACAGCCAGGCAGCGCTGGACACCCGGCTCACCTCCACAAGGAATGCCAGGGCGGGCAGATCCCAGTGTGGCTCCTGTGTGCTGAGCAGCCAGAGGAGGTGGAGTGCAATACTGGAACACAAGCGATGACAAGCGTGGCGCATCTCCCTAGGAGGGCAAAAAAGGGACCAGGAAGCTGAGCAAATCTCTCCAAGGACAGGCTTACAGAGCCTGGTGGTCTTTTACCACCACTCTGCATGGGGACCTGGGCCCTTTAGGAGGTGTCTCCTCCTGTGCTCTCTCCCCTCGCAGCCTTTTCCAGTCTGCTTGGCCGTCCCTCAGTGTGTCCTTAGCTGTCCCTCAGTGTGTCCCAGGGTCTCGGGGAATGTGTGGGACGGCTCGGGCACAGAGCACAAATGGCAGGATCAACGGGGAGAAAGTGAGTCTCACCTGGCCAGCAGACCCATGGCATAGTGGCGGGTGTCAGCACAGAGCAGCGTGTCCCAGCCACGCTTGCCTTCCACTGACAACACCACATCCTTGTACTGCTTTTGGCAGAGCAGGGACTTCAGGGTCTGCACTGCAAACCTGTGTGCACAGCAAAGCCCAGGTCACTCTGGCAGCACTGGCTCCTTTGCAGGCCACGTGTCAGGCAGGGACAGGAGGAGTGGGATGGAGCACCTGTTGGGGCTGATGACAAGACCGTGCTCTTCCAGGCAATCCTTCCAGAAGGTTTGGACCTCCTCTGGCATCTCTTCTGTGCTGGAGAACACTTGGAAGAGCAGATGAACAAAAAGGCGGGGGAAATATGGCCTCACTACACGTGGGACAGAGGACTCTTGGAGGATCTTCCACATCACCACGGTCGCCTGCAAAGGACAAAGCCCCCCGAGAGAGCGCTCAGTGCCGAGGTGTCCGTGTGGCAGGGCCCGAGCGTGGCAGGGAGAGGCCCGGAGAGACCTTGGCAGGGGAGCACGGGGCCTGGTGGGGCTGAAGCTGGCCCTGGGCCAGGTTTCCGGCCAGCGCCTGAGGCAGGCAGATGCAGTGGGGGAAGGAGGATGGAGAGCTGCTGGAGAGGCGGCCTTGGGGCCAGCAAAGGCCAGTTGCGGAAACTCACAGCCAGGGCAAAGACAGCCGTTTTGTCCCCATCCGAGGTGCACGTGCTGTACTCTGGCCAGCTCCCCAGCACATCCAGGAGGATCAGCTGCACTGGCTCCGCGGTCCTGGACGAGCACATGATGGTCTTCCACATGGAGGTGGCAGCTCTGCGGGATTAGAGCTCTGTCTCAGGGGGGATCTCAGACACAGCAGCGTGGCCTGGGCATCCCTAGGGGCCTGGGCTGAGCGCCGGCTCTTCCTCTGCCCACTGGCCCTTGCCAGCAGCAGCCAGGCAGCCAAGCTGTGTGAGGACGGGCCCTGAGGGGCAGCAAGGCAGCATGGCAGCAGGCTAAGGGGCTGACGTGCCAGGGCTGGGAAAGGCAGCAGGCAGAGGGTTCTGGAACTCTCTAGCTCAGACACCTGGGCCAGGCGATACAGGGTGATGGGCTTGGGAGGCCTGAGCCCTCTGGGCAGGTGGGCCCCATACCTGTCACAGGACGGGGCCACACGCAGGAGCGTCACGACTGCGTCAGCCGGCTGTGCTTTGGTGAGTTTCAGCAGGGCCTTGTCCAGCCTGTGCTGGGCAGAATCATTGGCCAGGAGCCATCGGTGAATGTACCTCACCATGGCAGGCACCTGCGGGAGGCACGGGGAGACTTGGAAAGCTGCCAGAGAGAGCAATGTCCCCAGGCTCCCCAGAGAAGTGCTTTCCTTGCCAGCGCACTGCCATGGCCTCAAAGGCTCTGAGGGAGCAGCAGGCGTGGCTGGGGAAGCCACGTGACTCCTGGGGGAACTGAAGCCTGGCCCCAGGCTGCTTACTTGTTCTGGCCTGGCAACACCCTTCTCCAGGAGCAAATCCAGCAGGGCGGCACTGGTCTCATGCTTGAGGAGCTCGGAGTGAGCTGTGAGCCCAGTGCCCATGGTGCGGGTCTCTTCCTGCCGAATGCTCCGGATGAAGTGGCAGACGAGCTGTAGGAGAAGGGCAAGAAGCCGCGGATGTTGCATGGAGTGCTGCACACACGGTGCTGGGCTGAGCAGGGACAGCAGGCCCAGCCCGGGTGGGGGTGGCTGCAGGTACCTGCGCTGTTCGATGGAAGCGGCCACGGCTGGATTCCTGCTCATGTGTGCGCTCCACAGCTTCATCTGGCAAAGAGGGAGCGCAGCCAGAGCTGAGGGGCTGCGGGAGAGGCCGGAGAACACAGCCCAGCCCTGCACTCCCCAGGCAGGGAGAGCCCTGCGATGCCCCAGGGGGATGGAGCGAGGCCGCTGAGGGGTGTCTGCCTGGCGCCTCTTCCGGCCTGTCCGTGGGCATTTCCCCAGGGGATTGCATGGCATGGCATGGCATGGCATGGCATGGCATGGCATGGCATGGCATGGCATGGCATGGCATGGCATGGGGCCAAGTTGGCTGCAGGCTCCAGGCCTGCAGCCCAGTTCTGCCACTCACCCCCCTGTGGTGGATGGAAGGGCACCACCTCTTCAGTCTCCCGTGCTGGGGCTGCTCCAGGGCCGCCTTCCTCCTCCTCCACCCAGGCCATCTTGGGCACTCTCGGGGGTCTCTGCTCCATGTCTGTGGCTGGAGCTACTTGCAGGAGAGGTGCCCTGGGAAAGCTCCAGGGCACCAAGTCCCACGCTCTGCCCTTGGGGGCAGCTGCAGAATAGAAGGCTTGGAAGGCCACGGGTCACCGAGTCCTGTGCTCTGGCCTTGAGCTCAGCTGCAGGAAGAACGCTGCAGAAAAGCTCCTGGTCAGACGGGAACGAGTGCGCTGTGTGGGGGCTCCTCACAGCACTGCTCTGTCCCGTTGTGCCCCGCTGCTTGCTCCCAGCACCGGGCAAGCTTCTATTTCCCACATGTCACAAAGGGGCCTTGGAGACCGGGTTCCGTTCCATGGCACGGTGACCGTGCTGCAGCGTGCCACCCAGGGCCCTTGCACACACTGCCTCCTGCCCTGGGGCCGGCCCCAGCCCCGCTAAAGTGGCCCAGCTTGGAAGGAATCCCTGGCCCCAGGTGTCTAAGACAGCCTGACAGAATCTTTAGGAAGGGCTCAGACCATAAGCAAAGGCCGCCCTGCTCTGCGGGCTCAGGCCTATCCCCATATCTTTCCCTGAGAGCATTTGAATTTCTAAATGAGAATCATTTGAAGGGAGGGGATTTACATTTTCCATTCCAGAGAAGACTTCTGCCTTCCTTAGCAGACACCTCTCTCTTCAAACCAAGACAATTCTTTGTCATCTTGACGATGCGCAGTTGCTGGGAAGCCCCGTTTTACTCCAGGGACCTTAAGAACCATTCCCAGCAACTGGGAAAATCCTAGGTGTTCCATCCACCCATAGATGAACTCTCCAAATTTGCCCCGAAAGTGGGTCCAGCTTTTATAGGCCAAAAAGAGCAAGTCCAAGTGACTCGATGATATTTTTTAGCCGGGATAGCCCTGCAGCTGATGGCACACTTCACAGTCAGCAGGGGACACAGCTAGGCCAAAGCCCAGACCTCTTCTGGGAAACTTTCTCTTCAAACACCCTTCAAACAAGCCTCCATGCAAGTCAGTTGGGAAAGTTTCTTCAAATGATCCATTTCTGGCACCTGACTACACAGGGTTATGTGAAAGATTCTAAAGCAGCCGCTCTGGAGTCAGAGAGGCAGCCCTGAGAGTCCTTGTCATCTATTTGTAGCTAAATCCCACTTTTGGGGAGTTGAAGGAGTTTGGAACGAGCTAGAGAGCGGACCTCTGAGTTTTTTAGATGATGCCATTGCTTTTTCTTCTCTTCTACATAGGCAGGAAGGGTGAGTTGGGCTCACATCTCCACCGCATGGCTCACAGGGCCACAAGACTTGTAGTTACAAGAGCTTTGAAGGATTTCTTGGCCAAGAAGACACGGCCAACAAAGATTTTTATGTTTTGGACCCAATCTTCAAGATTTCATCTTACGGACTCATGCTCTCGGAGTGTCTAGCTGGTCAGAGTGACCGCGAGATAAGTTAGAAAGTCTCTTTTCCCAGCCCGGTGGTGGAAGAAGGAGTCCGAGCTCTTCATTTCTCAGTCTCAAGGTTGTTGATTGTATCTTATCTATAAAATTCTTTCTCCTGTCCTGCCGAGGTCCGCTCAGCAAGACAGTCTAAGGCACTCTGCCTCCTCTGGGGTGGTGTTATCTTTTTCTACTAAAAACTACCTGTACAACAGTTACAATTACTTTCCAATCCCTATCGTCTATGTCGGACAGCGAGCTTCTACTCTAGACCAATCTCAAATGCCAACATCACAGCAGAAGATGGAGGCCAAGAAGAAGGAGAAAGGCTGGACGTGCCCAGATTGCTCCATCTGGCCCCCTGAAGCCCCATTCTAAAAACCCTCAAAATCTAGTTTTCCACTCTGGGATAAATTCACTATCATTCTACTTCAACTTTTGTGGCTGGTCATTCTTCATACAAGGTTGGGGATTGTTTTTTCCAAGGGCTAAATCAAAGGCACAGGGGTCTTGGGCTCTGTGCCAAGCTCTCTGAGCCCTCTGACAGGGTCTCGAGTCCTGCAGGGCAGCCAGAGGTATTTCCTGGGTTCCCACATCATGCTGACAGTGTAAGCTTCCTTAGCCAGTCATGCTATGACACACAAACCTACAGCACTGCATCCTAAACTTCTTGTTTACCATTGTAACTACTTGGATTTTTTCCTAGATCTTGAACTCGAAAACTCTAAACTTTCCTCCACTTCAACTTTCCTCCCCGTGTCGCTGCTATAAACTGGAAATCCGCATTCTCGCTCCTATCACCTAAGTTTGGGAGCCCTTTGCAAGGTCTCAGATCAAACCCTGTGCTTAATTCTAAGCTTTGCTGACAAGACCAAAGGTCTGAGATTTCTCTGCATTTGGGTTTCCAGCAACACTGATGCTGTTAGTTGCAGAGTGCCCAGGATGCGTCTTGCAGGTCAACTCTGGCAGGAACAAGGCGGCTGCCAGGGGGCTGCTTGTGGCCTCTGACAGCCCATTGCCCACGGCTTGCCAGCGGCCCAGCCCCTCAGGGGCTGCCCCAGCCCGGCCAAGCTGCCCGGCAGCAGCGCCGCAGCCCCACAGCAGCTCCAGAGCAGCCCCATGCAGAGGCACCTGGGAGCCCTCAGCAAGGCAGCTGGCAGCACACGGGCAGGAGGACACAGCTGGCGCTTCCTGCCTGGCCCAGGGCTTGTGGCCATCTCCAGGCGCCTCTCTGGCAGGGATCCCCGCAGCTCCGGCCCCTGCCCAGCCGCTCTGTGGGCAGCACAAAGGCTTCAGCAGAACCACCAAAGGCCGAGGGGTTTCTGGCCATTTCCCCGGGCCCACTGCACGCCTGCGCAGCTGGCTGAGTGCGAGCATCCTTTTCCCCCTCCTCCCCTATGCCGTACGGACCCTGGGCAGCAAAAGAAAGATCCTGGGAGTCTGTGTATGTTAACATAATCTGTATTTACATGGAAAAAGAAAAAAAATAAATAAAATAAAATTCTTGAAGAAAAACAAAATAAAACTTGACTCAGGGGGCCCCAGCGAAAAGAGCTTCTGGGATCAATCCTCCACAGAGCTCTGGCAGGGCAGGCAGCCGAGCCATGACGGACGAGGAGGCCGTGTCTTCCACGCCCTGCGCAGGTGATTTTGGAGCCACTGGAACCTGGAGATGGGAGCCCGCTCTCCTGACCTGACGATGCACAGCGTTTGAATTGCCAGGCTTCCGACGGCGAGGCTGACGTCGTTCGTTTTGTCTTCAAGGGCTGCGAGAGAGAGGAACAGAGGCACGGTCAGAAGCTGGAGCTGCAGGGAGCCGAGGAAGAGCCCCCTGCCAGGGCCACAACAGCCGGCTCTTGCCATGGCCAGGAGGGAGAAGGGAGCAAGGGGATCAGCCCGAAGCTGCTGGCCACGAATGGCCCGCGTGGCCCTGAAATCTCCGTGTGCTCTGCCCACGGGAGCAGAGCCCTCCGCAGCCGGGGCAGGGCTTGCAGCTCCCCCCGGCAGCCCCCGCTGTCAGCCCGCTGCCCTCACTCACCAGCGCAGATCAGCTGCAGCTCTTGCTGCTGCCCCCTCAGGTGCCGCCCGGCCATGCCTGTGAACACAGAGCCTGTCATGGCCCCAGCGGCACAGCTCCCTGCCAGCGCCGCTGCGGCGCTGTGGCCACACGGGCTGCCGGCCCGGCAGGGCTCAGCTCAGCCCATGCGGCACGCTGTCGCCCCAGGGCACGGCTGTCAGAGGGCGGCAGCAGCAATGCCCAGGCCAGGCGGGGCTCCACGGCGCCGGGCGCGGCTGCCGCTGCCGGGGCAGCAGGCGGGGCCGGGGCCGAGCTGCGGCGGGCCGGGGAAGGGAGCCCGGGCTCGTAACTCACCCATGAAGCTGATGGCCGCCTCTCGCAGGGGCTCCTGTGGGCTCTCCAGGTAGCGCAGGGCTCGGCGCAGGTGCTCGGCTGCTCTGCTCCTGTCCTCTGCCAGCTGGAGAGAGCGGCAGGAGGGAAGGGTTGGCGCGGGCTCAGGCCCTGGGCCGGGCGCTGCCTGCGCCAAGCCCCGGCCTCCCCCGGCCACACAGCCCTGAGGCGCGGCCAGCAGCCGCTGGCGCCGGGCTCCCGAGAGGGGAGGGGGAGAGGGCCGGCTGCTGCCCGGGGAGCCGCGGTGCCGCCCCTGCCCCGCAGCTCCGCCGGGCCGGGCTTTCATGGGCACCCGGCTCGGGCCCACGGGAGCCTGGAGAGGAGCCCGCGCGGCCTCTGGCTGCAGCAGCGCGCAGGGGCACAGCTGCCCGGCCCGCACACTGAGCACCGCCCTCAGGGGCCTTCTCCTGGCTGAGGTGGGGATTCCAGGCCGTCCTTACCAGGCACTTGCTGAACTTCCACAGTTTCTGCTCCTTCAGCAGCTTTTTGAGATCCCTCCTCTTGATGAACTTGACCGCATAAAGCAGCGTTTCCCGAGAAGCCTGGAGAGCAGCAGAGACGCGGAGATGGCCCCGCAGCCCAGGGCTCGGGACCCGCCTCCCCCTGCCATGGCCTGCGGGAGGCTGCGGTCCAGCAGGCGCAGGGCAGGAGGCAGCCGAGCCCCGTGCCAGGCGGACAGCAGCAGCCCACGAGTCCTCACCTCTGCCACATGCTGATTCTCATCATTGCAGTGGAAGAAGAGTGGAAGCAGGCTCTGTTGCACAGGGCTTTCCAAAGGGTTTTCTCTCTCTTCCAAGTACTCCATCATGTCTCGGAAGAGTTTTATGGAGAGCAGCTGTACCTGGCTATTATCCTAGACGAAAAAAAAATGAAAAAACACCTCAGCATTGGCTCCTCCGGGCGCCCTGGGCACAGGGCTGGAAATGCACAGGGCACACAGTTTCCAGGCAGCACCCAGTGGCTGTAGCTGGGGGCACAGAGCCTTACGTGGTCAAAGAGCGGCAGGAGTGCCTCAGCCAGCTGCACGGCAATGGGGGTTGACATCAGCATGTGTTTGTGCAGGAGTATAAAGCTGAGTGTGATGAGTGTCATCCCAGCTGTCTCTGCATCTTTGTCGGCCAGTAGGCGCATGAGGCTTTCGGTCAAGCTCCACATTCTTTCGGCCTGTGCGCAACACAAGTCTGTGAAGTCCCACCCTGCTGCCACAGGGCCCAGAGGCCAAAGGACTGTCCTGAAGCACTGGGGTAGCTGAAGCAGGAGGCAGGAGAGCTGGGAGCAGCTTCCCCAGTGCCCAAAGGCCAGGCCAGGCCAGGCGACTGCGTTCCCAGTGCAGCTTCAGCCACCGCCCCCTTCTCACCATTGAGGGATCATCAATGAGCTCCAGAAGGGCCCTGAGCGCCAGGCGACGCCTCTCCCTGCACTCGCTCTGCAGGTACCTTGAAGAGACCTTCACAACACTGTCGCCACATTCACTAGAATCCAGGCACACGAGGACCTGAAAGGCACAGGCCAGTGATGGGGGAGCCGGCCGGCAGGAGCCCGCAGCCGCACAGGGCTGGGCCCAGGACGCAGCAGCAGCAGCAGCACAGGGTGCGGGCACCGTCCCAGGTGTCTGCGGCCACGAGAGGGCAGAGAGCTGGGAGGCAGCACAGCCAGGCAGCGCTGGACACCCGGCTCACCTCCACAAGGAATGCCAGGGCGGGCAGATCCCAGTGTGGCTCCTGTGTGCTGAGCAGCCAGAGGAGGTGGAGTGCAATACTGGAACACAAGCGATGACAAGCGTGGCGCATCTCCCTAGGAGGGCAAAAAAGGGACCAGGAAGCTGAGCAAATCTCTCCAAGGACAGGCTTACAGAGCCTGGTGGTCTTTTACCACCACTCTGCATGGGGACCTGGGCCCTTTAGGAGGTGTCTCCTCCTGTGCTCTCTCCCCTCGCAGCCTTTTCCAGTCTGCTTGGCCGTCCCTCAGTGTGTCCTTAGCTGTCCCTCAGTGTGTCCCAGGGTCTCGGGGAATGTGTGGGACGGCTCGGGCACAGAGCACAAATGGCAGGATCAACGGGGAGAAAGTGAGTCTCACCTGGCCAGCAGACCCATGGCATAGTGGCGGGTGTCAGCACAGAGCAGCGTGTCCCAGCCACGCTTGCCTTCCACTGACAACACCACATCCTTGTACTGCTTTTGGCAGAGCAGGGACTTCAGGGTCTGCACTGCAAACCTGTGTGCACAGCAAAGCCCAGGTCACTCTGGCAGCACTGGCTCCTTTGCAGGCCACGTGTCAGGCAGGGACAGGAGGAGTGGGATGGAGCACCTGTTGGGGCTGATGACAAGACCGTGCTCTTCCAGGCAATCCTTCCAGAAGGTTTGGACCTCCTCTGGCATCTCTTCTGTGCTGGAGAACACTTGGAAGAGCAGATGAACAAAAAGGCGGGGGAAATATGGCCTCACTACACGTGGGACAGAGGACTCTTGGAGGATCTTCCACATCACCACGGTCGCCTGCAAAGGACAAAGCCCCCCGAGAGAGCGCTCAGTGCCGAGGTGTCCGTGTGGCAGGGCCCGAGCGTGGCAGGGAGAGGCCCGGAGAGACCTTGGCAGGGGAGCACGGGGCCTGGTGGGGCTGAAGCTGGCCCTGGGCCAGGTTTCCGGCCAGCGCCTGAGGCAGGCAGATGCAGTGGGGGAAGGAGGATGGAGAGCTGCTGGAGAGGCGGCCTTGGGGCCAGCAAAGGCCAGTTGCGGAAACTCACAGCCAGGGCAAAGACAGCCGTTTTGTCCCCATCCGAGGTGCACGTGCTGTACTCTGGCCAGCTCCCCAGCACATCCAGGAGGATCAGCTGCACTGGCTCCGCGGTCCTGGACGAGCACATGATGGTCTTCCACATGGAGGTGGCAGCTCTGCGGGATTAGAGCTCTGTCTCAGGGGGGATCTCAGACACAGCAGCGTGGCCTGGGCATCCCTAGGGGCCTGGGCTGAGCGCCGGCTCTTCCTCTGCCCACTGGCCCTTGCCAGCAGCAGCCAGGCAGCCAAGCTGTGTGAGGACGGGCCCTGAGGGGCAGCAAGGCAGCATGGCAGCAGGCTAAGGGGCTGACGTGCCAGGGCTGGGAAAGGCAGCAGCCAGAGGGTTCTGGAACTCTCTAGCTCAGACACCTGGGCCAGGCGATACAGGGTGATGGGCTTGGGAGGCCTGAGCCCTCTGGGCAGGTGGGCCCCATACCTGTCACAGGACGGGGCCACACGCAGGAGCGTCACGACTGCGTCAGCCGGCTGTGCTTTGGTGAGTTTCAGCAGGGCCTTGTCCAGCCTGTGCTGGGCAGAATCATTGGCCAGGAGCCATCGGTGAATGTACCTCACCATGGCAGGCACCTGCGGGAGGCACGGGGAGACTTGGAAAGCTGCCAGAGAGAGCAATGTCCCCAGGCTCCCCAGAGAAGTGCTTTCCTTGCCAGCGCACTGCCATGGCCTCAAAGGCTCTGAGGGAGCAGCAGGCGTGGCTGGGGAAGCCACGTGACTCCTGGGGGAACTGAAGCCTGGCCCCAGGCTGCTTACTTGTTCTGGCCTGGCAACACCCTTCTCCAGGAGCAAATCCAGCAGGGTGGCACTGGTCTCATGCTTGAGGAGCTCGGAGTGAGCTGTGAGCCCAGTGCCCATGGTGCGGGTCTCTTCCTGCCGAATGCTCCGGATGAAGTGGCAGACGAGCTGTAGGAGAAGGGCAAGAAGCCGCGGATGTTGCATGGAGTGCTGCACACACGGTGCTGGGCTGAGCAGGGACAGCAGGCCCAGCCCGGGTGGGGGTGGCTGCAGGTACCTGCGCTGTTCAATGGAAGCGGCCACGGCTGGATTCCTGCTCATGTGTGCGCTCCACAGCTTCATCTGGCAAAGAGGGAGCGCAGCCAGAGCTGAGGGGCTGCGGGAGAGGCCGGAGAACACAGCCCAGCCCTGCACTCCCCAGGCAGGGAGAGCCCTGCGATGCCCCAGGGGGATGGAGCGAGGCCGCTGAGGGGTGTCTGCCTGGCGCCTCTTCCGGCCTGTCCGTGGGCATTTCCCCAGGGGATTGCATGGCATGGCATGGCATGGCATGGCATGGCATGGCATGGCATGGCATGGCATGGCATGGCATGGGGCCAAGTTGGCTGCAGGCTCCAGGCCTGCAGCCCAGTTCTGCCACTCACCCCCCTGTGGTGGATGGAAGGGCACCACCTCTTCAGTCTCCCGTGCTGGGGCTGCTCCAGGGCCGCCTTCCTCCTCCTCCACCCAGGCCATCTTGGGCACTCTCGGGGGTCTCTGCTCCATGTCTGTGGCTGGAGCTACTTGCAGGAGAGGTGCCCTGGGAAAGCTCCAGGGCACCAAGTCCCACGCTCTGCCCTTGAGGGCAGCTGCAGAATAGAAGGCTTGGAAGGCCACGGGTCACCGAGTCCTGTGCTCTGGCCTTGAGCTCAGCTGCAGGAAGAACGCTGCAGAAAAGCTCCTGGTCAGACGGGAACGAGTGCGCTGTGTGGGGGCTCCTCACAGCACTGCTCTGTCCCGTTGTGCCCCGCTGCTTGCTCCCAGCACCGGGCAAGCTTCTATTTCCCACGTGTCACAAAGGGGCCTTGGAGACCGGGTTCCGTTCCATGGCACGGTGACCGTGCTGCAGCGTGCCACCCAGGGCCCTTGCACACACTGCCTCCTGCCCTGGGGCCGGCCCCAGCCCCGCTAAAGTGGCCCAGCTTGGAAGGAATCCCTGGCCCCAGGTGTCTAAGACAGCCTGACAGAATCTTTAGGAAGGGCTCAGACCATAAGCAAAGGCCGCCCTGCTCTGCGGGCTCAGGCCTATCCCCATATCTTTCCCTGAGAGCATTTGAATTTCTAAATGAGAATCATTTGAAGGGAGGGGATTTACATTTTCCATTCCAGAGAAGACTTCTGCCTTCCTTAGCAGACACCTCTCTCTTCAAACCAAGACAATTCTTTGTCATCTTGACGATGCGCAGTTGCTGGGAAGCCCCGTTTTACTCCAGGGACCTTAAGAACCATTCCCAGCAACTGGGAAAATCCTAGGTGTTCCATCCACCCATAGATGAACTCTCCAAATTTGCCCCGAAAGTGGGTCCAGCTTTTATAGGCCAAAAAGAGCAAGTCCAAGTGACTCGATGATATTTTTTAGCCGGGATAGCCCTGCAGCTGATGGCACACTTCACAGTCAGCAGGGGACACAGCTAGGCCAAAGCCCAGACCTCTTCTGGGAAACTTTCTCTTCAAACACCCTTCAAACAAGCCTCCATGCAAGTCAGTTGGGAAAGTTTCTTCAAATGATCCATTTCTGGCACCTGACTACACAGGGTTATGTGAAAGATTCTAAAGCAGCCGCTCTGGAGTCAGAGAGGCAGCCCTGAGAGTCCTTGTCATCTATTTGTAGCTAAATCCCACTTTTGGGGAGTTGAAGGAGTTTGGAACGAGCTAGAGAGCGGACCTCTGAGTTTTTTAGATGATGCCATTGCTTTTTCTTCTCTTCTACATAGGCAGGAAGGGTGAGTTGGGCTCACATCTCCACCGCATGGCTCACAGGGCCGCAAGACTTGTAGTTACAAGAGCTTTGAAGGATTTCTTGGCCAAGAAGACACGGCCAACAAGGATTTTTATGTTTTGGACCCAATCTTCAAGATTTCATCTTACGGACTCATGCTCTCGGAGTGTCTAGCTGGTCAGAGTGACCGCGAGATAAGTTAGAAAGTCTCTTTTCCCAGCCCGGTGGTGGAAGAAGGAGTCCGAGCTCTTCATTTCTCAGTCTCAAGGTTGTTGATTGTATCTTATCTATAAAATTCTTTCTCCTGTCCTGCCGAGGTCCGCTCAGCAAGACAGTCTAAGGCACTCTGCCTCCTCTGGGGTGGTGTTATCTTTTTCTACTAAAAACTACCTGTACAACAGTTACAATTACTTTCCAATCCCTATCGTCTATGTCGGACAGCGAGCTTCTACTCTAGACCAATCTCAAATGCCAACATCACAGCAGAAGATGGAGGCCAAGAAGAAGGAGAAAGGCTGGACGTGCCCAGATTGCTCCATCTGGCCCCCTGAAGCCCCATTCTAAAAACCCTCAAAATCTAGTTTTCCACTCTGGGATAAATTCACTATCATTCTACTTCAACTTTTGTGGCTGGTCATTCTTCATACAAGGTTGGGGATTGTTTTTTCCAAGGGCTAAATCAAAGGCACAGGGGTCTTGGGCTCTGTGCCAAGCTCTCTGAGCCCTCTGACAGGGTCTCGAGTCCTGCAGGGCAGCCAGAGGTATTTCCTGGGTTCCCACATCATGCTGACAGTGTAAGCTTCCTTAGCCAGTCATGCTATGACACACAAACCTACAGCACTGCATCCTAAACTTCTTGTTTACCATTGTAACTACTTGGATTTTTTCCTAGATCTTGAACTCGAAAACTCTAAACTTTCCTCCACTTCAACTTTCCTCCCCGTGTCGCTGCTATAAACTGGAAATCCGCATTCTCGCTCCTATCACCTAAGTTTGGGAGCCCTTTGCAAGGTCTCAGATCAAACCCTGTGCTTAATTCTAAGCTTTGCTGACAAGACCAAAGGTCTGAGATTTCTCTGCATTTGGGTTTCCAGCAACACTGATGCTGTTAGTTGCAGAGTGCCCAGGATGCGTCTTGCAGGTCAACTCTGGCAGGAACAAGGCGGCTGCCAGGGGGCTGCTTGTGGCCTCTGACAGCCCATTGCCCACGGCTTGCCAGCGGCCCAGCCCCTCAGGGGCTGCCCCAGCCCGGCCAAGCTGCCCGGCAGCAGCGCCGCAGCCCCACAGCAGCTCCAGAGCAGCCCCATGCAGAGGCACCTGGGAGCCCTCAGCAAGGCAGCCGGCAGCACACGGGCAGGAGGACACGGCTGGCGCTTCCTGCCTGGCCCAGGGCTTGTGGCCATCTCCAGGCGCCTCTCTGGCAGGGATCCCCGCAGCTCCGGCCCCTGCCCAGCCGCTCTGTGGGCAGCACAAAGGCTTCAGCAGAACCACCAAAGGCCGAGGGGTTTCTGGCCATTTCCCCGGGCCCACTGCACGCCTGCGCAGCTGGCTGAGTGCGAGCATCCTTTTCCCCCTCCTCCCCTATGCCGTACGGACCCTGGGCAGCAAAAGAAAGATCCTGGGAGTCTGTGTATGTTAACATAATCTGTATTTACATGGAAAAAGAAAAAAAATAAATAAAATAAAATTCTTGAAGAAAAACAAAATAAAACTTGACTCAGGGGGCCCCAGCGAAAAGAGCTTCTGGGATCAATCCTCCACAGAGCTCTGGCAGGGCAGGCAGCCGAGCCATGACGGACGAGGAGGCCGTGTCTTCCACGCCCTGCGCAGGTGATTTTGGAGCCACTGGAACCTGGAGATGGGAGCCCGCTCTCCTGACCTGACGATGCACAGCGTTTGAATTGCCAGGCTTCCGACGGCGAGGCTGACGTCGTTCGTTTTGTCTTCAAGGGCTGCGAGAGAGAGGAACAGAGGCACGGTCAGAAGCTGGAGCTGCAGGGAGCCGAGGAAGAGCCCCCTGCCAGGGCCACAACAGCCGGCTCTTGCCATGGCCAGGAGGGAGAAGGGAGCAAGGGGATCAGCCCGAAGCTGCTGGCCACGAATGGCCCGCGTGGCCCTGAAATCTCCGTGTGCTCTGCCCACGGGAGCAGAGCCCTCCGCAGCCGGGGCAGGGCTTGCAGCTCCCCCCGGCAGCCCCCGCTGTCAGCCCGCTGCCCTCACTCACCAGCGCAGATCAGCTGCAGCTCTTGCTGCTGCCCCCTCAGGTGCCGCCCGGCCATGCCTGTGAACACAGAGCCTGTCATGGCCCCAGCGGCACAGCTCCCTGCCAGCGCCGCTGCGGCGCTGTGGCCACACGGGCTGCCGGCCCGGCAGGGCTCAGCTCAGCCCATGCGGCACGCTGTCGCCCCAGGGCACGGCTGTCAGAGGGCGGCAGCAGCAATGCCCAGGCCAGGCGGGGCTCCACGGCGCCGGGCGCGGCTGCCGCTGCCGGGGCAGCAGGCGGGGCCGGGGCCGAGCTGCGGCGGGCCGGGGAAGGGAGCCCGGGCTCGTAACTCACCCATGAAGCTGATGGCCGCCTCTCGCAGGGGCTCCTGTGGGCTCTCCAGGTAGCGCAGGGCTCGGCGCAGGTGCTCGGCTGCTCTGCTCCTGTCCTCTGCCAGCTGGAGAGAGCGGCAGGAGGGAAGGGTTGGCGCGGGCTCAGGCCCTGGGCCGGGCGCTGCCTGCGCCAAGCCCCGGCCTCCCCCGGCCACACAGCCCTGAGGCGCGGCCAGCAGCCGCTGGCGCCGGGCTCCCGAGAGGGGAGGGGGAGAGGGCCGGCTGCTGCCCGGGGAGCCGCGGTGCCGCCCCTGCCCCGCAGCTCCGCCGGGCCGGGCTTTCATGGGCACCCGGCTCGGGCCCACGGGAGCCTGGAGAGGAGCCCGCGCGGCCTCTGGCTGCAGCAGCGCGCAGGGGCACAGCTGCCCGGCCCGCACACTGAGCACCGCCCTCAGGGGCCTTCTCCTGGCTGAGGTGGGGATTCCAGGCCGTCCTTACCAGGCACTTGCTGAACTTCCACAGTTTCTGCTCCTTCAGCAGCTTTTTGAGATCCCTCCTCTTGATGAACTTGACCGCATAAAGCAGCGTTTCCCGAGAAGCCTGGAGAGCAGCAGAGACGCGGAGATGGCCCCGCAGCCCAGGGCTCGGGACCCGCCTCCCCCTGCCATGGCCTGCGGGAGGCTGCGGTCCAGCAGGCGCAGGGCAGGAGGCAGCCGAGCCCCGTGCCAGGCGGACAGCAGCAGCCCACGAGTCCTCACCTCTGCCACATGCTGATTCTCATCATTGCAGTGGAAGAAGAGTGGAAGCAGGCTCTGTTGCACAGGGCTTTCCAAAGGGTTTTCTCTCTCTTCCAAGTACTCCATCATGTCTCGGAAGAGTTTTATGGAGAGCAGCTGTACCTGGCTATTATCCTAGACGAAAAAAAAATGAAAAAACACCTCAGCATTGGCTCCTCCGGGCGCCCTGGGCACAGGGCTGGAAATGCACAGGGCACACAGTTTCCAGGCAGCACCCAGTGGCTGTAGCTGGGGGCACAGAGCCTTACGTGGTCAAAGAGCGGCAGGAGTGCCTCAGCCAGCTGCACGGCAATGGGGGTTGACATCAGCATGTGTTTGTGCAGGAGTATAAAGCTGAGTGTGATGAGTGTCATCCCAGCTGTCTCTGCATCTTTGTCGGCCAGTAGGCGCATGAGGCTTTCGGTCAAGCTCCACATTCTTTCGGCCTGTGCGCAACACAAGTCTGTGAAGTCCCACCCTGCTGCCACAGGGCCCAGAGGCCAAAGGACTGTCCTGAAGCACTGGGGTAGCTGAAGCAGGAGGCAGGAGAGCTGGGAGCAGCTTCCCCAGTGCCCAAAGGCCAGGCCAGGCCAGGCGACTGCGTTCCCAGTGCAGCTTCAGCCACCGCCCCCTTCTCACCATTGAGGGATCATCAATGAGCTCCAGAAGGGCCCTGAGCGCCAAGCGACGCCTCTCCCTGCACTCGCTCTGCAGGTACCTTGAAGAGACCTTCACAACACTGTCGCCACATTCACTCGAATCCAGGCACACGAGGACCTGAAAGGCACAGGCCAGTGATGGGGGAGCCGGCCGGCAGGAGCCCGCAGCCGCACAGGGCTGGGCCCAGGACGCAGCAGCAGCAGCAGCACAGGGTGCGGGCACCGTCCCAGGTGTCTGCGGCCACGAGAGGGCAGAGAGCTGGGAGGCAGCACAGCCAGGCAGCGCTGGACACCCGGCTCACCTCCACAAGGAATGCCAGGGCGGGCAGATCCCAGTGTGGCTCCTGTGTGCTGAGCAGCCAGAGGAGGTGGAGTGCAATACTGGAACACAAGCGATGACAAGCGTGGCGCATCTCCCTAGGAGGGCAAAAAAGGGACCAGGAAGCTGAGCAAATCTCTCCAAGGACAGGCTTACAGAGCCTGGTGGTCTTTTACCACCACTCTGCATGGGGACCTGGGCCCTTTAGGAGGTGTCTCCTCCTGTGCTCTCTCCCCTCGCAGCCTTTTCCAGTCTGCTTGGCCGTCCCTCAGTGTGTCCTTAGCTGTCCCTCAGTGTGTCCCAGGGTCTCGGGGAATGTGTGGGACGGCTCGGGCACAGAGCACAAATGGCAGGATCAACGGGGAGAAAGTGAGTCTCACCTGGCCAGCAGACCCATGGCATAGTGGCGGGTGTCAGCACAGAGCAGCGTGTCCCAGCCACGCTTGCCTTCCACTGACAACACCACATCCTTGTACTGCTTTTGGCAGAGCAGGGACTTCAGGGTCTGCACTGCAAACCTGTGTGCACAGCAAAGCCCAGGTCACTCTGGCAGCACTGGCTCCTTTGCAGGCCACGTGTCAGGCAGGGACAGGAGGAGTGGGATGGAGCACCTGTTGGGGCTGATGACAAGACCGTGCTCTTCCAGGCAATCCTTCCAGAAGGTTTGGACCTCCTCTGGCATCTCTTCTGTGCTGGAGAACACTTGGAAGAGCAGATGAACAAAAAGGCGGGGGAAATATGGCCTCACTACACGTGGGACAGAGGACTCTTGGAGGATCTTCCACATCACCACGGTCGCCTGCAAAGGACAAAGCCCCCCGAGAGAGCGCTCAGTGCCGAGGTGTCCGTGTGGCAGGGCCCGAGCGTGGCAGGGAGAGGCCCGGAGAGACCTTGGCAGGGGAGCACGGGGCCTGGTGGGGCTGAAGCTGGCCCTGGGCCAGGTTTCCGGCCAGCGCCTGAGGCAGGCAGATGCAGTGGGGGAAGGAGGATGGAGAGCTGCTGGAGAGGCGGCCTTGGGGCCAGCAAAGGCCAGTTGCGGAAACTCACAGCCAGGGCAAAGACAGCCGTTTTGTCCCCATCCGAGGTGCACGTGCTGTACTCTGGCCAGCTCCCCAGCACATCCAGGAGGATCAGCTGCACTGGCTCCGCGGTCCTGGACGAGCACATGATGGTCTTCCACATGGAGGTGGCAGCTCTGCGGGATTAGAGCTCTGTCTCAGGGGGGATCTCAGACACAGCAGCGTGGCCTGGGCATCCCTAGGGGCCTGGGCTGAGCGCCGGCTCTTCCTCTGCCCACTGGCCCTTGCCAGCAGCAGCCAGGCAGCCAAGCTGTGTGAGGACGGGCCCTGAGGGGCAGCAAGGCAGCATGGCAGCAGGCTAAGGGGCTGACGTGCCAGGGCTGGGAAAGGCAGCAGCCAGAGGGTTCTGGAACTCTCTAGCTCAGACACCTGGGCCAGGCGATACAGGGTGATGGGCTTGGGAGGCCTGAGCCCTCTGGGCAGGTGGGCCCCATACCTGTCACAGGACGGGGCCACACGCAGGAGCGTCACGACTGCGTCAGCCGGCTGTGCTTTGGTGAGTTTCAGCAGGGCCTTGTCCAGCCTGTGCTGGGCAGAATCATTGGCCAGGAGCCATCGGTGAATGTACCTCACCATGGCAGGCACCTGCGGGAGGCACGGGGAGACTTGGAAAGCTGCCAGAGAGAGCAATGTCCCCAGGCTCCCCAGAGAAGTGCTTTCCTTGCCAGCGCACTGCCATGGCCTCAAAGGCTCTGAGGGAGCAGCAGGCGTGGCTGGGGAAGCCACGTGACTCCTGGGGGAACTGAAGCCTGGCCCCAGGCTGCTTACTTGTTCTGGCCTGGCAACACCCTTCTCCAGGAGCAAATCCAGCAGGGCGGCACTGGTCTCATGCTTGAGGAGCTCGGAGTGAGCTGTGAGCCCAGTGCCCATGGTGCGGGTCTCTTCCTGCCGAATGCTCCGGATGAAGTGGCAGACGAGCTGTAGGAGAAGGGCAAGAAGCCGCGGATGTTGCATGGAGTGCTGCACACACGGTGCTGGGCTGAGCAGGGACAGCAGGCCCAGCCCGGGTGGGGGTGGCTGCAGGTACCTGCGCTGTTCGATGGAAGCGGCCACGGCTGGATTCCTGCTCATGTGTGCGCTCCACAGCTTCATCTGGCAAAGAGGGAGCGCAGCCAGAGCTGAGGGGCTGCGGGAGAGGCCGGAGAACACAGCCCAGCCCTGCACTCCCCAGGCAGGGAGAGCCCTGCGATGCCCCAGGGGGATGGAGCGAGGCCGCTGAGGGGTGTCTGCCTGGCGCCTCTTCCGGCCTGTCCGTGGGCATTTCCCCAGGGGATTGCATGGCATGGCATGGCATGGCATGGCATGGCATGGCATGGCATGGCATGGCATGGCATGGCATGGCATGGCATGGCATGGCATGGGGCCAAGTTGGCTGCAGGCTCCAGGCCTGCAGCCCAGTTCTGCCACTCACCCCCCTGTGGTGGATGGAAGGGCACCACCTCTTCAGTCTCCCGTGCTGGGGCTGCTCCAGGGCCGCCTTCCTCCTCCTCCACCCAGGCCATCTTGGGCACTCTCGGGGGTCTCTGCTCCATGTCTGTGGCTGGAGCTACTTGCAGGAGAGGTGCCCTGGGAAAGCTCCAGGGCACCAAGTCCCACGCTCTGCCCTTGGGGGCAGCTGCAGAATAGAAGGCTTGGAAGGCCACGGGTCACCGAGTCCTGTGCTCTGGCCTTGAGCTCAGCTGCAGGAAGAACGCTGCAGAAAAGCTCCTGGTCAGACGGGAACGAGTGCGCTGTGTGGGGGCTCCTCACAGCACTGCTCTGTCCCGTTGTGCCCCGCTGCTTGCTCCCAGCACCGGGCAAGCTTCTATTTCCCACGTGTCACAAAGGGGCCTTGGAGACCGGGTTCCGTTCCATGGCACGGTGACCGTGCTGCAGCGTGCCACCCAGGGCCCTTGCACACACTGCCTCCTGCCCTGGGGCCGGCCCCAGCCCCGCTAAAGTGGCCCAGCTTGGAAGGAATCCCTGGCCCCAGGTGTCTAAGACAGCCTGACAGAATCTTTAGGAAGGGCTCAGACCATAAGCAAAGGCCGCCCTGCTCTGCGGGCTCAGGCCTATCCCCATATCTTTCCCTGAGAGCATTTGAATTTCTAAATGAGAATCATTTGAAGGGAGGGGATTTACATTTTCCATTCCAGAGAAGACTTCTGCCTTCCTTAGCAGACACCTCTCTCTTCAAACCAAGACAATTCTTTGTCATCTTGACGATGCGCAGTTGCTGGGAAGCCCCGTTTTACTCCAGGGACCTTAAGAACCATTCCCAGCAACTGGGAAAATCCTAGGTGTTCCATCCACCCATAGATGAACTCTCCAAATTTGCCCCGAAAGTGGGTCCAGCTTTTATAGGCCAAAAAGAGCAAGTCCAAGTGACTCGATGATATTTTTTAGCCGGGATAGCCCTGCAGCTGATGGCACACTTCACAGTCAGCAGGGGACACAGCTAGGCCAAAGCCCAGACCTCTTCTGGGAAACTTTCTCTTCAAACACCCTTCAAACAAGCCTCCATGCAAGTCAGTTGGGAAAGTTTCTTCAAATGATCCATTTCTGGCACCTGACTACACAGGGTTATGTGAAAGATTCTAAAGCAGCCGCTCTGGAGTCAGAGAGGCAGCCCTGAGAGTCCTTGTCATCTATTTGTAGCTAAATCCCACTTTTGGGGAGTTGAAGGAGTTTGGAACGAGCTAGAGAGCGGACCTCTGAGTTTTTTAGATGATGCCATTGCTTTTTCTTCTCTTCTACATAGGCAGGAAGGGTGAGTTGGGCTCACATCTCCACCGCATGGCTCACAGGGCCACAAGACTTGTAGTTACAAGAGCTTTGAAGGATTTCTTGGCCAAGAAGACACGGCCAACAAGGATTTTTATGTTTTGGACCCAATCTTCAAGATTTCATCTTACGGACTCATGCTCTCGGAGTGTCTAGCTGGTCAGAGTGACCGCGAGATAAGTTAGAAAGTCTCTTTTCCCAGCCCGGTGGTGGAAGAAGGAGTCCGAGCTCTTCATTTCTCAGTCTCAAGGTTGTTGATTGTATCTTATCTATAAAATTCTTTCTCCTGTCCTGCCGAGGTCCGCTCAGCAAGACAGTCTAAGGCACTCTGCCTCCTCTGGGGTGGTGTTATCTTTTTCTACTAAAAACTACCTGTACAACAGTTACAATTACTTTCCAATCCCTATCGTCTATGTCGGACAGCGAGCTTCTACTCTAGACCAATCTCAAATGCCAACATCACAGCAGAAGATGGAGGCCAAGAAGAAGGAGAAAGGCTGGACGTGCCCAGATTGCTCCATCTGGCCCCCTGAAGCCCCATTCTAAAAACCCTCAAAATCTAGTTTTCCACTCTGGGATAAATTCACTATCATTCTACTTCAACTTTTGTGGCTGGTCATTCTTCATACAAGGTTGGGGATTGTTTTTTCCAAGGGCTAAATCAAAGGCACAGGGGTCTTGGGCTCTGTGCCAAGCTCTCTGAGCCCTCTGACAGGGTCTCGAGTCCTGCAGGGCAGCCAGAGGTATTTCCTGGGTTCCCACATCATGCTGACAGTGTAAGCTTCCTTAGCCAGTCATGCTATGACACACAAACCTACAGCACTGCATCCTAAACTTCTTGTTTACCATTGTAACTACTTGGATTTTTTCCTAGATCTTGAACTCGAAAACTCTAAACTTTCCTCCACTTCAACTTTCCTCCCCGTGTCGCTGCTATAAACTGGAAATCCGCATTCTCGCTCCTATCACCTAAGTTTGGGAGCCCTTTGCAAGGTCTCAGATCAAACCCTGTGCTTAATTCTAAGCTTTGCTGACAAGACCAAAGGTCTGAGATTTCTCTGCATTTGGGTTTCCAGCAACACTGATGCTGTTAGTTGCAGAGTGCCCAGGATGCGTCTTGCAGGTCAACTCTGGCAGGAACAAGGCGGCTGCCAGGGGGCTGCTTGTGGCCTCTGACAGCCCATTGCCCACGGCTTGCCAGCGGCCCAGCCCCTCAGGGGCTGCCCCAGCCCGGCCAAGCTGCCCGGCAGCAGCGCCGCAGCCCCACAGCAGCTCCAGAGCAGCCCCATGCAGAGGCACCTGGGAGCCCTCAGCAAGGCAGCCGGCAGCACACGGGCAGGAGGACACGGCTGGCGCTTCCTGCCTGGCCCAGGGCTTGTGGCCATCTCCAGGCGCCTCTCTGGCAGGGATCCCCGCAGCTCCGGCCCCTGCCCAGCCGCTCTGTGGGCAGCACAAAGGCTTCAGCAGAACCACCAAAGGCCGAGGGGTTTCTGGCCATTTCCCCGGGCCCACTGCACGCCTGCGCAGCTGGCTGAGTGCGAGCATCCTTTTCCCCCTCCTCCCCTATGCCGTACGGACCCTGGGCAGCAAAAGAAAGATCCTGGGAGTCTGTGTATGTTAACATAATCTGTATTTACATGGAAAAAGAAAAAAAATAAATAAAATAAAATTCTTGAAGAAAAAAAAAATAAAACTTGACTCAGGGGGCCCCAGCGAAAAGAGCTTCTGGGATCAATCCTCCACAGAGCTCTGGCAGGGCAGGCAGCCGAGCCATGACGGACGAGGAGGCCGTGTCTTCCACGCCCTGCGCAGGTGATTTTGGAGCCACTGGAACCTGGAGATGGGAGCCCGCTCTCCTGACCTGACGATGCACAGCGTTTGAATTGCCAGGCTTCCGACGGCGAGGCTGACGTCGTTCGTTTTGTCTTCAAGGGCTGCGAGAGAGAGGAACAGAGGCACGGTCAGAAGCTGGAGCTGCAGGGAGCCGAGGAAGAGCCCCCTGCCAGGGCCACAACAGCCGGCTCTTGCCATGGCCAGGAGGGAGAAGGGAGCAAGGGGATCAGCCCGAAGCTGCTGGCCACGAATGGCCCGCGTGGCCCTGAAATCTCCGTGTGCTCTGCCCACGGGAGCAGAGCCCTCCGCAGCCGGGGCAGGGCTTGCAGCTCCCCCCGGCAGCCCCCGCTGTCAGCCCGCTGCCCTCACTCACCAGCGCAGATCAGTTGCAGCTCTTGCTGCTGCCCCCTCAGGTGCCGCCCGGCCATGCCTGTGAACACAGAGCCTGTCATGGCCCCAGCGGCACAGCTCCCTGCCAGCGCCGCTGCGGCGCTGTGGCCACACGGGCTGCCGGCCCGGCAGGGCTCAGCTCAGCCCATGCGGCACGCTGTCGCCCCAGGGCACGGCTGTCAGAGGGCGGCAGCAGCAATGCCCAGGCCAGGCGGGGCTCCACGGCGCCGGGCGCGGCTGCCGCTGCCGGGGCAGCAGGCGGGGCCGGGGCCGAGCTGCGGCGGGCCGGGGAAGGGAGCCCGGGCTCGTAACTCACCCATGAAGCTGATGGCCGCCTCTCGCAGGGGCTCCTGTGGGCTCTCCAGGTAGCGCAGGGCTCGGCGCAGGTGCTCGGCTGCTCTGCTCCTGTCCTCTGCCAGCTGGAGAGAGCGGCAGGAGGGAAGGGTTGGCGCGGGCTCAGGCCCTGGGCCGGGCGCTGCCTGCGCCAAGCCCCGGCCTCCCCCGGCCACACAGCCCTGAGGCGCGGCCAGCAGCCGCTGGCGCCGGGCTCCCGAGAGGGGAGGGGGAGAGGGCCGGCTGCTGCCCGGGGAGCCGCGGTGCCGCCCCTGCCCCGCAGCTCCGCCGGGCCGGGCTTTCATGGGCACCCGGCTCGGGCCCACGGGAGCCTGGAGAGGAGCCCGCGCAGCCTCTGGCTGCAGCAGCGCGCAGGGGCACAGCTGCCCGGCCCGCACACTGAGCACCGCCCTCAGGGGCCTTCTCCTGGCTGAGGTGGGGATTCCAGGCCGTCCTTACCAGGCACTTGCTGAACTTCCACAGTTTCTGCTCCTTCAGCAGCTTTTTGAGATCCCTCCTCTTGATGAACTTGACCGCATAAAGCAGCGTTTCCCGAGAAGCCTGGAGAGCAGCAGAGACGCGGAGATGGCCCCGCAGCCCAGGGCTCGGGACCCGCCTCCCCCTGCCATGGCCTGCAGGAGGCTGCGGTCCAGCAGGCGCAGGGCAGGAGGCAGCCGAGCCCCGTGCCAGGCGGACAGCAGCAGCCCACGAGTCCTCACCTCTGCCACATGCTGATTCTCATCATTGCAGTGGAAGAAGAGTGGAAGCAGGCTCTGTTGCACAGGGCTTTCCAAAGGGTTTTCTCTCTCTTCCAAGTACTCCATCATGTCTCGGAAGAGTTTTATGGAGAGCAGCTGTACCTGGCTATTATCCTAGATGAAAAAAAAATGAAAAAACACCTAACATTGGCTCCTCCGGGCGCCCTGGGCACAGGGCTGGAAATGCACACGGCACACAGTTTCCAGGCAGCACCCAGTGGCTGTAGCTGGGGGCACAGAGCCTTACGTGGTCAAAGAGCGGCAGGAGTGCCTCAGCCAGCTGCACGGCAATGGGGGTTGACATCAGCATGTGTTTGTGCAGGAGTATAAAGCTGAGTGTGATGAGTGTCATCCCAGCTGTCTCTGCATCTTTGTCGGCCAGTAGGCGCATGAGGCTTTCGGTCAAGCTCCACATTCTTTCGGCCTGTGCGCAACACAAGTCTGTGAAGTCCCACCCTGCTGCCACAGGGCCCAGAGGCCAAAGGACTGTCCTGAAGCACTGGGGTAGCTGAAGCAGGAGGCAGGAGAGCTGGGAGCAGCTTCCCCAGTGCCCAAAGGCCAGGCCAGGCCAGGCGACTGCGTTCCCAGTGCAGCTTCAGCCACCGCCCCCTTCTCACCATTGAGGGATCATCAATGAGCTCCAGAAGGGCCCTGAGCGCCAAGCGACGCCTCTCCCTGCACTCGCTCTGCAGGTACCTTGAAGAGACCTTCACAACACTGTCGCCACATTCACTCGAATCCAGGCACACGAGGACCTGAAAGGCACAGGCCAGTGATGGGGGAGCCGGCCGGCAGGAGCCCGCAGCCGCACAGGGCTGGGCCCAGGACGCAGCAGCAGCAGCAGCACAGGGTGCGGGCACCGTCCCAGGTGTCTGCGGCCACGAGAGGGCAGAGAGCTGGGAGGCAGCACAGCCAGGCAGCGCTGGACACCCGGCTCACCTCCACAAGGAATGCCAGGGCGGGCAGATCCCAGTGTGGCTCCTGTGTGCTGAGCAGCCAGAGGAGGTGGAGTGCAATACTGGAACACAAGCGATGACAAGCGTGGCGCATCTCCCTAGGAGGGCAAAAAAGGGACCAGGAAGCTGAGCAAATCTCTCCAAGGACAGGCTTACAGAGCCTGGTGGTCTTTTACCACCACTCTGCATGGGGACCTGGGCCCTTTAGGAGGTGTCTCCTCCTGTGCTCTCTCCCCTCGCAGCCTTTTCCAGTCTGCTTGGCCGTCCCTCAGTGTGTCCTTAGCTGTCCCTCAGTGTGTCCCAGGGTCTCGGGGAATGTGTGGGACGGCTCGGGCACAGAGCACAAATGGCAGGATCAACGGGGAGAAAGTGAGTCTCACCTGGCCAGCAGACCCATGGCATAGTGGCGGGTGTCAGCACAGAGCAGCGTGTCCCAGCCACGCTTGCCTTCCACTGACAACACCACATCCTTGTACTGCTTTTGGCAGAGCAGGGACTTCAGGGTCTGCACTGCAAACCTGTGTGCACAGCAAAGCCCAGGTCACTCTGGCAGCACTGGCTCCTTTGCAGGCCACGTGTCAGGCAGGGACAGGAGGAGTGGGATGGAGCACCTGTTGGGGCTGATGACAAGACCGTGCTCTTCCAGGCAATCCTTCCAGAAGGTTTGGACCTCCTCTGGCATCTCTTCTGTGCTGGAGAACACTTGGAAGAGCAGATGAACAAAAAGGCGGGGGAAATATGGCCTCACTACACGTGGGACAGAGGACTCTTGGAGGATCTTCCACATCACCACGGTCGCCTGCAAAGGACAAAGCCCCCCGAGAGAGCGCTCAGTGCCGAGGTGTCCGTGTGGCAGGGCCCGAGCGTGGCAGGGAGAGGCCCGGAGAGACCTTGGCAGGGGAGCATGGGGCCTGGTGGGGCTGAAGCTGGCCCTGGGCCAGGTTTCCGGCCAGCGCCTGAGGCAGGCAGATGCAGTGGGGGAAGGAGGATGGAGAGCTGCTGGAGAGGCGGCCTTGGGGCCAGCAAAGGCCAGTTGCGGAAACTCACAGCCAGGGCAAAGACAGCCGTTTTGTCCCCATCCGAGGTGCACGTGCTGGTGTACTCTGGCCAGCTCCCCAGCACATCCAGGAGGATCAGCTGCACTGGCTCCGCGGTCCTGGACGAGCACATGATGGTCTTCCACATGGAGGTGGCAGCTCTGCGGGATTAGAGCTCTGTCTCAGGGGGGATCTCAGACACAGCAGCGTGGCCTGGGCATCCCTAGGGGCCTGGGCTGAGCGCCGGCTCTTCCTCTGCCCACTGGCCCTTGCCAGCAGCAGCCAGGCAGCCAAGCTGTGTGAGGACGGGCCCTGAGGGGCAGCAAGGCAGCATGGCAGCAGGCTAAGGGGCTGACGTGCCAGGGCTGGGAAAGGCAGCAGCCAGAGGGTTCTGGAACTCTCTAGCTCAGACACCTGGGCCAGGCGATACAGGGTGATGGGCTTGGGAGGCCTGAGCCCTCTGGGCAGGTGGGCCCCATACCTGTCACAGGACGGGGCCACACGCAGGAGCGTCACGACTGCGTCAGCCGGCTGTGCTTTGGTGAGTTTCAGCAGGGCCTTGTCCAGCCTGTGCTGGGCAGAATCATTGGCCAGGAGCCATCGGTGAATGTACCTCACCATGGCAGGCACCTGCGGGAGGCACGGGGAGACTTGGAAAGCTGCCAGAGAGAGCAATGTCCCCAGGCTCCCCAGAGAAGTGCTTTCCTTGCCAGCGCACTGCCATGGCCTCAAAGGCTCTGAGGGAGCAGCAGGCGTGGCTGGGGAAGCCACGTGACTCCTGGGGGAACTGAAGCCTGGCCCCAGGCTGCTTACTTGTTCTGGCCTGGCAACACCCTTCTCCAGGAGCAAATCCAGCAGGGCGGCACTGGTCTCATGCTTGAGGAGCTCGGAGTGAGCTGTGAGCCCAGTGCCCATGGTGCGGGTCTCTTCCTGCCGAATGCTCCGGATGAAGTGGCAGACGAGCTGTAGGAGAAGGGCAAGAAGCCGCGGATGTTGCATGGAGTGCTGCACACACGGTGCTGGGCTGAGCAGGGACAGCAGGCCCAGCCCGGGTGGGGGTGGCTGCAGGTACCTGCGCTGTTCGATGGAAGCGGCCACGGCTGGATTCCTGCTCATGTGTGCGCTCCACAGCTTCATCTGGCAAAGAGGGAGCGCAGCCAGAGCTGAGGGGCTGCGGGAGAGGCCGGAGAACACAGCCCAGCCCTGCACTCCCCAGGCAGGGAGAGCCCTGCGATGCCCCAGGGGGATGGAGCGAGGCCGCTGAGGGGTGTCTGCCTGGCGCCTCTTCCGGCCTGTCCGTGGGCATTTCCCCAGGGGATTGCATGGCATGGCATGGCATGGCATGGCATGGCATGGCATGGCATGGCATGGCATGGCATGGCATGGCATGGCATGGGGCCAAGTTGGCTGCAGGCTCCAGGCCTGCAGCCCAGTTCTGCCACTCACCCCCCTGTGGTGGATGGAAGGGCACCACCTCTTCAGTCTCCCGTGCTGGGGCTGCTCCAGGGCCTTCTTCCTCCTCCTCCACCCAGGCCATCTTGGGCACTCTCGGGGGTCTCTGCTCCATGTCTGTGGCTGGAGCTACTTGCAGGAGAGGTGCCCTGGGAAAGCTCCAGGGCACCAAGTCCCACGCTCTGCCCTTGGGGGCAGCTGCAGAATAGAAGGCTTGGAAGGCCACGGGTCACCGAGTCCTGTGCTCTGGCCTTGAGCTCAGCTGCAGGAAGAACGCTGCAGAAAAGCTCCTGGTCAGACGGGAACGAGTGCGCTGTGTGGGGGCTCCTCACAGCACTGCTCTGTCCCGTTGTGCCCCGCTGCTTGCTCCCAGCACCGGGCAAGCTTCTATTTCCCACGTGTCACAAAGGGGCCTTGGAGACCGGGTTCCGTTCCATGGCACGGTGACCGTGCTGCAGCGTGCCACCCAGGGCCCTTGCACACACTGCCTCCTGCCCTGGGGCCGGCCCCAGCCCCGCTAAAGTGGCCCAGCTTGGAAGGAATCCCTGGCCCCAGGTGTCTAAGACAGCCTGACAGAATCTTTAGGAAGGGCTCAGACCATAAGCAAAGGCCGCCCTGCTCTGCGGGCTCAGGCCTATCCCCATATCTTTCCCTGAGAGCATTTGAATTTCTAAATGAGAATCATTTGAAGGGAGGGGATTTACATTTTCCATTCCAGAGAAGACTTCTGCCTTCCTTAGCAGACACCTCTCTCTTCAAACCAAGACAATTCTTTGTCATCTTGACGATGCGCAGTTGCTGGGAAGCCCCGATTTACTCCAGGGACCTTAAGAACCATTCCCAGCAACTGGGAAAATCCTAGGTGTTCCATCCACCCATAGATGAACTCTCCAAATTTGCCCCGAAAGTGGGTCCAGCTTTTATAGGCCAAAAAGAGCAAGTCCAAGTGACTCGATGATATTTTTTAGCCGGGATAGCCCTGCAGCTGATGGCACACTTCACAGTCAGCAGGGGACACAGCTAGGCCAAAGCCCAGACCTCTTCTGGGAAACTTTCTCTTCAAACACCCTTCAAACAAGCCTCCATGCAAGTCAGTTGGGAAAGTTTCTTCAAATGATCCATTTCTGGCACCTGACTACACAGGGTTATGTGAAAGATTCTAAAGCAGCCGCTCTGGAGTCAGAGAGGCAGCCCTGAGAGTCCTTGTCATCTATTTGTAGCTAAATCCCACATTTGGGGAGTTGAAGGAGTTTGGAACGAGCTAGAGAGCGGACCTCTGAGTTTTTTAGATGATGCCATTGCTTTTTCTTCTCTTCTACATAGGCAGGAAGGGTGAGTTGGGCTCACATCTCCACCGCATGGCTCACAGGGCCACAAGACTTGTAGTTACAAGAGCTTTGAAGGATTTCTTGGCCAAGAAGACACGGCCAACAAGGATTTTTATGTTTTGGACCCAATCTTCAAGATTTCATCTTACGGACTCATGCTCTCGGAGTGTCTAGCTGGTCAGAGTGACCGCGAGATAAGTTAGAAAGTCTCTTTTCCCAGCCCGGTGGTGGAAGAAGGAGTCCGAGCTCTTCATTTCTCAGTCTCAAGGTTGTTGATTGTATCTTATCTATAAAATTCTTTCTCCTGTCCTGCCGAGGTCCGCTCAGCAAGACAGTCTAAGGCACTCTGCCTCCTCTGGGGTGGTGTTATCTTTTTCTACTAAAAACTACCTGTACAACAGTTACAATTACTTTCCAATCCCTATCGTCTATGTCGGACAGCGAGCTTCTACTCTAGACCAATCTCAAATGCCAACATCACAGCAGAAGATGGAGGCCAAGAAGAAGGAGAAAGGCTGGACGTGCCCAGATTGCTCCATCTGGCCCCCTGAAGCCCCATTCTAAAAACCCTCAAAATCTAGTTTTCCACTCTGGGATAAATTCACTATCATTCTACTTCAACTTTTGTGGCTGGTCATTCTTCATACAAGGTTGGGGATTGTTTTTTCCAAGGGCTAAATCAAAGGCACAGGGGTCTTGGGCTCTGTGCCAAGCTCTCTGAGCCCTCTGACAGGGTCTCGAGTCCTGCAGGGCAGCCAGAGGTATTTCCTGGGTTCCCACATCATGCTGACAGTGTAAGCTTCCTTAGCCAGTCATGCTATGACACACAAACCTACAGCACTGCATCCTAAACTTCTTGTTTACCATTGTAACTACTTGGATTTTTTCCTAGATCTTGAACTCGAAAACTCTAAACTTTCCTCCACTTCAACTTTCCTCCCCGTGTCGCTGCTATAAACTGGAAATCCGCATTCTCGCTCCTAGCACCTAAGTTTGGGAGCCCTTTGCAAGGTCTCAGATCAAACCCTGTGCTTAATTCTAAGCTTTGCTGACAAGACCAAAGGTCTGAGATTTCTCTGCATTTGGGTTTCCAACAACACTGATGCTGTTAGTTGCAGAGCGCCCAGGATGCGTCTTGCAGGTCAACTCTGGCAGGAACAAGGCGGCTGCCAGGGGGCTGCTTGTGGCCTCTGACAGCCCATTGCCCACGGCTTGCCAGCGGCCCAGCCCCTCAGGGGCTGCCCCAGCCCGGCCAAGCTGCCCGGCAGCAGCGCCGCAGCCCCACAGCAGCTCCAGAGCAGCCCCATGCAGAGGCACCTGGGAGCCCTCAGCAAGGCAGCCGGCAGCACACGGGCAGGAGGACACGGCTGGCGCTTCCTGCCTGGCCCAGGGCTTGTGGCCATCTCCAGGCACCTCTCTGGCAGGGATCCCCGCAGCTCCGGCCCCTGCCCAGCCGCTCTGTGGGCAGCACAAAGGCTTCAGCAGAACCACCAAAGGCCGAGGGGTTTCTGGCCATTTCCCCGGGCCCACTGCACGCCTGCGCAGCTGGCTGAGTGCGAGCATCCTTTTCCCCCTCCTCCCCTATGCCGTACGGACCCTGGGCAGCAAAAGAAAGATCCTGGGAGTCTGTGTACGTTAACATAGTCTATATTTACATGGTAAAAGAAAAAAAAAAAAAAAAGAAACAAAAATTCTTGAATAAACGGAAAATTCCACCTGACTCAGGTGGCCACAACAAAAACAGCTTCTGGGATCAGTTCTCCACAGAGCTCTGGCAGGGCAGGCAGCCGAGCCATGACGGACGAGGCCGTGTCTTCCACGCCCTGCGCAGGTGATTTTGGAGCCACTGGAACCTGGAGATGGGAGCCCGCTCTCCTGACCTGACGATGCACAGCGTTTGAATTGCCAGGCTTCCGACGGCGAGGCTGACGTCATTCGTTTTGTCTTCAAGGGCTGCGAGAGAGAGGAACAGAGGCACGGTCAGAAGCTGGAGCTGCAGGGAGCCGAGGAAGAGCCCCCTGCCAGGGCCATCCCAGCCGGCTCTTGCCATGGCCAGGAGGGAGAAGGGAGCAAGGGGATCAGCCCGAAGCTGCTGGCCACGAATGGCCCGCGTGGCCCTGAAATCTCCGTGTGCTCTGCCCACGGGAGCAGAGCCCTCCGCAGCCGGGGCAGGGCTTGCAGCTCTCCCCGGCAGCCCCCGCTGTCAGCCCGCTGCCCTCACTCACCAGCGCAGATCAGCTGCAGCTCTTGCTGCTGCCCCCTCAGGTGCCGCCCGGCCATGCCTGTGAACACAGAGCCTGTCATGGCCCCAGCGGCACAGCTCCCTGCCAGCGCCGCTGCGGCGCTGTGGCCACACGGGCTGCCGGCCCGGCAGGGCTCAGCTCAGCCCATGCGGCACGCTGTCGCCCCAGGGCACGGCTGTCAGAGGGCGGCAGCAGCAATGCCCAGGCCAGGCGGGGCTCCACGGCGCCGGGCGCGGCTGCCGCTGCCGGGGCAGCAAGCGGGGCCGGGGCCGAGCTGCGGCGGGCCGGGGAGGGAGCCCGGGCTCGTAACTCACCCATGAAGCTGATGGCCGCCTCTCGCAGGGGCTCCTGTGGGCTCTCCAGGTAGCGCAGGGCTCGGCGCAGGTGCTCGGCTGCTCTGCTCCTGTCCTCTGCCAGCTGGAGAGAGCGGCAGGAGGGAAGGGTTGGCGCGGGCTCAGGCCCTGGGCCGGGCGCTGCCTGTGCCAAGCCCCGGCCTCCCCCGGCCACACAGCCCTGAGGCGCGGCCAGCAGCCGCTGGCGCCGGGCTCCCGAGAGGGGAGGGGGAGAGGGCCGGCTGCTGCCCGGGGAGCCGCGGTGCCGCCCCTGCCCCGCAGCTCCGCCGGGCCGGGCTTTCATGGGCACCCGGCTCGGGCCCACGGGAGCCTGGAGAGGAGCCCGCGCGGCCTCTGGCTGCAGCAGCGCGCAGGGGCACAGCTGCCCGGCCCGCACACTGAGCACCGCCCTCAGGGGCCTTCTCCTGGCTGAGGTGGGGATTCCAGGCCGTCCTTACCAGGCACTTGCTGAACTTCCACAGTTTCTGCTCCTTCAGCAGCTTTTTGAGATCCCTCCTCTTGATGAACTTGACCGCATAAAGCAGCGTTTCCCGAGAAGCCTGGAGAGCAGCAGAGACGCGGAGATGGCCCCGCAGCCCAGGGCTCGGGACCCGCCTCCCCCTGCCATGGCCTGCAGGAGGCTGCGGTCCAGCAGGCGCAGGGCAGGAGGCAGCCGAGCCCCGTGCCAGGCGGACAGCAGCAGCCCACGAGTCCTCACCTCTGCCACATGCTGATTCTCATCATTGCAGTGGAAGAAGAGTGGAAGCAGGCTCTGTTGCACAGGGCTTTCCAAAGGGTTTTCTCTCTCTTCCAAGTACTCCATCATGTCTCGGAAGAGTTTTATGGAGAGCAGCTGTACCTGGCTATTATCCTAGATGAAAAAAAAATGAAAAAACACCTCAGCATTGGCTCCTCCGGGCGCCCTGGGCACAGGGCTGGAAATGCACACGGCACACAGTTTCCAGGCAGCACCCAGTGGCTGTAGCTGGGGGCACAGAGCCTTACGTGGTCAAAGAGCGGCAGGAGTGCCTCAGCCAGCTGCACGGCAATGGGGGTTGACATCAGCATGTGTTTGTGCAGGAGTATAAAGCTGAGTGTGATGAGTGTCATCCCAGCTGTCTCTGCATCTTTGTCCGCCAGTAGGCGCATGAGGCTTTCGGTCAAGCTCCACATTCTTTCGGCCTGTGCGCAACACAAGTCTGTGAAGTCCCACCCTGCTGCCACAGGGCCCAGAGGCCAAAGGACTGTCCTGAAGCACTGGGGTAGCTGAAGCAGGAGGCAGGAGAGCTGGCAGCAGCTGCCCCAGTGCCCAAAGGCCAGGCCAGGCCAAGCGACTGCGTTCCCAGTGCAGCTTCAGCCACCGCCCCCTTCTCACCATTGAGGGATCATCAATGAGCTCCAGAAGGGCCCTGAGCGCCAGGCGACGCCTCTCCCTGCACTCGCTCTGCAGGTACCTTGAAGAGACCTTCACAACACTGTCGCCACATTCACTAGAATCCAGGCACACGAGGACCTGAAAGGCACAGGCCAGTGATGGGGGAGCCGGCCGGCAGGAGCCCGCAGCCGCACAGGGCTGGGCCCAGGACGCAGCAGCAGCAGCAGCAGCAGCACAGGGTGCGGGCACCGTCCCAGGTGTCTGCGGCCACGAGAGGGCAGAGAGCTGGGAGGCAGCACAGCCAGGCAGCGCTGGACACCCGGCTCACCTCCACAAGGAATGCCAGGGCGGGCAGATCCCAGTGTGGCTCCTGTGTGCTGAGCAGCCAGAGGAGGTGGAGTGCAATACTGGAACACAAGCGATGACAAGCGTGGCGCATCTCCCTAGGAGGGCAAAAAAGGGACCAGGAAGCTGAGCAAATCTCTCCAAGGACAGGCTTACAGAGCCTGGTGGTCTTTTACCACCACTCTGCATGGGGACCTGGGCCCTTTAGGAGGTGTCTCCTCCTGTGCTCTCTCCCCTCGCAGCCTTTTCCAGTCTGCTTGGCCGTCCCTCAGTGTGTCCTTAGCTGTCCCTCAGTGTGTCCCAGGGTCTCGGGGAATGTGTGGGACGGCTCGGGCACAGAGCACAAATGGCAGGATCAACGGGGAGAAAGTGAGTCTCACCTGGCCAGCAGACCCATGGCATAGTGGCGGGTGTCAGCACAGAGCAGCGTGTCCCAGCCACGCTTGCCTTCCACTGACAACACCACATCCTTGTACTGCTTTTGGCAGAGCAGGGACTTCAGGGTCTGCACTGCAAACCTGTGTGCACAGCAAAGCCCAGGTCACTCTGGCAGCACTGGCTCCTTTGCAGGCCACGTGTCAGGCAGGGACAGGAGGAGTGGGATGGAGCACCTGTTGGGGCTGATGACAAGACCGTGCTCTTCCAGGCAATCCTTCCAGAAGGTTTGGACCTCCTCTGGCATCTCTTCTGTGCTGGAGAACACTTGGAAGAGCAGATGAACAAAAAGGCGGGGGAAATATGGCCTCACTACACGTGGGACAGAGGACTCTTGGAGGATCTTCCACATCACCACGGTCGCCTGCAAAGGACAAAGCCCCCCGAGAGAGCGCTCAGTGCCGAGGTGTCCGTGTGGCAGGGCCCGAGCGTGGCAGGGAGAGGCCCGGAGAGACCTTGGCAGGGGAGCACGGGGCCTGGTGGGGCTGAAGCTGGCCCTGGGCCAGGTTTCCGGCCAGCGCCTGAGGCAGGCAGATGCAGTGGGGGAAGGAGGATGGAGAGCTGCTGGAGAGGCGGCCTTGGGGCCAGCAAAGGCCAGTTGCGGAAACTCACAGCCAGGGCAAAGACAGCCGTTTTGTCCCCATCCGAGGTGCACGTGCTGTACTCTGGCCAGCTCCCCAGCACATCCAGGAGGATCAGCTGCACTGGCTCCGCGGTCCTGGACGAGCACATGATGGTCTTCCACATGGAGGTGGCAGCTCTGCGGGATTAGAGCTCTGTCTCAGGGGGGATCTCAGACACAGCAGCGTGGCCTGGGCATCCCTAGGGGCCTGGGCTGAGCGCCGGCTCTTCCTCTGCCCACTGGCCCTTGCCAGCAGCAGCCAGGCAGCCAAGCTGTGTGAGGACGGGCCCTGAGGGGCAGCAAGGCAGCATGGCAGCAGGCTAAGGGGCTGACGTGCCAGGGCTGGGAAAGGCAGCAGCCAGAGGGTTCTGGAACTCTCTAGCTCAGACACCTGGGCCAGGCGATACAGGGTGATGGGCTTGGGAGGCCTGAGCCCTCTGGGCAGGTGGGCCCCATACCTGTCACAGGACGGGGCCACACGCAGGAGCGTCACGACTGCGTCAGCCGGCTGTGCTTTGGTGAGTTTCAGCAGGGCCTTGTCCAGCCTGTGCTGGGCAGAATCATTGGCCAGGAGCCATCGGTGAATGTACCTCACCATGGCAGGCACCTGCGGGAGGCACGGGGAGACTTGGAAAGCTGCCAGAGAGAGCAATGTCCCCAGGCTCCCCAGAGAAGTGCTTTCCTTGCCAGCGCACTGCCATGGCCTCAAAGGCTCTGAGGGAGCAGCAGGCGTGGCTGGGGAAGCCACGTGACTCCTGGGGGAACTGAAGCCTGGCCCCAGGCTGCTTACTTGTTCTGGCCTGGCAACACCCTTCTCCAGGAGCAAATCCAGCAGGGCGGCACTGGTCTCATGCTTGAGGAGCTCGGAGTGAGCTGTGAGCCCAGTGCCCATGGTGCGGGTCTCTTCCTGCTGAATGCTCCGGATGAAGTGGCAGACGAGCTGTAGGAGAAGGGCAAGAAGCCGCGGATGTTGCATGGAGTGCTGCACACACGGTGCTGGGCTGAGCAGGGACAGCAGGCCCAGCCCGGGTGGGGGTGGCTGCAGGTACCTGCGCTGTTCGATGGAAGCGGCCACGGCTGGATTCCTGCTCATGTGTGCGCTCCACAGCTTCATCTGGCAAAGAGGGAGCGCAGCCAGAGCTGAGGGGCTGCGGGAGAGGCCGGAGAACACAGCCCAGCCCTGCACTCCCCAGGCAGGGAGAGCCCTGCGATGCCCCAGGGGGATGGAGCGAGGCCGCTGAGGGGTGTCTGCCTGGCGCCTCTTCCGGCCTGTCCGTGGGCATTTCCCCAGGGGATTGCATGGCATGGCATGGCATGGCATGGCATGGCATGGCATGGGGCCAAGTTGGCTGCAGGCTCCAGGCCTGCAGCCCAGTTCTGCCACTCACCCCCCTGTGGTGGATGGAAGGGCACCACCTCTTCAGTCTCCCGTGCTGGGGCTGCTCCAGGGCCGCCTTCCTCCTCCTCCACCCAGGCCATCTTGGGCACTCTCGGGGGTCTCTGCTCCATGTCTGTGGCTGGAGCTACTTGCAGGAGAGGTGCCCTGGGAAAGCTCCAGGGCACCAAGTCCCACGCTCTGCCCTTGGGGGCAGCTGCAGAATAGAAGGCTTGGAAGGCCACGGGTCACCGAGTCCTGTGCTCTGGCCTTGAGCTCAGCTGCAGGAAGAACGCTGCAGAAAAGCTCCTGGTCAGACGGGAACGAGTGCGCTGTGTGGGGGCTCCTCACAGCACTGCTCTGTCCCGTTGTGCCCCGCTGTTTGCTCCCAGCACCGGGCAAGCTTCTATTTCCCACGTGTCACAAAGGGGCCTTGGAGACCGGGTTCCGTTCCATGGCACGGTGACCGTGCTGCAGCGTGCCACCCAGGGCCCTTGCACACACTGCCTCCTGCCCTGGGGCCGGCCCCAGCCCCGCTAAAGTGGCCCAGCTTGGAAGGAATCCCTGGCCCCAGGTGTCTAAGACAGCCTGACAGAATCTTTAGGAAGGGCTCAGACCATAAGCAAAGGCCGCCCTGCTCTGCGGGCTCAGGCCTATCCCCATATCTTTCCATGAGAGCATTTGAATTTCTAAATGAGAATCATTTGAAGGGAGGGGATTTACATTTTCCATTCCAGAGAAGACTTCTGCCTTCCTTAGCAGACACCTCTCTCTTCAAACCAAGACAATTCTTTGTCATCTTGACGATGTGCAGTTGCTGAGAAGCCCCGATTTACTCCAGGGACCTTAAGAACCATTCCCAGCAACTGGGAAAATCCTAGGTGTTCCATCCACCCATAGATGAACTCTCCAAATTTGCCCCGAAAGTGGGTCCAGCTTTTATAGGCCAAAAAGAGCAAGTCCAAGTGACTCGATGATATTTTTTAGCCGGGATAGCCCTGCAGCTGATGGCACACTTCACAGTCAGCAGGGGACACAGCTAGGCCAAAGCCCAGACCTCTTCTGGGAAACTTTCTCTTCAAACACCCTTCAAACAAGCCTCCATGCAAGTCAGTTGGGAAAGTTTCTTCAAATGATCCATTTCTGGCACCTGACTACACAGGGTTATGTGAAAGATTCTAAAGCAGCCGCTCTGGAGTCAGAGAGGCAGCCCTGAGAGTCCTTGTCATCTATTTGTAGCTAAATCCCACTTTTGGGGAGTTGAAGGAGTTTGGAACGAGCTAGAGAGCGGACCTCTGAGTTTTTTAGATGATGCCATTGCTTTTTCTTCTCTTCTACATAGGCAGGAAGGGTGAGTTGGGCTCACATCTCCACCGCATGGCTCACAGGGCCGCAAGACTTGTAGTTACAAGAGCTTTGAAGGATTTCTTGGCCAAGAAGACACGGCCAACAAGGATTTTTATGTTTTGGACCCAATCTTCAAGATTTCATCTTACGGACTCATGCTCTCGGAGTGTCTAGCTGGTCAGAGTGACCGCGAGATAAGTTAGAAAGTCTCTTTTCCCAGCCCGGTGGTGGAAGAAGGAGTCAGAGCTCTTCATTTCTCAGTCTCAAGGTTGTTGATTTTATCTTATCTATAAAATTCTTTCTCCTGTCCTGCCGAGGTCCGCTCAGCAAGACAGTCTAAGGCACTCTGCCTCCTCTGGGGTGGTGTTATCTTTTTCTACTAAAAACTACCTGTACAACAGTTACAATTACTTTCCAATCCCTATCGTCTATGTCGGACAGCGAGCTTCTACTCTAGACCAATCTCAAATGCCAACATCACAGCAGAAGATGGAGGCCAAGAAGAAGGAGAAAGGCTGGACGTGCCCAGATTGCTCCATCTGGCCCCCTGAAGCCCCATTCTAAAAACCCTCAAAATCTAGTTTTCCACTCTGGGATAAATTCACTATCATTCTACTTCAACTTTTGTGGCTGGTCATTCTTCATACAAGGTTGGGGATTGTTTTTTCCAAGGGCTAAATCAAAGGCACAGGGGTCTTGGGCTCTGTGCCAAGCTCTCTGAGCCCTCTGACAGGGTCTCGAGTCCTGCAGGGCAGTCAGAGGAATTTCCTGGGTTCCCACATCATGCTGACAGTGTAAGCTTCCTTAGCCAGTCATGCTATGACACACAAACCTACAGCACTGCATCCTAAACTTCTTGTTTACCATTGTAACTACTTGGATTTTTTCCTAGATCTTGAACTCGAAAACTCTAAACTTTCCTCCACTTCAACTTTCCTCCCCGTGTCGCTGCTATAAACTAGAAATCCGCATTCTCGCTTCTATCACCTAAGTTTGGGAGCCCTTTGCAAGGTCTCAGATCAAACCCTGTGCTTAATTCTAAGCTTTGCTGACAAGACCAAAGGTCTGAGATTTCTCTGCATTTGGGTTTCCAGCAACACTGATGCTGTTAGTTGCAGAGTGCCCAGGATGCGTCTTGCAGGTCAACTCTGGCAGGAACAAGGCGGCTGCCAGGGGGCTGCTTGTGGCCTCTGACAGCCCATTGCCCACGGCTTGCCAGCGGCCCAGCCCCTCAGGGGCTGCCCCAGCCCGGCCAAGCTGCCCGGCAGCAGCGCCGCAGCCCCACAGCAGCTCCAGAGCAGCCCCATGCAGAGGCACCTGGGAGCCCTCAGCAAGGCAGCCGGCAGCACACGGGCAGGAGGACACGGCTGGCGCTTCCTGCCTGGCCCAGGGCTTGTGGCCATCTCCAGGCACCTCTCTGGCAGGGATCCCCGCAGCTCCGGCCCCTGCCCAGCCGCTCTGTGGGCAGCACAAAGGCTTCAGCAGAACCACCAAAGGCCGAGGGGTTTCTGGCCATTTCCCCGGGCCCACTGCACGCCTGCGCAGCTGGCTGAGTGCGAGCATCCTTTTCCCCCTCCTCCCCTATGCCGTACGGACCCTGGGCAGCAAAAGAAAGATCCTGGGAGTCTGTGTATGTTAACATAATCTGTATTTACATGGAAAAAGAAAAAAAATAAATAAAATAAAATTCTTGAAGAAAAACAAAATAAAACTTGACTCAGGGGGCCCCAGCGAAAAGAGCTTCTGGGATCAATCCTCCACAGAGCTCTGGCAGGGCAGGCAGCCGAGCCATGACGGACGAGGAGGCCGTGTCTTCCACGCCCTGCGCAGGTGATTTTGGAGCCACTGGAACCTGGAGATGGGAGCCCGCTCTCCTGACCTGACGATGCACAGCGTTTGAATTGCCAGGCTTCCGACGGCGAGGCTGACGTCGTTCGTTTTGTCTTCAAGGGCTGCGAGAGAGAGGAACAGAGGCACGGTCAGAAGCTGGAGCTGCAGGGAGCCGAGGAAGAGCCCCCTGCCAGGGCCATCCCAGCCGGCTCTTGCCATGGCCAGGAGGGAGAAGGGAGCAAGGGGATCAGCCCGAAGCTGCTGGCCACGAATGGCCCGCGTGGCCCTGAAATCTCCGTGTGCTCTGCCCACGGGAGCAGAGCCCTCCGCAGCCGGGGCAGGGCTTGCAGCTCCCCCCGGCAGCCCCCGCTGTCAGCCCGCTGCCCTCACTCACCAGCGCAGATCAGCTGCAGCTCTTGCTGCTGCCCCCTCAGGTGCCGCCCGGCCATGCCTGTGAACACAGAGCCTGTCATGGCCCCAGCGGCACAGCTCCCTGCCAGCGCCGCTGCGGCGCTGTGGCCACACGGGCTGCCGGCCCGGCAGGGCTCAGCTCAGCCCATGCGGCACGCTGTCGCCCCAGGGCACGGCTGTCAGAGGGCGGCAGCAGCAATGCCCAGGCCAGGCGGGGCTCCACGGCGCCGGGCGCGGCTGCCGCTGCCGGGGCAGCAGGCGGGGCCGGGGCCGAGCTGCGGCGGGCCGGGGAAGGGAGCCCGGGCTCGTAACTCACCCATGAAGCTGATGGCCGCCTCTCGCAGGGGCTCCTGTGGGCTCTCCAGGTAGCGCAGGGCTCGGCGCAGGTGCTCGGCTGCTCTGCTCCTGTCCTCTGCCAGCTGGAGAGAGCGGCAGGAGGGAAGGGTTGGCGCGGGCTCAGGCCCTGGGCCGGGCGCTGCCTGCGCCAAGCCCCGGCCTCCCCCGGCCACACAGCCCTGAGGCGCGGCCAGCAGCCGCTGGCGCCGGGCTCCCGAGAGGGGAGGGGGAGAGGGCCGGCTGCTGCCCGGGGAGCCGCGGTGCCGCCCCTGCCCCGCAGCTCCGCCGGGCCGGGCTTTCATGGGCACCCGGCTCGGGCCCACGGGAGCCTGGAGAGGAGCCCGCGCGGCCTCTGGCTGCAGCAGCGCGCAGGGGCACAGCTGCCCGGCCCGCACACTGAGCACCGCCCTCAGGGGCCTTCTCCTGGCTGAGGTGGGGATTCCAGGCCGTCCTTACCAGGCACTTGCTGAACTTCCACAGTTTCTGCTCCTTCAGCAGCTTTTTGAGATCCCTCCTCTTGATGAACTTGACCGCATAAAGCAGCGTTTCCCGAGAAGCCTGGAGAGCAGCAGAGACGCGGAGATGGCCCCGCAGCCCAGGGCTCGGGACCCGCCTCCCCCTGCCATGGCCTGCAGGAGGCTGCGGTCCAGCAGGCGCAGGGCAGGAGGCAGCCGAGCCCCGTGCCAGGCGGACAGCAGCAGCCCACGAGTCCTCACCTCTGCCACATGCTGATTCTCATCATTGCAGTGGAAGAAGAGTGGAAGCAGGCTCTGTTGCACAGGGCTTTCCAAAGGGTTTTCTCTCTCTTCCAAGTACTCCATCATGTCTCGGAAGAGTTTTATGGAGAGCAGCTGTACCTGGCTATTATCCTAGACGAAAAAAAAATGAAAAAACACCTCAGCATTGGCTCCTCTGGGCGCCCTGGGCACAGGGCTGGAAATGCACAGGGCACACAGTTTCCAGGCAGCACCCAGTGGCTGTAGCTGGGGGCACAGAGCCTTACGTGGTCAAAGAGCGGCAGGAGTGCCTCAGCCAGCTGCACGGCAATGGGGGTTGACATCAGCATGTGTTTGTGCAGGAGTATAAAGCTGAGTGTGATGAGTGTCATCCCAGCTGTCTCTGCATCTTTGTCCGCCAGTAGGCGCATGAGGCTTTCGGTCAAGCTCCACATTCTTTCGGCCTGTGCGCAACACAAGTCTGTGAAGTCCCACCCTGCTGCCACAGGGCCCAGAGGCCAAAGGACTGTCCTGAAGCACTGGGGTAGCTGAAGCAGGAGGCAGGAGAGCTGGCAGCAGCTGCCCCAGTGCCCAAAGGCCAGGCCAGGCCAAGCGACTGCGTTCCCAGTGCAGCTTCAGCCACCGCCCCCTTCTCACCATTGAGGGATCATCAATGAGCTCCAGAAGGGCCCTGAGCGCCAGGCGACGCCTCTCCCTGCACTCGCTCTGCAGGTACCTTGAAGAGACCTTCACAACACTGTCGCCACATTCACTAGAATCCAGGCACACGAGGACCTGAAAGGCACAGGCCAGTGATGGGGGAGCCGGCCGGCAGGAGCCCGCAGCCGCATAGGGCTGGGCCCAGGACGCAGCAGCAGCAGCAGCACAGGGTGCGGGCACCGTCCCAGGTGTCTGCGGCCACGAGAGGGCAGAGAGCTGGGAGGCAGCACAGCCAGGCAGCGCTGGACACCCGGCTCACCTCCACAAGGAATGCCAGGGCGGGCAGATCCCAGTGTGGCTCCTGTGTGCTGAGCAGCCAGAGGAGGTGGAGTGCAATACTGGAACACAAGCGATGACAAGCGTGGCGCATCTCCCTAGGAGGGCAAAAAAGGGACCAGGAAGCTGAGCAAATCTCTCCAAGGACAGGCTTACAGAGCCTGGTGGTCTTTTACCACCACTCTGCATGGGGACCTGGGCCCTTTAGGAGGTGTCTCCTCCTGTGCTCTCTCCCCTCGCAGCCTTTTCCAGTCTGCTTGGCCGTCCCTCAGTGTGTCCTTAGCTGTCCCTCAGTGTGTCCCAGGGTCTCGGGGAATGTGTGGGACGGCTCGGGCACAGAGCACAAATGGCAGGATCAACGGGGAGAAAGTGAGTCTCACCTGGCCAGCAGACCCATGGCATAGTGGCGGGTGTCAGCACAGAGCAGCGTGTCCCAGCCACGCTTGCCTTCCACTGACAACACCACATCCTTGTACTGCTTTTGGCAGAGCAGGGACTTCAGGGTCTGCACTGCAAACCTGTGTGCACAGCAAAGCCCAGGTCACTCTGGCAGCACTGGCTCCTTTGCAGGCCACGTGTCAGGCAGGGACAGGAGGAGTGGGATGGAGCACCTGTTGGGGCTGATGACAAGACCGTGCTCTTCCAGGCAATCCTTCCAGAAGGTTTGGACCTCCTCTGGCATCTCTTCTGTGCTGGAGAACACTTGGAAGAGCAGATGAACAAAAAGGCGGGGGAAATATGGCCTCACTACACGTGGGACAGAGGACTCTTGGAGGATCTTCCACATCACCACGGTCGCCTGCAAAGGACAAAGCCCCCCGAGAGAGCGCTCAGTGCCGAGGTGTCCGTGTGGCAGGGCCCGAGCGGAGAGACCTTGGCAGGGGAGCACGGGGCCTGGTGGGGCTGAAGCTGGCCCTGGGCCAGGTTTCCGGCCAGCGCCTGAGGCAGGCAGATGCAGTGGGGGAAGGAGGATGGAGAGCTGCTGGAGAGGCGGCCTTGGGGCCAGCAAAGGCCAGTTGCGGAAACTCACAGCCAGGGCAAAGACAGCCGTTTTGTCCCCATCCGAGGTGCACGTGCTGTACTCTGGCCAGCTCCCCAGCACATCCAGGAGGATCAGCTGCACTGGCTCCGCGGTCCTGGACGAGCACATGATGGTCTTCCACATGGAGGTGGCAGCTCTGCGGGATTAGAGCTCTGTCTCAGGGGGGATCTCAGACACAGCAGCGTGGCCTGGGCATCCCTAGGGGCCTGGGCTGAGCGCCGGCTCTTCCTCTGCCCACTGGCCCTTGCCAGCAGCAGCCAGGCAGCCAAGCTGTGTGAGGACGGGCCCTGAGGGGCAGCAAGGCAGCATGGCAGCAGGCTAAGGGGCTGACGTGCCAGGGCTGGGAAAGGCAGCAGCCAGAGGGTTCTGGAACTCTCTAGCTCAGACACCTGGGCCAGGCGATACAGGGTGATGGGCTTGGGAGGCCTGAGCCCTCTGGGCAGGTGGGCCCCATACCTGTCACAGGACGGGGCCACACGCAGGAGCGTCACGACTGCGTCAGCCGGCTGTGCTTTGGTGAGTTTCAGCAGGGCCTTGTCCAGCCTGTGCTGGGCAGAATCATTGGCCAGGAGCCATCGGTGAATGTACCTCACCATGGCAGGCACCTGCGGGAGGCACGGGGAGACTTGGAAAGCTGCCAGAGAGAGCAATGTCCCCAGGCTCCCCAGAGAAGTGCTTTCCTTGCCAGCGCACTGCCATGGCCTCAAAGGCTCTGAGGGAGCAGCAGGCGTGGCTGGGGAAGCCACGTGACTCCTGGGGGAACTGAAGCCTGGCCCCAGGCTGCTTACTTGTTCTGGCCTGGCAACACCCTTCTCCAGGAGCAAATCCAGCAGGGCGGCACTGGTCTCATGCTTGAGGAGCTCGGAGTGAGCTGTGAGCCCAGTGCCCATGGTGCGGGTCTCTTCCTGCTGAATGCTCCGGATGAAGTGGCAGACGAGCTGTAGGAGAAGGGCAAGAAGCCGCGGATGTTGCATGGAGTGCTGCACACACGGTGCTGGGCTGAGCAGGGACAGCAGGCCCAGCCCGGGTGGGGGTGGCTGCAGGTACCTGCGCTGTTCGATGGAAGCGGCCACGGCTGGATTCCTGCTCATGTGTGCGCTCCACAGCTTCATCTGGCAAAGAGGGAGCGCAGCCAGAGCTGAGGGGCTGCGGGAGAGGCCGGAGAACACAGCCCAGCCCTGCACTCCCCAGGCAGGGAGAGCCCTGCGATGCCCCAGGGGGATGGAGCGAGGCCGCTGAGGGGTGTCTGCCTGGCGCCTCTTCCGGCCTGTCCGTGGGCATTTCCCCAGGGGATTGCATGGCATGGCATGGCATGGCATGGCATGGCATGGGGCCAAGTTGGCTGCAGGCTCCAGGCCTGCAGCCCAGTTCTGCCACTCACCCCCCTGTGGTGGATGGAAGGGCACCACCTCTTCAGTCTCCCGTGCTGGGGCTGCTCCAGGGCCGCCTTCCTCCTCCTCCACCCAGGCCATCTTGGGCACTCTCGGGGGTCTCTGCTCCATGTCTGTGGCTGGAGCTACTTGCAGGAGAGGTGCCCTGGGAAAGCTCCAGGGCACCAAGTCCCACGCTCTGCCCTTGGGGGCAGCTGCAGAATAGAAGGCTTGGAAGGCCACGGGTCACCGAGTCCTGTGCTCTGGCCTTGAGCTCAGCTGCAGGAAGAACGCTGCAGAAAAGCTCCTGGTCAGACGGGAACGAGTGCGCTGTGTGGGGGCTCCTCACAGCACTGCTCTGTCCCGTTGTGCCCCGCTGTTTGCTCCCAGCACCGGGCAAGCTTCTATTTCCCACGTGTCACAAAGGGGCCTTGGAGACCGGGTTCCGTTCCATGGCACGGTGACCGTGCTGCAGCGTGCCACCCAGGGCCCTTGCACACACTGCCTCCTGCCCTGGGGCCGGCCCCAGCCCCGCTAAAGTGGCCCAGCTTGGAAGGAATCCCTGGCCCCAGGTGTCTAAGACAGCCTGACAGAATCTTTAGGAAGGGCTCAGACCATAAGCAAAGGCCGCCCTGCTCTGCGGGCTCAGGCCTATCCCCATATCTTTCCATGAGAGCATTTGAATTTCTAAATGAGAATCATTTGAAGGGAGGGGATTTACATTTTCCATTCCAGAGAAGACTTCTGCCTTCCTTAGCAGACACCTCTCTCTTCAAACCAAGACAATTCTTTGTCATCTTGACGATGTGCAGTTGCTGAGAAGCCCCGATTTACTCCAGGGACCTTAAGAACCATTCCCAGCAACTGGGAAAATCCTAGGTGTTCCATCCACCCATAGATGAACTCTCCAAATTTGCCCCGAAAGTGGGTCCAGCTTTTATAGGCCAAAAAGAGCAAGTCCAAGTGACTCGATGATATTTTTTAGCCGGGATAGCCCTGCAGCTGATGGCACACTTCACAGTCAGCAGGGGACACAGCTAGGCCAAAGCCCAGACCTCTTCTGGGAAACTTTCTCTTCAAACACCCTTCAAACAAGCCTCCATGCAAGTCAGTTGGGAAAGTTTCTTCAAATGATCCATTTCTGGCACCTGACTACACAGGGTTATGTGAAAGATTCTAAAGCAGCCGCTCTGGAGTCAGAGAGGCAGCCCTGAGAGTCCTTGTCATCTATTTGTAGCTAAATCCCACTTTTGGGGAGTTGAAGGAGTTTGGAACGAGCTAGAGAGCGGACCTCTGAGTTTTTTAGATGATGCCATTGCTTTTTCTTCTCTTCTACATAGGCAGGAAGGGTGAGTTGGGCTCACATCTCCACCGCATGGCTCACAGGGCCGCAAGACTTGTAGTTACAAGAGCTTTGAAGGATTTCTTGGCCAAGAAGACACGGCCAACAAGGATTTTTATGTTTTGGACCCAATCTTCAAGATTTCATCTTACGGACTCATGCTCTCGGAGTGTCTAGCTGGTCAGAGTGACCGCGAGATAAGTTAGAAAGTCTCTTTTCCCAGCCCGGTGGTGGAAGAAGGAGTCCGAGCTCTTCATTTCTCAGTCTCAAGGTTGTTGATTGTATCTTATCTATAAAATTCTTTCTCCTGTCCTGCCGAGGTCCGCTCAGCAAGACAGTCTAAGGCACTCTGCCTCCTCTGGGGTGGTGTTATCTTTTTCTACTAAAAACTACCTGTACAACAGTTACAATTACTTTCCAATCCCTATCGTCTATGTCGGACAGCGAGCTTCTACTCTAGACCAATCTCAAATGCCAACATCACAGCAGAAGATGGAGGCCAAGAAGAAGGAGAAAGGCTGGACGTGCCCAGATTGCTCCATCTGGCCCCCTGAAGCCCCATTCTAAAAACCCTCAAAATCTAGTTTTCCACTCTGGGATAAATTCACTATCATTCTACTTCAACTTTTGTGGCTGGTCATTCTTCATACAAGGTTGGGGATTGTTTTTTCCAAGGGCTAAATCAAAGGCACAGGGGTCTTGGGCTCTGTGCCAAGCTCTCTGAGCCCTCTGACAGGGTCTCGAGTCCTGCAGGGCAGTCAGAGGAATTTCCTGGGTTCCCACATCATGCTGACAGTGTAAGCTTCCTTAGCCAGTCATGCTATGACACACAAACCTACAGCACTGCATCCTAAACTTCTTGTTTACCATTGTAACTACTTGGATTTTTTCCTAGATCTTGAACTCGAAAACTCTAAACTTTCCTCCACTTCAACTTTCCTCCCCGTGTCGCTGCTATAAACTAGAAATCCGAATTCTCGCTTCTATCACCTAAGTTTGGGAGCCCTTTGCAAGGTCTCAGATCAAACCCTGTGCTTAATTCTAAGCTTTGCTGACAAGACCAAAGGTCTGAGATTTCTCTGCATTTGGGTTTCCAGCAACACTGATGCTGTTAGTTGCAGAGTGCCCAGGATGCGTCTTGCAGGTCAACTCTGGCAGGAACAAGGCGGCTGCCAGGGGGCTGCTTGTGGCCTCTGACAGCCCATTGCCCACGGCTTGCCAGCGGCCCAGCCCCTCAGGGGCTGCCCCAGCCCGGCCAAGCTGCCCGGCAGCAGCGCCGCAGCCCCACAGCAGCTCCAGAGCAGCCCCATGCAGAGGCACCTGGGAGCCCTCAGCAAGGCAGCCGGCAGCACACGGGCAGGAGGACACGGCTGGCGCTTCCTGCCTGGCCCAGGGCTTGTGGCCATCTCCAGGCGCCTCTCTGGCAGGGATCCCCGCAGCTCCGGCCCCTGCCCAGCCGCTCTGTGGGCAGCACAAAGGCTTCAGCAGAACCACCAAAGGCCGAGGGGTTTCTGGCCATTTCCCCGGGCCCACTGCACGCCTGCGCAGCTGGCTGAGTGCGAGCATCCTTTTCCCCCTCCTCCCCTATGCCGTACGGACCCTGGGCAGCAAAAGAAAGATCCTGGGAGTCTGTGTATGTTAACATAATCTGTATTTACATGGAAAAAGAAAAAAAATAAATAAAATAAAATTCTTGAAGAAAAACAAAATAAAACTTGACTCAGGGGGCCCCAGCGAAAAGAGCTTCTGGGATCAATCCTCCACAGAGCTCTGGCAGGGCAGGCAGCCGAGCCATGACGGACGAGGAGGCCGTGTCTTCCACGCCCTGCGCAGGTGATTTTGGAGCCACTGGAACCTGGAGATGGGAGCCCGCTCTCCTGACCTGACGATGCACAGCGTTTGAATTGCCAGGCTTCCGACGGCGAGGCTGACGTCGTTCGTTTTGTCTTCAAGGGCTGCGAGAGAGAGGAACAGAGGCACGGTCAGAAGCTGGAGCTGCAGGGAGCCGAGGAAGAGCCCCCTGCCAGGGCCATCCCAGCCGGCTCTTGCCATGGCCAGGAGGGAGAAGGGAGCAAGGGGATCAGCCCGAAGCTGCTGGCCACGAATGGCCCGCGTGGCCCTGAAATCTCCGTGTGCTCTGCCCACGGGAGCAGAGCCCTCCGCAGCCGGGGCAGGGCTTGCAGCTCCCCCCGGCAGCCCCCGCTGTCAGCCCGCTGCCCTCACTCACCAGCGCAGATCAGCTGCAGCTCTTGCTGCTGCCCCCTCAGGTGCCGCCCGGCCATGCCTGTGAACACAGAGCCTGTCATGGCCCCAGCGGCACAGCTCCCTGCCAGCGCCGCTGCGGCGCTGTGGCCACACGGGCTGCCGGCCCGGCAGGGCTCAGCTCAGCCCATGCGGCACGCTGTCGCCCCAGGGCACGGCTGTCAGAGGGCGGCAGCAGCAATGCCCAGGCCAGGCGGGGCTCCACGGCGCCGGGCGCGGCTGCCGCTGCCGGGGCAGCAGGCGGGGCCGGGGCCGAGCTGCGGCGGGCCGGGGAAGGGAGCCCGGGCTCGTAACTCACCCATGAAGCTGATGGCCGCCTCTCGCAGGGGCTCCTGTGGGCTCTCCAGGTAGCGCAGGGCTCGGCGCAGGTGCTCGGCTGCTCTGCTCCTGTCCTCTGCCAGCTGGAGAGAGCGGCAGGAGGGAAGGGTTGGCGCGGGCTCAGGCCCTGGGCCGGGCGCTGCCTGCGCCAAGCCCCGGCCTCCCCCGGCCACACAGCCCTGAGGCGCGGCCAGCAGCCGCTGGCGCCGGGCTCCCGAGAGGGGAGGGGGAGAGGGCCGGCTGCTGCCCGGGGAGCCGCGGTGCCGCCCCTGCCCCGCAGCTCCGCCGGGCCGGGCTTTCATGGGCACCCGGCTCGGGCCCACGGGAGCCTGGAGAGGAGCCCGCGCGGCCTCTGGCTGCAGCAGCGCGCAGGGGCACAGCTGCCCGGCCCGCACACTGAGTACCGCCCTCAGGGGCCTTCTCCTGGCTGAGGTGGGGATTCCAGGCCGTCCTTACCAGGCACTTGCTGAACTTCCACAGTTTCTGCTCCTTCAGCAGCTTTTTGAGATCCCTCCTCTTGATGAACTTGACCGCATAAAGCAGCGTTTCCCGAGAAGCCTGGAGAGCAGCAGAGACGCGGAGATGGCCCCGCAGCCCAGGGCTCGGGACCCGCCTCCCCCTGCCATGGCCTGCAGGAGGCTGCGGTCCAGCAGGCGCAGGGCAGGAGGCAGCCGAGCCCCGTGCCAGGCGGACAGCAGCAGCCCACGAGTCCTCACCTCTGCCACATGCTGATTCTCATCATTGCAGTGGAAGAAGAGTGGAAGCAGGCTCTGTTGCACAGGGCTTTCCAAAGGGTTTTCTCTCTCTTCCAAGTACTCCATCATGTCTCGGAAGAGTTTTATGGAGAGCAGCTGTACCTGGCTATTATCCTAGACGAAAAAAAAATGAAAAAACACCTCAGCATTGGCTCCTCTGGGCGCCCTGGGCACAGGGCTGGAAATGCACAGGGCACACAGTTTCCAGGCAGCACCCAGTGGCTGTAGCTGGGGGCACAGAGCCTTACGTGGTCAAAGAGCGGCAGGAGTGCCTCAGCCAGCTGCACGGCAATGGGGGTTGACATCAGCATGTGTTTGTGCAGGAGTATAAAGCTGAGTGTGATGAGTGTCATCCCAGCTGTCTCTGCATCTTTGTCCGCCAGTAGGCGCATGAGGCTTTCGGTCAAGCTCCACATTCTTTCGGCCTGTGCGCAACACAAGTCTGTGAAGTCCCACCCTGCTGCCACAGGGCCCAGAGGCCAAAGGACTGTCCTGAAGCACTGGGGTAGCTGAAGCAGGAGGCAGGAGAGCTGGCAGCAGCTGCCCCAGTGCCCAAAGGCCAGGCCAGGCCAAGCGACTGCGTTCCCAGTGCAGCTTCAGCCACCGCCCCCTTCTCACCATTGAGGGATCATCAATGAGCTCCAGAAGGGCCCTGAGCGCCAGGCGACGCCTCTCCCTGCACTCGCTCTGCAGGTACCTTGAAGAGACCTTCACAACACTGTCGCCACATTCACTAGAATCCAGGCACACGAGGACCTGAAAGGCACAGGCCAGTGATGGGGGAGCCGGCCGGCAGGAGCCCGCAGCCGCACAGGGCTGGGCCCAGGACGCAGCAGCAGCAGCAGCACAGGGTGCGGGCACCGTCCCAGGTGTCTGCGGCCACGAGAGGGCAGAGAGCTGGGAGGCAGCACAGCCAGGCAGCGCTGGACACCCGGCTCACCTCCACAAGGAATGCCAGGGCGGGCAGATCCCAGTGTGGCTCCTGTGTGCTGAGCAGCCAGAGGAGGTGGAGTGCAATACTGGAACACAAGCGATGACAAGCGTGGCGCATCTCCCTAGGAGGGCAAAAAAGGGACCAGGAAGCTGAGCAAATCTCTCCAAGGACAGGCTTACAGAGCCTGGTGGTCTTTTACCACCACTCTGCATGGGGACCTGGGCCCTTTAGGAGGTGTCTCCTCCTGTGCTCTCTCCCCTCGCAGCCTTTTCCAGTCTGCTTGGCCGTCCCTCAGTGTGTCCTTAGCTGTCCCTCAGTGTGTCCCAGGGTCTCGGGGAATGTGTGGGACGGCTCGGGCACAGAGCACAAATGGCAGGATCAACGGGGAGAAAGTGAGTCTCACCTGGCCAGCAGACCCATGGCATAGTGGCGGGTGTCAGCACAGAGCAGCGTGTCCCAGCCACGCTTGCCTTCCACTGACAACACCACATCCTTGTACTGCTTTTGGCAGAGCAGGGACTTCAGGGTCTGCACTGCAAACCTGTGTGCACAGCAAAGCCCAGGTCACTCTGGCAGCACTGGCTCCTTTGCAGGCCACGTGTCAGGCAGGGACAGGAGGAGTGGGATGGAGCACCTGTTGGGGCTGATGACAAGACCGTGCTCTTCCAGGCAATCCTTCCAGAAGGTTTGGACCTCCTCTGGCATCTCTTCTGTGCTGGAGAACACTTGGAAGAGCAGATGAACAAAAAGGCGGGGGAAATATGGCCTCACTACACGTGGGACAGAGGACTCTTGGAGGATCTTCCACATCACCACGGTCGCCTGCAAAGGACAAAGCCCCCCGAGAGAGCGCTCAGTGCCGAGGTGTCCGTGTGGCAGGGCCCGAGCGGAGAGACCTTGGCAGGGGAGCACGGGGCCTGGTGGGGCTGAAGCTGGCCCTGGGCCAGGTTTCCGGCCAGCGCCTGAGGCAGGCAGATGCAGTGGGGGAAGGAGGATGGAGAGCTGCTGGAGAGGCGGCCTTGGGGCCAGCAAAGGCCAGTTGCGGAAACTCACAGCCAGGGCAAAGACAGCCGTTTTGTCCCCATCCGAGGTGCACGTGCTGTACTCTGGCCAGCTCCCCAGCACATCCAGGAGGATCAGCTGCACTGGCTCCGCGGTCCTGGACGAGCACATGATGGTCTTCCACATGGAGGTGGCAGCTCTGCGGGATTAGAGCTCTGTCTCAGGGGGGATCTCAGACACAGCAGCGTGGCCTGGGCATCCCTAGGGGCCTGGGCTGAGCGCCGGCTCTTCCTCTGCCCACTGGCCCTTGCCAGCAGCAGCCAGGCAGCCAAGCTGTGTGAGGACGGGCCCTGAGGGGCAGCAAGGCAGCATGGCAGCAGGCTAAGGGGCTGACGTGCCAGGGCTGGGAAAGGCAGCAGGCAGAGGGTTCTGGAACTCTCTAGCTCAGACACCTGGGCCAGGCGATACAGGGTGATGGGCTTGGGAGGCCTGAGCCCTCTGGGCAGGTGGGCCCCATACCTGTCACAGGACGGGGCCACACGCAGGAGCGTCACGACTGCGTCAGCCGGCTGTGCTTTGGTGAGTTTCAGCAGGGCCTTGTCCAGCCTGTGCTGGGCAGAATCATTGGCCAGGAGCCATCGGTGAATGTACCTCACCATGGCAGGCACCTGCGGGAGGCACGGGGAGACTTGGAAAGCTGCCAGAGAGAGCAATGTCCCCAGGCTCCCCAGAGAAGTGCTTTCCTTGCCAGCGCACTGCCATGGCCTCAAAGGCTCTGAGGGAGCAGCAGGCGTGGCTGGGGAAGCCACGTGACTCCTGGGGGAACTGAAGCCTGGCCCCAGGCTGCTTACTTGTTCTGGCCTGGCAACACCCTTCTCCAGGAGCAAATCCAGCAGGGCGGCACTGGTCTCATGCTTGAGGAGCTCGGAGTGAGCTGTGAGCCCAGTGCCCATGGTGCGGGTCTCTTCCTGCCGAATGCTCCGGATGAAGTGGCAGACGAGCTGTAGGAGAAGGGCAAGAAGCCGCGGATGTTGCATGGAGTGCTGCACACACGGTGCTGGGCTGAGCAGGGACAGCAGGCCCAGCCCGGGTGGGGGTGGCTGCAGGTACCTGCGCTGTTCGATGGAAGCGGCCACGGCTGGATTCCTGCTCATGTGTGCGCTCCACAGCTTCATCTGGCAAAGAGGGAGCGCAGCCAGAGCTGAGGGGCTGCGGGAGAGGCCGGAGAACACAGCCCAGCCCTGCACTCCCCAGGCAGGGAGAGCCCTGCGATGCCCCAGGGGGATGGAGCGAGGCCGCTGAGGGGTGTCTGCCTGGCGCCTCTTCCGGCCTGTCCGTGGGCATTTCCCCAGGGGATTGCATGGCATGGCATGGCATGGCATGGCATGGCATGGCATGGCATGGCATGGCATGGCATGGCATGGCATGGGGCCAAGTTGGCTGCAGGCTCCAGGCCTGCAGCCCAGTTCTGCCACTCACCCCCCTGTGGTGGATGGAAGGGCACCACCTCTTCAGTCTCCCGTGCTGGGGCTGCTCCAGGGCCGCCTTCCTCCTCCTCCACCCAGGCCATCTTGGGCACTCTCGGGGGTCTCTGCTCCATGTCTGTGGCTGGAGCTACTTGCAGGAGAGGTGCCCTGGGAAAGCTCCAGGGCACCAAGTCCCACGCTCTGCCCTTGGGGGCAGCTGCAGAATAGAAGGCTTGGAAGGCCACGGGTCACCGAGTCCTGTGCTCTGGCCTTGAGCTCAGCTGCAGGAAGAACGCTGCAGAAAAGCTCCTGGTCAGACGGGAACGAGTGCGCTGTGTGGGGGCTCCTCACAGCACTGCTCTGTCCCGTTGTGCCCCGCTGCTTGCTCCCAGCACCGGGCAAGCTTCTATTTCCCACGTGTCACAAAGGGGCCTTGGAGACCGGGTTCCGTTCCATGGCACGGTGACCGTGCTGCAGCGTGCCACCCAGGGCCCTTGCACACACTGCCTCCTGCCCTGGGGCCGGCCCCAGCCCCGCTAAAGTGGCCCAGCTTGGAAGGAATCCCTGGCCCCAGGTGTCTAAGACAGCCTGACAGAATCTTTAGGAAGGGCTCAGACCATAAGCAAAGGCCGCCCTGCTCTGCGGGCTCAGGCCTATCCCCATATCTTTCCCTAAGAGCATTTGAATTTCTAAATGAGAATCATTTGAAGGGAGGGGATTTACATTTTCCATTCCAGAGAAGACTTCTGCCTTCCTTAGCAGACACCTCTCTCTTCAAACCAAGACAATTCTTTGTCATCTTGACGATGCGCAGTTGCTGGGAAGCCCCGTTTTACTCCAGGGACCTTAAGAACCATTCCCAGCAACTGGGAAAATCCTAGGTGTTCCATCCACCCATAGATGAACTCTCCAAATTTGCCCCGAAAGTGGGTCCAGCTTTTATAGGCCAAAAAGAGCAAGTCCAAGTGACTCGATGATATTTTTTAGCCGGGATAGCCCTGCAGCTGATGGCACACTTCACAGTCAGCAGGGGACACAGCTAGGCCAAAGCCCAGACCTCTTCTGGGAAACTTTCTCTTCAAACACCCTTCAAACAAGCCTCCATGCAAGTCAGTTGGGAAAGTTTCTTCAAATGATCCATTTCTGGCACCTGACTACACAGGGTTATGTGAAAGATTCTAAAGCAGCCGCTCTGGAGTCAGAGAGGCAGCCCTGAGAGTCCTTGTCATCTATTTGTAGCTAAATCCCACTTTTGGGGAGTTGAAGGAGTTTGGAACGAGCTAGAGAGCGGACCTCTGAGTTTTTTAGATGATGCCATTGCTTTTTCTTCTCTTCTACATAGGCAGGAAGGGTGAGTTGGGCTCACATCTCCACCGCATGGCTCACAGGGCCGCAAGACTTGTAGTTACAAGAGCTTTGAAGGATTTCTTGGCCAAGAAGACACGGCCAACAAGGATTTTTATGTTTTGGACCCAATCTTCAAGATTTCATCTTACGGACTCATGCTCTCGGAGTGTCTAGCTGGTCAGAGTGACCGCGAGATAAGTTAGAAAGTCTCTTTTCCCAGCCCGGTGGTGGAAGAAGGAGTCCGAGCTCTTCATTTCTCAGTCTCAAGGTTGTTGATTGTATCTTATCTATAAAATTCTTTCTCCTGTCCTGCCGAGGTCCGCTCAGCAAGACAGTCTAAGGCACTCTGCCTCCTCTGGGGTGGTGTTATCTTTTTCTACTAAAAACTACCTGTACAACAGTTACAATTACTTTCCAATCCCTATCGTCTATGTCGGACAGCGAGCTTCTACTCTAGACCAATCTCAAATGCCAACATCACAGCAGAAGATGGAGGCCAAGAAGAAGGAGAAAGGCTGGACGTGCCCAGATTGCTCCATCTGGCCCCCTGAAGCCCCATTCTAAAAACCCTCAAAATCTAGTTTTCCACTCTGGGATAAATTCACTATCATTCTACTTCAACTTTTGTGGCTGGTCATTCTTCATACAAGGTTGGGGATTGTTTTTTCCAAGGGCTAAATCAAAGGCACAGGGGTCTTGGGCTCTGTGCCAAGCTCTCTGAGCCCTCTGACAGGGTCTCGAGTCCTGCAGGGCAGCCAGAGGTATTTCCTGGGTTCCCACATCATGCTGACAGTGTAAGCTTCCTTAGCCAGTCATGCTATGACACACAAACCTACAGCACTGCATCCTAAACTTCTTGTTTACCATTGTAACTACTTGGATTTTTTCCTAGATCTTGAACTCGAAAACTCTAAACTTTCCTCCACTTCAACTTTCCTCCCCGTGTCGCTGCTATAAACTGGAAATCCGCATTCTCGCTCCTATCACCTAAGTTTGGGAGCCCTTTGCAAGGTCTCAGATCAAACCCTGTGCTTAATTCTAAGCTTTGCTGACAAGACCAAAGGTCTGAGATTTCTCTGCATTTGGGTTTCCAGCAACACTGATGCTGTTAGTTGCAGAGTGCCCAGGATGCGTCTTGCAGGTCAACTCTGGCAGGAACAAGGCGGCTGCCAGGGGGCTGCTTGTGGCCTCTGACAGCCCATTGCCCACGGCTTGCCAGCGGCCCAGCCCCTCAGGGGCTGCCCCAGCCCGGCCAAGCTGCCCGGCAGCAGCGCCGCAGCCCCACAGCAGCTCCAGAGCAGCCCCATGCAGAGGCACCTGGGAGCCCTCAGCAAGGCAGCCGGCAGCACACGGGCAGGAGGACACGGCTGGCGCTTCCTGCCTGGCCCAGGGCTTGTGGCCATCTCCAGGCGCCTCTCTGGCAGGGATCCCCGCAGCTCCGGCCCCTGCCCAGCCGCTCTGTGGGCAGCACAAAGGCTTCAGCAGAACCACCAAAGGCCGAGGGGTTTCTGGCCATTTCCCCGGGCCCACTGCACGCCTGCGCAGCTGGCTGAGTGCGAGCATCCTTTTCCCCCTCCTCCCCTATGCCGTACGGACCCTGGGCAGCAAAAGAAAGATCCTGGGAGTCTGTGTATGTTAACATAATCTGTATTTACATGGAAAAAGAAAAAAAATAAATAAAATAAAATTCTTGAAGAAAAACAAAATAAAACTTGACTCAGGGGGCCCCAGCGAAAAGAGCTTCTGGGATCAATCCTCCACAGAGCTCTGGCAGGGCAGGCAGCCGAGCCATGACGGACGAGGAGGCCGTGTCTTCCACGCCCTGCGCAGGTGATTTTGGAGCCACTGGAACCTGGAGATGGGAGCCCGCTCTCCTGACCTGACGATGCACAGCGTTTGAATTGCCAGGCTTCCGACGGCGAGGCTGACGTCGTTCGTTTTGTCTTCAAGGGCTGCGAGAGAGAGGAACAGAGGCACGGTCAGAAGCTGGAGCTGCAGGGAGCCGAGGAAGAGCCCCCTGCCAGGGCCACAACAGCCGGCTCTTGCCATGGCCAGGAGGGAGAAGGGAGCAAGGGGATCAGCCCGAAGCTGCTGGCCACGAATGGCCCGCGTGGCCCTGAAATCTCCGTGTGCTCTGCCCACGGGAGCAGAGCCCTCCGCAGCCGGGGCAGGGCTTGCAGCTCCCCCCGGCAGCCCCCGCTGTCAGCCCGCTGCCCTCACTCACCAGCGCAGATCAGCTGCAGCTCTTGCTGCTGCCCCCTCAGGTGCCGCCCGGCCATGCCTGTGAACACAGAGCCTGTCATGGCCCCAGCGGCACAGCTCCCTGCCAGCGCCGCTGCGGCGCTGTGGCCACACGGGCTGCCGGCCCGGCAGGGCTCAGCTCAGCCCATGCGGCACGCTGTCGCCCCAGGGCACGGCTGTCAGAGGGCGGCAGCAGCAATGCCCAGGCCAGGCGGGGCTCCACGGCGCCGGGCGCGGCTGCCGCTGCCGGGGCAGCAGGCGGGGCCGGGGCCGAGCTGCGGCGGGCCGGGGAAGGGAGCCCGGGCTCGTAACTCACCCATGAAGCTGATGGCCGCCTCTCGCAGGGGCTCCTGTGGGCTCTCCAGGTAGCGCAGGGCTCGGCGCAGGTGCTCGGCTGCTCTGCTCCTGTCCTCTGCCAGCTGGAGAGAGCGGCAGGAGGGAAGGGTTGGCGCGGGCTCAGGCCCTGGGCCGGGCGCTGCCTGCGCCAAGCCCCGGCCTCCCCCGGCCACACAGCCCTGAGGCGCGGCCAGCAGCCGCTGGCGCCGGGCTCCCGAGAGGGGAGGGGGAGAGGGCCGGCTGCTGCCCGGGGAGCCGCGGTGCCGCCCCTGCCCCGCAGCTCCGCCGGGCCGGGCTTTCATGGGCACCCGGCTCGGGCCCACGGGAGCCTGGAGAGGAGCCCGCGCGGCCTCTGGCTGCAGCAGCGCGCAGGGGCACAGCTGCCCGGCCCGCACACTGAGCACCGCCCTCAGGGGCCTTCTCCTGGCTGAGGTGGGGATTCCAGGCCGTCCTTACCAGGCACTTGCTGAACTTCCACAGTTTCTGCTCCTTCAGCAGCTTTTTGAGATCCCTCCTCTTGATGAACTTGACCGCATAAAGCAGCGTTTCCCGAGAAGCCTGGAGAGCAGCAGAGACGCGGAGATGGCCCCGCAGCCCAGGGCTCGGGACCCGCCTCCCCCTGCCATGGCCTGCGGGAGGCTGCGGTCCAGCAGGCGCAGGGCAGGAGGCAGCCGAGCCCCGTGCCAGGCGGACAGCAGCAGCCCACGAGTCCTCACCTCTGCCACATGCTGATTCTCATCATTGCAGTGGAAGAAGAGTGGAAGCAGGCTCTGTTGCACAGGGCTTTCCAAAGGGTTTTCTCTCTCTTCCAAGTACTCCATCATGTCTCGGAAGAGTTTTATGGAGAGCAGCTGTACCTGGCTATTATCCTAGACGAAAAAAAAATGAAAAAACACCTCAGCATTGGCTCCTCCGGGCGCCCTGGGCACAGGGCTGGAAATGCACAGGGCACACAGTTTCCAGGCAGCACCCAGTGGCTGTAGCTGGGGGCACAGAGCCTTACGTGGTCAAAGAGCGGCAGGAGTGCCTCAGCCAGCTGCACGGCAATGGGGGTTGACATCAGCATGTGTTTGTGCAGGAGTATAAAGCTGAGTGTGATGAGTGTCATCCCAGCTGTCTCTGCATCTTTGTCCGCCAGTAGGCGCATGAGGCTTTCGGTCAAGCTCCACATTCTTTCGGCCTGTGCGCAACACAAGTCTGTGAAGTCCCACCCTGCTGCCACAGGGCCCAGAGGCCAAAGGACTGTCCTGAAGCACTGGGGTAGCTGAAGCAGGAGGCAGGAGAGCTGGGAGCAGCTTCCCCAGTGCCCAAAGGCCAGGCCAGGCCAGGCGACTGCGTTCCCAGTGCAGCTTCAGCCACCGCCCCCTTCTCACCATTGAGGGATCATCAATGAGCTCCAGAAGGGCCCTGAGCGCCAGGCGACGCCTCTCCCTGCACTCGCTCTGCAGGTACCTTGAAGAGACCTTCACAACACTGTCGCCACATTCACTAGAATCCAGGCACACGAGGACCTGAAAGGCACAGGCCAGTGATGGGGGAGCCGGCCGGCAGGAGCCCGCAGCCGCACAGGGCTGGGCCCAGGACGCAGCAGCAGCAGCAGCACAGGGTGCGGGCACCGTCCCAGGTGTCTGCGGCCACGAGAGGGCAGAGAGCTGGGAGGCAGCACAGCCAGGCAGCGCTGGACACCCGGCTCACCTCCACAAGGAATGCCAGGGCGGGCAGATCCCAGTGTGGCTCCTGTGTGCTGAGCAGCCAGAGGAGGTGGAGTGCAATACTGGAACACAAGCGATGACAAGCGTGGCGCATCTCCCTAGGAGGGCAAAAAAGGGACCAGGAAGCTGAGCAAATCTCTCCAAGGACAGGCTTACAGAGCCTGGTGGTCTTTTACCACCACTCTGCATGGGGACCTGGGCCCTTTAGGAGGTGTCTCCTCCTGTGCTCTCTCCCCTCGCAGCCTTTTCCAGTCTGCTTGGCCGTCCCTCAGTGTGTCCTTAGCTGTCCCTCAGTGTGTCCCAGGGTCTCGGGGAATGTGTGGGACGGCTCGGGCACAGAGCACAAATGGCAGGATCAACGGGGAGAAAGTGAGTCTCACCTGGCCAGCAGACCCATGGCATAGTGGCGGGTGTCAGCACAGAGCAGCGTGTCCCAGCCACGCTTGCCTTCCACTGACAACACCACATCCTTGTACTGCTTTTGGCAGAGCAGGGACTTCAGGGTCTGCACTGCAAACCTGTGTGCACAGCAAAGCCCAGGTCACTCTGGCAGCACTGGCTCCTTTGCAGGCCACGTGTCAGGCAGGGACAGGAGGAGTGGGATGGAGCACCTGTTGGGGCTGATGACAAGACCGTGCTCTTCCAGGCAATCCTTCCAGAAGGTTTGGACCTCCTCTGGCATCTCTTCTGTGCTGGAGAACACTTGGAAGAGCAGATGAACAAAAAGGCGGGGGAAATATGGCCTCACTACACGTGGGACAGAGGACTCTTGGAGGATCTTCCACATCACCACGGTCGCCTGCAAAGGACAAAGCCCCCCGAGAGAGCGCTCAGTGCCGAGGTGTCCGTGTGGCAGGGCCCGAGCGGAGAGACCTTGGCAGGGGAGCACGGGGCCTGGTGGGGCTGAAGCTGGCCCTGGGCCAGGTTTCCGGCCAGCGCCTGAGGCAGGCAGATGCAGTGGGGGAAGGAGGATGGAGAGCTGCTGGAGAGGCGGCCTTGGGGCCAGCAAAGGCCAGTTGCGGAAACTCACAGCCAGGGCAAAGACAGCCGTTTTGTCCCCATCCGAGGTGCACGTGCTGTACTCTGGCCAGCTCCCCAGCACATCCAGGAGGATCAGCTGCACTGGCTCCGCGGTCCTGGACGAGCACATGATGGTCTTCCACATGGAGGTGGCAGCTCTGCGGGATTAGAGCTCTGTCTCAGGGGGGATCTCAGACACAGCAGCGTGGCCTGGGCATCCCTAGGGGCCTGGGCTGAGCGCCGGCTCTTCCTCTGCCCACTGGCCCTTGCCAGCAGCAGCCAGGCAGCCAAGCTGTGTGAGGACGGGCCCTGAGGGGCAGCAAGGCAGCATGGCAGCAGGCTAAGGGGCTGACGTGCCAGGGCTGGGAAAGGCAGCAGCCAGAGGGTTCTGGAACTCTCTAGCTCAGACACCTGGGCCAGGCGATACAGGGTGATGGGCTTGGGAGGCCTGAGCCCTCTGGGCAGGTGGGCCCCATACCTGTCACAGGACGGGGCCACACGCAGGAGCGTCACGACTGCGTCAGCCGGCTGTGCTTTGGTGAGTTTCAGCAGGGCCTTGTCCAGCCTGTGCTGGGCAGAATCATTGGCCAGGAGCCATCGGTGAATGTACCTCACCATGGCAGGCACCTGCGGGAGGCACGGGGAGACTTGGAAAGCTGCCAGAGAGAGCAATGTCCCCAGGCTCCCCAGAGAAGTGCTTTCCTTGCCAGCGCACTGCCATGGCCTCAAAGGCTCTGAGGGAGCAGCAGGCGTGGCTGGGGAAGCCACGTGACTCCTGGGGGAACTGAAGCCTGGCCCCAGGCTGCTTACTTGTTCTGGCCTGGCAACACCCTTCTCCAGGAGCAAATCCAGCAGGGCGGCACTGGTCTCATGCTTGAGGAGCTCGGAGTGAGCTGTGAGCCCAGTGCCCATGGTGCGGGTCTCTTCCTGCCGAATGCTCCGGATGAAGTGGCAGACGAGCTGTAGGAGAAGGGCAAGAAGCCGCGGATGTTGCATGGAGTGCTGCACACACGGTGCTGGGCTGAGCAGGGACAGCAGGCCCAGCCCGGGTGGGGGTGGCTGCAGGTACCTGCGCTGTTCGATGGAAGTGGCCACGGCTGGATTCCTGCTCATGTGTGCGCTCCACAGCTTCATCTGGCAAAGAGGGAGCGCAGCCAGAGCTGAGGGGCTGCGGGAGAGGCCGGAGAACACAGCCCAGCCCTGCACTCCCCAGGCAGGGAGAGCCCTGCGATGCCCCAGGGGGATGGAGCGAGGCCGCTGAGGGGTGTCTGCCTGGCGCCTCTTCCGGCCTGTCCGTGGGCATTTCCCCAGGGGATGGCATGGCATGGCATGGCATGGCATGGCATGGCATGGCATGGCATGGCATGGCATGGGGCCAAGTTGGCTGCAGGCTCCAGGCCTGCAGCCCAGTTCTGCCACTCACCCCCCTGTGGTGGATGGAAGGGCACCACCTCTTCAGTCTCCCGTGCTGGGGCTGCTCCAGGGCCGCCTTCCTCCTCCTCCACCCAGGCCATCTTGGGCACTCTCGGGGGTCTCTGCTCCATGTCTGTGGCTGGAGCTACTTGCAGGAGAGGTGCCCTGGGAAAGCTCCAGGGCACCAAGTCCCACGCTCTGCCCTTGGGGGCAGCTGCAGAATAGAAGGCTTGGAAGGCCACGGGTCACCGAGTCCTGTGCTCTGGCCTTGAGCTCAGCTGCAGGAAGAACGCTGCAGAAAAGCTCCTGGTCAGACGGGAACGAGTGCGCTGTGTGGGGGCTCCTCACAGCACTGCTCTGTCCCGTTGTGCCCCGCTGCTTGCTCCCAGCACCGGGCAAGCTTCTATTTCCCACGTGTCACAAAGGGGCCTTGGAGACCGGGTTCCGTTCCATGGCACGGTGACCGTGCTGCAGCGTGCCACCCAGGGCCCTTGCACACACTGCCTCCTGCCCTGGGGCCGGCCCCAGCCCCGCTAAAGTGGCCCAGCTTGGAAGGAATCCCTGGCCCCAGGTGTCTAAGACAGCCTGACAGAATCTTTAGGAAGGGCTCAGACCATAAGCAAAGGCCGCCCTGCTCTGCGGGCTCAGGCCTATCCCCATATCTTTCCCTAAGAGCATTTGAATTTCTAAATGAGAATCATTTGAAGGGAGGGGATTTACATTTTCCATTCCAGAGAAGACTTCTGCCTTCCTTAGCAGACACCTCTCTCTTCAAACCAAGACAATTCTTTGTCATCTTGACGATGCGCAGTTGCTGGGAAGCCCCGTTTTACTCCAGGGACCTTAAGAACCATTCCCAGCAACTGGGAAAATCCTAGGTGTTCCATCCACCCATAGATGAACTCTCCAAATTTGCCCCGAAAGTGGGTCCAGCTTTTATAGGCCAAAAAGAGCAAGTCCAAGTGACTCGATGATATTTTTTAGCCGGGATAGCCCTGCAGCTGATGGCACACTTCACAGTCAGCAGGGGACACAGCTAGGCCAAAGCCCAGACCTCTTCTGGGAAACTTTCTCTTCAAACACCCTTCAAACAAGCCTCCATGCAAGTCAGTTGGGAAAGTTTCTTCAAATGATCCATTTCTGGCACCTGACTACACAGGGTTATGTGAAAGATTCTAAAGCAGCCGCTCTGGAGTCAGAGAGGCAGCCCTGAGAGTCCTTGTCATCTATTTGTAGCTAAATCCCACTTTTGGGGAGTTGAAGGAGTTTGGAACGAGCTAGAGAGCGGACCTCTGAGTTTTTTAGATGATGCCATTGCTTTTTCTTCTCTTCTACATAGGCAGGAAGGGTGAGTTGGGCTCACATCTCCACCGCATGGCTCACAGGGCCGCAAGACTTGTAGTTACAAGAGCTTTGAAGGATTTCTTGGCCAAGAAGACACGGCCAACAAGGATTTTTATGTTTTGGACCCAATCTTCAAGATTTCATCTTACGGACTCATGCTCTCGGAGTGTCTAGCTGGTCAGAGTGACCGCGAGATAAGTTAGAAAGTCTCTTTTCCCAGCCCGGTGGTGGAAGAAGGAGTCCGAGCTCTTCATTTCTCAGTCTCAAGGTTGTTGATTGTATCTTATCTATAAAATTCTTTCTCCTGTCCTGCCGAGGTCCGCTCAGCAAGACAGTCTAAGGCACTCTGCCTCCTCTGGGGTGGTGTTATCTTTTTCTACTAAAAACTACCTGTACAACAGTTACAATTACTTTCCAATCCCTATCGTCTATGTCGGACAGCGAGCTTCTACTCTAGACCAATCTCAAATGCCAACATCACAGCAGAAGATGGAGGCCAAGAAGAAGGAGAAAGGCTGGACGTGCCCAGATTGCTCCATCTGGCCCCCTGAAGCCCCATTCTAAAAACCCTCAAAATCTAGTTTTCCACTCTGGGATAAATTCACTATCATTCTACTTCAACTTTTGTGGCTGGTCATTCTTCATACAAGGTTGGGGATTGTTTTTTCCAAGGGCTAAATCAAAGGCACAGGGGTCTTGGGCTCTGTGCCAAGCTCTCTGAGCCCTCTGACAGGGTCTCGAGTCCTGCAGGGCAGCCAGAGGTATTTCCTGGGTTCCCACATCATGCTGACAGTGTAAGCTTCCTTAGCCAGTCATGCTATGACACACAAACCTACAGCACTGCATCCTAAACTTCTTGTTTACCATTGTAACTACTTGGATTTTTTCCTAGATCTTGAACTCGAAAACTCTAAACTTTCCTCCACTTCAACTTTCCTCCCCGTGTCGCTGCTATAAACTGGAAATCCGCATTCTCGCTCCTATCACCTAAGTTTGGGAGCCCTTTGCAAGGTCTCAGATCAAACCCTGTGCTTAATTCTAAGCTTTGCTGACAAGACCAAAGGTCTGAGATTTCTCTGCATTTGGGTTTCCAGCAACACTGATGCTGTTAGTTGCAGAGTGCCCAGGATGCGTCTTGCAGGTCAACTCTGGCAGGAACAAGGCGGCTGCCAGGGGGCTGCTTGTGGCCTCTGACAGCCCATTGCCCACGGCTTGCCAGCGGCCCAGCCCCTCAGGGGCTGCCCCAGCCCGGCCAAGCTGCCCGGCAGCAGCGCCGCAGCCCCACAGCAGCTCCAGAGCAGCCCCATGCAGAGGCACCTGGGAGCCCTCAGCAAGGCAGCCGGCAGCACACGGGCAGGAGGACACGGCTGGCGCTTCCTGCCTGGCCCAGGGCTTGTGGCCATCTCCAGGCACCTCTCTGGCAGGGATCCCCGCAGCTCCGGCCCCTGCCCAGCCGCTCTGTGGGCAGCACAAAGGCTTCAGCAGAACCACCAAAGGCCGAGGGGTTTCTGGCCATTTCCCCGGGCCCACTGCACGCCTGCGCAGCTGGCTGAGTGCGAGCATCCTTTTCCCCCTCCTCCCCTATGCCGTACGGACCCTGGGCAGCAAAAGAAAGATCCTGGGAGTCTGTGTATGTTAACATAATCTGTATTTACATGGAAAAAGAAAAAAAATAAATAAAATAAAATTCTTGAAGAAAAACAAAATAAAACTTGACTCAGGGGGCCCCAGCGAAAAGAGCTTCTGGGATCAATCCTCCACAGAGCTCTGGCAGGGCAGGCAGCCGAGCCATGACGGACGAGGAGGCCGTGTCTTCCACGCCCTGCGCAGGTGATTTTGGAGCCACTGGAACCTGGAGATGGGAGCCCGCTCTCCTGACCTGACGATGCACAGCGTTTGAATTGCCAGGCTTCCGACGGCGAGGCTGACGTCGTTCGTTTTGTCTTCAAGGGCTGCGAGAGAGAGGAACAGAGGCACGGTCAGAAGCTGGAGCTGCAGGGAGCCGAGGAAGAGCCCCCTGCCAGGGCCACAACAGCCGGCTCTTGCCATGGCCAGGAGGGAGAAGGGAGCAAGGGGATCAGCCCGAAGCTGCTGGCCACGAATGGCCCGCGTGGCCCTGAAATCTCCGTGTGCTCTGCCCACGGGAGCAGAGCCCTCCGCAGCCGGGGCAGGGCTTGCAGCTCCCCCCGGCAGCCCCCGCTGTCAGCCCGCTGCCCTCACTCACCAGCGCAGATCAGCTGCAGCTCTTGCTGCTGCCCCCTCAGGTGCCGCCCGGCCATGCCTGTGAACACAGAGCCTGTCATGGCCCCAGCGGCACAGCTCCCTGCCAGCGCCGCTGCGGCGCTGTGGCCACACGGGCTGCCGGCCCGGCAGGGCTCAGCTCAGCCCATGCGGCACGCTGTCGCCCCAGGGCACGGCTGTCAGAGGGCGGCAGCAGCAATGCCCAGGCCAGGCGGGGCTCCACGGCGCCGGGCGCGGCTGCCGCTGCCGGGGCAGCAGGCGGGGCCGGGGCCGAGCTGCGGCGGGCCGGGGAAGGGAGCCCGGGCTCGTAACTCACCCATGAAGCTGATGGCCGCCTCTCGCAGGGGCTCCTGTGGGCTCTCCAGGTAGCGCAGGGCTCGGCGCAGGTGCTCGGCTGCTCTGCTCCTGTCCTCTGCCAGCTGGAGAGAGCGGCAGGAGGGAAGGGTTGGCGCGGGCTCAGGCCCTGGGCCGGGCGCTGCCTGCGCCAAGCCCCGGCCTCCCCCGGCCACACAGCCCTGAGGCGCGGCCAGCAGCCGCTGGCGCCGGGCTCCCGAGAGGGGAGGGGGAGAGGGCCGGCTGCTGCCCGGGGAGCCGCGGTGCCGCCCCTGCCCCGCAGCTCCGCCGGGCCGGGCTTTCATGGGCACCCGGCTCGGGCCCACGGGAGCCTGGAGAGGAGCCCGCGCGGCCTCTGGCTGCAGCAGCGCGCAGGGGCACAGCTGCCCGGCCCGCACACTGAGCACCGCCCTCAGGGGCCTTCTCCTGGCTGAGGTGGGGATTCCAGGCCGTCCTTACCAGGCACTTGCTGAACTTCCACAGTTTCTGCTCCTTCAGCAGCTTTTTGAGATCCCTCCTCTTGATGAACTTGACCGCATAAAGCAGCGTTTCCCGAGAAGCCTGGAGAGCAGCAGAGACGCGGAGATGGCCCCGCAGCCCAGGGCTCGGGACCCGCCTCCCCCTGCCATGGCCTGCGGGAGGCTGCGGTCCAGCAGGCGCAGGGCAGGAGGCAGCCGAGCCCCGTGCCAGGCGGACAGCAGCAGCCCACGAGTCCTCACCTCTGCCACATGCTGATTCTCATCATTGCAGTGGAAGAAGAGTGGAAGCAGGCTCTGTTGCACAGGGCTTTCCAAAGGGTTTTCTCTCTCTTCCAAGTACTCCATCATGTCTCGGAAGAGTTTTATGGAGAGCAGCTGTACCTGGCTATTATCCTAGACGAAAAAAAAATGAAAAAACACCTCAGCATTGGCTCCTCCGGGCGCCCTGGGCACAGGGCTGGAAATGCACAGGGCACACAGTTTCCAGGCAGCACCCAGTGGCTGTAGCTGGGGGCACAGAGCCTTACGTGGTCAAAGAGCGGCAGGAGTGCCTCAGCCAGCTGCACGGCAATGGGGGTTGACATCAGCATGTGTTTGTGCAGGAGTATAAAGCTGAGTGTGATGAGTGTCATCCCAGCTGTCTCTGCATCTTTGTCCGCCAGTAGGCGCATGAGGCTTTCGGTCAAGCTCCACATTCTTTCGGCCTGTGCGCAACACAAGTCTGTGAAGTCCCACCCTGCTGCCACAGGGCCCAGAGGCCAAAGGACTGTCCTGAAGCACTGGGGTAGCTGAAGCAGGAGGCAGGAGAGCTGGGAGCAGCTTCCCCAGTGCCCAAAGGCCAGGCCAGGCCAGGCGACTGCGTTCCCAGTGCAGCTTCAGCCACCGCCCCCTTCTCACCATTGAGGGATCATCAATGAGCTCCAGAAGGGCCCTGAGCGCCAGGCGACGCCTCTCCCTGCACTCGCTCTGCAGGTACCTTGAAGAGACCTTCACAACACTGTCGCCACATTCACTCGAATCCAGGCACACGAGGACCTGAAAGGCACAGGCCAGTGATGGGGGAGCCGGCCGGCAGGAGCCCGCAGCCGCACAGGGCTGGGCCCAGGACGCAGCAGCAGCAGCAGCACAGGGTGCGGGCACCGTCCCAGGTGTCTGCGGCCACGAGAGGGCAGAGAGCTGGGAGGCAGCACAGCCAGGCAGCGCTGGACACCCGGCTCACCTCCACAAGGAATGCCAGGGCGGGCAGATCCCAGTGTGGCTCCTGTGTGCTGAGCAGCCAGAGGAGGTGGAGTGCAATACTGGAACACAAGCGATGACAAGCGTGGCGCATCTCCCTAGGAGGGCAAAAAAGGGACCAGGAAGCTGAGCAAATCTCTCCAAGGACAGGCTTACAGAGCCTGGTGGTCTTTTACCACCACTCTGCATGGGGACCTGGGCCCTTTAGGAGGTGTCTCCTCCTGTGCTCTCTCCCCTCGCAGCCTTTTCCAGTCTGCTTGGCCGTCCCTCAGTGTGTCCTTAGCTGTCCCTCAGTGTGTCCCAGGGTCTCGGGGAATGTGTGGGACGGCTCGGGCACAGAGCACAAATGGCAGGATCAACGGGGAGAAAGTGAGTCTCACCTGGCCAGCAGACCCATGGCATAGTGGCGGGTGTCAGCACAGAGCAGCGTGTCCCAGCCACGCTTGCCTTCCACTGACAACACCACATCCTTGTACTGCTTTTGGCAGAGCAGGGACTTCAGGGTCTGCACTGCAAACCTGTGTGCACAGCAAAGCCCAGGTCACTCTGGCAGCACTGGCTCCTTTGCAGGCCACGTGTCAGGCAGGGACAGGAGGAGTGGGATGGAGCACCTGTTGGGGCTGATGACAAGACCGTGCTCTTCCAGGCAATCCTTCCAGAAGGTTTGGACCTCCTCTGGCATCTCTTCTGTGCTGGAGAACACTTGGAAGAGCAGATGAACAAAAAGGCGGGGGAAATATGGCCTCACTACACGTGGGACAGAGGACTCTTGGAGGATCTTCCACATCACCACGGTCGCCTGCAAAGGACAAAGCCCCCCGAGAGAGCGCTCAGTGCCGAGGTGTCCGTGTGGCAGGGCCCGAGCGGAGAGACCTTGGCAGGGGAGCACGGGGCCTGGTGGGGCTGAAGCTGGCCCTGGGCCAGGTTTCCGGCCAGCGCCTGAGGCAGGCAGATGCAGTGGGGGAAGGAGGATGGAGAGCTGCTGGAGAGGCGGCCTTGGGGCCAGCAAAGGCCAGTTGCGGAAACTCACAGCCAGGGCAAAGACAGCCGTTTTGTCCCCATCCGAGGTGCACGTGCTGTACTCTGGCCAGCTCCCCAGCACATCCAGGAGGATCAGCTGCACTGGCTCCGCGGTCCTGGACGAGCACATGATGGTCTTCCACATGGAGGTGGCAGCTCTGCGGGATTAGAGCTCTGTCTCAGGGGGGATCTCAGACACAGCAGCGTGGCCTGGGCATCCCTAGGGGCCTGGGCTGAGCGCCGGCTCTTCCTCTGCCCACTGGCCCTTGCCAGCAGCAGCCAGGCAGCCAAGCTGTGTGAGGACGGGCCCTGAGGGGCAGCAAGGCAGCATGGCAGCAGGCTAAGGGGCTGACGTGCCAGGGCTGGGAAAGGCAGCAGCCAGAGGGTTCTGGAACTCTCTAGCTCAGACACCTGGGCCAGGCGATACAGGGTGATGGGCTTGGGAGGCCTGAGCCCTCTGGGCAGGTGGGCCCCATACCTGTCACAGGACGGGGCCACACGCAGGAGCGTCACGACTGCGTCAGCCGGCTGTGCTTTGGTGAGTTTCAGCAGGGCCTTGTCCAGCCTGTGCTGGGCAGAATCATTGGCCAGGAGCCATCGGTGAATGTACCTCACCATGGCAGGCACCTGCGGGAGGCACGGGGAGACTTGGAAAGCTGCCAGAGAGAGCAATGTCCCCAGGCTCCCCAGAGAAGTGCTTTCCTTGCCAGCGCACTGCCATGGCCTCAAAGGCTCTGAGGGAGCAGCAGGCGTGGCTGGGGAAGCCACGTGACTCCTGGGGGAACTGAAGCCTGGCCCCAGGCTGCTTACTTGTTCTGGCCTGGCAACACCCTTCTCCAGGAGCAAATCCAGCAGGGCGGCACTGGTCTCATGCTTGAGGAGCTCGGAGTGAGCTGTGAGCCCAGTGCCCATGGTGCGGGTCTCTTCCTGCCGAATGCTCCGGATGAAGTGGCAGACGAGCTGTAGGAGAAGGGCAAGAAGCCGCGGATGTTGCATGGAGTGCTGCACACACGGTGCTGGGCTGAGCAGGGACAGCAGGCCCAGCCCGGGTGGGGGTGGCTGCAGGTACCTGCGCTGTTCGATGGAAGCGGCCACGGCTGGATTCCTGCTCATGTGTGCGCTCCACAGCTTCATCTGGCAAAGAGGGAGCGCAGCCAGAGCTGAGGGGCTGCGGGAGAGGCCGGAGAACACAGCCCAGCCCTGCACTCCCCAGGCAGGGAGAGCCCTGCGATGCCCCAGGGGGATGGAGCGAGGCCGCTGAGGGGTGTCTGCCTGGCGCCTCTTCCGGCCTGTCCGTGGGCATTTCCCCAGGGGATTGCATGGCATGGCATGGCATGGCATGGCATGGCATGGCATGGCATGGCATGGCATGGCATGGGGCCAAGTTGGCTGCAGGCTCCAGGCCTGCAGCCCAGTTCTGCCACTCACCCCCCTGTGGTGGATGGAAGGGCACCACCTCTTCAGTCTCCCGTGCTGGGGCTGCTCCAGGGCCGCCTTCCTCCTCCTCCACCCAGGCCATCTTGGGCACTCTCGGGGGTCTCTGCTCCATGTCTGTGGCTGGAGCTACTTGCAGGAGAGGTGCCCTGGGAAAGCTCCAGGGCACCAAGTCCCACGCTCTGCCCTTGAGGGCAGCTGCAGAATAGAAGGCTTGGAAGGCCACGGGTCACCGAGTCCTGTGCTCTGGCCTTGAGCTCAGCTGCAGGAAGAACGCTGCAGAAAAGCTCCTGGTCAGACGGGAACGAGTGCGCTGTGTGGGGGCTCCTCACAGCACTGCTCTGTCCCGTTGTGCCCCGCTGCTTGCTCCCAGCACCGGGCAAGCTTCTATTTCCCACGTGTCACAAAGGGGCCTTGGAGACCGGGTTCCGTTCCATGGCACGGTGACGACCGTGCTGCAGCGTGCCACCCAGGGCCCTTGCACACACTGCCTCCTGCCCTGGGGCCGGCCCCAGCCCCGCTAAAGTGGCCCAGCTTGGAAGGAATCCCTGGCCCCAGGTGTCTAAGACAGCCTGACAGAATCTTTAGGAAGGGCTCAGACCATAAGCAAAGGCCGCCCTGCTCTGCGGGCTCAGGCCTATCCCCATATCTTTCCCTGAGAGCATTTGAATTTCTAAATGAGAATCATTTGAAGGGAGGGGATTTACATTTTCCATTCCAGAGAAGACTTCTGCCTTCCTTAGCAGACACCTCTCTCTTCAAACCAAGACAATTCTTTGTCATCTTGACGATGCGCAGTTGCTGGGAAGCCCCGTTTTACTCCAGGGACCTTAAGAACCATTCCCAGCAACTGGGAAAATCCTAGGTGTTCCATCCACCCATAGATGAACTCTCCAAATTTGCCCCGAAAGTGGGTCCAGCTTTTATAGGCCAAAAAGAGCAAGTCCAAGTGACTCGATGATATTTTTTAGCCGGGATAGCCCTGCAGCTGATGGCACACTTCACAGTCAGCAGGGGACACAGCTAGGCCAAAGCCCAGACCTCTTCTGGGAAACTTTCTCTTCAAACACCCTTCAAACAAGCCTCCATGCAAGTCAGTTGGGAAAGTTTCTTCAAATGATCCATTTCTGGCACCTGACTACACAGGGTTATGTGAAAGATTCTAAAGCAGCCGCTCTGGAGTCAGAGAGGCAGCCCTGAGAGTCCTTGTCATCTATTTGTAGCTAAATCCCACTTTTGGGGAGTTGAAGGAGTTTGGAACGAGCTAGAGAGCGGACCTCTGAGTTTTTTAGATGATGCCATTGCTTTTTCTTCTCTTCTACATAGGCAGGAAGGGTGAGTTGGGCTCACATCTCCACCGCATGGCTCACAGGGCCACAAGACTTGTAGTTACAAGAGCTTTGAAGGATTTCTTGGCCAAGAAGACACGGCCAACAAGGATTTTTATGTTTTGGACCCAATCTTCAAGATTTCATCTTACGGACTCATGCTCTCGGAGTGTCTAGCTGGTCAGAGTGACCGCGAGATAAGTTAGAAAGTCTCTTTTCCCAGCCCGGTGGTGGAAGAAGGAGTCCGAGCTCTTCATTTCTCAGTCTCAAGGTTGTTGATTGTATCTTATCTATAAAATTCTTTCTCCTGTCCTGCCGAGGTCCGCTCAGCAAGACAGTCTAAGGCACTCTGCCTCCTCTGGGGTGGTGTTATCTTTTTCTACTAAAAACTACCTGTACAACAGTTACAATTACTTTCCAATCCCTATCGTCTATGTCGGACAGCGAGCTTCTACTCTAGACCAATCTCAAATGCCAACATCACAGCAGAAGATGGAGGCCAAGAAGAAGGAGAAAGGCTGGACGTGCCCAGATTGCTCCATCTGGCCCCCTGAAGCCCCATTCTAAAAACCCTCAAAATCTAGTTTTCCACTCTGGGATAAATTCACTATCATTCTACTTCAACTTTTGTGGCTGGTCATTCTTCATACAAGGTTGGGGATTGTTTTTTCCAAGGGCTAAATCAAAGGCACAGGGGTCTTGGGCTCTGTGCCAAGCTCTCTGAGCCCTCTGACAGGGTCTCGAGTCCTGCAGGGCAGCCAGAGGTATTTCCTGGGTTCCCACATCATGCTGACAGTGTAAGCTTCCTTAGCCAGTCATGCTATGACACACAAACCTACAGCACTGCATCCTAAACTTCTTGTTTACCATTGTAACTACTTGGATTTTTTCCTAGATCTTGAACTCGAAAACTCTAAACTTTCCTCCACTTCAACTTTCCTCCCCGTGTCGCTGCTATAAACTGGAAATCCGCATTCTCGCTCCTATCACCTAAGTTTGGGAGCCCTTTGCAAGGTCTCAGATCAAACCCTGTGCTTAATTCTAAGCTTTGCTGACAAGACCAAAGGTCTGAGATTTCTCTGCATTTGGGTTTCCAGCAACACTGATGCTGTTAGTTGCAGAGTGCCCAGGATGCGTCTTGCAGGTCAACTCTGGCAGGAACAAGGCGGCTGCCAGGGGGCTGCTTGTGGCCTCTGACAGCCCATTGCCCACGGCTTGCCAGCGGCCCAGCCCCTCAGGGGCTGCCCCAGCCCGGCCAAGCTGCCCGGCAGCAGCGCCGCAGCCCCACAGCAGCTCCAGAGCAGCCCCATGCAGAGGCACCTGGGAGCCCTCAGCAAGGCAGCCGGCAGCACACGGGCAGGAGGACACGGCTGGCGCTTCCTGCCTGGCCCAGGGCTTGTGGCCATCTCCAGGCGCCTCTCTGGCAGGGATCCCCGCAGCTCCGGCCCCTGCCCAGCCGCTCTGTGGGCAGCACAAAGGCTTCAGCAGAACCACCAAAGGCCGAGGGGTTTCTGGCCATTTCCCCGGGCCCACTGCACGCCTGCGCAGCTGGCTGAGTGCGAGCATCCTTTTCCCCCTCCTCCCCTATGCCGTACGGACCCTGGGCAGCAAAAGAAAGATCCTGGGAGTCTGTGTATGTTAACATAATCTGTATTTACATGGAAAAAGAAAAAAAATAAATAAAATAAAATTCTTGAAGAAAAACAAAATAAAACTTGACTCAGGGGGCCCCAGCGAAAAGAGCTTCTGGGATCAATCCTCCACAGAGCTCTGGCAGGGCAGGCAGCCGAGCCATGACGGACGAGGAGGCCGTGTCTTCCACGCCCTGCGCAGGTGATTTTGGAGCCACTGGAACCTGGAGATGGGAGCCCGCTCTCCTGACCTGACGATGCACAGCGTTTGAATTGCCAGGCTTCCGACGGCGAGGCTGACGTCGTTCGTTTTGTCTTCAAGGGCTGCGAGAGAGAGGAACAGAGGCACGGTCAGAAGCTGGAGCTGCAGGGAGCCGAGGAAGAGCCCCCTGCCAGGGCCACAACAGCCGGCTCTTGCCATGGCCAGGAGGGAGAAGGGAGCAAGGGGATCAGCCCGAAGCTGCTGGCCACGAATGGCCCGCGTGGCCCTGAAATCTCCGTGTGCTCTGCCCACGGGAGCAGAGCCCTCCGCAGCCGGGGCAGGGCTTGCAGCTCCCCCCGGCAGCCCCCGCTGTCAGCCCGCTGCCCTCACTCACCAGCGCAGATCAGCTGCAGCTCTTGCTGCTGCCCCCTCAGGTGCCGCCCGGCCATGCCTGTGAACACAGAGCCTGTCATGGCCCCAGCGGCACAGCTCCCTGCCAGCGCCGCTGCGGCGCTGTGGCCACACGGGCTGCCGGCCCGGCAGGGCTCAGCTCAGCCCATGCGGCACGCTGTCGCCCCAGGGCACGGCTGTCAGAGGGCGGCAGCAGCAATGCCCAGGCCAGGCGGGGCTCCACGGCGCCGGGCGCGGCTGCCGCTGCCGGGGCAGCAGGCGGGGCCGGGGCCGAGCTGCGGCGGGCCGGGGAAGGGAGCCCGGGCTCGTAACTCACCCATGAAGCTGATGGCCGCCTCTCGCAGGGGCTCCTGTGGGCTCTCCAGGTAGCGCAGGGCTCGGCGCAGGTGCTCGGCTGCTCTGCTCCTGTCCTCTGCCAGCTGGAGAGAGCGGCAGGAGGGAAGGGTTGGCGCGGGCTCAGGCCCTGGGCCGGGCGCTGCCTGCGCCAAGCCCCGGCCTCCCCCGGCCACACAGCCCTGAGGCGCGGCCAGCAGCCGCTGGCGCCGGGCTCCCGAGAGGGGAGGGGGAGAGGGCCGGCTGCTGCCCGGGGAGCCGCGGTGCCGCCCCTGCCCCGCAGCTCCGCCGGGCCGGGCTTTCATGGGCACCCGGCTCGGGCCCACGGGAGCCTGGAGAGGAGCCCGCGCGGCCTCTGGCTGCAGCAGCGCGCAGGGGCACAGCTGCCCGGCCCGCACACTGAGCACCGCCCTCAGGGGCCTTCTCCTGGCTGAGGTGGGGATTCCAGGCCGTCCTTACCAGGCACTTGCTGAACTTCCACAGTTTCTGCTCCTTCAGCAGCTTTTTGAGATCCCTCCTCTTGATGAACTTGACCGCATAAAGCAGCGTTTCCCGAGAAGCCTGGAGAGCAGCAGAGACGCGGAGATGGCCCCGCAGCCCAGGGCTCGGGACCCGCCTCCCCCTGCCATGGCCTGCGGGAGGCTGCGGTCCAGCAGGCGCAGGGCAGGAGGCAGCCGAGCCCCGTGCCAGGCAGACAGCAGCAGCCCACGAGTCCTCACCTCTGCCACATGCTGATTCTCATCATTGCAGTGGAAGAAGAGTGGAAGCAGGCTCTGTTGCACAGGGCTTTCCAAAGGGTTTTCTCTCTCTTCCAAGTACTCCATCATGTCTCGGAAGAGTTTTATGGAGAGCAGCTGTACCTGGCTATTATCCTAGACGAAAAAAAAATGAAAAAACACCTCAGCATTGGCTCCTCCGGGCGCCCTGGGCACAGGGCTGGAAATGCACAGGGCACACAGTTTCCAGGCAGCACCCAGTGGCTGTAGCTGGGGGCACAGAGCCTTACGTGGTCAAAGAGCGGCAGGAGTGCCTCAGCCAGCTGCACGGCAATGGGGGTTGACATCAGCATGTGTTTGTGCAGGAGTATAAAGCTGAGTGTGATGAGTGTCATCCCAGCTGTCTCTGCATCTTTGTCGGCCAGTAGGCGCATGAGGCTTTCGGTCAAGCTCCACATTCTTTCGGCCTGTGCGCAACACAAGTCTGTGAAGTCCCACCCTGCTGCCACAGGGCCCAGAGGCCAAAGGACTGTCCTGAAGCACTGGGGTAGCTGAAGCAGGAGGCAGGAGAGCTGGGAGCAGCTGCCCCAGTGCCCAAAGGCCAGGCCAGGCCATGCGACTGCGTTCCCAGTGCAGCTTCAGCCACCGCCCCCTTCTCACCATTGAGGGATCATCAATGAGCTCCAGAAGGGCCCTGAGCGCCAGGCGACGCCTCTCCCTGCACTCGCTCTGCAGGTACCTTGAAGAGACCTTCACAACACTGTCGCCACATTCACTCGAATCCAGGCACACGAGGACCTGAAAGGCACAGGCCAGTGATGGGGGAGCCGGCCGGCAGGAGCCCGCAGCCGCACAGGGCTGGGCCCAGGACGCAGCAGCAGCAGCAGCACAGGGTGCGGGCACCGTCCCAGGTGTCTGCGGCCACGAGAGGGCAGAGAGCTGGGAGGCAGCACAGCCAGGCAGCGCTGGACACCCGGCTCACCTCCACAAGGAATGCCAGGGCGGGCAGATCCCAGTGTGGCTCCTGTGTGCTGAGCAGCCAGAGGAGGTGGAGTGCAATACTGGAACACAAGCGATGACAAGCGTGGCGCATCTCCCTAGGAGGGCAAAAAAGGGACCAGGAAGCTGAGCAAATCTCTCCAAGGACAGGCTTACAGAGCCTGGTGGTCTTTTACCACCACTCTGCATGGGGACCTGGGCCCTTTAGGAGGTGTCTCCTCCTGTGCTCTCTCCCCTCGCAGCCTTTTCCAGTCTGCTTGGCCGTCCCTCAGTGTGTCCTTAGCTGTCCCTCAGTGTGTCCCTGGGTCTCGGGGAATGTGTGGGACGGCTCGGGCACAGAGCACAAATGGCAGGATCAACGGGGAGAAAGTGAGTCTCACCTGGCCAGCAGACCCATGGCATAGTGGCGGGTGTCAGCACAGAGCAGCGTGTCCCAGCCACGCTTGCCTTCCACTGACAACACCACATCCTTGTACTGCTTTTGGCAGAGCAGGGACTTCAGGGTCTGCACTGCAAACCTGTGTGCACAGCAAAGCCCAGGTCACTCTGGCAGCACTGGCTCCTTTGCAGGCCACGTGTCAGGCAGGGACAGGAGGAGTGGGATGGAGCACCTGTTGGGGCTGATGACAAGACCGTGCTCTTCCAGGCAATCCTTCCAGAAGGTTTGGACCTCCTCTGGCATCTCTTCTGTGCTGGAGAACACTTGGAAGAGCAGATGAACAAAAAGGCGGGGGAAATATGGCCTCACTACACGTGGGACAGAGGACTCTTGGAGGATCTTCCACATCACCACGGTCGCCTGCAAAGGACAAAGCCCCCCGAGAGAGCGCTCAGTGCCGAGGTGTCCGTGTGGCAGGGCCCGAGCGTGGCAGGGAGAGGCCCGGAGAGACCTTGGCAGGGGAGCACGGGGCCTGGTGGGGCTGAAGCTGGCCCTGGGCCAGGTTTCCGGCCAGCGCCTGAGGCAGGCAGATGCAGTGGGGGAAGGAGGATGGAGAGCTGCTGGAGAGGCGGCCTTGGGGCCAGCAAAGGCCAGTTGCGGAAACTCACAGCCAGGGCAAAGACAGCCGTTTTGTCCCCATCCGAGGTGCACGTGCTGTACTCTGGCCAGCTCCCCAGCACATCCAGGAGGATCAGCTGCACTGGCTCCGCGGTCCTGGACGAGCACATGATGGTCTTCCACATGGAGGTGGCAGCTCTGCGGGATTAGAGCTCTGTCTCAGGGGGGATCTCAGACACAGCAGCGTGGCCTGGGCATCCCTAGGGGCCTGGGCTGAGCGCCGGCTCTTCCTCTGCCCACTGGCCCTTGCCAGCAGCAGCCAGGCAGCCAAGCTGTGTGAGGACGGGCCCTGAGGGGCAGCAAGGCAGCATGGCAGCAGGCTAAGGGGCTGACGTGCCAGGGCTGGGAAAGGCAGCAGCCAGAGGGTTCTGGAACTCTCTAGCTCAGACACCTGGGCCAGGCGATACAGGGTGATGGGCTTGGGAGGCCTGAGCCCTCTGGGCAGGTGGGCCCCATACCTGTCACAGGACGGGGCCACACGCAGGAGCGTCACGACTGCGTCAGCCGGCTGTGCTTTGGTGAGTTTCAGCAGGGCCTTGTCCAGCCTGTGCTGGGCAGAATCATTGGCCAGGAGCCATCGGTGAATGTACCTCACCATGGCAGGCACCTGCGGGAGGCACGGGGAGACTTGGAAAGCTGCCAGAGAGAGCAATGTCCCCAGGCTCCCCAGAGAAGTGCTTTCCTTGCCAGCGCACTGCCATGGCCTCAAAGGCTCTGAGGGAGCAGCAGGCGTGGCTGGGGAAGCCACGTGACTCCTGGGGGAACTGAAGCCTGGCCCCAGGCTGCTTACTTGTTCTGGCCTGGCAACACCCTTCTCCAGGAGCAAATCCAGCAGGGCGGCACTGGTCTCATGCTTGAGGAGCTCGGAGTGAGCTGTGAGCCCAGTGCCCATGGTGCGGGTCTCTTCCTGCTGAATGCTCCGGATGAAGTGGCAGACGAGCTGTAGGAGAAGGGCAAGAAGCCGCGGATGTTGCATGGAGTGCTGCACACACGGTGCTGGGCTGAGCAGGGACAGCAGGCCCAGCCCGGGTGGGGGTGGCTGCAGGTACCTGCGCTGTTCGATGGAAGCGGCCACGGCTGGATTCCTGCTCATGTGTGCGCTCCACAGCTTCATCTGGCAAAGAGGGAGCGCAGCCAGAGCTGAGGGGCTGCGGGAGAGGCCGGAGAACACAGCCCAGCCCTGCACTCCCCAGGCAGGGAGAGCCCTGCGATGCCCCAGGGGGATGGAGCGAGGCCGCTGAGGGGTGTCTGCCTGGCGCCTCTTCCGGCCTGTCCGTGGGCATTTCCCCAGGGGATTGCATGGCATGGCATGGCATGGCATGGCATGGCATGGCATGGCATGGCATGGCATGGCATGGGGCCAAGTTGGCTGCAGGCTCCAGGCCTGCAGCCCAGTTCTGCCACTCACCCCCCTGTGGTGGATGGAAGGGCACCACCTCTTCAGTCTCCCGTGCTGGGGCTGCTCCAGGGCCGCCTTCCTCCTCCTCCACCCAGGCCATCTTGGGCACTCTCGGGGGTCTCTGCTCCATGTCTGTGGCTGGAGCTACTTGCAGGAGAGGTGCCCTGGGAAAGCTCCAGGGCACCAAGTCCCACGCTCTGCCCTTGGGGGCAGCTGCAGAATAGAAGGCTTGGAAGGCCACGGGTCACCGAGTCCTGTGCTCTGGCCTTGAGCTCAGCTGCAGGAAGAACGCTGCAGAAAAGCTCCTGGTCAGACGGGAACGAGTGCGCTGTGTGGGGGCTCCTCACAGCACTGCTCTGTCCCGTTGTGCCCCGCTGCTTGCTCCCAGCACCGGGCAAGCTTCTATTTCCCACGTGTCACAAAGGGGCCTTGGAGACCGGGTTCCGTTCCATGGCACGGTGACCGTGCTGCAGCGTGCCACCCAGGGCCCTTGCACACACTGCCTCCTGTCCTGGGGCCGGCCCCAGCCCCGCTAAAGTGGCCCAGCTTGGAAGGAATCCCTGGCCCCAGGTGTCTAAGACAGCCTGACAGAATCTTTAGGAAGGGCTCAGACCATAAGCAAAGGCCGCCCTGCTCTGCGGGCTCAGGCCTATCCCCATATCTTTCCCTGAGAGCATTTGAATTTCTAAATGAGAATCATTTGAAGGGAGGGGATTTACATTTTCCATTCCAGAGAAGACTTCTGCCTTCCTTAGCAGACACCTCTCTCTTCAAACCAAGACAATTCTTTGTCATCTTGACGATGCGCAGTTGCTGGGAAGCCCCGTTTTACTCCAGGGACCTTAAGAACCATTCCCAGCAACTGGGAAAATCCTAGGTGTTCCATCCACCCATAGATGAGCTCTCTGAATTTGCCCTGAAAGTGGGTCCAGCTTTTATAGGCCAAAAAGAGCAAGTCCAAGTGACTCGATGATATTTTTTAGCCGGGATAGCCCTGCAGCTGATGGCACACTTCACAGTCAGCAGGGGACACAGCTAGGCCAAAGCCCAGACCTCTTCTGGGAAACTTTCTCTTCAAACACCCTTCAAACACGCCTCCATGCAAGTCAGTTGGGAAAGTTTCTTCAAATGATCCATTTCTGGCACCTGACTACACAGGGTTATGTGAAAGATTCTAAAGCAGCCGCTCTGGAGTCAGAGAGGCAGCCCTGAGAGTCCTTGTCATCTATTTGTAGCTAAATCCCACTTTTGGGGAGTTGAAGGAGTTTGGAACGAGCTAGAGAGCGGACCTCTGAGTTTTTTAGATGATGCCATTGCTTTTTCTTCTCTTCTACATAGGCAGGAAGGGTGAGTTGGGCTCACATCTCCACCGCATGGCTCACAGGGCCGCAAGACTTGTAGTTACAAGAGCTTTGAAGGATTTCTTGGCCAAGAAGACACGGCCAACAAGGATTTTTATGTTTTGGACCCAATCTTCAAGATTTCATCTTACGGACTCATGCTCTCGGAGTGTCTAGCTGGTCAGAGTGACCGCGAGATAAGTTAGAAAGTCTCTTTTCCCAGCCCGGTGGTGGAAGAAGGAGTCAGAGCTCTTCATTTCTCAGTCTCAAGGTTGTTGATTGTATCTTATCTATAAAATTCTTTCTCCTGTCCTGCCGAGGTCCGCTCAGCAAGACAGTCTAAGGCACTCTGCCTCCTCTGGGGTGGTGTTATCTTTTTCTACTAAAAACTATCTGTACAATAGTTACAATTACTTTCCAATCCCTATCGTCTATGTCGGACAGCGAGCTTCTACTCTAGACCAATCTCAAATGCCAACATCACAGCAGAAGATGGAGGCCAAGAAGAAGGAGAAAGGCTGGACGTGCCCAGATTGCTCCATCTGGCCCCCTGAAGCCCCATTCTAAAAACCCTCAAAATCTAGTTTTCCACTCTGGGATAAATTCACTATCATTCTACTTCAACTTTTGTGGCTGGTCATTCTTCATACAAGGTTGGGGATTGTTTTTTCCAAGGGCTAAATCAAAGGCACAGGGGTCTTGGGCTCTGTGCCAAGCTCTCTGAGCCCTCTGACAGGGTCTCGAGTCCTGCAGGGCAGCCAGAGGAATTTCCTGGGTTCCCACATCATGCTGACACTGTAAGCTTCCTTAGCCAGTCATGCTATGACACACAAACCTACAGCACTGCATCCTAAACTTCTTGTTTACCATTGTAACTACTTGGATTTTTTCCTAGATCTTGAACTCGAAAACTCTAAGCTTTCCTCCACTTCAACTTTCCTCCCCGTGTCGCTGCTATAAACTAGAAATCCGCATTCTCGCTTCTATCACCTAAGTTTGGGAGCCCTTTGCAAGGTCTCAGATCAAACCCTGTGCTTAATTCTAAGCTTTGCTGACAAGACCAAAGGTCTGAGATTTCTCTGCATTTGGGTTTCCAACAACACTGATGCTGTTAGTTGCAGAGTGCCCAGGATGCGTCTTGCAGGTCAACTCTGGCAGGAACAAGGCGGCTGCCAGGGGGCTGCTTGTGGCCTCTGACAGCCCATTGCCCACGGCTTGCCAGCGGCCCAGCCCCTCAGGGGCTGCCCCAGCCCGGCCAAGCTGCCCGGCAGCAGCGCCGCTGCCCCACAGCAGCTCCAGAGCAGCCCCATGCAGAGGCACCTGGGAGCCCTCAGCAAGGCAGCCGGCAGCACACGGGCAGGAGGACACGGCTGGCGCTTCCTGCCTGGCCCAGGGCTTGTGGCCATCTCCAGGCACCTCTCTGGCAGGGATCCCCGCAGCTCCGGCCCCTGCCCAGCCGCTCTGTGGGCAGCACAAAGGCTTCAGCAGAACCACCAAAGGCCGAGGGGTTTCTGGCCATTTCCCCGGGCCCACTGCACGCCTGCGCAGCTGGCTGAGTGCGAGCATCCTTTTCCCCCTCCTCCCCTATGCCGTACGGACCCTGGGCAGCAAAAGAAAGATCCTGGGAGTCTGTGTATGTTAACATAGTCTATATTTACATGGTAAAAGAAAAAAAAAAAAAAAAGAAACAAAAATTCTTGAAGAAACGGAAAATTCCACCTGACTCAGGTGGCCACAACAAAAACAGCTTCTGGGATCAATCCTCCACAGAGCTCTGGCAGGGCAGGCAGCCGAGCCATGACGGACGAGGAGGCCGTGTCTTCCACGCCCTGCGCAGGTGATTTTGGAGCCACTGGAACCTGGAGATGGGAGCCCGCTCTCCTGACCTGACGATGCACAGCGTTTGAATTGCCAGGCTTCCGACGGCGAGGCTGACGTCGTTCGTTTTGTCTTCAAGGGCTGCGAGAGAGAGGAACAGAGGCACGGTCAGAAGCTGGAGCTGCAGGGAGCCGAGGAAGAGCCCCCTGCCAGGGCCACAACAGCCGGCTCTTGCCATGGCCAGGAGGGAGAAGGGAGCAAGGGGATCAGCCCGAAGCTGCTGGCCACGAATGGCCCGCGTGGCCCTGAAATCTCCGTGTGCTCTGCCCACGGGAGCAGAGCCCTCCGCAGCCGGGGCAGGGCTTGCAGCTCCCCCCGGCAGCCCCCGCTGTCAGCCCGCTGCCCTCACTCACCAGCGCAGATCAGCTGCAGCTCTTGCTGCTGCCCCCTCAGGTGCCGCCCGGCCATGCCTGTGAACACAGAGCCTGTCATGGCCCCAGCGGCACAGCTCCCTGCCAGCGCCGCTGCGGCGCTGTGGCCACACGGGCTGCTGGCCCGGCAGGGCTCAGCTCAGCCCATGCGGCACGCTGTCGCCCCAGGGCACGGCTGTCAGAGGGCGGCAGCAGCAATGCCCAGGCCAGGCGGGGCTTCACGGCGCCGGGCGCGGCTGCCGCTGCCGGGGCAGCAGGCGGGGCCGGGGCCGAGCTGCGGCGGGCCGGGGAAGGGAGCCCGGGCTCGTAACTCACCCATGAAGCTGATGGCCGCCTCTCGCAGGGGCTCCTGTGGGCTCTCCAGGTAGCGCAGGGCTCGGCGCAGGTGCTCGGCTGCTCTGCTCCTGTCCTCTGCCAGCTGGAGAGAGCGGCAGGAGGGAAGGGTTGGCGCGGGCTCAGGCCCTGGGCCGGGCGCTGCCTGCGCCAAGCCCCGGCCTCCCCCGGCCACACAGCCCTGAGGCGCGGCCAGCAGCCGCTGGCGCCGGGCTCCCGAGAGGGGAGGGGGAGAGGGCCGGCTGCTGCCCGGGGAGCCGCGGTGCCGCCCCTGCCCCGCAGCTCCGCCGGGCCGGGCTTTCATGGGCACCCGGCTCGGGCCCACGGGAGCCTGGAGAGGAGCCCGCGCGGCCTCTGGCTGCAGCAGCGCGCAGGGGCACAGCTGCCCGGCCCGCACACTGAGCACCGCCCTCAGGGGCCTTCTCCTGGCTGAGGTGGGGATTCCAGGCCGTCCTTACCAGGCACTTGCTGAACTTCCACAGTTTCTGCTCCTTCAGCAGCTTTTTGAGATCCCTCCTCTTGATGAACTTGACCGCATAAAGCAGCGTTTCCCGAGAAGCCTGGAGAGCAGCAGAGACGCGGAGATGGCCCCGCAGCCCAGGGCTCGGGACCCGCCTCCCCCTGCCATGGCCTGCGGGAGGCTGCGGTCCAGCAGGCGCAGGGCAGGAGGCAGCCGAGCCCCGTGCCAGGCGGACAGCAGCAGCCCACGAGTCCTCACCTCTGCCACATGCTGATTCTCATCATTGCAGTGGAAGAAGAGTGGAAGCAGGCTCTGTTGCACAGGGCTTTCCAAAGGGTTTTCTCTCTCTTCCAAGTACTCCATCATGTCTCGGAAGAGTTTTATGGAGAGCAGCTGTACCTGGCTATTATCCTAGACGAAAAAAAAATGAAAAAACACCTCAGCATTGGCTCCTCTGGGCGCCCTGGGCACAGGGCTGGAAATGCACAGGGCACACAGTTTCCAGGCAGCACCCAGTGGCTGTAGCTGGGGGCACAGAGCCTTACGTGGTCAAAGAGCGGCAGGAGTGCCTCAGCCAGCTGCACGGCAATGGGGGTTGACATCAGCATGTGTTTGTGCAGGAGTATAAAGCTGAGTGTGATGAGTGTCATCCCAGCTGTCTCTGCATCTTTGTCGGCCAGTAGGCGCATGAGGCTTTCAGTCAAGCTCCACATTCTTTCGGCCTGTGCGCAACACAAGTCTGTGAAGTCCCACCCTGCTGCCACAGGGCCCAGAGGCCAAAGGACTGTCCTGAAGCACTGGGGTAGCTGAAGCAGGAGGCAGGAGAGCTGGGAGCAGCTTCCCCAGTGCCCAAAGGCCAGGCCAGGCCAAGCGACTGCGTTCCCAGTGCAGCTTCAGCCACCGCCCCCTTCTCACCATTGAGGGATCATCAATGAGCTCCAGAAGGGCCCTGAGCGCCAGGCGACGCCTCTCCCTGCACTCGCTCTGCAGGTACCTTGAAGAGACCTTCACAACACTGTCGCCACATTCACTCGAATCCAGGCACACGAGGACCTGAAAGGCACAGGCCAGTGATGGGGGAGCCGGCCGGCAGGAGCCCGCAGCCGCACAGGGCTGGGCCCAGGACGCAGCAGCAGCAGCAGCACAGGGTGCGGGCACCGTCCCAGGTGTCTGCGGCCACGAGAGGGCAGAGAGCTGGGAGGCAGCACAGCCAGGCAGCGCTGGACACCCGGCTCACCTCCACAAGGAATGCCAGGGCGGGCAGATCCCAGTGTGGCTCCTGTGTGCTGAGCAGCCAGAGGAGGTGGAGTGCAATACTGGAACACAAGCGATGACAAGCGTGGCGCATCTCCCTAGGAGGGCAAAAAAGGGACCAGGAAGCTGAGCAAATCTCTCCAAGGACAGGCTTACAGAGCCTGGTGGTCTTTTACCACCACTCTGCATGGGGACCTGGGCCCTTTAGGAGGTGTCTCCTCCTGTGCTCTCTCCCCTCGCAGCCTTTTCCAGTCTGCTTGGCCGTCCCTCAGTGTGTCCTTAGCTGTCCCTCAGTGTGTCCCAGGGTCTCGGGGAATGTGTGGGACGGCTCGGGCACAGAGCACAAATGGCAGGATCAATGGGGAGAAAGTGAGTCTCACCTGGCCAGCAGACCCATGGCATAGTGGCGGGTGTCAGCACAGAGCAGCGTGTCCCAGCCACGCTTGCCTTCCACTGACAACACCACATCCTTGTACTGCTTTTGGCAGAGCAGGGACTTCAGGGTCTGCACTGCAAACCTGTGTGCACAGCAAAGCCCAGGTCACTCTGGCAGCACTGGCTCCTTTGCAGGCCACGTGTCAGGCAGGGACAGGAGGAGTGGGATGGAGCACCTGTTGGGGCTGATGACAAGACCGTGCTCTTCCAGGCAATCCTTCCAGAAGGTTTGGACCTCCTCTGGCATCTCTTCTGTGCTGGAGAACACTTGGAAGAGCAGATGAACAAAAAGGCGGGGGAAATATGGCCTCACTACACGTGGGACAGAGGACTCTTGGAGGATCTTCCACATCACCACGGTCGCCTGCAAAGGACAAAGCCCCCCGAGAGAGCGCTCAGTGCCGAGGTGTCCGTGTGGCAGGGCCCGAGCGTGGCAGGGAGAGGCCCGGAGAGACCTTGGCAGGGGAGCACGGGGCCTGGTGGGGCTGAAGCTGGCCCTGGGCCAGGTTTCCGGCCAGCGCCTGAGGCAGGCAGATGCAGTGGGGGAAGGAGGATGGAGAGCTGCTGGAGAGGCGGCCTTGGGGCCAGCAAAGGCCAGTTGCGGAAACTCACAGCCAGGGCAAAGACAGCCGTTTTGTCCCCATCCGAGGTGCACGTGCTGTACTCTGGCCAGCTCCCCAGCACATCCAGGAGGATCAGCTGCACTGGCTCCGCGGTCCTGGACGAGCACATGATGGTCTTCCACATGGAGGTGGCAGCTCTGCGGGATTAGAGCTCTGTCTCAGGGGGGATCTCAGACACAGCAGCGTGGCCTGGGCATCCCTAGGGGCCTGGGCTGAGCGCCGGCTCTTCCTCTGCCCACTGGCCCTTGCCAGCAGCAGCCAGGCAGCCAAGCTGTGTGAGGACGGGCCCTGAGGGGCAGCAAGGCAGCATGGCAGCAGGCTAAGGGGCTGACGTGCCAGGGCTGGGAAAGGCAGCAGCCAGAGGGTTCTGGAACTCTCTAGCTCAGACACCTGGGCCAGGCGATACAGGGTGATGGGCTTGGGAGGCCTGAGCCCTCTGGGCAGGTGGGCCCCATACCTGTCACAGGACGGGGCCACACGCAGGAGCGTCACGACTGCGTCAGCCGGCTGTGCTTTGGTGAGTTTCAGCAGGGCCTTGTCCAGCCTGTGCTGGGCAGAATCATTGGCCAGGAGCCATCGGTGAATGTACCTCACCATGGCAGGCACCTGCGGGAGGCACGGGGAGACTTGGAAAGCTGCCAGAGAGAGCAATGTCCCCAGGCTCCCCAGAGAAGTGCTTTCCTTGCCAGCGCACTGCCATGGCCTCAAAGGCTCTGAGGGAGCAGCAGGCGTGGCTGGGGAAGCCACGTGACTCCTGGGGGAACTGAAGCCTGGCCCCAGGCTGCTTACTTGTTCTGGCCTGGCAACACCCTTCTCCAGGAGCAAATCCAGCAGGGCGGCACTGGTCTCATGCTTGAGGAGCTCGGAGTGAGCTGTGAGCCCAGTGCCCATGGTGCGGGTCTCTTCCTGCCGAATGCTCCGGATGAAGTCGCAGACGAGCTGTAGGAGAAGGGCAAGAAGCCGCGGATGTTGCATGGAGTGCTGCACACACGGTGCTGGGCTGAGCAGGAACAGCAGGCCCAGCCCGGGTGGGGGTGGCTGCAGGTACCTGCGCTGTTCGATGGAAGCGGCCACGGCTGGATTCCTGCTCATGTGTGCGCTCCACAGCTTCATCTGGCAAAGAGGGAGCGCAGCCAGAGCTGAGGGGCTGCGGGAGAGGCCGGAGAACACAGCCCAGCCCTGCACTCCCCAGGCAGGGAGAGCCCTGCGATGCCCCAGGGGGATGGAGCGAGGCCGCTGAGGGGTGTCTGCCTGGCGCCTCTTCCGGCCTGTCCGTGGGCATTTCCCCAGGGGATTGCATGGCATGGCATGGCATGGCATGGCATGGCATGGCATGGCATGGCATGGCATGGGGCCAAGTTGGCTGCAGGCTCCAGGCCTGCAGCCCAGTTCTGCCACTCACCCCCCTGTGGTGGATGGAAGGGCACCACCTCTTCAGTCTCCCGTGCTGGGGCTGCTCCAGGGCCGCCTTCCTCCTCCTCCACCCAGGCCATCTTGGGCACTCTCGGGGGTCTCTGCTCCATGTCTGTGGCTGGAGCTACTTGCAGGAGAGGTGCCCTGGGAAAGCTCCAGGGCACCAAGTCCCACGCTCTGCCCTTGAGGGCAGCTGCAGAATAGAAGGCTTGGAAGGCCACGGGTCACCGAGTCCTGTGCTCTGGCCTTGAGCTCAGCTGCAGGAAGAACGCTGCAGAAAAGCTCCTGGTCAGACGGGAACGAGTGCGCTGTGTGGGGGCTCCTCACAGCACTGCTCTGTCCCGTTGTGCCCCGCTGTTTGCTCCCAGCACCGGGCAAGCTTCTATTTCCCACGTGTCACAAAGGGGCCTTGGAGACCGGGTTCCGTTCCATGGCACGGTGACCGTGCTGCAGCGTGCCACCCAGGGCCCTTGCACACACTGCCTCCTGCCCTGGGGCCGGCCCCAGCCCCGCTAAAGTGGCCCAGCTTGGAAGGAATCCCTGGCCCCAGGTGTCTAAGACAGCCTGACAGAATCTTTAGGAAGGGCTCAGACCATAAGCAAAGGCCGCCCTGCTCTGCGGGCTCAGGCCTGTAGTAAACCCCTCAGGTTTAGCCAGGGCCCCTTGGAGAATATAATGCTGACACAGCAGCAAAGAAGTTTCCTGTCTCCAGGGACATCCGCCTTGTACCTTATCCCTATAGCCATGTAAGGCAATATTGTGTTAAACCCTACTATTGGTCACTTATGGTCACTCTAACACCTTTGCCATTGGTCAGGATTGGATCCAGGCCAAGGGTATAAAAGTAGCATACTGTACCCCTACTAATTCGGAAGAAAAAGAGCTGAGACCCTTCACGGACCCCTACAATAAAGCCATACTCGTGGAACAGCCAGCGTCTTCTGCTTCTCCTCTCTCTACCGTCTGCTGGAGCCTTAGGCCAAGGGAAAAGCTACCTAGCAAGCAAAGCTGAAATCACAAGAGCTGCCTAATCACTAAGAGCTGAATATCTCCCTGCTTGCTAGGGGCTAACCCACGGCCTTGGTCTGAGAGCGAGCTGGCTTCTAGCACCCAGTCCCCTTGGGGACTGAGCTCTGGAGCTGTAACAGCTTGCATAGGATAAGACCAAGCTAGGCTCATTTAAGTGGCCGCCCAAACGTGTCGTCGGACCCTGGCCCCCAGGAGCGAAGCGTCACCAGAGCATCGGAGCCTTTCAGGGCCTCCAGTTATTGCCGGTTTGGGAAGCCTCTCCTTCTGCGAAAGGACTTTTCGTTTTAGAAAATCTTCTCTGCGGAAGGCTCAATTCGACCCTCAACAATACATCTGGACGAGATAAAGTCTGAGGAGAATTGAGGAGCAGACTCCCTTCCACAGACCCGTGACCCCAAAGGACGTAAGTATTAAGTTTGCGCGCATACCTTGGGTGCTCTAAAAATCTTTTTCGTTTTTTTTTCTTTTTTTTTCTCGTTTTTCTGTGGAAAGGGCTTGAAAATCATGGGTACTTGTTTAAGCACTCTAAGACTAACAACACGTGAGAGAGAGTTATATTTAACCATTGTAGAAACCTTATCTGTTAACAACTTCACTTTTTCTAAAGGTAGTCTGTCAAAAAAGACTCTTAAAAAATTTGTATCTTGGATGGTGCTGAATTTCCCTGAAACTGATAAGACCACAATTACTGAAAATTCCTTTTGGGATACAGTTGGAAACACCATTTATATGTCTCAAACAAAACAGGACTTTTCTGTTACTAACTTCTTACCTTTATTTCATATAATAACAAAAACGATTGAAAAATCGAACTCTGAAAAAAGTTCCAAACTAACAGATCTTTCCTCTTCATATGCTAATTGCGCTGATAAGATAACAGAGGAATGTGCCCTCCAGGCCACAGAGTCACTGGGCGCTGCAGAACTTACTGCAGAAACCACCTCGGAGGCAGAAGCCAAGCAGGCCGCCCCCACATTCCCCCCCCTCGCGGGACCCGCGCTGCCCAACTCCCCGTTTCCTGCAGCCCCCCATCTCCCCGGCTCCGTTTCCTTCCCGCGTCCGGCCTCGGGGGCCCCGTTCCCTGTCCCTGCCGCTGTACCCTCCGCTGCGACCACCCCTCCCCCCGCGCCCGTGCTGCCGTTGCCTACCCCCGCGCCGCCGTTCCCCGCCCCCGGTTGCTCCGTCGCGGTACCCCCCGCTCCCGCTGCTGTCCCCGCCCTGCCCCCCGCTCCCCCCGCCGCGCCCGCCGCGTTCCCCGGTCCCGTTATCGCCGCCGCCCCCCCCAACCCTGCGCTGCTATCCTCCACCCCCGCGACCGCCCTCCCATCCGTCACCGCCCCCGCTCCCGCTCCCACCGAGACCGCCCCGGCCCTCCCGCCCCCTCCTGCCACATTCCCGAGCCATGCCCACAACCTGTCCTCCTGCGCCGAGCCGCACACATGTGCAGTAACATCAGCTCACCCTACACCTGTCGTATCCCAAACCAGGGGCATTGCTAGCGCACCCCCAAATCCCCCAGGCGTGCATCCACAGCCCCCATACCCCCCCTGCCCCCACCCGTCCCTCCAACCCCTGACCCAACCCTCCTGCCACCCGAACGGATCAGAGACCACCTGTGGTGTCCCCCCCCCAACCCAATCCGGTCCCTGCTGCTCCAGGGCTACCCCTCACCCAACAACGCTAACTTCGGGCCAGTCACTGAAAAGGGTGAAAAATCCTTCTAAACGAAAGAAAAGGAATTCACGGGTAGCATGTGCCTCACAGTGTTCCTCAGACAATGAGAGCTCTTCTGATGAATCTGATTTTGATGCGATTAATATAGACCCATGGGCTCTTATTAAGATAGAAGCTACAAAGTCTGGGAACTGGGACCTAGCACAGAAAATCACAGCCTTTCCGGTCGAGTACAGGCAAGGAAGGAATGGTGGGGAATCTAATATCAAGGCATGGAAACCAATTTCTAATAAGGAACTGGTACAATTGAGAAATATAGCCAAGGAACATGGACGTAGTTCACATATCTTTAGAAATTTCCTAGAAGCCATGTTCTCTGCACATGTCTTGCTTCCTCACGATGTAAAAAATATTTCACAATGCCTTCTGTCACCGGCAGAATATTTGTTATGGGATAGGCATTGGAAGAAACACTTAAAAACGTTATCAGATTCATATACTGCCGATGCTACTAAGACCAACTTCACAGTAGAACAATTGGCTGGTGAAGGAGACTTTCAAAAGCCAGCAGAACAAATGGAAACTCTGAATAAAGAAGCGCTGCAGGATGTAGCAATTGCAGCAAAAACCTCCTTGCTTCTTATGCAGGATGAGTCAATGCCAACAATGCATTTTTCTACTATAAAACAAGGCATTGAAGAAAGCTTTATAAAATTTGTGGACAAACTTAAAGATGCTTTGGAGAAACAAATAGAGAGTACTGAGGCAAGAAAGGAACTCTTATGTAAGCTTGCTTTCAGCAACTCAAATGAGAAATGCAAGGCCGTTTTGAGGTCTTTAACTGTGGATACAGACCCTACTATAGAGCAAATGTTAGAATGCTGTACACGTCACATGTCCACTGAAAATACAGTGGCGCAAGCAGTTGCTAAGGGTATTGCTGAAGGAGTTTCTGGTGCATATGCAGTGATAACCTCTAAAGAACAAGCTAAATGCTATCACTGTGGAGAGCTAGGACATTATATAAAGGACTGTCCTGAAAGAACACCCTCCCGATACCATCGGAATTATAATCAAAGACCCCAACAGCAGCAACACTATCAATCGCGTCCTTTAAACTCCTTGAGGCGCCCGTCCGACCTTCGGGCGCAGAATACAAATCAAAGGCCACCAAGACCCAATCACGCACAAACCCAGGCTGCTCCAGACCGAAAGGAGAAGCCCCAACCCACGGGACAACCCAGAGAGGTACCCGCCGACAACTGGTAACTGCTTTGTCCATTGACTTTAATGATAAGAATGTTCACCGTGTTCCTACAGGAAAATATGGACCTAAAGGGAGTCCTTCAGACATTTTAATTACAGGTGATTCGGTTAATACTCCGAAGGAAATCTTCGTTGTTCCGGAAGTGTTGACAGTGCAGCCGGGACAAGAGATCCTCGTGCAGGTATACTGCATAGACTTACCATTTTTTCTTTCTAAAGGAACTCCAATAGCACAGGCATTTTTACTCCCAAAAAATCACAGGGAACAGATTCCTCTCAACCCTACAGCAATGTGGGCACAAGTCATGGGACCATCCAAGCCTACCATCGAGTGCGGCCTCTCCCACAAAGGAGAGAAGACCCACCTGCCAGGGATGCTGGACACCGGTGCAGATGTGACCATCATCGCCCGTTCAGATTGGCCAGCACACTGGGATCTACAACCTGTTGCAGGCATGATTTCCGGGATTGGTGGAACTACAGTATCCATGAGGAGCAAGAACAACATCCTGGTTGAAGGGCCAGAAGGCAAGCTGGCAACCATCCGTCCATTTGTGGTAAGGGCCCCCATTACCCTTTGGGGACGTGACATTTTATCCCAGTGGGGTGCTTCCCTACGTATTCCCATTCAGGATTTCTGACTGGGGCCACTGAGTTGAGCGCGCTGCCAGAAATACCCTGTCTCACCTGGAAAAGCCACAAGCCAATCTGGACTGAGCAGTGGCCCCTAAAGAAAGCCAAGCTGCGCGCCCTAAACGTCCTCGTGGAAGAACAGCTCAAAAAAGGCCACATAGTGGAGTCCGACAGCCCTTGGAACTCTCCAGTCTTCGTTCTACCAAAGCCAGGTACAAACAAGTGGAGACTTCTCCATGACCTTCGCAGAATCAACGAAGTCATCGAGGACATGGGCCCTCTTCAGCCTGGCTTGCCCTCCCCATCGATGCTGCCTAGAGACTGGACACTTGCTATCATAGACATTAAGGACTGTTTCTTCAGTATACCACTACATCCAGAAGATGCTCCACGGTTTGCTTTTTCCGTTCCCTCTATTAACAAGGAAGCTCCGCTCAAAAGATATCATTGGCGTTATCTTCCTCAGGGATTGAAAAACTCGCCAACTATTTGCCAGTGGTACGTGTCTCACATCCTGTCTCCCATTCGGAAATCATTTCCAGACGCCATCATTTATCACTATATGGATGACATTCTGGTGTGTGCTTCAGACAAAGCTTACTTGGACAAAACAATCAAAAAGACTGTTGAAGCCATTGAAAAGGCAGGAATGGAAATTCGTGAGGACAAAATTCAGTACACCGAGCCATGGACTTACCTTGGAGTCCAGATCCGGGAAAGAACTATCCTACCTCAGCAGATCGTCATCAACGACGACCCAAAAACCCTCAGGGACTTACACAGCCTGTGTGGATCCATCAACTGGGTACGTCCACTGCTAGGAATTACATCAGAGGACCTTGCTCCCTTGTTCAATCTTCTTCGTGGACCCAAGGAACTGGACTCTCCCTGCACTCTCACAGAGGAAGCCAGAGGTGCCATCATCAAAGTCCAGGAAGCCCTGTCTTCACGCAAAGCCCATCGCTACGAGCCTAGTCTGCCTTTCCAGTTCATCATCCTGGGAAAAGCACCCAGATTCCATGGACTGATCTTCCAATGGGACCCTCAGCTGCGAGATCCTTTGTTGATACTGGAATGGGTTTTTACAAGTAGCCAGCCCACAAAGACACTTACCACCTACCAGGAGATTATAGCACACTTAATAAAAAAGGCTAGGACTCGCCTTTGCTCCCTTTCAGGGTGTGATTTTGAATGCATATATTTGCCAATAACCCTTAAAGACTTTGAGGATTTGATCAAGACCAATGCGAGTCTACAGTTTGCTCTGGACAGTTATACGGGTCAAACTTCATCAGACATCCCAGAACACAAGCTTTTCAACCAGAATGAAACTTTCCATTTGATTCCAAAACGAATCCAAAGTAGAAATCCTCTCAAGGCTCTAACTCTATTTACAGATGGCTCAGGGTCATCCCACAAGTCGGTGATTACTTGGAGAGACCCCCAAACACAAGAATGGCAATCTGACGTGGAAACAGTAGAAGGATCGCCACAAATTGCAGAATTAGCAGCTGTCGTCAGAGCCTTTGAAAAATTTAAAAACGAGCCGTTCAATCTGGTCACAGATTCAGCTTATGTTGCGGGAATAGCTATGAGAGCGGAACATGCTCTTCTCAAAGAGGTCTCTAACCCAAAGTTATACCAATTGCTCTCTAAATTAATACAATTGATATCCCACAGAAAACAACCTTATCACATAATGCATGTAAGGTCGCACACGGACCTCCCAGGTGTTGTTGCAGAAGGCAACAGGAAAGCAGATGCATTAGCTATGGCAGCAGAAACTGCTAATGTTCCTAACATCTTTGCTCAGGCAAAGCTGTCACATGCGTTCTTTCATCAAAATGTACCTGCCCTGATGAGAATGTTTAAGCTCTCGAAGGATCAGGCAAAAGCTATCGTGGCTACCTGTCCGAACTGTCAAAACTACCAGATACCATCAATGGGTACGGGAGTCAATCCCCGAGGTCTGAATAGCTGTCAGCTGTGGCAGACAGATGTAACTCACTTTGCACCTTTTGGAAGGTCAAAGTATGTGCATGTTTCGGTTGACACGTTCTCAGGAGCAGTGTTTGCATCATCACATGCAGGAGAAAAGACCATGCACACAATAAAACACTTTCTCCTCGCTTTTGCCACCCTGGGTGTACCAAAGGAGATTAAAACAGATAATGGGCCAGCCTATACCTCCCACAAGTTGAAGGAGTTCTTCAATGAATGGGGCATAGCACACAAGACGGGCATACCTGTAAACCCCACAGGACAATCCATCGTGGAAAGGACACATCAAACCCTCAAAAGAGTCCTCGAGCAACAGAACAGGAACACGAAAATCACATCTCCAGTGGAGAGACTTTGCAAGGCTCTCTATGTCATCAACTTCCTGAACTGCACAGTGTCAGAGCCTGACCCACCAATACTTCGCCACTTTGCGAATACCACAAAAGCAAAGCTCACGGAGAAACCACCCGTGCTCGTGAAAGATCCTGAAACACACCAAATCTCAGGGCCTCATCAGTTGATTACCTGGGGAAGAGGTTATGCATGCGTGCTACTACCATCAGGTCCAAGGTGGTACCCAGGAAAATACGTAAAACCATACTTAGGCACAGCGAACACTACTACAGACGAGGACAAGAATTCTCCTGAGGCAAACACAAGACCACCTCAAAACCAAACCAGCTCAGCCTGGAGACGAAGGCGTCGCCGAACACCCACAAACACAAGAACAGACCGCCCCATTACAAGGCAGCAGACAAAACAGAAAGTCAAATAACAGTCTACTGTAATAGGCCACAGATAGCCTTAACACAAAAGTGTTCTCTGAATTATGTGTTATTACACTGTGTATTGTATAGTAAAAAGTATTATTCCCTTTCCCTAACCTTAAAACCTCATAACCTTCTACCCGCTCCTCCTCCTGTAGTGCAGCTTAGAAATTAAAAGAAAAAGGGGGGGAGGAGGGGAACACAGAAAAGAACAAGGCAGAAATCCCTCTCATCATAAAGATAACAAATTGTGCTTATATTCCCTATCAGAAGCCCTAATCCTGCCCAAAGATGAAAAATATCTCCGTCGGTGCTGTCCTCACCGCTGCCTGGATGCTCTACACCGTACCGCGTGCCTTCGGCTGGATTAGTCCTCAGCCTAGCCATAATGTTTGGGTAACCTTAGCAAAAACATTAAAACAAGACAATATGTGCTTGTCTATGGGAAGCATAGATAATCCACTTTCTACATGTCTAGTAGGAATCCCCTTTATAGCAGACGATTGGCCGGTCCAGAACTCAGAGGTTCTCCGCACCACAGGTAAGAGACCCAATGGGGCTGATACTTGGGATGAGTGGACAAAAATTCTGCCAGATGCTCGAGAGGAACCCCAAGAATTGGATCTATTGGGATCCTCCAAGGCCACATATTGTGTCAAATTTTACTATAGGCGTCCGAAAAATGATTGGCCAGAAATTGACCAACACAAAAACACATATCGAAAAGATGTATCACCAGTAAACAAAGCCTATAACCCTCATGATTGGTGCAATTACACTGCACGTGTAATTTCTGTGTCCTCTCTCCATCCCAAAGTATTACCCAAGGGAATGTTTCTCATCTGTGGTGACAGAGTATGGGCAGGGATCCCCTCCCGACTCCAGGGAGGTCCCTGTACTCTGGGAAAACTTTCTACCCTTACTCCAAACATCACCCTATTACATAATTGGAAAAAAGAAAGAGAATCAAAACGTGAAAAAAGGTCATACACTGAATTCGATGAAAATTGTGATCCGAGATTATACGATTGGAACAGACAAAAAAAGATTGCAGTCTCTCTGTTTTTACCCTGGATAGCTGCAGCTAAAGCCCTCGGTGAAATCAGTCACCTTGGGTGCTGGCTCAGTAAACAAGCTAACGCTACATCAGCAGCCCTGAGTGATCTCTTAAAGGAAGAAGAAACCACAAGACAAGCTTCACTCCAAAACCGAGCAGCAATCGACTTCCTGCTGCTTGCCCACGGACATGGATGTGAGGACTTCGAAGGAATGTGTTGCTTCAACCTCTCTTCACGTTCGGAATCCATCCATGCGAACATCCAGAAACTGAAAGATCTTGTGAAGGACTTGAAAGTAGAAAGAATCCCAGATTGGGTCAATGAAATTTTCGGGCAATGGGGACTAACAGGATGGGCCGCATCTTTAGTTAAGGGATTTTTGTTGATTCTCCTTGTAATTTTTACAGTGTTAGTTATGTTCATGTGTCTTGTTCACTGTTTCAAAAGAACTCTCGCGAATGCATTTTTTGTAAAAACAGAAAGTGGAGTTGTAGTAAACCCCTCAGGTTTAGCCAGGGCCCCTTGGAGAATAGAATGCTGACACAGCAGCAAAGAAGTTTCCTGTCTCCAGGGACATCCGCCTTGTACCTTATCCCTATAGCCATGTAAGGCAATATTGTGTTAAACCCTACTATTGGTCACTTATGGTCACTCTAACACCTTTGCCATTGGTCAGGATTGGATCCAGGCCAAGGGTATAAAAGTAGCATACTGTACCCCTACTAACTCGGAAGAAGAAGAGCTGAGACCCTTCACGGACCCCTACAATAAAGCCATACTCGTGGAACAGCCAGCGTCTTCTGCTTCTCCTCTCTCTACCGTCTGCTGGAGCCTTAGGCCAAGGGAAAAGCTACCTAGCAAGCAAAGCTGAAATCACAAGAGCTGCCTAATCACTAAGAGCTGAATATCTCCCTGCTTGCTAGGGGCTAACCCACGGCCTTGGTCTGAGAGCGAGCTGGCTTCTAGCACCCAGTCCCCTTGGGGACTGAGCTCTGGAGCTGTAACAGCTTGCATAGGATAAGACCAAGCTAGGCTCATTTACAGGCCTATCCCCATATCTTTCCCTGAGAGCATTTGAATTTCTAAATGAGAATCATTTGAAGGGAGGGGATTTACATTTTCCATTCCAGAGAAGACTTCTGCCTTCCTTAGCAGACACCTCTCTCTTCAAACCAAGACAATTCTTTGTCATCTTGACGATGCGCAGTTGCTGGGAAGCCCCGATTTACTCCAGGGACCTTAAGAACCATTCCCAGCAACTGGGAAAATCCTAGGTGTTCCATCCACCCATAGATGAGCTCTCCAAATTTGCCCCGAAAGTGGGTCCAGCTTTTATAGGCCAAAAAGAGCAAGTCCAAGTGACTCGATGATATTTTTTAGCCGGGATAGCCCTGCAGCTGATGGCACACTTCACAGTCAGCAGGGGACACAGCTAGGCCAAAGCCCAGACCTCTTCTGGGAAACTTTCTCTTCAAACACCCTTCAAACACGCCTCCATGCAAGTCAGTTGGGAAAGTTTCTTCAAATGATCCATTTCTGGCACCTGACTACACAGGGTTATGTGAAAGATTCTAAAGCAGCCGCTCTGGAGTCAGAGAGGCAGCCCTGAGAGTCCTTGTCATCTATTTGTAGCTAAATCCCACTTTTGGGGAGTTGAAGGAGTTTGGAACGAGCTAGAGAGCGGACCTCTGAGTTTTTTAGATGATGCCATTGCTTTTTCTTCTCTTCTACATAGGCAGGAAGGGTGAGTTGGGCTCACATCTCCACCGCATGGCTCACAGGGCCGCAAGACTTGTAGTTACAAGAGCTTTGAAGGATTTCTTGGCCAAGAAGACACGGCCAACAAGGATTTTTATGTTTTGGACCCAATCTTCAAGATTTCATCTTACGGACTCATGCTCTCGGAGTGTCTAGCTGGTCAGAGTGACCGCGAGATAAGTTAGAAAGTCTCTTTTCCCAGCCCGGTGGTGGAAGAAGGAGTCCGAGCTCTTCATTTCTCAGTCTCAAGGTTGTTGATTGTATCTTATCTATAAAATTCTTTCTCCTGTCCTGCCGAGGTCCGCTCAGCAAGACAGTCTAAGGCACTCTGCCTCCTCTGGGGTGGTGTTATCTTTTTCTACTAAAAACTACCTGTACAACAGTTACAATTACTTTCCAATCCCTATCGTCTATGTCGGACAGCGAGCTTCTACTCTAGACCAATCTCAAATGCCAACATCACAGCAGAAGATGGAGGCCAAGAAGAAGGAGAAAGGCTGGACGTGCCCAGATTGCTCCATCTGGCCCCCTGAAGCCCCATTCTAAAAACCCTCAAAATCTAGTTTTCCACTCTGGGATAAATTCACTATCATTCTACTTCAACTTTTGTGGCTGGTCATTCTTCATACAAGGTTGGGGATTGTTTTTTCCAAGGGCTAAATCAAAGGCACAGGGGTCTTGGGCTCTGTGCCAAGCTCTCTGAGCCCTCTGACAGGGTCTCGAGTCCTGCAGGGCAGTCAGAGGAATTTCCTGGGTTCCCACATCATGCTGACAGTGTAAGCTTCCTTAGCCAGTCATGCTATGACACACAAATCTACAGCACTGCATCCTAAACTTCTTGTTTACCATTGTAACTACTTGGATTTTTTCCTAGATCTTGAACTCGAAAACTCTAAACTTTCCTCCACTTCAACTTTCCTCCCCGTGTCGCTGCTATAAACTAGAAATCCGCATTCTCGCTTCTATCACCTAAGTTTGGGAGCCCTTTGCAAGGTCTCAGATCAAACCCTGTGCTTAATTCTAAGCTTTGCTGGCAAGACCAAAGGTCTGAGATTTCTCTGCATTTGGGTTTCCAACAACACTGATGCTGTTAGTTGCAGAGTGCCCAGGATGCGTCTTGCAGGTCAACTCTGGCAGGAACAAGGCGGCTGCCAGGGGGCTGCTTGTGGCCTCTGACAGCCCATTGCCCACGGCTTGCCAGCGGCCCAGCCCCTCAGGGGCTGCCCCAGCCCGGCCAAGCTGCCCGGCAGCAGCGCCGCAGCCCCACAGCAGCTCCAGAGCAGCCCCATGCAGAGGCACCTGGGAGCCCTCAGCAAGGCAGCCGGCAGCACACGGGCAGGAGGACACGGCTGGCGCTTCCTGCCTGGCCCAGGGCTTGTGGCCATCTCCAGGCACCTCTCTGGCAGGGATCCCCGCAGCTCCGGCCCCTGCCCAGCCGCTCTGTGGGCAGCACAAAGGCTTCAGCAGAACCACCAAAGGCCGAGGGGTTTCTGGCCATTTCCCCGGGCCCACTGCACGCCTGCGCAGCTGGCTGAGTGCGAGCATCCTTTTCCCCCTCCTCCCCTATGCCGTACGGACCCTGGGCAGCAAAAGAAAGATCCTGGGAGTCTGTGTATGTTAACATAATCTGTATTTACATGGAAAAAGAAAAAAAATAAATAAAATAAAATTCTTGAAGAAAAACAAAATAAAACTTGACTCAGGGGGCCCCAGCGAAAAGAGCTTCTGGGATCAATCCTCCACAGAGCTCTGGCAGGGCAGGCAGCCGAGCCATGACGGACGAGGAGGCCGTGTCTTCCACGCCCTGCGCAGGTGATTTTGGAGCCACTGGAACCTGGAGATGGGAGCCCGCTCTCCTGACCTGACGATGCACAGCGTTTGAATTGCCAGGCTTCCGACGGCGAGGCTGACGTCGTTCGTTTTGTCTTCAAGGGCTGCGAGAGAGAGGAACAGAGGCACGGTCAGAAGCTGGAGCTGCAGGGAGCCGAGGAAGAGCCCCCTGCCAGGGCCACAACAGCCGGCTCTTGCCATGGCCAGGAGGGAGAAGGGAGCAAGGGGATCAGCCCGAAGCTGCTGGCCACGAATGGCCCGCGTGGCCCTGAAATCTCCGTGTGCTCTGCCCACGGGAGCAGAGCCCTCCGCAGCCGGGGCAGGGCTTGCAGCTCCCCCCGGCAGCCCCCGCTGTCAGCCCGCTGCCCTCACTCACCAGCGCAGATCAGCTGCAGCTCTTGCTGCTGCCCCCTCAGGTGCCGCCCGGCCATGCCTGTGAACACAGAGCCTGTCATGGCCCCAGCGGCACAGCTCCCTGCCAGCGCCGCTGCGGCGCTGTGGCCACACGGGCTGCCGGCCCGGCAGGGCTCAGCTCAGCCCATGCGGCACGCTGTCGCCCCAGGGCACGGCTGTCAGAGGGCGGCAGCAGCAATGCCCAGGCCAGGCGGGGCTCCACGGCGCCGGGCGCGGCTGCCGCTGCCGGGGCAGCAGGCGGGGCCGGGGCCGAGCTGCGGCGGGCCGGGGAAGGGAGCCCGGGCTCGTAACTCACCCATGAAGCTGATGGCCGCCTCTCGCAGGGGCTCCTGTGGGCTCTCCAGGTAGCGCAGGGCTCGGCGCAGGTGCTCGGCTGCTCTGCTCCTGTCCTCTGCCAGCTGGAGAGAGCGGCAGGAGGGAAGGGTTGGCGCGGGCTCAGGCCCTGGGCCGGGCGCTGCCTGCGCCAAGCCCCGGCCTCCCCCGGCCACACAGCCCTGAGGCGCGGCCAGCAGCCGCTGGCGCCGGGCTCCCGAGAGGGGAGGGGGAGAGGGCCGGCTGCTGCCCGGGGAGCCGCGGTGCCGCCCCTGCCCCGCAGCTCCGCCGGGCCGGGCTTTCATGGGCACCCGGCTCGGGCCCACGGGAGCCTGGAGAGGAGCCCGCGCGGCCTCTGGCTGCAGCAGCGCGCAGGGGCACAGCTGCCCGGCCCGCACACTGAGCACCGCCCTCAGGGGCCTTCTCCTGGCTGAGGTGGGGATTCCAGGCCGTCCTTACCAGGCACTTGCTGAACTTCCACAGTTTCTGCTCCTTCAGCAGCTTTTTGAGATCCCTCCTCTTGATGAACTTGACCGCATAAAGCAGCGTTTCCCGAGAAGCCTGGAGAGCAGCAGAGACGCGGAGATGGCCCCGCAGCCCAGGGCTCGGGACCCGCCTCCCCCTGCCATGGCCTGCGGGAGGCTGCGGTCCAGCAGGCGCAGGGCAGGAGGCAGCCGAGCCCCGTGCCAGGCGGACAGCAGCAGCCCACGAGTCCTCACCTCTGCCACATGCTGATTCTCATCATTGCAGTGGAAGAAGAGTGGAAGCAGGCTCTGTTGCACAGGGCTTTCCAAAGGGTTTTCTCTCTCTTCCAAGTACTCCATCATGTCTCGGAAGAGTTTTATGGAGAGCAGCTGTACCTGGCTATTATCCTAGACGAAAAAAAAATGAAAAAACACCTCAGCATTGGCTCCTCTGGGCGCCCTGGGCACAGGGCTGGAAATGCACAGGGCACACAGTTTCCAGGCAGCACCCAGTGGCTGTAGCTGGGGGCACAGAGCCTTACGTGGTCAAAGAGCGGCAGGAGTGCCTCAGCCAGCTGCACGGCAATGGGGGTTGACATCAGCATGTGTTTGTGCAGGAGTATAAAGCTGAGTGTGATGAGTGTCATCCCAGCTGTCTCTGCATCTTTGTCGGCCAGTAGGCGCATGAGGCTTTCAGTCAAGCTCCACATTCTTTCGGCCTGTGCGCAACACAAGTCTGTGAAGTCCCACCCTGCTGCCACAGGGCCCAGAGGCCAAAGGACTGTCCTGAAGCACTGGGGTAGCTGAAGCAGGAGGCAGGAGAGCTGGGAGCAGCTTCCCCAGTGCCCAAAGGCCAGGCCAGGCCAAGCGACTGCGTTCCCAGTGCAGCTTCAGCCACCGCCCCCTTCTCACCATTGAGGGATCATCAATGAGCTCCAGAAGGGCCCTGAGCGCCAGGCGACGCCTCTCCCTGCACTCGCTCTGCAGGTACCTTGAAGAGACCTTCACAACACTGTCGCCACATTCACTCGAATCCAGGCACACGAGGACCTGAAAGGCACAGGCCAGTGATGGGGGAGCCGGCCGGCAGGAGCCCGCAGCCGCACAGGGCTGGGCCCAGGACGCAGCAGCAGCAGCAGCACAGGGTGCGGGCACCGTCCCAGGTGTCTGCGGCCACGAGAGGGCAGAGAGCTGGGAGGCAGCACAGCCAGGCAGCGCTGGACACCCGGCTCACCTCCACAAGGAATGCCAGGGCGGGCAGATCCCAGTGTGGCTCCTGTGTGCTGAGCAGCCAGAGGAGGTGGAGTGCAATACTGGAACACAAGCGATGACAAGCGTGGCGCATCTCCCTAGGAAGGCAAAAAAGGGACCAGGAAGCTGAGCAAATCTCTCCAAGGACAGGCTTACAGAGCCTGGTGGTCTTTTACCACCACTCTGCATGGGGACCTGGGCCCTTTAGGAGGTGTCTCCTCCTGTGCTCTCTCCCCTCGCAGCCTTTTCCAGTCTGCTTGGCCGTCCCTCAGTGTGTCCTTAGCTGTCCCTCAGTGTGTCCCAGGGTCTCGGGGAATGTGTGGGACGGCTCGGGCACAGAGCACAAATGGCAGGATCAATGGGGAGAAAGTGAGTCTCACCTGGCCAGCAGACCCATGGCATAGTGGCGGGTGTCAGCACAGAGCAGCGTGTCCCAGCCACGCTTGCCTTCCACTGACAACACCACATCCTTGTACTGCTTTTGGCAGAGCAGGGACTTCAGGGTCTGCACTGCAAACCTGTGTGCACAGCAAAGCCCAGGTCACTCTGGCAGCACTGGCTCCTTTGCAGGCCACGTGTCAGGCAGGGACAGGAGGAGTGGGATGGAGCACCTGTTGGGGCTGATGACAAGACCGTGCTCTTCCAGGCAATCCTTCCAGAAGGTTTGGACCTCCTCTGGCATCTCTTCTGTGCTGGAGAACACTTGGAAGAGCAGATGAACAAAAAGGCGGGGGAAATATGGCCTCACTACACGTGGGACAGAGGACTCTTGGAGGATCTTCCACATCACCACGGTCGCCTGCAAAGGACAAAGCCCCCCGAGAGAGCGCTCAGTGCCGAGGTGTCCGTGTGGCAGGGCCCGAGCGTGGCAGGGAGAGGCCCGGAGAGACCTTGGCAGGGGAGCACGGGGCCTGGTGGGGCTGAAGCTGGCCCTGGGCCAGGTTTCCGGCCAGCGCCTGAGGCAGGCAGATGCAGTGGGGGAAGGAGGATGGAGAGCTGCTGGAGAGGCGGCCTTGGGGCCAGCAAAGGCCAGTTGCGGAAACTCACAGCCAGGGCAAAGACAGCCGTTTTGTCCCCATCCGAGGTGCACGTGCTGTACTCTGGCCAGCTCCCCAGCACATCCAGGAGGATCAGCTGCACTGGCTCCGCGGTCCTGGACGAGCACATGATGGTCTTCCACATGGAGGTGGCAGCTCTGCGGGATTAGAGCTCTGTCTCAGGGGGGATCTCAGACACAGCAGCGTGGCCTGGGCATCCCTAGGGGCCTGGGCTGAGCGCCGGCTCTTCCTCTGCCCACTGGCCCTTGCCAGCAGCAGCCAGGCAGCCAAGCTGTGTGAGGACGGGCCCTGAGGGGCAGCAAGGCAGCATGGCAGCAGGCTAAGGGGCTGACGTGCCAGGGCTGGGAAAGGCAGCAGCCAGAGGGTTCTGGAACTCTCTAGCTCAGACACCTGGGCCAGGCGATACAGGGTGATGGGCTTGGGAGGCCTGAGCCCTCTGGGCAGGTGGGCCCCATACCTGTCACAGGACGGGGCCACACGCAGGAGCGTCACGACTGCGTCAGCCGGCTGTGCTTTGGTGAGTTTCAGCAGGGCCTTGTCCAGCCTGTGCTGGGCAGAATCATTGGCCAGGAGCCATCGGTGAATGTACCTCACCATGGCAGGCACCTGCGGGAGGCACGGGGAGACTTGGAAAGCTGCCAGAGAGAGCAATGTCCCCAGGCTCCCCAGAGAAGTGCTTTCCTTGCCAGCGCACTGCCATGGCCTCAAAGGCTCTGAGGGAGCAGCAGGCGTGGCTGGGGAAGCCACGTGACTCCTGGGGGAACTGAAGCCTGGCCCCAGGCTGCTTACTTGTTCTGGCCTGGCAACACCCTTCTCCAGGAGCAAATCCAGCAGGGCGGCACTGGTCTCATGCTTGAGGAGCTCGGAGTGAGCTGTGAGCCCAGTGCCCATGGTGCGGGTCTCTTCCTGCCGAATGCTCCGGATGAAGTGGCAGACGAGCTGTAGGAGAAGGGCAAGAAGCCGCGGATGTTGCATGGAGTGCTGCACACACGGTGCTGGGCTGAGCAGGGACAGCAGGCCCAGCCCGGGTGGGGGTGGCTGCAGGTACCTGCGCTGTTCGATGGAAGCGGCCACGGCTGGATTCCTGCTCATGTGTGCGCTCCACAGCTTCATCTGGCAAAGAGGGAGCGCAGCCAGAGCTGAGGGGCTGCGGGAGAGGCCGGAGAACACAGCCCAGCCCTGCACTCCCCAGGCAGGGAGAGCCCTGCGATGCCCCAGGGGGATGGAGCGAGGCCGCTGAGGGGTGTCTGCCTGGCGCCTCTTCCGGCCTGTCCGTGGGCATTTCCCCAGGGGATTGCATGGCATGGCATGGCATGGCATGGCATGGCATGGCATGGCATGGCATGGCATGGGGCCAAGTTGGCTGCAGGCTCCAGGCCTGCAGCCCAGTTCTGCCACTCACCCCCCTGTGGTGGATGGAAGGGCACCACCTCTTCAGTCTCCCGTGCTGGGGCTGCTCCAGGGCCTTCTTCCTCCTCCTCCACCCAGGCCATCTTGGGCACTCTCGGGGGTCTCTGCTCCATGTCTGTGGCTGGAGCTACTTGCAGGAGAGGTGCCCTGGGAAAGCTCCAGGGCACCAAGTCCCACGCTCTGCCCTTGGGGGCAGCTGCAGAATAGAAGGCTTGGAAGGCCACGGGTCACCGAGTCCTGTGCTCTGGCCTTGAGCTCAGCTGCAGGAAGAACGCTGCAGAAAAGCTCCTGGTCAGACGGGAACGAGTGCGCTGTGTGGGGGCTCCTCACAGCACTGCTCTGTCCCGTTGTGCCCCGCTGTTTGCTCCCAGCACCGGGCAAGCTTCTATTTCCCACGTGTCACAAAGGGGCCTTGGAGACCGGGTTCCGTTCCATGGCACGGTGACCGTGCTGCAGCGTGCCACCCAGGGCCCTTGCACACACTGCCTCCTGCCCTGGGGCCGGCCCCAGCCCCGCTAAAGTGGCCCAGCTTGGAAGGAATCCCTGGCCCCAGGTGTCTAAGACAGCCTGACAGAATCTTTAGGAAGGGCTCAGACCATAAGCAAAGGCCGCCCTGCTCTGCGGGCTCAGGCCTATCCCCATATCTTTCCCTGAGAGCATTTGAATTTCTAAATGAGAATCATTTGAAGGGAGGGGATTTACATTTTCCATTCCAGAGAAGACTTCTGCCTTCCTTAGCAGACACCTCTCTCTTCAAACCAAGACAATTCTTTGTCATCTTGACGATGCGCAGTTGCTGGGAAGCCCCGATTTACTCCAGGGACCTTAAGAACCATTCCCAGCAACTGGGAAAATCCTAGGTGTTCCATCCACCCATAGATGAACTCTCCAAATTTGCCCCGAAAGTGGGTCCAGCTTTTATAGGCCAAAAAGAGCAAGTCCAAGTGACTCGATGATATTTTTTAGCCGGGATAGCCCTGCAGCTGATGGCACACTTCACAGTCAGCAGGGGACACAGCTAGGCCAAAGCCCAGACCTCTTCTGGGAAACTTTCTCTTCAAACACCCTTCAAACAAGCCTCCATGCAAGTCAGTTGGGAAAGTTTCTTCAAATGATCCATTTCTGGCACCTGACTACACAGGGTTATGTGAAAGATTCTAAAGCAGCCGCTCTGGAGTCAGAGAGGCAGCCCTGAGAGTCCTTGTCATCTATTTGTAGCTAAATCCCACTTTTGGGGAGTTGAAGGAGTTTGGAACGAGCTAGAGAGCGGACCTCTGAGTTTTTTAGATGATGCCATTGCTTTTTCTTCTCTTCTACATAGGCAGGAAGGGTGAGTTGGGCTCACATCTCCACCGCATGGCTCACAGGGCCGCAAGACTTGTAGTTACAAGAGCTTTGAAGGATTTCTTGGCCAAGAAGACACGGCCAACAAGGATTTTTATGTTTTGGACCCAATCTTCAAGATTTCATCTTACGGACTCATGCTCTCGGAGTGTCTAGCTGGTCAGAGTGACCGCGAGATAAGTTAGAAAGTCTCTTTTCCCAGCCCGGTGGTGGAAGAAGGAGTCCGAGCTCTTCATTTCTCAGTCTCAAGGTTGTTGATTGTATCTTATCTATAAAATTCTTTCTCCTGTCCTGCCGAGGTCCGCTCAGCAAGACAGTCTAAGGCACTCTGCCTCCTCTGGGGTGGTGTTATCTTTTTCTACTAAAAACTACCTGTACAACAGTTACAATTACTTTCCAATCCCTATCGTCTATGTCGGACAGCGAGCTTCTACTCTAGACCAATCTCAAATGCCAACATCACAGCAGAAGATGGAGGCCAAGAAGAAGGAGAAAGGCTGGACGTGCCCAGATTGCTCCATCTGGCCCCCTGAAGCCCCATTCTAAAAACCCTCAAAATCTAGTTTTCCACTCTGGGATAAATTCACTATCATTCTACTTCAACTTTTGTGGCTGGTCATTCTTCATACAAGGTTGGGGATTGTTTTTTCCAAGGGCTAAATCAAAGGCACAGGGGTCTTGGGCTCTGTGCCAAGCTCTCTGAGCCCTCTGACAGGGTCTCGAGTCCTGCAGGGCAGTCAGAGGAATTTCCTGGGTTCCCACATCATGCTGACAGTGTAAGCTTCCTTAGCCAGTCATGCTATGACACACAAATCTACAGCACTGCATCCTAAACTTCTTGTTTACCATTGTAACTACTTGGATTTTTTCCTAGATCTTGAACTCGAAAACTCTAAACTTTCCTCCACTTCAACTTTCCTCCCCGTGTCGCTGCTATAAACTAGAAATCCGCATTCTCGCTTCTATCACCTAAGTTTGGGAGCCCTTTGCAAGGTCTCAGATCAAACCCTGTGCTTAATTCTAAGCTTTGCTGACAAGACCAAAGGTCTGAGATTTCTCTGCATTTGGGTTTCCAACAACACTGATGCTGTTAGTTGCAGAGTGCCCAGGATGCGTCTTGCAGGTCAACTCTGGCAGGAACAAGGCGGCTGCCAGGGGGCTGCTTGTGGCCTCTGACAGCCCATTGCCCACGGCTTGCCAGCGGCCCAGCCCCTCAGGGGCTGCCCCAGCCCGGCCAAGCTGCCCGGCAGCAGCGCCGCAGCCCCACAGCAGCTCCAGAGCAGCCCCATGCAGAGGCACCTGGGAGCCCTCAGCAAGGCAGCCGGCAGCACACGGGCAGGAGGACACGGCTGGCGCTTCCTGCCTGGCCCAGGGCTTGTGGCCATCTCCAGGCACCTCTCTGGCAGGGATCCCCGCAGCTCCGGCCCCTGCCCAGCCGCTCTGTGGGCAGCACAAAGGCTTCAGCAGAACCACCAAAGGCCGAGGGGTTTCTGGCCATTTCCCCGGGCCCACTGCACGCCTGCGCAGCTGGCTGAGTGCGAGCATCCTTTTCCCCCTCCTCCCCTATGCCGTACGGACCCTGGGCAGCAAAAGAAAGATCCTGGGAGTCTGTGTATGTTAACATAATCTGTATTTACATGGAAAAAGAAAAAAAATAAATAAAATAAAATTCTTGAAGAAAAACAAAATAAAACTTGACTCAGGGGGCCCCAGCGAAAAGAGCTTCTGGGATCAATCCTCCACAGAGCTCTGGCAGGGCAGGCAGCCGAGCCATGACGGACGAGGAGGCCGTGTCTTCCACGCCCTGCGCAGGTGATTTTGGAGCCACTGGAACCTGGAGATGGGAGCCCGCTCTCCTGACCTGACGATGCACAGCGTTTGAATTGCCAGGCTTCCGACGGCGAGGCTGACGTCGTTCGTTTTGTCTTCAAGGGCTGCGAGAGAGAGGAACAGAGGCACGGTCAGAAGCTGGAGCTGCAGGGAGCCGAGGAAGAGCCCCCTGCCAGGGCCACAACAGCCGGCTCTTGCCATGGCCAGGAGGGAGAAGGGAGCAAGGGGATCAGCCCGAAGCTGCTGGCCACGAATGGCCCGCGTGGCCCTGAAATCTCCGTGTGCTCTGCCCACGGGAGCAGAGCCCTCCGCAGCCGGGGCAGGGCTTGCAGCTCCCCCCGGCAGCCCCCGCTGTCAGCCCGCTGCCCTCACTCACCAGCGCAGATCAGCTGCAGCTCTTGCTGCTGCCCCCTCAGGTGCCGCCCGGCCATGCCTGTGAACACAGAGCCTGTCATGGCCCCAGCGGCACAGCTCCCTGCCAGCGCCGCTGCGGCGCTGTGGCCACACGGGCTGCCGGCCCGGCAGGGCTCAGCTCAGCCCATGCGGCACGCTGTCGCCCCAGGGCACGGCTGTCAGAGGGCGGCAGCAGCAATGCCCAGGCCAGGCGGGGCTTCACGGCGCCGGGCGCGGCTGCCGCTGCCGGGGCAGCAGGCGGGGCCGGGGCCGAGCTGCGGCGGGCCGGGGAAGGGAGCCCGGGCTCGTAACTCACCCATGAAGCTGATGGCCGCCTCTCGCAGGGGCTCCTGTGGGCTCTCCAGGTAGCGCAGGGCTCGGCGCAGGTGCTCGGCTGCTCTGCTCCTGTCCTCTGCCAGCTGGAGAGAGCGGCAGGAGGGAAGGGTTGGCGCGGGCTCAGGCCCTGGGCCGGGCGCTGCCTGCGCCAAGCCCCGGCCTCCCCCGGCCACACAGCCCTGAGGCGCGGCCAGCAGCCGCTGGCGCCGGGCTCCCGAGAGGGGAGGGGGAGAGGGCCGGCTGCTGCCCGGGGAGCCGCGGTGCCGCCCCTGCCCCGCAGCTCCGCCGGGCCGGGCTTTCATGGGCACCCGGCTCGGGCCCACGGGAGCCTGGAGAGGAGCCCGCGCGGCCTCTGGCTGCAGCAGCGCGCAGGGGCACAGCTGCCCGGCCCGCACACTGAGCACCGCCCTCAGGGGCCTTCTCCTGGCTGAGGTGGGGATTCCAGGCCGTCCTTACCAGGCACTTGCTGAACTTCCACAGTTTCTGCTCCTTCAGCAGCTTTTTGAGATCCCTCCTCTTGATGAACTTGACCGCATAAAGCAGCGTTTCCCGAGAAGCCTGGAGAGCAGCAGAGACGCGGAGATGGCCCCGCAGCCCAGGGCTCGGGACCCGCCTCCCCCTGCCATGGCCTGCAGGAGGCTGCGGTCCAGCAGGCGCAGGGCAGGAGGCAGCCGAGCCCCGTGCCAGGCGGACAGCAGCAGCCCACGAGTCCTCACCTCTGCCACATGCTGATTCTCATCATTGCAGTGGAAGAAGAGTGGAAGCAGGCTCTGTTGCACAGGGCTTTCCAAAGGGTTTTCTCTCTCTTCCAAGTACTCCATCATGTCTCGGAAGAGTTTTATGGAGAGCAGCTGTACCTGGCTATTATCCTAGATGAAAAAAAAATGAAAAAACACCTCAGCATTGGCTCCTCCGGGCGCCCTGGGCACAGGGCTGGAAATGCACAGGGCACACAGTTTCCAGGCAGCACCCAGTGGCTGTAGCTGGGGGCACAGAGCCTTACGTGGTCAAAGAGCGGCAGGAGTGCCTCAGCCAGCTGCACGGCAATGGGGGTTGACATCAGCATGTGTTTGTGCAGGAGTATAAAGCTGAGTGTGATGAGTGTCATCCCAGCTGTCTCTGCATCTTTGTCCGCCAGTAGGCGCATGAGGCTTTCGGTCAAGCTCCACATTCTTTCGGCCTGTGCGCAACACAAGTCTGTGAGGTCCCACCCTGCTGCCACAGGGCCCAGAGGCCAAAGGACTGTCCTGAAGCACTGGGGTAGCTGAAGCAGGAGGCAGGAGAGCTGGGAGCAGCTGCCCCAGTGCCCAAAGGCCAGGCCAGGCCAAGCGACTGCGTTCCCAGTGCAGCTTCAGCCACCGCCCCCTTCTCACCATTGAGGGATCATCAATGAGCTCCAGAAGGGCCCTGAGCGCCAGGCGACGCCTCTCCCTGCACTCGCTCTGCAGGTACCTTGAAGAGACCTTCACAACACTGTCGCCACATTCACTCGAATCCAGGCACACGAGGACCTGAAAGGCACAGGCCAGTGATGGGGGAGCCGGCCGGCAGGAGCCCGCAGCCGCACAGGGCTGGGCCCAGGACGCAGCAGCAGCAGCAGCAGCAGCACAGGGTGCGGGCACCGTCCCAGGTGTCTGCGGCCATGAGAGGGCAGAGAGCTGGGAGGCAGCACAGCCAGGCAGCGCTGGACACCCGGCTCACCTCCACAAGGAATGCCAGGGCGGGCAGATCCCAGTGTGGCTCCTGTGTGCTGAGCAGCCAGAGGAGGTGGAGTGCAATACTGGAACACAAGCGATGACAAGCGTGGCGCATCTCCCTAGGAGGGCAAAAAAGGGACCAGGAAGCTGAGCAAATCTCTCCAAGGACAGGCTTACAGAGCCTGGTGGTCTTTTACCACCACTCTGCATGGGGACCTGGGCCCTTTAGGAGGTGTCTCCTCCTGTGCTCTCTCCCCTCGCAGCCTTTTCCAGTCTGCTTGGCCGTCCCTCAGTGTGTCCTTAGCTGTCCCTCAGTGTGTCCCAGGGTCTCGGGGAATGTGTGGGACGGCTCGGGCACAGAGCACAAATGGCAGGATCAATGGGGAGAAAGTGAGTCTCACCTGGCCAGCAGACCCATGGCATAGTGGCGGGTGTCAGCACAGAGCAGCGTGTCCCAGCCACGCTTGCCTTCCACTGACAACACCACATCCTTGTACTGCTTTTGGCAGAGCAGGGACTTCAGGGTCTGCACTGCAAACCTGTGTGCACAGCAAAGCCCAGGTCACTCTGGCAGCACTGGCTCCTTTGCAGGCCACGTGTCAGGCAGGGACAGGAGGAGTGGGATGGAGCACCTGTTGGGGCTGATGACAAGACCGTGCTCTTCCAGGCAATCCTTCCAGAAGGTTTGGACCTCCTCTGGCATCTCTTCTGTGCTGGAGAACACTTGGAAGAGCAGATGAACAAAAAGGCGGGGGAAATATGGCCTCACTACACGTGGGACAGAGGACTCTTGGAGGATCTTCCACATCACCACGGTCGCCTGCAAAGGACAAAGCCCCCCGAGAGAGCGCTCAGTGCCGAGGTGTCCGTGTGGCAGGGCCCGAGCGTGGCAGGGAGAGGCCCGGAGAGACCTTGGCAGGGGAGCACGGGGCCTGGTGGGGCTGAAGCTGGCCCTGGGCCAGGTTTCCGGCCAGCGCCTGAGGCAGGCAGATGCAGTGGGGGAAGGAGGATGGAGAGCTGCTGGAGAGGCGGCCTTGGGGCCAGCAAAGGCCAGTTGCGGAAACTCACAGCCAGGGCAAAGACAGCCGTTTTGTCCCCATCCGAGGTGCACGTGCTGTACTCTGGCCAGCTCCCCAGCACATCCAGGAGGATCAGCTGCACTGGCTCCGCGGTCCTGGACGAGCACATGATGGTCTTCCACATGGAGGTGGCAGCTCTGCGGGATTAGAGCTCTGTCTCAGGGGGGATCTCAGACACAGCAGCGTGGCCTGGGCATCCCTAGGGGCCTGGGCTGAGCGCCGGCTCTTCCTCTGCCCACTGGCCCTTGCCAGCAGCAGCCAGGCAGCCAAGCTGTGTGAGGACGGGCCCTGAGGGGCAGCAAGGCAGCATGGCAGCAGGCTAAGGGGCTGACGTGCCAGGGCTGGGAAAGGCAGCAGCCAGAGGGTTCTGGAACTCTCTAGCTCAGACACCTGGGCCAGGCGATACAGGGTGATGGGCTTGGGAGGCCTGAGCCCTCTGGGCAGGTGGGCCCCATACCTGTCACAGGACGGGGCCACACGCAGGAGCGTCACGACTGCGTCAGCCGGCTGTGCTTTGGTGAGTTTCAGCAGGGCCTTGTCCAGCCTGTGCTGGGCAGAATCATTGGCCAGGAGCCATCGGTGAATGTACCTCACCATGGCAGGCACCTGCGGGAGGCACGGGGAGACTTGGAAAGCTGCCAGAGAGAGCAATGTCCCCAGGCTCCCCAGAGAAGTGCTTTCCTTGCCAGCGCACTGCCATGGCCTCAAAGGCTCTGAGGGAGCAGCAGGCGTGGCTGGGGAAGCCACGTGACTCCTGGGGGAACTGAAGCCTGGCCCCAGGCTGCTTACTTGTTCTGGCCTGGCAACACCCTTCTCCAGGAGCAAATCCAGCAGGGCGGCACTGGTCTCATGCTTGAGGAGCTCGGAGTGAGCTGTGAGCCCAGTGCCCATGGTGCGGGTCTCTTCCTGCCGAATGCTCCGGATGAAGTCACAGACGAGCTGTAGGAGAAGGGCAAGAAGCCGCGGATGTTGCATGGAGTGCTGCACACACGGTGCTGGGCTGAGCAGGGACAGCAGGCCCAGCCCGGGTGGGGGTGGCTGCAGGTACCTGCGCTGTTCGATGGAAGCGGCCACGGCTGGATTCCTGCTCATGTGTGCGCTCCACAGCTTCATCTGGCAAAGAGGGAGCGCAGCCAGAGCTGAGGGGCTGCGGGAGAGGCCGGAGAACACAGCCCAGCCCTGCACTCCCCAGGCAGGGAGAGCCCTGCGATGCCCCAGGGGGATGGAGCGAGGCCGCTGAGGGGTGTCTGCCTGGCGCCTCTTCCGGCCTGTCCGTGGGCATTTCCCCAGGGGATTGCATGGCATGGCATGGCATGGCATGGCATGGCATGGCATGGCATGGCATGGCATGGCATGGGGCCAAGTTGGCTGCAGGCTCCAGGCCTGCAGCCCAGTTCTGCCACTCACCCCCCTGTGGTGGATGGAAGGGCACCACCTCTTCAGTCTCCCGTGCTGGGGCTGCTCCAGGGCCTTCTTCCTCCTCCTCCACCCAGGCCATCTTGGGCACTCTCGGGGGTCTCTGCTCCATGTCTGTGGCTGGAGCTACTTGCAGGAGAGGTGCCCTGGGAAAGCTCCAGGGCACCAAGTCCCACGCTCTGCCCTTGGGGGCAGCTGCAGAATAGAAGGCTTGGAAGGCCACGGGTCACCGAGTCCTGTGCTCTGGCCTTGAGCTCAGCTGCAGGAAGAACGCTGCAGAAAAGCTCCTGGTCAGACGGGAACGAGTGCGCTGTGTGGGGGCTCCTCACAGCACTGCTCTGTCCCGTTGTGCCCCGCTGTTTGCTCCCAGCACCGGGCAAGCTTCTATTTCCCACGTGTCACAAAGGGGCCTTGGAGACCGGGTTCCGTTCCATGGCACGGTGACCGTGCTGCAGCGTGCCACCCAGGGCCCTTGCACACACTGCCTCCTGCCCTGGGGCCCGCCCCAGCCCCGCTAAAGTGGCCCAGCTTGGAAGGAATCCCTGGCCCCAGGTGTCTAAGACAGCCTGACAGAATCTTTAGGAAGGGCTCAGACCATAAGCAAAGGCCGCCCTGCTCTGCGGGCTCAGGCCTATCCCCATATCTTTCCCTGAGAGCATTTGAATTTCTAAATGAGAATCATTTGAAGGGAGGGGATTTACATTTTCCATTCCAGAGAAGACTTCTGCCTTCCTTAGCAGACACCTCTCTCTTCAAACCAAGACAATTCTTTGTCATCTTGACGATGCGCAGTTGCTGGGAAGCCCCGATTTACTCCAGGGACCTTAAGAACCATTCCCAGCAACTGGGAAAATCCTAGGTGTTCCATCCACCCATAGATGAACTCTCCAAATTTGCCCCGAAAGTGGGTCCAGCTTTTATAGGCCAAAAAGAGCAAGTCCAAGTGACTCGATGATATTTTTTAGCCGGGATAGCCCTGCAGCTGATGGCACACTTCACAGTCAGCAGGGGACACAGCTAGGCCAAAGCCCAGACCTCTTCTGGGAAACTTTCTCTTCAAACACCCTTCAAACAAGCCTCCATGCAAGTCAGTTGGGAAAGTTTCTTCAAATGATCCATTTCTGGCACCTGACTACACAGGGTTATGTGAAAGATTCTAAAGCAGCCGCTCTGGAGTCAGAGAGGCAGCCCTGAGAGTCCTTGTCATCTATTTGTAGCTAAATCCCACTTTTGGGGAGTTGAAGGAGTTTGGAACGAGCTAGAGAGCGGACCTCTGAGTTTTTTAGATGATGCCATTGCTTTTTCTTCTCTTCTACATAGGCAGGAAGGGTGAGTTGGGCTCACATCTCCACCGCATGGCTCACAGGGCCGCAAGACTTGTAGTTACAAGAGCTTTGAAGGATTTCTTGGCCAAGAAGACACGGCCAACAAGGATTTTTATGTTTTGGACCCAATCTTCAAGATTTCATCTTACGGACTCATGCTCTCGGAGTGTCTAGCTGGTCAGAGTGACCGCGAGATAAGTTAGAAAGTCTCTTTTCCCAGCCCGGTGGTGGAAGAAGGAGTCCGAGCTCTTCATTTCTCAGTCTCAAGGTTGTTGATTGTATCTTATCTATAAAATTCTTTCTCCTGTCCTGCCGAGGTCCGCTCAGCAAGACAGTCTAAGGCACTCTGCCTCCTCTGGGGTGGTGTTATCTTTTTCTACTAAAAACTACCTGTACAACAGTTACAATTACTTTCCAATCCCTATCGTCTATGTCGGACAGCGAGCTTCTACTCTAGACCAATCTCAAATGCCAACATCACAGCAGAAGATGGAGGCCAAGAAGAAGGAGAAAGGCTGGACGTGCCCAGATTGCTCCATCTGGCCCCCTGAAGCCCCATTCTAAAAACCCTCAAAATCTAGTTTTCCACTCTGGGATAAATTCACTATCATTCTACTTCAACTTTTGTGGCTGGTCATTCTTCATACAAGGTTGGGGATTGTTTTTTCCAAGGGCTAAATCAAAGGCACAGGGGTCTTGGGCTCTGTGCCAAGCTCTCTGAGCCCTCTGACAGGGTCTCGAGTCCTGCAGGGCAGTCAGAGGAATTTCCTGGGTTCCCACATCATGCTGACAGTGTAAGCTTCCTTAGCCAGTCATGCTATGACACACAAATCTACAGCACTGCATCCTAAACTTCTTGTTTACCATTGTAACTACTTGGATTTTTTCCTAGATCTTGAACTCGAAAACTCTAAACATTCCTCCACTTCCACTTTCCTCCCCGTGTCGCTGCTATAAACTAGAAATCCGCATTCTCGCTTCTATCACCTAAGTTTGGGAGCCCTTTGCAAGGTCTCAGATCAAACCCTGTGCTTAATTCTAAGCTTTGCTGACAAGACCAAAGGTCTGAGATTTCTCTGCATTTGGGTTTCCAACAACACTGATGCTGTTAGTTGCAGAGTGCCCAGGATGCGTCTTGCAGGTCAACTCTGGCAGGAACAAGGCGGCTGCCAGGGGGCTGCTTGTGGCCTCTGACAGCCCATTGCCCACGGCTTGCCAGCGGCCCAGCCCCTCAGGGGCTGCCCCAGCCCGGCCAAGCTGCCCGGCAGCAGCGCCGCAGCCCCACAGCAGCTCCAGAGCAGCCCCATGCAGAGGCACCTGGGAGCCCTCAGCAAGGCAGCCGGCAGCACACGGGCAGGAGGACACGGCTGGCGCTTCCTGCCTGGCCCAGGGCTTGTGGCCATCTCCAGGCACCTCTCTGGCAGGGATCCCCGCAGCTCCGGCCCCTGCCCAGCCGCTCTGTGGGCAGCACAAAGGCTTCAGCAGAACCACCAAAGGCCGAGGGGTTTCTGGCCATTTCCCCGGGCCCACTGCACGCCTGCGCAGCTGGCTGAGTGCGAGCATCCTTTTCCCCCTCCTCCCCTATGCCGTACGGACCCTGGGCAGCAAAAGAAAGATCCTGGGAGTCTGTGTATGTTAACATAATCTGTATTTACATGGAAAAAGAAAAAAAATAAATAAAATAAAATTCTTGAAGAAAAACAAAATAAAACTTGACTCAGGGGGCCCCAGCGAAAAGAGCTTCTGGGATCAATCCTCCACAGAGCTCTGGCAGGGCAGGCAGCCGAGCCATGACGGACGAGGAGGCCGTGTCTTCCACGCCCTGCGCAGGTGATTTTGGAGCCACTGGAACCTGGAGATGGGAGCCCGCTCTCCTGACCTGACGATGCACAGCGTTTGAATTGCCAGGCTTCCGACGGCGAGGCTGACGTCGTTCGTTTTGTCTTCAAGGGCTGCGAGAGAGAGGAACAGAGGCACGGTCAGAAGCTGGAGCTGCAGGGAGCCGAGGAAGAGCCCCCTGCCAGGGCCACAACAGCCGGCTCTTGCCATGGCCAGGAGGGAGAAGGGAGCAAGGGGATCAGCCCGAAGCTGCTGGCCACGAATGGCCCGCGTGGCCCTGAAATCTCCGTGTGCTCTGCCCACGGGAGCAGAGCCCTCCGCAGCCGGGGCAGGGCTTGCAGCTCCCCCCGGCAGCCCCCGCTGTCAGCCCGCTGCCCTCACTCACCAGCGCAGATCAGCTGCAGCTCTTGCTGCTGCCCCCTCAGGTGCCGCCCGGCCATGCCTGTGAACACAGAGCCTGTCATGGCCCCAGCGGCACAGCTCCCTGCCAGCGCCGCTGCGGCGCTGTGGCCACACGGGCTGCCGGCCCGGCAGGGCTCAGCTCAGCCCATGCGGCACGCTGTCGCCCCAGGGCACGGCTGTCAGAGGGCGGCAGCAGCAATGCCCAGGCCAGGCGGGGCTCCACGGCGCCGGGCGCGGCTGCCGCTGCCGGGGCAGCAGGCGGGGCCGGGGCCGAGCTGCGGCGGGCCGGGGAAGGGAGCCCGGGCTCGTAACTCACCCATGAAGCTGATGGCCGCCTCTCGCAGGGGCTCCTGTGGGCTCTCCAGGTAGCGCAGGGCTCGGCGCAGGTGCTCGGCTGCTCTGCTCCTGTCCTCTGCCAGCTGGAGAGAGCGGCAGGAGGGAAGGGTTGGCGCGGGCTCAGGCCCTGGGCCGGGCGCTGCCTGCGCCAAGCCCCGGCCTCCCCCGGCCACACAGCCCTGAGGCGCGGCCAGCAGCCGCTGGCGCCGGGCTCCCGAGAGGGGAGGGGGAGAGGGCCGGCTGCTGCCCGGGGAGCCGCGGTGCCGCCCCTGCCCCGCAGCTCCGCCGGGCCGGGCTTTCATGGGCACCCGGCTCGGGCCCACGGGAGCCTGGAGAGGAGCCCGCGCGGCCTCTGGCTGCAGCAGCGCGCAGGGGCACAGCTGCCCGGCCCGCACACTGAGCACCGCCCTCAGGGGCCTTCTCCTGGCTGAGGTGGGGATTCCAGGCCGTCCTTACCAGGCACTTGCTGAACTTCCACAGTTTCTGCTCCTTCAGCAGCTTTTTGAGATCCCTCCTCTTGATGAACTTGACCGCATAAAGCAGCGTTTCCCGAGAAGCCTGGAGAGCAGCAGAGACGCGGAGATGGCCCCGCAGCCCAGGGCTCGGGACCCGCCTCCCCCTGCCATGGCCTGCGGGAGGCTGCGGTCCAGCAGGCGCAGGGCAGGAGGCAGCCGAGCCCCGTGCCAGGCGGACAGCAGCAGCCCACGAGTCCTCACCTCTGCCACATGCTGATTCTCATCATTGCAGTGGAAGAAGAGTGGAAGCAGGCTCTGTTGCACGGGGCTTTCCAAAGGGTTTTCTCTCTCTTCCAAGTACTCCATCATGTCTCGGAAGAGTTTTATGGAGAGCAGCTGTACCTGGCTATTATCCTAGATGAAAAAAAAATGAAAAAACACCTCAGCATTGGCTCCTCCGGGCGCCCTGGGCACAGGGCTGGAAATGCACAGGGCACACAGTTTCCAGGCAGCACCCAGTGGCTGTAGCTGGGGGCACAGAGCCTTACGTGGTCAAAGAGCGGCAGGAGTGCCTCAGCCAGCTGCACGGCAATGGGGGTTGACATCAGCATGTGTTTGTGCAGGAGTATAAAGCTGAGTGTGATGAGTGTCATCCCAGCTGTCTCTGCATCTTTGTCGGCCAGTAGGCGCATGAGGCTTTCAGTCAAGCTCCACATTCTTTCGGCCTGTGCGCAACACAAGTCTGTGAAGTCCCACCCTGCTGCCACAGGGCCCAGAGGCCAAAGGACTGTCCTGAAGCACTGGGGTAGCTGAAGCAGGAGGCAGGAGAGCTGGGAGCAGCTTCCCCAGTGCCCAAAGGCCAGGCCAGGCCAAGTGACTGCGTTCCCAGTGCAGCTTCAGCCACCGCCCCCTTCTCACCATTGAGGGATCATCAATGAGCTCCAGAAGGGCCCTGAGCGCCAGGCGACGCCTCTCCCTGCACTCGCTCTGCAGGTACCTTGAAGAGACCTTCACAACACTGTCGCCACATTCACTCGAATCCAGGCACACGAGGACCTGAAAGGCACAGGCCAGTGATGGGGGAGCCGGCCGGCAGGAGCCCGCAGCCGCACAGGGCTGGGCCCAGGACGCAGCAGCAGCAGCAGCAGCAGCACAGGGTGCGGGCACCGTCCCAGGTGTCTGCGGCCACGAGAGGGCAGAGAGCTGGGAGGCAGCACAGCCAGGCAGCGCTGGACACCCGGCTCACCTCCACAAGGAATGCCAGGGCGGGCAGATCCCAGTGTGGCTCCTGTGTGCTGAGCAGCCAGAGGAGGTGGAGTGCAATACTGGAACACAAGCGATGACAAGCGTGGCGCATCTCCCTAGGAGGGCAAAAAAGGGACCAGAAAGCTGAGCAAATCTCTCCAAGGACAGGCTTACAGAGCCTGGTGGTCTTTTACCACCACTCTGCATGGGGACCTGGGCCCTTTAGGAGGTGTCTCCTCCTGTGCTCTCTCCCCTCGCAGCCTTTTCCAGTCTGCTTGGCCGTCCCTCAGTGTGTCCTTAGCTGTCCCTCAGTGTGTCCCAGGGTCTCGGGGAATGTGTGGGACGGCTCGGGCACAGAGCACAAATGGCAGGATCAATGGGGAGAAAGTGAGTCTCACCTGGCCAGCAGACCCATGGCATAGTGGCGGGTGTCAGCACAGAGCAGCGTGTCCCAGCCACGCTTGCCTTCCACTGACAACACCACATCCTTGTACTGCTTTTGGCAGAGCAGGGACTTCAGGGTCTGCACTGCAAACCTGTGTGCACAGCAAAGCCCAGGTCACTCTGGCAGCACTGGCTCCTTTGCAGGCCACGTGTCAGGCAGGGACAGGAGGAGTGGGATGGAGCACCTGTTGGGGCTGATGACAAGACCGTGCTCTTCCAGGCAATCCTTCCAGAAGGTTTGGACCTCCTCTGGCATCTCTTCTGTGCTGGAGAACACTTGGAAGAGCAGATGAACAAAAAGGCGGGGGAAATATGGCCTCACTACACGTGGGACAGAGGACTCTTGGAGGATCTTCCACATCACCACGGTCGCCTGCAAAGGACAAAGCCCCCCGAGAGAGCGCTCAGTGCCGAGGTGTCCGTGTGGCAGGGCCCGAGCGTGGCAGGGAGAGGCCCGGAGAGACCTTGGCAGGGGAGCACGGGGCCTGGTGGGGCTGAAGCTGGCCCTGGGCCAGGTTTCCGGCCAGCGCCTGAGGCAGGCAGATGCAGTGGGGGAAGGAGGATGGAGAGCTGCTGGAGAGGCGGCCTTGGGGCCAGCAAAGGCCAGTTGCGGAAACTCACAGCCAGGGCAAAGACAGCCGTTTTGTCCCCATCCGAGGTGCACGTGCTGTACTCTGGCCAGCTCCCCAGCACATGCAGGAGGATCAGCTGCACTGGCTCCGCGGTCCTGGACGAGCACATGATGGTCTTCCACATGGAGGTGGCAGCTCTGCGGGATTAGAGCTCTGTCTCAGGGGGGATCTCAGACACAGCAGCGTGGCCTGGGCATCCCTAGGGGCCTGGGCTGAGCGCCGGCTCTTCCTCTGCCCACTGGCCCTTGCCAGCAGCAGCCAGGCAGCCAAGCTGTGTGAGGACGGGCCCTGAGGGGCAGCAAGGCAGCATGGCAGCAGGCTAAGGGGCTGACGTGCCAGGGCTGGGAAAGGCAGCAGCCAGAGGGTTCTGGAACTCTCTAGCTCAGACACCTGGGCCAGGCGATACAGGGTGATGGGCTTGGGAGGCCTGAGCCCTCTGGGCAGGTGGGCCCCATACCTGTCACAGGACGGGGCCACACGCAGGAGCGTCACGACTGCGTCAGCCGGCTGTGCTTTGGTGAGTTTCAGCAGGGCCTTGTCCAGCCTGTGCTGGGCAGAATCATTGGCCAGGAGCCATCGGTGAATGTACCTCACCATGGCAGGCACCTGCGGGAGGCACGGGGAGACTTGGAAAGCTGCCAGAGAGAGCAATGTCCCCAGGCTCCCCAGAGAAGTGCTTTCCTTGCCAGCGCACTGCCATGGCCTCAAAGGCTCTGAGGGAGCAGCAGGCGTGGCTGGGGAAGCCACGTGACTCCTGGGGGAACTGAAGCCTGGCCCCAGGCTGCTTACTTGTTCTGGCCTGGCAACACCCTTCTCCAGGAGCAAATCCAGCAGGGCGGCACTGGTCTCATGCTTGAGGAGCTCGGAGTGAGCTGTGAGCCCAGTGCCCATGGTGCGGGTCTCTTCCTGCTGAATGCTCCGGATGAAGTGGCAGACGAGCTGTAGGAGAAGGGCAAGAAGCCGCGGATGTTGCATGGAGTGCTGCACACACGGTGCTGGGCTGAGCAGGGACAGCAGGCCCAGCCCGGGTGGGGGTGGCTGCAGGTACCTGCGCTGTTCGATGGAAGCGGCCACGGCTGGATTCCTGCTCATGTGTGCGCTCCACAGCTTCATCTGGCAAAGAGGGAGCGCAGCCAGAGCTGAGGGGCTGCGGGAGAGGCCGGAGAACACAGCCCAGCCCTGCACTCCCCAGGCAGGGAGAGCCCTGCGATGCCCCAGGGGGATGGAGCGAGGCCG